>NC_083223.1:123248900-123896491 GCF_032191835.1 Heteronotia binoei
TAAGGTAAAATCAGGGAGTTGGAATGCTTAGTGTTGTGGGAAAACATAGACACCGAGGGAATTTTGGAAACTTGGTGGAATGAGGAGAATCAATGGGACATGGTGATTCCTGGATATAAATAAATTATATCGGACGGATAGGGAGGGAAGGATTAGAGGTGGGGTGGCTCTATAAGTCAGAGAGGGTACACAGTCCAGAAAGACTGAGAAGGTGAGAGAAGTAGATTCCCTTCTAGAAATGCTTTGGGTCAAAATAGTGGGCCGAAAAGGAAATTTAACTATAGCAGTTTGTTATCGTCCACTGGATCAAAAAAATAGAGGACAATTGTAATATGATGAAAGAATTAAAGATAGTGGCTAAACACAAAAACTGTGTCATAATAGGTGATTTTAACTACCCACAGATTGATTGGGTCACTATGTGTTCTGGTCAGGAGAAAGAGATTGAGTTTCTTGATGCTCTCAATGACTGTGCTATGGAGCAGATGGTCACAAAACCTACAAGAGGTGGGACGATCCTGAATTTGGTCCTAAGTAATGCCCAAGACCTGGTGAGAGATGTAAAAGTGATTGCACCGCTTGGAAGCACTGACCATAATGTTATTGATTTCACCATTTGCATAAATAGGGAGTTGCCCCAAAAGACCAACACAACCACTTTTAACTTTAAAAGGGGTAAATTCTCTGACATGAGGAGGCATGTGAAGAGGAAACAGAAAAGAAAGGTAAACAGAGTCAAAACCCTTCTGGAAACTTGGAGGCTATTTAAAACTACAATGCTAGAAGCTCAGATAAAATATATACCACAAGTTAGGAAAGGCACAAGTAGGTATAAGAAAATACCTGCATAGTTAACAAACAAAGTAATGGAAGTTGTAAAACGTAAGACGGATTCCTTTAAGTGGCGGAAAGCTAGTTCGTGAGGTTAATAAAAGGGAACATAGGCTGTGGCAAATCAAATGCAAGTCTGTGATCAGGTAGGCAAAAAGGGACTATGAGAAGCATATTGCAAAAAGCATAAATCATAGAATCATACAGTTGAAGAGACCTCCACGGTCATCTAGTCCAACCCCCTGCACAATGCAGGAAACTCACAAACACCTCCCCCTAAATTCACAGGATCTTCATTGCTGTTAGATGGCCATCTAGCCTCTGTTTAAAAACCTCCATCTCCCAAGGAAGTCTGTTCCACTGAGGAATCGCTCTAACTATCAGGAAGTTCTTCCTAATGTTTAGCTGGAAACTCTTTTGATTTAATTTCAACCCATTGGTTCTGGTCCTACCTTCTGAGGCCACAGAAAACAATTCCACACTATCCTCTATATGACAGCCCTTCAAGGACTTGAAGATAGTGATCATATCACCTCTCAGCCGCCTCCTCTCCAGGCTAAACATCCCCAGCTCCTTCAACCTTTCTTCATAGGACTTGGTCTCCAAACCCTTCAACATCTTTGTCGCCCTCCTCTGGACCTGTTCCAGCTTGTCTATAGCCTACTTAAAATGTGGTGCCCAAAACTGAACACAATACTCCAGGTGAGGTCTTACCAGAGCAGAGTAAAGCGATACCATCACTTCACATGATCTGGACTCTATACTTCTGTTGATACAGTCCAAAATTGCATTTGCCTTTTTAGCCACCGCATCACACTGTTGACTCATGTTCAGCGTATGATCCACTAAGACCCCTAGATCCTTGTCGCACATACTACTGCTAAGACAAGTCTCTCCCATCCAATAACCATGCATTGGATTTTTCCTACCTAAATGCAGAACTTTACATTTATCCCTGTTAAAATTCATTTTATTGATTTTTAGCCCAGTTTTCCAGCCTGTCAAGGTCATCCTGTATCCTGTTTCTGTCTTCTACTGTATTTGCGACCCCTCCCAATTTAGTATCATTGGCAAATTTAATCAGCATTCCTTCTATTCCTTCATCCAAATCATTTATGAAGATGTTGAACAAAACAGGTCCCAGGACAGATTCCTGAGGCACTCCACTTGTCACTCCTCTCCAAGAGGATGAGGAACCATTCACAAGCACTTTTGGGTGCAATCTGTCAACCAGTTACAGATCCACTTAACAGTAACAGGATCCAAACCACATTTTACCAACTTGTCAACAAGGAGAGTATGTGGAACCTTATCAAAAGCCTTGTTGAAACAAGAAAAACGATGTCTACAGCATTCCCCTGATCCAGCAAGGTAGTCACTTTCTCAAAAAAAGAGATCAGGTTAGTCTGACATGACTTATTCTTGAGAAACCCATGCTGGCTCTTAGTAATCACATCCATTCTTTCTAAATGTTCCAGGACCGACTGTTTGATGATTTGTTCTAAAACTTTTTCAGGTATAGATGTCAAGCTGACAGGTCAGTAGTTACCCAGATCCTCTTTTTTCCCCCTTCTTGAAGGTGGGGACAACATTTGCCTGTCTCCAATCTTCCAGCACCTCTCCTGTTCTCCAAGAATTCTCAAAAATAATAGCCAGAGGCTCAGAAATTACATCCGCAAGCTCTTGTAGAACCCTTGGATGCAATTCATCTGGCCCCAAGGACTTAGTTTTATTTAAAGAAACAAGGTGTTTATGTACTACCCCTATGCTGATCCTAGGTTGGAACTTCATACCCTCATTATATGTTCTGTTTTTGCCATGTTGAGCACCGTTTCCCTCAGAAGAGGAGACTGAGGAAAAGTAGGAATTGAGCAGTTCTCCCCTCTTTTCATTACCTGTTACAATTTCACTTTCCTGCCCTCACAATGGGCCTACCGTGTCCTTGCTCTTTTTCTTACTCTGAACATAAGAAAAGAACCCTTTTTTTGTTGTTTTGAGCATCTTTGGCCAGCCTAAGCTCATACTGAGCTTTAGCTATCCTAACTTTTTCTCTACAAACACTGGTGATTTGTTTATATTCATCCTTGGTTATGAGGCCCTCATTTCAATTCCTAAAGGAGTCTTTTTTATTTCTCAAGTCTTTACAGAGCTGTTTATGGAGCCACCTCGACTTTTTTAGGCTTTTTCCATTTTTTCTTCTCATAGGAATCATCTGTGATTGTGCTTTCAGTATTTCGCTTTTAAGAAACTCCAACCTCTCCTGAACCCTCTTCTTCCTAAGTATTTCTGACCATGGGATTTTACCCAGCATAGCCTTTCTGAAGTCCAACCTATAAGTCTGACTGCGTCTAGCTTTTCCCCTCCCTAAGACTATAAATTCCAAAATCACATGGTCACTACTGCCCAGGGTGCCCACTATTTTCACTTCTTCAAACAATTCTTCCTTGTTGGTGAGAATCAAATCCCAGATAACAGATCCCCTTGTTTCCTTCTTCACTTTCTGGAAAAGGAAATTGTCAACAAGAAAAGTCAGGAATCTATTTGACCTTACATTTTTAGCAGAGTTGGACTTCCAACAGATGTCTGGGTAATTGAAATCTCCCATGATCACTGTATCCCTTCTTTTGGAGAACTTTGCAATCTGTTATAGGAGTATCTCATCCAAGTCCTCTGCCTGGCTTGGTGGTATATAACAGACCCCCACAATAATATCACTTACTCCTTTTATTTTTACCCAGAGACTCTCAACTGAGCTGCCATGCTCAGATTCACATATTTTCTCACATGTATATACCTCCTTCACATATATTGCTACGCCTATGCCCTTTCTCATTTGTCTGTCCCTCAGCGGCCCTGAGCCTGCTTCGGTGGCAAGGGCGGGATATAAATCAAATAAAGTAAAGTAAAGCAAAGTAAATAAGTAGTAACCCTGAATTCTAATATTCCAGTTGTGTCATCCCACCAAGTTTCAGTAATGCCTATTATGTCATAGTCTCCTTCCTGTATTAGGACTTCCAGTTTCTCCTGTTTATTTCTCATACTCTGTGCATTAGTGTAGAGACATCAGAATCCACATGCATCCCGAGGGTTTAGCTTCTGTAAAAACCTGCAAGTTAACATTACCTAGCCACTCTTTGCAAATCTTTAATGTTCTTAACCCCAGTTTCTGGCATCATACGAGGCTTTGAATTATTGTCTCGCTCCCCCATACAATTTAGTTTAAAGCCCTCCTTATTAGGTTAGCAATGCTGTTACCAAACACCCTTTTTCCTACTGCCGTAAGGTGGAAACCATCTCCCAAGAGATCAACAATAAAAATTTCTTAAAATACAATAAGAAATTACAGATGTTTATATGCAAATGCAAGAAGTGTTCGAAGTAAAATTGGTGAGTTGGAATGCTTGGTGTTGGGAGAAAACATAGACATTGTGGGAATTTCAGAAACTTGACGGAATGGGGAGAATCAGTGGGACACGGTGATTCCTGGATATAAGTTATATCGGAAGGATAGGGAGGGAAGGGTTGGAGGTGGGGTGGCTCTGTATGTCAAAGAGGGTATACGGTCCAGCAAGACTGAGGTAAAAGAATTAGATTGCCTTCTAGAAATGCTTTGGGTTGAAATAGAGGGCCCAAAAGGAAATTTAACTATGGGAGTTTGTTATCGCCCACCAAATCAAAAGATAGAAGACGATTATAATATGATGGAAGGATTAAAGACAGTGGCTAAACGTAAAAACTGTATCGTAATAGGTGATTTTAATTACCTGCAGATTGATTGGGTCAATATGTGTTCTGGTCAGGAGAAAGAGATTGAGTTTCTTGATGCTCTCAATGACTGTGCTATGGAGCAGATGGTCTCAGAACCTACCAGGGGTGGGGCGATCCTGGATTTGGTCCCAAGTAATGCCCAAGACTTGGTGAGAGATGTAAAAGTGATCACACCGCTTGGGAGCAGTGACCATAACGTTATTGATTTCACCGTTTGTATAAATAGAGAGTTGCCCCAAAAGACCGGCACAACCACGTTTAACTTTAAAAGGGGTAAATTCTCTGAGATGAGGAGTCATGTGAAGAGGAAACTGAAAGGAAAGGTAAATACAATCAAAACCCTTGGGGAAGCTTGGAGGCTATTTAAAACTACAATCCTAGAAGCTCAGATAAAATATATACCATAAGTTAGGAAAGGCACAAACAGGTATAAGAAAAGGCCTGCATGGTTAACAAACAAAGTTACAGAAGCTGTAAAAGGTAAGAAGGACTCCTTTAAGGGGTGGAAAGCTAGTCCAAGTGAGATTAATAAAAGGGAACACAGGCTGTGGCAAATCAAATGCAAGACTGTGATCAGGCAGGCAAAAAGGGACTATGAGGAGCATATTGCAAAAAACATAAAGACCAACAATAAAAATTTCTTCAAATATATTAGAAGCCGGAAACCAGCCAGGAAGGCAGTGGTGCCCTTGCATGACCAAGGGGTAAAAGGATTACTGAAGGATGATACGGAAATGGCTGAGAAGCTGAATGCATTTTTTGCCTCCGTCTTCACTGTGGAAGACGAGAAGTGTTTGCCTGCTCCAGAACCACTAATTTTGGAGGGGGTGTTGGAAGACCTGAGTCAGATTGAGGTGACAAGAGATAGATGAATAAAAACTAATAAGTCACCAGGTCCGGATGGCATACATCCAAGAGTACTGAAAGAACTCAAAGTTGAACTTGTGGATCTCCTGATAAAATTATGTAATTAACATGTGGAATTCACTGCCACAGGAGGTGGCGGCGGCTACAAGCATAGACAACTTCAAGAGGGGGTTAGATAAAAATATGGAGCAGAGGTCCATCGGTGGCTATTAGCCACAGTGTGTATATGTGTGTGTGTGTGTATAAAATTTTTTGGGCCACTGTGTGACACAGAGTGTTGGACTGGATGGGCCATTGGCCTGATCCAACATGGTTTCTCTTATGTTCTTAAATTCCAGCGTCCTGATTCATTGCAGTCAACAGGACTGTACTGCACCAAGTACTGGTTGACACTCTGTCACAACTTTCCACTACCATTGGGTAGCCTCTCTGTCACCCATCCACTGCATATGAGGAGCATATTGCAAAAAACAAAAAGAACAACAATAAAAAATTATTCAAATATATTAGAAGCAGGAAACCAGCCAGAGAGGCAGTGGGGACCTTAGATGACCAAGGGGTAAAAGGATTACTGAAGGATGATAGAGAAATGGCTGAGAAGCTGAATGCATTTTTTGCCTCCGTCTTCACTGTGGAAGATGAGAAGTGTTTGCCAGCTCCAGAACCGCTAATTTTGGGAGGGTGTTAAGGGACTTGAGTCAGACTGAGGTGACAAGAGAGGAGGACCTACAACTGATAGACGGATTAAAAACTAATAAGTCACCAGGCCCAGATGGCATACATCCAAGAGTTCTGAAAGAACTCAAAGGTGAACTTGTGGATCTCCTGACAAAAATATGTAATCTTTCATTAAAATCTGCCTCTATTCCTGAGGACTGGAAGGTAGCAAACGTCACCCCCATCTTTAAAAAGGGTTCCAGAGGAGATCCAGGAAACTACAGGCCAGTCAGTCTGACTTCAATACCGGGAAAGTTGGTAGAAACCATTATCAAAGAGAGAATTAGTAGGCACACTGATGAACAAAAGTTACTGAGGAAGACTCAGCATGGGTTCTGTAAGGGAAGATCTTGTCTCACTAACCTGTTACAGTTCTTTGAGGGGGTGAACAAACATGTGGACAAAGGGGACCCAATAGATGTTGTTTACCTTGACTTCCAGAAAGCTTTTGATAAAAGTTCTTCATCAAAGGCTCTTAGTAAGCTCAAGAGTCATGAAGTAAAAGGACAAGTTCTCTTGTGGATCAAAAACTGGCTAATTAATAGGAAACAGAGTGAGTATAAATGGGCAATCTTCGCAGTGGAAGATGGTAAGCAGTGGGGTGTCGCAGGGCTCAGTACTGGGTCCCATGCTTTTTAACTTGTTCATTAATGATATGGAGTTGGGAGTAAGCAGCGAACATGGCAGATGAGGTTCAATGTGACCAAGTGCAAAGTAATGCACACTGGGGCCAAAAATCCTTGCTATAAATACAAGCTGATGGGGTGTGAACTGGCAGAGACTGACCAAGAGAGAGATCTTGGGGTCGTGGTAGATAACTCATTGAAAATGTCATTGAAAATTGAAAAAGACAGTGTGCAATTGCAATAAAAATGGCCAGTGCCATGCTGGGAATTATTAGGAAGGGAATTGAAAACAAATCAGCCAGCATCATAATGCCCCTGTATAAATTGATGGTGCGGTCTCATTTGGAATACTGGTTACAATTCTGGTCACCGCACCTTAAAAAACATATTGTAGCATTGGAAAAAGTGCACAGAAGAGCAACAAAATGAATAAAGGGTTGGAAGACTTTTCCTATGGTTAAAATGTTTGGGGCTCTTTAGCTTGAAGAAACGTTGACTGCGGGGTGACATGATAGAGGTTTACAAGATTATGCATGGGATAGAGAACGTAGAGAAAGAAGTACTTTTCTCCCTTTCTCACAATATGAGAACTCGTGGGCATTCAATGAAATTGCTGAGCAGTAGGGTTAGAACTGATAAAAGGAAGTACTTCTTCACCCAAAGGGTGATTAACATGTGGAATTCACTGCCACAGGAGGTGGCGGAGGCTACAAGCATAAACAGCTTCAAGAGGGGAATGGATAAGCATATGGAGCAGAGGTCCATCAGTGGCTATTAGCCACAGCTTATTGTTGGAACTCTCTGTCTGGGGCAGTGATACTCTGTATTCTGGTGCTTGGGATGGGCACAGTGGAAGGGCTTCTAGCCTCTAGATGGGCCTCTAGATGGCACTTGGGGGGGTTAATTTTTTTGGGGGGGGGCCACTGTGTGACACAGAGTGTTCGACTGGATGGGCCATTGGCCTGATCCAACATGGCTTCTCTTATGTTCTTATGTACCTAGGTGGTGGCTGCTGAGGTACAGCAGGTAGCTCCAAAAAGAAGATATGCCCTGATGTGGTACTATGTAGAACATTCCTTGTCATTTCTTCACCAATACATACTGTATTTTTAGTTTTGCATTGTGTTCCATGAATTGAATTGCTCCTCATTATCAAGATATACTAGCTAGAACATGTTAGCAATCTACAGTACCTAGAAAAATGCCCTTCTGTCTTTTACCCAGGACAGACTAGACTCCATGCAAAAGCATAAATGGCACAAATTTGGCATAAACAATGGCAACATTCTGAAACCTGTTGGAGAACATTTCACTCTTTCAATGGACAGCTACTAAAATCTTTATGAGTGTTACAGTATGCATACAAGAATGTATTCTTGAAGCATGCTGGTATTACAAATGACAGGTAGCACCACAAGATGGCAGCATGAAACAATTCATGCTTCCTCACCACACAAGTTTGCATCTTTGCAAACCCAGCAAGACAGGAAAACTCGATGTTCCATATGGCAACATTCCAAAAGGAGTGGGTGAGAAAAAAAAATAAAGGCAAAAGAGAGAGATTCAAATAGCTGTCTTTCAAACTAGAGAGACACCTACATCCAGAGAGCCAGTTTGGTATAGTGGTTAAGTGTGCGGACTCTTATCTGGGAGAACCGGGTTTGATTCCCCACTCCTCCACTTGCACCTGCTAGCATGGCCTTGGGTCAGCCATAGCCCTGGCAGAGGTTGTCCTTGAAAGGGCAGCTGCTGTGAGAGCCCTCTCCAGCCCCACCCACCTCACAGGGTGTCTGTTGTGGGGGAGGAAGGTAAAGGAAATTGTGAGCTGCTCTGAGACTCTTCGGCGTGGAGGGCAGGATATAAATCCAATATCTTCATCTTCATCATCCTAACCAAGCTTGCTTTGGAGTAAAACAGTAGATGTTAAAGATAATTTCTACTGAATGATAGAGAAAAGCCAGCAGGTGACAAGTCTGAAGTCAGAAAATATATCCTAAAAAGAAAATGCAAAAGAACTGTGAAAACTAGGAACCAGGGTATCTGCCAATCTTAGAAGAAAAGAGCTGGTTTTTATATCCTGCTTTTCTCTACCTTTACAGAGACTCAAAGCAACTTACAATCACCTTCTTTTCCCCTCCCTCATAACAGTCGCCTAGTGAGATAGGGGGCCTGAGAGAGTTCTGCGAGAACGGGAACTGGCTCAAGGTCACCCAGCAGACTTGTGCAGGAGTGGGGAATCAAACCTGATCCTCCAGATTAGAATCCCCTGGTCTTAACCACTATACCACGCTGGCTTTCTTAACAGAGCAGAGGCACAAATACATAGTCTACTTTAAAAAAAAATTTCATTCTGAAACAACCATAAAAGCATTTTATATATAAGCATTTAAACTGGCCATTTTATTATCCTCAATCTTATTCAACTCTATGCTTACATTCCAATTATTTACAAATACCCACACTTTTCAGGAAAATAGGACATCTTTCCCAAGTAACTCAAGGTGGCAATGAATGGCTCGCTACTCCGGAACTGTGGGTCAAATGAACACTGCCCAAACTTTGCTAGGTGGTAAGTCTCTCCAAAATTCTCTGTGACATCATCAAGTGATATCCCATTTTAAAACCAGAAGCCTAGCTGGTAGAAAAGAGCAGGGAGGACAGAATAAAAAGACAAGGTAATACACCCTGGATATCTCAACAAACATGAGTTAGGAACATGAATTTATTGAAAGATCATGTTGTTCTGCTCTAGCTCTTATGGCTGTCCCTGCCAGTAAACTTGTCTCCAGCTAACCTAATCCCTTGGAGGGGGCAGTTGCACTCAAACATGGCTTTTATCCAAACAGTCCCAGGAGAAAGTACCACATTTAAGGGCGTGCCAATATCATATTTCACATTAGTACTTCAAGATTGTGTGTGGATGTGGTTGTGGCTTCATAATATACAAAATCTTCTGCGGCAAAATACCCTAGAAACTTGAACCACAAATAACTACTTCCTTTCTTTATAAGGAGGACTCTACAAAGGGGGAAAAGATATAGGAGAGAGGGTGAGTATCTAGCTTTTACATCCATCACCAACAAAATGAAATCACACTAGAATTCACATAATTTGGATAGTTTAGCTTATTTTCATCTTCTGTATAACATGTAAAGAAAATGTCTAGGACACTTTAAAAAAATATTGCAGGAAAGTCCGTTATTTTAACATTTTACTACTCTTTTGCCTGCAATGAAGCAGAAAATTCATCGCATAATTACATGAAAAAACTCAAGAGCCTTCTTCCAAAGCTTTGAAACATTGTTAATGCAAACTCCTGAAGAAGTCTGGTCATTCACCAGGAAAACAGAAACTCAGAAATAGCACATTTTAAAACATAACTGTAAAGAATAGAAAAAGGGACGGTGGCTCAGTGGTAGAACATCTGCTTGGTAAGCAGAAGGTCCCAGGTTCAATCCCCGGCATCTCCAACTAAAAGGGTCCCAGCAAGTAGGCATGGAAAACCTCAGCTTGAGACCCTGGAGAGCCACTGCCAGACTGAGAAGACAATACTGACTTTGATGGACCAAGGGTCTGATTACGTATAAGGCAGCTTCATTTGTTCATATGCTCAAGAATATAGTACAATTTTTGGGAGCCCTGCACACAATGTTAGAGCTTCCACAGCATCCTTTAGTCATAAAGCCGAAGCTGTGGTGGGGGCTTTCCAGTGTTTTGCACTGAGTGCCACATGTATGACTATCTGCCCACAGGACAGAAGTCTTGGGTGTGTGCTCGATGCAAGGAGCTCCTGGTCCTCAGGGAATGAGTTCGTACCCTTGAGGCCGAGGTGACTGACCTGAAGAAGCAGAGGAAGTCAGTTAGGCACTCGGAGAAGACTCTCGGGGGTGTACTAGATGAGCCCCGCTCTGAACGTGGCAGCCCCGTTGCTGTCCGGGAGCATGAGGGTCGAGAGGAAACAGGGCACTGTGCTGCAGATAAGGGGAATGCGCCCTCAGAAGGGACCTCTTCTTCAGTTTGTGAGCGGGAATCCTTTCATGCCAAGGAACCATCCCTGGGCAGGGAGAGAGGAGGGGTTTTGGTAGTTGGTGATTCGATCCTTTGGCAAGTAGACTGCTGGTGGCAAAACCGCGTACTGACCATATGGGGAGAGCCAGTTTGGTGTAGTGGTTAAGTGTGAGGACTCTTATCTGGGAGAACCGGGTTTGATTCCCCACTCCTCCACTTGCACCTGTTGGAATGGCCTTGGGTCAGCCATAGCTCTGGCAGAGGTTGTCCTTGAAAGGGCAGCTGCTGTGAGAGCCCTCTCCAGCCCCACCTACCTCACAGGGTGTCTGTTGTGGGGGAGGAAGGTAAAGGAGATTGTGAGCCGCTCTGAGACTCTTCGGAGTGGAGGGCGGGATATAAATCCAATATCATCATCATCATCATCATCATGGTGACTTGCCTGCCTAGTGCGAAGGTAGCGGACATTACGCATGTAGTAGATAGAATTATAGACAGTGCTAGGGAGAAGCCAGTGGTTGTGGTGCATGTTGGCACCAACGATGTGGGGAAATGCAGTCGTGAGGTCCTGGAGGAAAAATTCAGGCTGCTAGGCGGGAGACTTAAGGCAGGACCTCCAAGGTAGCCTTCTCAGAAGTGCTACCTGTTCCACATGAGGGCTGGAGAGACAGGCACAAATTAGAAGTCTCAATGCGTGGATGAGACGATGGTGTAAGGAGGAAGGTTTTAAGTTTGTTAGGCACTAGGATGCTTTCTGGAACAAGCGAGAGCTGTACAAAAGAGACGGTCTCCATTTGTCCTAAGATGGAACCAGGCTGTTGGTGCTTAAAATCAAAAAGGTGGCAGAGCAGTTTTTAAACTAAATCTTGGGGGGAAGCCGACAAGAGATGAAATATCTCTGGTTCGGGAGGACTCATCTCACTATCGGCCGGTTTCGAATTTGCCCTATTTGGGCAAACTTATCGAGAGGGCAGTGGCGATGCAGCTACAGACCTTCCTGGATGACGCTTCCGTCCTTGATCCTCTTCAGTCCGGCTTTCGCCCGGGCCATGGGACGGAGACGGTGCTGGTCGCTCTAGTAGATGACCTGCAACGGCATCTGGATCGGGGCGGTTCGGCGGTACTGATGTTGTTGGACCTATCGGCAGCGTTCGATACGGTCGACCATCGGTTACTTGCCCGCCGCCTTGCCGACGCGGGGATTCAGGGGTTGGCCTTGCAATGGCTTTCCTCTTTCCTTGAAGGTCGGGGACAGAGGGTCGCGATTGGGGATGAGCTGTCCCGGAGGCACACGCTTGACTGCGGGGTGCCTCAGGGTGCGGTTCTCTCCCCGATGTTATTTAACATCTATATGCGTCCCCTCGCCCAGATTGCCCGAAGGTATGGGCTGGGTTGTCACCAGTATGCTGATGACACCCAGCTCTATCTGCTCATGGACGGACGGCCGGTCTCCGCCCCACAAAACCTGGATCGGGCATTACAGGCTGTGGCTGGGTGGAGCAAACGGAGCGGGCTGAGGCTAAACCCAGCGAAGACAGAGTTCCTTTGCTTGGGCCGTCGCGGCCCGGGAGGGGAAATACCCCTTCCGGTTTTTGACGGTGCGCCACTGACGGCGGCGCACAGGGTCAGGAGCCTGGGGGTACTTCTGGAGCCTTCCTTAACTATGGAGGCCCAGATAGCAGCCACTGCCAAGTCCGCATTTTTCCACCTTAGGCGGGCAAGACAGCTGGCTCCCTTCCTGGAACGCGACGATCTAGCAACGGTGATCCATGCTACGGTCACCTTGAGACTGGACTACTGCAATGCCCTCTACATGGGGCTGCCCCTGTGTCGAAGCCGGAGATTGCAGCTGGTGCAGAACGCCGCCACCTGGCTGTTACTGGGGCTCCCAAGATGGGAGCACATTCAGTCGGGACTTCGGGCTCTGCACTGGCTGCCAATATCCTACCAAGTTTGGTACAAGGTGCTGGTTATTACCTTTAAAGCCCTATATGGTCTAGGACCTGCCTACCTGAGGGACCGTCTCTCCCTACATGTTCCCCAGAGAGCACTGCGATCGGGATCTTAAAATCTTTTGGTTGTCCCCGGGCCAAAGGAAGCCCGCTTGAAGACCACAAGGGACCGGGCCTTCTCTGTAATGGCTCCATTTTGGTGGAACCAGCTGCCGGAGGAGGTAAGGGCCCTGCGGGGTCTTACTCAATTACGCAGGGCCTGTAAGACAATCCTCTTCCGGCTGGCCCACAACTAACCGGCCCTGTATCCCTGTATACTGACTACTGAATATTGATTATGGAATACCGGAATGCTGAAGACTGTATACCGAATCAGTATTTGAATTTGAATAGAGTGTAGCTTCACGACCGCTGTCTGATTTTTAACGATATGTATATTTATAACAAATGTTGGATTTTAATTATTTATTATGAAATGTTAAATTTAAAGTGTAATTTATTTTTATGTTAGTTTTATATATGTTGTAAGCCGCCCTGAGCCACTCGGTGGGAAGGGCGGGATATAAATCCTAAATTAAATAAATAAATAAATAAATAAATAAATAAATAAATAAATAAATAAATAAAGAGATGAAGGGTTAGCTGTTAATTTTCTACCGGGTAATGGATCAGAGTTGTCCACTGAGCTGGTGACAAACGGTATGGACTGTCTGCCAAAGTCTCGAGGTGGCAGAAGGAATGTTGAGGGCCTAGTTTGCCTGGGAAATTACAGATGTTTATATGCAAATGCAAGAAGTGTTCGAAGTAAAATTGGTGAGTTGGAATGCTTAGTGTTGGGAGAAAACATAGACACTGTGGGAATTTCAGAAACTTGATGGAATGAGGAGAATCAGTGGGGGCGAGGACTGCGTGAGGAGGACCCCCCGGCACCTGCCAGCCGCTCCCAGCCCCCGTTGCCACCCCGAGAGCCTCCCACACCTTCCCAAGCCCCTGGGGCAGCCCCACCCCTCACCTGGGCCGACGGGGCGCCAACAGCAACACCTCACAGCCACCGAGCCCGTCTCCGGGTCCAAGAAGCCTGGCCAGAGCGAGACGCCAGGGAACAGGAGGGAGAAGCTAAGCCCAGTGCTGGGCAGGGAGGAAGAGAGCTGCCTGACCCGTGGCGGCGAGAGACGCCTCACCCCAGCGCGCTGCAGAGGTCCAGGACGCCTGAGGCACGCCCAGGCAGCCCAGCCTTGGCTCGCCTCTCCCGGACGTCTGGGGCTTTGAAGGGGGGGAGGAGCCAGAGAGGGGCGGAACACAGGAAGAGGGAGGATTGGGATGGGGCAATAAAGGGAAGAGCAGCCAGGAGGTCAGGGAGGAAGCTGGCTGGTGCTTATTGAGGCTGCCTCGCGCGAGAGGGGGACAGGAGCCGCAGCACAGCCAGGAGGGGAACGGGGGCCGGTGGTGAAGTAACCTGGCTCCCACCCCTGTTTCTGAGACCTCCGGGGGAACGCCCCAGAGTGCCCGGAAGGGGCAACGGCGGCACCGGGAGACCGGGAGGGGTGCCCAGGGTGTGACAGTTATATTGGAAGGATAGGGAGGGAAGGGTTGGAGGTGGGGTGGCTCTGTATGTCAAAGAGGGTATACGGTCCAGCAAGACTGAGGTAAAAGAATTAGATTGCCTTCTAGAAATGCTTTGGGTTGAAATAGAGGGCCCAAAAGGAAATTTAACTATGGGAGTTTGTTATCGCCCACCAAATCAAAAGATAGAAGACGATTATAATATGATGGAAGGATTAAAGATAGTGGCTAAACGTAAAAACTGTGTCGTAATAGGTGATTTTAATTACCTGCAGATTGATTGGGTCAATATGTGTTCTGGTCAGGAGAAAGAGATTGAGTTTCTTGATGCTCTCAATGACTGTGCTATGGAGCAGATGGTCTCAGAACCTACCAAGGGTGGGGCGATCCTGGATTTGGTCCCAAGTAATGCCCAAGACTTGGTGAGAGATGTAAAAGTGATCACACCGCTTGGGAGCAGTGACCATAACGTTATTGATTTCACCGTTTGTATAAATAGAGAGTTGCCCCAAAAGACCGGCACAACCACGTTTAACTTTAAAAGGGGTAAATTCTCTGAGATGAGGAGTCATGTGAAGAGGAAAATGAAAGGAAAGGTAAATACAATCAAAACCCTTGGGGAAGCTTGGAGGCTATTTAAAATTACAATCCTAGAAGCTCAGATAAAATATATACCATAAGTTAGGAAAGGCACAAACAGGTATAAGAAAAGGCCTGCATGGTTAACAAACAAAGTTACAGAAGCTGTAAAAGGTAAGAAGGACTCCTTTAAGGGGTGGAAAGCTAGTCCAAGTGAGATTAATAAAAGGGAACACAGGCTGTGGCAAATCAAATGCAAGACTGTGATCAGGCAGGCAAAAAGGGACTATGAGGAGCATATTGCAAAAAACATAAAGACCAACAATAAAAATTTCTTCAAATATATTAGAAGCCGGAAACCAGCCAGGAAGGCAGTGGTGCCCTTGCATGACCAAAGGGTAAAAGGATTACTGAAGGATGATACGGAAATGGCTGAGAAGCTGAATGCATTTTTTGCCTCCGTCTTCACTGTGGAAGACGAGAAGTGTTTGCCTGCTCCAGAACCACTAATTTTGGAGGGGGTGTTGGAAGACCTGAGTCAGATTGAGGTGACAAGAGATAGATGAATAAAAACTAATAAGTCACCAGGTCCGGATGGCATACATCCAAGAGTACTGAAAGAACTCAAAGTTGAACTTGTGGATCTCCTGATAAAATTATGTAATTAACATGTGGTTAACATGTGGAATTCACTGCCACAGGAGGTGGCGGCGGCTACAAGCATAGACAGCTTCAAGAGGGGGTTAGATAAAAATATGGAGCAGAGGTCCATCGGTGGCTATTAGCCACAGTGTGTATATGTATGTGTGTGTGTGTATATATAAAAAAATTTTGGCCACTGTGTGACACAGAGTGTTGGACTGGATGGGCCATTGGCCTGATCCAACATGGTTTCTCTTATGTTCTTAAATTCCAGCGTCCTGATTCATTGCAGTCAACAGGACTGTACTGCACCAAGTACTGGTTGACACTCTGTCACAACTTTCCACTACCATCCCATCCACTGCAGCCTTCCCCACATTCTTTGCAGGATTGGCTTGCAAACTGTCTCTGCCGTGCCATTGGCTGATTCTACTCTCCCCCGCCCACCGCTGACCCTGTCAGACAAGAACACCATCAGATGGCCACTGACCTCTGAGGGAGACAGTTCTCTTCTGGGGGCTTACTGATCACTACTGCCTCTCCTCAGGGCCCTGTCTATCTTCCTTCTTCTCATTTTTCTTTCTCTCACTCCTTTCTCCCCCTCTATTGTCTACCTCCCCCTTCTGTTCTTTCTCTCATTCTTTCTCTGTATCTCTGTCTTTCAGTCTTTTTATTTAAATCTGTCTGTCTACCTTCCTCTCTTTAATCCACACAAACAGTAGCAGTTAACATTTCTTCAACTGACAAGGAATGTTTGTTTACAGCAGAGAGGGTCCACTTCAGAGGGAGTGAAAGGGAGGCATGCAATGGCTTTCTTCACAGTGTCAGCTGCTTGATGCTACCAGCCATTTCCTCCCAGGGAACCACCGTTGCCAACCTCCAGTTGTTTGGTCCCCCCCCCCCGTGTCGAAAGACTGTCCTTTTCCCATGTAGAGGCTGCTGGGTTGACAACTCCAGGTTAGGAAATTCCAGATGGCAGAGATCACCTCCCCTTGAGGTGTGTGTGTGTGTGAGAATTAATGCTTTCACTTGGGTGGGTGGGAAGCAGCAAGGCTGGGGGGGGGGCAAGACAAAGGCCTTTAGTGATACCTTTCCAGGCTGGCGGGAAATTCCTGGAGGTTCTGTGAAGTTTGAGGAGAGCATATGAGTTAAAGCATCAGAGTGGGATCTGCCAGACACAAGTTCTTGCTGTGGAAGCTGACTGGTTGATTTTAGATCCATCATAGACTTACAAACTAACCTGCCTCAGAGGGGTGTTGTTCAGATCAAAAGGGGGAGAGGAGAATGATGTAAGCTCCCCAACACTGTGAAGAAATACTGTCTTTTTCCTATATAGAGGAAGCAAGAAAGGTGATGGAAACCTGAAGTCAGAGGAGCAGATAAAGGGATGGCTCCACCTGGGGGTTAGCTATCCTACACCTGGCTGCTTCATACTGTTCAGCAGCAGCCACTCTATGACAGCCACTGTGGCATAGGAGTTAGGACTTCAGAGTGGAATCTGCCAGACCCAGGTTTATTTATTTATTTATTTGTAATTTATATCTCGCCCTTCCCACCAGGTGGCTCAGGGCAGTTCTTGCTGTGGAAGCTGACTGGGTGATTTTGGAGCAGTCACACAATTCCAGCCTAACGTGCCTCACAGGGTTGCTGTTCAGATCCCATGGGGAGAGAGGAGAATGATGTAAACTGCTTTGGTCCTCCCCCCCACACACACACACTGTGAAGAAAGATTCATTTTCCTATGGAGAGGCTGCAGGGAGGGGGAAGAAAATAAAAACCTGAAGTCAGAGGGACAGATAAAGAGAAGGAAATAGGTTGCCAACTCCAGGTTGGGAAAATCCTGGAGATTTAAGGGGTGAGGCATGGAGAGGGTTAGGTTTCAGGAGGGATAAGACCTTGGACAAATACAATGCCATTTCTTCCTGGGGAACAACTGGAGATCACTCAGATTTACAATTGCTCTCTAGATGAGGTGGGAGGGGAAGTCAATGCCTTCACTTGGGTGATAGGAAGACAGCAAGGGTGATGGGCACTCACCCAGAGCCTCTTTCTAGAGTCCACTGTATTTTTCTTCACAACAGGCCTTACTCCTAGTTATACTATAAGTCAGGGGTGGCCAACGGTAGCTCTCCAGATGTTTTTTTGCCTACAATTCCCATCAGCCCTAGCCATTGGTCATGCTGGCTGGGGCTGATGGGAGTTGTAGGCAAAAAACATCTGGAGAGCTGCCGTTGGCCACCCCTGCTATAAATGATAACAAGAAAAAGACAACTCTCTCTAGATTTAGGAAGAGTGAATAAGGGGAAGAATAAGCAAGGCCCTGCCAGGTGGTGCTAGAAGAAGTAATATGCAATTAATCCCCAAGGGACAGTCTGAGGCTCAGAGGCAGAACATTTGCTCAGCATGCTGATGGTACAAGGTTCAACCTCTGGTCTCTCCAGATAAAAGGATCATCAGGTGACAGGAGATATGAAAGACCTCTACCTGAAACGCTGGAGAGCTGCTGCCAGTCTAAGTAGACAATACTGACCTTGATGGACCAATCCTACAGAGTTTCACATAAACACTCTCTGATGTCTAGTTAACCCTAATACATACCTGAAAATTCAGAACTCTCTGTGGGGCCCTATAATGATGTCAGCACTGCAACTATATATTTAAATAATTAAACTGATGACAGCTAAATAAAATGTAGTCTTAACAAGAACCTGTCTAAAATTCTTGGATGTAAATTAAACAAAATATTAGTCTTTGTATAAAAGAGCAACTTCAGGAGACAAACACTCATCTGTCTTCATTTTAACACTTTATATAATAGTAATAAAATAGTGGTTGCAGTTGTTTATATCCTATGATTCACAGACACTTCTTTGTTCTCCCTTTAGGAGTTGCCTAAAATTCAGCAAGCTGTTAAATCTCAACACTTCACGCTAAACTTACTTTTCTTCATTGAAATTAAAACACAAACAAGTGGGAACTTGCAGGAGGCATCTCATCTTTCCATCTCCCATTATTCCCTCTTTTATTTCCCTGAAAGCTACCATTTTGTTGTTGTTGTCGTTCAGTCGCACAGTCGAGTCTGACTCTTTGCGACCCCATGGACAAAGTCACGCCAGGCCCTCCTGTCTTCCACCATCCTCCGAAGTCTGCTCAAATTTGTGTTTGTTACATCAGTACCACTGTCCAGCCATCTCATTTTTTGCCGTCCTTTTCTTCTTTTGCCTTCTGTCTTTCCTAGCATCAGGATCTTCTCCAGGGAGTGCTCCCTTCTCATTTGGTGGCCAAAGTATTTGAGCTTCAGCTTCAGCATCTGACCTTCCAGGGAACAGTCAGGGTTGATTTCCCTTAGGACTGACTGTTTTGATCTTCTTGCAGTCCAAGGGACTCTCAAGAGTCTTCTCCAGCACCACAGCTCAAAAGCATCTATTCTCCTGAACTCGGCCTTCCTTATGGTCCAGCTCTCACAGTCATACATTACTACTGGGAATACCATCGCTTTAGCTATACAGACTTTTGTTGGCAGGGTGATGCCTCTACTTTTTATTATACTGCCCAGTTTGCCATAGCTGTCCTCCCAAGGAGCAAACGTTTTTTAATTTCATGTCTACATGAAATTTCATCTTGGATCCCAGAAATGTGAACATGAAATTTCATCTTGGTTCCCAGAAATGTGAATGTCACTACTTCCATGTCCTCCCCATCTATTTGCCAAGGAGTGATGAGGCCAGATGCCATGATCTTAGTTTTTTTGATGTTGAGTTTCAAGTCTACTTTTGTGCTCTCCTCTTTCACCCTCAACAAGAGGTTCTTTAGGTCCTCCTCACTTTCTGCCATTAGAGTAGTGTCATCTGCATATTTGAGGTTGTTGATGTTTTTCCTGGCAATCTTAATTCCAGCTTGTGCTTCTTCCAGGCCAACATTCTGCATGATGTACTCTGCATATAAATTAAATAAGCAGGGTGACAATATACATCCTTGTTGAACTCCTTTTCCTATTGTAAACCAATCAGTTGTTCCATATCCCGTTCTGACAGTTGCTTCTTGACCCTTATACAGGTTCCTCAGGAGACATGTGAGGTGGTCTGGTACTCCCATCTCTTTAAGGACTTGCCACAGTTTGTTGGAATCTACACAATCAAAGGCTTTAGGATAGTAAATGAAGCAGAAATAGGCGTTTTTCTGATACTCCTGTACTTTCTCCATAATCTATCGAATGTTGGCAATTTGATCGGTAGTTCCTCTACCTCTCCAAAGCCCAGCTTGAACTTCTGCTAGTTCCCGATCTTCATACTGCTGAAGCCTAGCTTGTAGGATCTTTAACATGACCTTGCTGGCATGTGAAATGAGTGCAATGGTGTGATAAGTTTGAACATTCCTTGGCATTACCCTTCTTTGGGATTGGAATATAAACAGATCTTTTCCAATCCTGTGGCCACTGTTGTGTGTTCCAGTTTTGTTGACATAATGTGTGCATCACTTTAACAGCATCATCTTTTAGGACTTTGAATAGCTCAACTGGGATACCATCATCTCCGCTCGCTTTGTTGTTAGTAATGCTTTCTAAAGCCCATTTGACTTCACTCTCCAGGATATCTGGCTCAAGGTCATCGATTTCACTGTCATGGTTGTCAAGGACACTGAGATCCTTCTTGTATAATTCTTCTGTGTATTCTTGCCACCTCTTCCTGATCTCTTCTGCTTCCCTACCATTTTTGTCCTTTATCGTGGCCATCTTTGCACAAAACGTTCCCTTGATTTTTCCAATTTTCTTGAAGAGATCTCTTGTTCTTCCCATTTTATTATTTTCCTCTATTGCTTTGCATTGTTCCTTCAGGAAGGCCTCCTTATCTCTCCTTGCTGTTCTCTGGAAATCCGCATTCAGTTGGGTGAATCTTTCCTTTTCACCTTTGGCTTTCACTTTCCTGCTTTCCTCAGCTGTTTGTAAAGCCTCATTAGACAGCCACTTTGCTTTCTTGCATTTCTTTTTCTTTGGGATGGTGCTGATTGCTGCCTTCTGTACAATGTCACGAACCTCCGTCCATAGTTCTTCAGGCACTCTATCAACTCTAGTTTCTTAAACCTATTCTTCACCTCCACTGTATATTCATAAGGGATATGATCAAGGTCAAACCTGAATGGCCTAATGGCTTCCCCAGTTTTCTTCAATTTAAGCCTGAATTTTGCAATGAATAGCTCATGATCTGAGCCGCAGTCAGCATCAGATCTTGTTTTTGCTGACTGTAAGGAGCTTCTCCATCTTTGACTACAGAGTATATAATCAATCTGATTTCGTGTTGCCCATCAGGTGATGTCCACGTGTAGAGTCGCCTTTTAAGTTGTTGGAAGAGGGTGCTCGCTGCTATGACCAGCTTGTTCTCTTGACAAAACTCTATTAGCCTTTGCCAGGCTTCATTTTGGTCTCCAAGGCCAAATTTGTCAGTTGTTCCGGTCACCTTTTGACTTCCCACTTTGGCATTCCAGTCCTCTATGATGAGGAGGACATCTTTTTTTGGTGTTAATTCTAGAAGGTGTTGTAGAACTTCATAGAACTGGTCCACTTCAGCCTCTTCTGCATCAGTGGTTGGGGCATAGACTTGGATTACTGTGATATTGAATGGTTTGTCTTGGATATGGACCAAGATCATTCTGTCATTTTTGAGATTGTATTCCATTACTGCCTTCCTCACTCGCTTGTTAACTCTAAAGGCCACACCATTTCTTCTACGGGACTCTTGCCCACAATAATAGATGTAGTGAAAGTTACCATAACCTCTCCTTTTTCCTGCTTCCTTCTCCCCTTCTCACCCACCAGCCATCAACCTATATATTCAGTTTCCCTTAAATCATAGAATCATAGAGTTGGAAGGGACCTCTAGGGTCATCTAGTCCAACCCCCTGCACAATGCAGGAAACTCACAAATACCTATCCCAAATTCACAGGATCTTCATTGCTGTCAGAAGGCCCTCAGCCTCTGTTTAAAAACCTCCAAGGAAGCAGAGCCCACCACCTTCCGTCTCTACCTGTAGTAGCCGGTTTCTGGGAAAAGTCTGACAGAGATGCACAGTGCCAGCTGCCTGGCTAGGCCAAGTTGTGTGGTGGTAAACCCACAAGGACTTGTGAGAGGCATCTCATTTTCACTCCCTTCATATCCTGGCAACCTGCATATCCTCATATTTCTTTGTTTCCTGCTTTCATTCTACCCAACAACCAACCTTCACATTATCTGACTGTCTCCCATCTTCAACTATATTTATTACTTATTTATTATATTTATACCCTGTCTTTCTTCACAATGAAAACCCAAGGCAGCTTACATTTTACCTTCACAACAATCCTGTGAGGTAGGTGAGGCTAAGAGTACATGGCCTGACTCAAGGTCACCCACATGCTTCCATGGTAAAGTAGGGATTGAAGTCTGGGTTTCCCAGTATCTTAGTCTGAAACTAACCACAATCACACATTGGCTTTCATGGGGTGGTTGCTGTTGAACCATGGTAAGAAACTGGGCCTGACTGAGTCATGGAACTCATATGTTAGAAAGTCACATGGTGGTTTTTGCCAGGTCAGACCTTGAGTTCTCCCACAAAGGCCAAAACAGCTTTGCCACCTTCCCTGCTTTTTACTTACAGAAACCGAGGCTGCAACTGACCATATTTTTGTGGCTGCCTAGCAATGGCCATAGATTTCTGTTTCTTAAATTACAGGCACTATAACTTTTGTATTTGGGGAGTTAACCTCCAGTTATTTCTCAGCATTTTTTGCAAACCTGGGGCTTTTTTTCAGATCTGTTGAAGAATCTGTCTTGTCTGTTCAAGGGTCCAGTCTCTGGATTTAAGTATCCACGCATTTGGTAATGTTGAGGTTGAGACATATTGAGTAGTACAATGGCTGCTTTCTTCAAGCCCAAATTATATTATGTGTTGTTCTTTTCTAACATTCCAGCAAGATATTAATTCGCATAAAAATTATATGGAAGTTCTAGGAATCTCTAGAACTCCAAAAAGGCTACATTTTGCTGAACATTTTTAAAATGTGATTGGTCTATTAATTGCAGTGTCACTGTATGAATAAAATATTGGTATATTTTTAAGACAGCAGCTGAATAATACAACCCAAAATATTACAAAATATAATTTTTTCAGTTTCCCCGAGGACTGTAGCCTAGAACCGGCTGGAGGATCTCCTGGCTGAGAGGAAGAGAAAGGAAGACCTACACTGCATATAGAAGCCTTCCCCCTTTGCTTCTTCTGTTCAGTTGTTTCTTGTGTATTGTCATACGTGCTTGTGTTGCAAGCCACTTTGGGTTCCCCACTAGGTACAAGCTAAAGAAATAAATGAACAATTTTTTTAAATTGTGAACTTGTGCCCCAGAAGATCAGGCTAAGGAGAATTCTCTTCTGATATCAGAAACTATTTTCTCACTGAGCTGATAGCCCAGGCCAGCCTAATCTCACCATATCTTGGAAGCTAAACAGGATCAGCCCTGGCTAGTAAATGGGTGGGAGACCTTCAAGAAATACCAGGGTCATGACACAGAGACAGGCAATGGCAAACTACCTCTGAACATCTCTTGCCTTGAAAACCTTACAGTGTTGCATAAATCAGCCGTAAAAATGGCACTTTCTACTACCATAAATACTATCTTGGAAAGGATCCTTTGTAGATAATTTCTCATTCCATTCATAAACTTTAAATTTCTGTATTTCATGTATAAAATATTTTCTATAGATTTTGACATTGTTTAACAAAGCCCTAACAAAGCCATATAAAGTACATTTGAAAGACACCAACAGGTATGCAAAGAACAGAATCAGAGCTTTCAAAGTCCTACTATTTCAAAAAATATAACTGAGGTTAAAAACTGTCTACTGATATCCATATCCATGCTTATTTCCTTTAAATTGCACTTCCTTAAAATACACACAATAATGAATCTTGCATTTTGGGAAATTCTGAGAAGGTGTGGCAATATATATAGTGCTAGAGAACATCCTTTTTACTGCAGATACTAGACTTACTTTGTACCCAAATAGCAGGCACAAAGTGAATGCTAAGAGAGAAACAATCAGCTGGGCTGATTCCTAGTACAAAGCATGAGGAAGCAAAGACAAATACTGCAGAAGAGTACTGTAACTGAGATAAATTTCTTTTTTGGTTTTTACATTGGAAGCCGTTAGTTATTGCAATTTGCTAGGACAGTCTCTTGAAATTTAGTGGAAATGTATTTCCTTTCCAATTTCCAGAAACTATTTCCTTTTACAAATCTTTAACTTTCCAAATCATACTGCCATTGTTATTTGTCGGCTATTGTGGAAACCTTTGAGCAAACTCTGAACCTTCATACTTTACTATTTGAATTTACAGGAGAACAGCAGCTACAATCTACTTAACCCCCCCCCCCAAGTAACTTGCTTTTGTATCCATAACAGAGACTGTCTTTGTTCTCAATATCTCCTTCCCCCAAGGTCAAGGGTGCCTGATACCAACTCCACCATTCCACACCCCTGTGATTTTTGAGTATGTAGGTCCCTACAACAGGAGCAGAAGGAGTGACTCAAGATCAGAGACAGAAACACTTTTTTTCTCTCCCTTGTTGTGTTTTAACATCAGCCTGTTTAAGAGATCTGAATAATTCAAAAGACTGAACAATGTTTTACATCATTTTGATAGATCCTAATAAAGGGTATTACACAGATTTTGTTTAGGACTACTGTGAATAAACATATAGTGGAAGGAATCAGGAAACAACAGAGGTGGTGAATCTTTCTTGGAGAAATATAATGCCTAGAAGGTGACAGCAAATCCCAATGCAGCTTTGATTCCACTTCCTGTTCCTAGCAAATGACAGGTTTCTCTTCCCTAATTCTCTTAAACATCTGGAAGCCATTGCCAGAAAGTCTGTTGAAACACCACTTTTCCCAATTTAAGTTTAACAGTCCAAATTAACACAGAACATGAACAATGACAACAAAACCTCCTCCTACATAAAGGAGGCAAGAATTTGTTCCAAGACAATCCTTAACCGATATTCTTCTTCTGAAAGTACTTGCTGGATTTCAGATCAATGATTAATGCAACACGGGACCAGCCAGTTCCAAAAGGTAGAAGCCTTCCTTCAATAGAGAATCAAAACAGCTTTTATGTCAAGGCTTCACTTCTGCCATGATTTGCTCAGGAGAGGTGCCCCCAATTGTTTTCCAGGCAACATAGATCAGTTGACTGCTTTGGAAAATGAACTGCATGGCATTGTACCTTATTGAAATCCCTCCCCTGCCCAAACTCCACTCTCCCCAGGCTCAACCCCCAAAATCTCCAGGTATTTCCCAATCCAGAGCTGTGCTGGATCAGACCAAAGACATATCTTTGTCCAGTTTCCTGTTTCAAACAGCACTGCTTGCTCCACCACTCCCCAAAACCTGTTTTCCACCTCTGAACCTGGAAGTTCCATATATTTGTTATGGTTTATATCCACAAAAAATACTGTCTTTCAGTTGTTGCTGGGAGGTGGAGGATCATAGAATCAGAGGTGGAAGGGACTTCTAGGGTCATCTAGTCCAACCCCCTGCACAATGCAGGAAACTCACAAACACCTCCCTCTAAATTCACAGGATCTTCATTGCTGTCAGATGGCCATCTAGCCTCTGTTTAAAAACCTCCAAGGAAGGAGAGCCTACCATCTCCAAAGGAAGCCTGTTCCACTGAGGAATCACTCTAACTATCAGGAAGTTCTTCCTAATGTTGAGCTGGAAACTCTTTTGATTTAATTTCAACCCACTGGTTCTGGTCCTACCTTCTGAGGCCACAGAAAACAATTCCACACCATCCTCTATATGACAGCCCTTCAAGGACTTGAAGATAGTGATCATATCACCTCTCAGCCGCCTCCTCTCCAGGCTAAACATCCCCAGCTCCTTCATCTTTTCCTCATAGGACTTGGTCTCCAGACCCTTCAACATCTTCGTCTCCCTCCTCTGGACCCGTTCCAGCTTGTCTATAGCCTTCTTAAAATGTGGTGCCCAAAACTGAACACAATACTCCAGGTGAGGTCTTACCAGAGCAGAGTAAAGCTATACCTTCACTTCACGTGATCTGGACTCTATACTTCTGTTGATACAGTCCAAAATTGCATTTGCCTTTTTAGCCACCACATCACACTGTTGACTCATGTTCAGCATATGATCCACTAAGATCCCTAGATCCTTTTCGCAAATACTACTGCTAAGACAAGTCTCCCCCATCCTATATGCATGCATTGGATTTTTCCTACCTAAATGCAGAACTTTACATTTATTCCTGTTAAAAGTCATTTTATTGATTTTAGCCCAGTTTTCCAGCCTGTCATCCTGTATCCTGTTTCTGTCTTCTTCTGTGTTTGCAACCCCTCCCAATTTAGTATCATCTGTAAATTTAATAAGCATTCCCTTTGTTCCTGCATCCAAATCATTGATAAAGATGTTGAACAAAATAGGTCCCAGGACAGATCCTTGAGGCACTCCACTTGTCACTCCTCTTCAAGAGGATGAGGAACCATTCACAAGTACTCTTTGTGTGTGATCTATCAACCGGTTACAGATCCACCTAATGGTAACAGGATCCAAACCGCATTTCACCAACTTGTCAACAAGGGTGGTATGTGGAACCTTATCAAAAGCCTTACTGAAATCAAGATAAACTAGGTTGTGGGCCTCTGAACTCTAAGGCTCCTTCTAGGCGAAGGTGTGAGACATTGGTGTGAGATGAAGGGTGAGAGTCAAGGGGCTCTTAATCTGTGCCTCTTAGCCTGCGAATCTGAAGACTCTGCATCACTCTAGATACCTTTAAACCACTAACTAGTTATGAAGGTAGAAAGCCAGTAGGGGAGCAGGGTCTATCCTGTGTTTTGCAGAGAGTGCCAAATGTATGATATCTACCCATTGGCTGGAAATTGTGGGTGGATGCTTGCTGCTTGGAGCTTGTGGCTCTCAGGGTGCAGGTTTGTTCCCTTGAGGCTAGGGCTGCCAAACTGGAGAAGCTAAGGCAGAGAGAGAGATATATCTGGGGAAGAGACCTTCAAGGATGTGCCAGAACAGTCCTACTCCTTTGCTGACAGCCCTTTTGCTGTTGTGAAGAAATTGAGGCTGGAGGGCATCAGTTTGAGGAAGACGGATGTGATCTTCAGGGGTGTCAAACTCATTTATTATGAGGGCTGGATTTGACATAAATGAGACCTTGCTGGGCTGGGCCATGTAGGCTTAGGCCAAGCCATGTCGGTCCAGGCCATGTCTGTACCTATTTAAAATTAAGTAGCAGAGATATAAATTAAATAAATATATATATAAACTTAAAACATGCTTAAGATATCATTGGTCTTAAAGGTGCTTACTTTGTATTTCTCCTATGGGATCCAGGGAACTGGGCAAAGGAAGCTGTGGGTCTTTCCTTCCTTCCCCAGGGGACCTTGAGGGAGGAAGAGCCGCAGCCAATAGAAGAAAGAGAAGCTTGGCTCAGTAGCTCTGCTGTGCAATTGAGAGAGCCTGACAAAGCAAGCTATTCCTTCCCCCTTCCCCCTTCCTCTCCCCAAGGGAGGAGCCTCAGCCAATGGAGAAAATAGAGGCTTTGCTCTGTAGCTCCTGTGCAATTGAACAAGCCTTTCAAAGGAAGTTGTGATGCAGAAGGAAGCAAGAGAGAGTGAGAAGGAAGCAGATGATAGCCAGTTGCTCAGAAGTCTGGTAGGATGTTTGACACTCTGTTCACATCTCTGACTACTGAGATGCTGTCAGCCAGGGAACCTGAGAAGCCTCCTCTAATTTTGGGTAATATAGTACTACAGAGTTCCTTATTAGATGCAAAAGACGTTTATCAATTTTAGTATTTTGCCAGTTTAGACCAGAGTTTGTCTCTATCGACTGAGTCAAAAGCAGCTGCAAGATCAACAAGGGCTGCATATAGGGATAACAATTTAGATATAGTAAGTATCTCAGAAACATGGTGGAATGGAGAAAATCTATGGGATATAAGCTCTATACAGCAAGGCAGGGCAGGTTGGTGGTGGTGTTGCATTGTACATCAATGAGGGCATAGAATCACGTAAGTTAGAGCATACCAGGGAAATTAACTCCCCTACAGTTCTGAATAAGTTGGTGTCTTCAGCAAACTTTGCCACATCACTGCTAGCAGAAGAAAATTCTTGTTTGTCAAAAAATTTAGCTGTGCACAGGGTGTTCTTGTGAGCATCACATACTAACAAATATTAATCATCTATCAATCTCATCAACCCCATCATAAGGGGTTCACGAAAACCATAAACCCATACAGACAACTACAATTTATGCAGACCATTTCCCGTTATCCTATAGCTATTAGCATTTAATTTCCCTTCCCTAACTGATTTGTGACATTTTTTGGTTATCAACACATAAATTAAGATTTGTGGTCTGAAACATAGCTGGAGGGTATCCGGAATGTAGGAATATTACAGTATATAAAGTATAATGTGTCAGAGAGCAAGGGAAGAAGGCTTTAAAGAAAACAGATATGCTTGTTAGGATTATGCAGTCAAGCTGAAAAAAAATCATTTTTAAAAGCTCAAAAAAGTATTAAGTTTGCTAAAAAAGACTAGAGTCAGGAAAGCATTTGTAATGGATACAATGAAAACAGAAACTATGGAATGTGCTGTGTTAATTTAGCAAAGCTGTTCTATTTCTACTCATGGGAATCACACCAGAGATATATGAATTCTGAACTTAGATTCCAGAAATGTATGTCCCAGAGTATAAAAGCCTTGCGTTAGGATGCCAGTAGAAAAGCTTAAACACTTCTGTACACACCTGTCGTCAGACAGTTTCAATTATTTTTTAAATGGTAACAATATGTTCAAAGGTTTCTGGATGTCTATAAAGATGAAGAAACCAACACAAAACATGTAATATGTTTGTGGCCACATCCAAATATAAAATATCCTCATTTTACCTCATTTCATCTGGGAATATTTAATATACAAAGTAAATTAACAATATGAAAGGAAATATCTAAAAATTATGCAAAATTAAACAATGCTTGCATGACTGCAAAATACACAGAGGGGCTGAACACAAATAGTATTTTATGTAAGTAAAAATGTTGCAAGTTCTCCTAATGATCAGCAACAGATAGAAATCACTGACCTAAGCAGCAAGTTAAAAGATATTTTGCACACTTCAAGCAATACAATTCATGGATGTATAAGACTTCTGAAATACATCAGATTGTCGACAGTGCTGTTTTTCTTAGAATCAAAGCAATGAGGCACACCCACTTATTTGTAACACAAGCATAAAATAGGAGTTATATTTTAATCAAAAGCATTATAACACAGCAAAATAACCAGCTGCAAGCCCATCTCCTCCACTGCTACCCCTGAAAATGTATATATTTTATATATTATATATATATCTTAAGAAATAACCACCAGCGAGCCTGCAGCAGTCGTGGACTATTGCACCCTTCTTAAATCTTCGTTCGCGAAGCCAAGCCGAGAGAAAGAAATAATAATAATAAAGGGGAACAGCATATGGTCCCAGAGGATCTTGTTTAAATCTAAATACCACTGTTATTTAATTTTCGTTTTTGGCCCTCAAGGATGTAGAAATAAGCAGAATGTATATGGCTGGCAGGATAATAGAAAACTGGAAATAAGGCAGCACAAGTCCTGTTTGTTTTTCAGTTCTCAAGATGTTCATGGTCTGATCCTAAGTGAAAGTGTGCAAGCCTTGTGCTGCAGCTCCTCACCTATTCCAAGACCAAAAGCTCATTTCAGCCACCAACAGCTACAGGACTTGAATCTGTCGTGTCATAAATAAGCAGCATCATCTATTCATTCTTGACTCATATCATCGGTTATTATTTTAACTGGTTGTTTTATGCTCCTGTTTTTATCAGGCCTCTGTATCTACTTCTGATTGTAAATTACCACTGCTTTTATGCCAATAAAGGTATGAAACTGAAATAAGCATCATATACTATGCACAGGATCCAAGGGAAAGCACCAGAAGTTTCTCCTGGATTACATGTCTGGGTTATCTGTATCCACAGGCCAGGGAGCCACTCCAGAAGTAGAAATCTTCAAGAGTCATCTTAGATAGGCTAAAAGGAGCTACACAGAGAATCAGAAAATACAATGTTTCTATTGAGGATGTGGAAGTACTTAGGTACTCAGCTTAACTACATCATGTTTTCAACTGAAATTCACCATATGCAATATTTAATGGAAGTTATCTGCAGAAGAAGTTAATCTTCAGGCTGCCAACTACTGACTGTTCTCCTGCTTAAGACAGCCTGCCTGGTATCAACCAAACCCTGCACTTGCTCCATTGCAGATCATACTTTGTGGAGTGGACAGCCTGTGGAGGCAGAGGGCAACATCTTTAGAGATTTTCAGGAGGCACTGCAAGGCCATTTTATTTGCAAGCACTTTTAATGGGGTACAGATATTAGGAATATTGGAGAGAGAGAGCATTACCTGGGTCTTTTTATCAATACACCTAACTCTCAATATGGCCTCATGTGCAGATACTTAAAATCACAATTGACCACCAACATAGAGCTGAAGGAGAATTTCCTTCCAACCCTGGGGAAGAAACCCAGGTTTGCAGAAGAATAAAAGCCTATCCAATCATCTGCACATGCACAAGCAACTGCATCCCAGTAGAGCAGTCAGAAAGCAAGAAAGGATGCTCTGGGGGGTAGGCAAGAAAGAAGTGAGATTTCCCCCTCCTCCATGAATTTAGAATGGTCCTGAGGAGAGCACAAGCCTGAGCACAAAGCAAACAAAGGGGGGAAGATAATATCCTCACACACAAATCGCACAGCTCCCTACTTGTTTCTCTTTATGATTTGTAAGCTGCTTTGAGCTACAAGGAAAAATGATATATATATATATATATATATATATATATATATATATATATATATATATATTTTCAGTTTAAACAAAACTTTTATTGAAAAAACCCACTGAAATCACAGAATATTATTAATATATATGTGAGCAGAGGGGTGTAGAAAAAGCCCAGCAGGAACTCATTTGCATATTAGGTCACACACCCCTGACGTCAAGATAGCCGGAACTTTGTTTCTGCGCATTCTTGCTCAAAAAAAGCCCTGCATGTGAGGACCCACGATATTTATTTATTTACTTTAGATTTATATGCCGCCCACACAGCAAGCTGATTCTGGGCTGCTAAAAGTCATGATAAAACAGTTTAAAATACAATTATAAAGGAATAAGAACATAAACAATTTAAACTACATAAAAGGTGCTATAAGAAAGATTTTATGACAAAGGTTTATCAATATCTCAGGGGGGAGGAGGGATCCAGCAGAGGGGGATGCTGGGCTGAGGAACTGCGCTAGGATCCCCTCTGCAAGTCTCCCTCCCAAGGGAAATCACCAGTTATAGGGGGAGGGATCCCTGAGAGTATTAAGATCCCCCCACAGGTATCACAGGTCCTCACGTATATTCTACTAGGCTCAGTTTAGACACATAACACCAATGGTTTAACTATGGTTAGTGTGACTATCTGAATACAGGCCATTGTAAAGGCTGAACAAAGCTCTTGAACAAAAATCCTGAGTTACTTGGAAGAAAGACATCATAAAAATGTTAGTCTAAATTTGTATTTCATATAGCCTATGAACATGATGAAAGACATCATAAAAATGTTAGTCTAAATTTGTATTTCATATAGCCTATGAACATAGTATTTTATCAGAAGAGATACTTTATTTCTATATACTCTGCTACTAACAAGTTATTGAATAAATCCCAAGTGCACAAAAAATCATTAATTCAATTCATGAAACAAACAGCTGCAGTATACTTCATGAACAAAAAGGTAAATAGTTTTGCATTTTTCACAGTGTTTTTCCTGAACATCTGCCATGCTAACAAGCTGTATTAATCCTGCACAAACATGTATAAAAACTTGTTAATGAATCTGGAATTTGAACCCACATTCTGCACAAAATCACTTGAAAGATTCATTTCCCTTTCACTGCTACTCATTTCTAATAGAAGAAAAGGCAGGTGAAGTGTTTCATCTTAAAATGCCATGCAAATTGGTTCTGAAAGAGCCAAAACCCAATCAAAAGGGCATGTGCTTCTAAGCAAATTTAAAACCATTTTTGTACAGCTCTGATTCATGCCTCAAATTATAATCTCCTACATCTGGAATGAATTAATACAAGGATCCCAAAATGGTCAGCTCTGCTGTAAATCTGAACTCATTACTCTGAGACTCTCAAGTCAGTTCTGCTAACAAAAGCCTTACTGAAGTATGTGGTGATTACAGAGGCTATGAAAGCAGTATTTCTAACCATGATGCATCTTTCATTTTGGTTGCTCCTTATTCCATCTTTATACAGCAATTGTTTCTATTTATTTATTTTGCTATATGCTCATAAAAATGGACAAAATAATGGTTAAAAATCTAAAAATGTAGTCACAAATTTCTGTTTGAACAACAGGTTCTAGCCTTTCGCAGCAACAAAAGAAAAACTGCCACAAAAACTGCTCTTCCAGCAGCGAGATTGCCCCACACATATGTTCCACTGCACATTTTGATCAATGCCCCAGAGGAGAATGGGTACAACCATGCTGGTCCCACCCATCCTGGCCTCCATGTGACCACCAGCTCAAGAACATGGTAGCTATGAGTGGAGGAAATATACACGTTCATTTGTTCCCACAGTGTGGATCATATGAAAACCAGCATTTTCAACCACAAGATAGTGCACACATATGTACATTTCTTCCATGTGGCAACTCTGTGACTATGAGCAAACAACTGCAGGGAGGCAAGGGGCAGAGTACCCATTTCTCCTTTATGCACACTGACCCAATATTTATTTTATTTATTTATATTTCGATTTATATCCCGCCCTTCCCACCGAAGTGGCTCAGGGCGGCTATGAAATCAGAGCATATGTACATAACTAGTCAGTCATTCACAAATCCAGTTTACCATTTCCATCAAGACCCTCTCATAAATCAACATGATCAAGGAAGAAAACATAGGCTGGGAAAAGTTGCTAGAGGAGAATGTGAAGACCACTCTGGATTTCCATTAAGAAGAATGGTGGTGTATAAATGAAGTAAATAAACGTTCACATTCCAGACTATAAGGGAGGGATATCCTTAACACTGGGGGAAAGTCCAGTTTTGCATAGGGATCACAGTTGAACAAAACTCCTTTCAAGGAGCTAAGGCAAGTGAGCCAGAATCTGACACCTTAATGACTGTCAAAGTAGCATGCCAATGATTGAGGAGGGGGGATTAATTGGGGGAAATTCCTATCTGACACCTAGAGCTCATGTCCACCATATCTTGTTCTTGGCTCTGAACACACTAGAAAGTGCTGAGGGCAAAAATCCATACAATCCTGGGGTCTCATAGTATTGGCTGGAACATCTGCATAAGCCCCACTTTTTGACTGGTAAAAAAGAACCACCTCTTTCCCATAGACTAGTGAGAAGGAGGTTCTTTATTAGCACCTGACTTTAGTTGCTTTCAACTAAATTACTTGTCTAGGCTTCCAGCTAAATTTCAACTGAATTCCATGGAATGCCTGATCCACCTTGCAGGGGAGTAGAGTTACCAATCTCCAAGTGGTGCCTGGAGATCACAGGATTACAACTGATCTGCAGACTACAGAACAGCGGTGGCTCTTTCACACATATTGTGTGGCTCTTGAAGCCTCACTGCCCCGTCAGGCATCCTGGAGAAGGCCTTTGTCTTTTTAAATCACTTCTCCAGCCCAAGCCAGCCATCAGCTTGAAGAATGCATTTAATATTAAAGTTCCTTTCTTTCCACCTTTCCGTCCCTCCATCTATTTTGAGTGTTTAATTATTGAATTTTAAATTGTTGTATTAATGTTATGCAATTTTTAAATTGGTTGTTTTTATTTTATTGTTGAGCCGCCCTGAGCCTGTTCCAGTGGGGAGGGCGAGATAATAAATAAAATAAATAAATAAATAAATAAAATAAAATAAAATAAAATAAAATAAAATAAAATAAAATAAAATAAAATAAAATAAAATAAATATTTGCCTGCCTGCCTTCCTGTTTTGTGGCTCCCAAACATCTGACATTCACGTCTTGTGATTCTCAAGAATCTGATGTTTATTCTATGTGGCTCTTTCATTAAGAAAGTTTGGCCACCCCTGCTACAGAGATTAGCTCCCCTGGAGGAAATGGCTTTTTAGAAGACAGACTGTACGGCATTACACCCTGCTGAGATACCTTGCTTCCCCAAAGCTCATTCTCCCCAAGCTCTACACCCAAATATTCATATTCAGGAATTACCCAACCCAGAGCTGGAAACCCACCCCCTCTCAGCAACACTCTTGATTCAGCCTTTCCCCCCTCACAAATTACTGAAGAATGGTGACGTTCATCGTTATTGAACTCTGTTCAGTCCCCACACTTACCTAGTCCAATTTACCTCAGGACTCAACCACAGATAGCATATTAGCTTTTCTGGATCCTAGAGTGATCAAATTCCTAAAGCCTAACCTCCTAGCTCCCTGAGATAGCTTCCTTTGCTTAACCCAGGACACCTAAGCCTATCCTTTCTAGTTTAAACCCTAGCTCCGTATCACTTTATCATCTTTCTCTGTCTCCAAACCTCCCCTCCCCATTCCACAGCCTTGCACTGGTAGATGTCACAGGGATTTAGTACACTCCCCCTGTAGGTAGGGATTGGCTGCAACACCTGGAGGGGGGAATTTAAGGCTGAACTAAAGGCCATCCATCACACCACTCCACTGGGAATAAGACAAATAATTTAGTAAATTTCATTCTCGGGCAAATAAAAGTACTTTATTCATCATGCATGTGCAAACATATTCCACAAGTGGAAACCCAGCAGAAGCCTGGAGCTGTTGTTAACCATTCAGTTGCGTCTGACTCTTGGCAGTTTTATGCGCCAGCTCTCTCCATGTTTTCCAGACCTGTACTGTTTGAGTTGTTCCACACTCAGGCTGTTGTCAACTTTTATGGTGGTTTCCAGACCTCAGGGTGGGTCCGGACTCTACCAGCCCCTGGGAGACAATCCCAACTGACGACTGGCCCTAATCCCCTCTCAGCAGCGCTCCGGACTCCCAGGAGTTGCAGGATTGCTAGCCAAGAAAGGAGGGAAGGGAGGTGGGTGGTACTGCCCCAATGAGGAATCTGCTTCTCCTCCCAGAACACCTGGGAAGACCTCTGCTTGTGCTTAACCTGGGAGAGTTGACAGGCTATGGAGTTGTGAGTGAGTGTGTGGGACCACTGCAGGGGGGGGAAAGAGAAGGGAGGGGCATGCTGTTAAAAGGAGGTAGCATTTCTGGACTGCATCCACTGCTTTGGTTGATCAGTGACCCCAAGAAAGTGAATTCTTCCACACATTCAATTTCATTGTCATTGTGATGACCGTGTTATTCTGATGTTTCTACACTTCCCAGTAGTCATGATCCTGGTCTTTTTGACGTTTAGGAAAAGGCCAAACATCTCACTTTCATCTTTGATTTTCTTGATCAGATATTCCAGGCCTTCTTTAGTTTCCAAGAGGAGGATTGTGTTGTCAGCATATTGAACATCGTTGATATTTCTTTATCCAAACTTTACCTCTATTTTTTATTCTTCCAGCTCTAACTTCCTCGTGATTGTTTTGGCATACATACTGAATAGGAAAGGAGCACAATGTTTAAGGTTGGTTGTAGTAGAGAAGTGTGAAATTTGAATATTTGGAGTACAATACATAGAGAGACGCCAGAATTGGTAGTAAAAACAGGTTTTTACTCTCCTGTTTACAGGAACCAACGGGTTTAGTTGTAATTTTATTTATAGTGATTTTGCTATAATATATTCTTCAGAAAGACTGTTTATTATAGGCTTATAATTATATAAGATAGTTTATTCAGCTTTAATAATTACAGGTTTAGCATAGGATAGGATATAGTATTTAGATAGAGTAGATATTGATTTAGTATAGTCAGGTTTGGAGACAGCTACTGCTCTAGGCGTCCATTCCTGTCCCACACGATATCATGTCCCTCAGGCTGCTATCTTCATAATAGCAATAGTAACAAAATAAAGTAACATGGGAAAATCAAATGACAGAAAACAGAAAATTCTGTTTATCAGATCATGTAGCTGTTGGTCTTTGAGATAAGGTTAGAGCTGGAAGAGTAAAAAATCAAGGTAAAGTTTGATGAGCATGAATTGAATATGGAAGAGTAAAGGACATCAGCCTAGCAAACCAAATGCAGATTAGTCTGTGCTATTGTGTTCCCCAATAGCACATCCAATACATCCTTTATATGGATAGCTTTATAGATGCTCAATGTCCAATTATTTATCATTTCCTTTCTTGAAGAAGGAACCTAGCAAGTCTCAAGATAATGATAAATGTGTTATATAATAATGTGCCCTGATAACCCATAACATAAAGGATGGGGAACCCACACACCCAGTCTTCTCTATAAATTACATATGTTAAGCCCCCCTGGTTCAAACTAATCAAATCTGATCATCTGAGATCCTCACACCTGGTTAATATCTCCAGATTTAACATCAGAACATCCTTCACAGCTCTTCGCTTTCAGACTATGCAAACGACTCTGTTAACTGGTCGATATTCTCACATCCCAAGAGAACAATGTTTTTGCATTTGTGGTTCGCCTATGATAGAGAACCTTCCCCATTAAATCAAAAGAGTTTCCGGCTCAACATTAGGAAGAACTTCCTGATAGTTAGAGTGATTCCTCAGTGGAACAGGCTTCCTCAGGAGGTGGTGGGCTCTTCTTCCTTGGAGGTTTTTAAACAGAGGCTAGATGGGCAACTGACAGCAATGAAGATCCTGTTAATTTAGGGGAAGGTATTTCTGAGTTTCCTGCATTGTGCAGGGGATTGGACTAGATGACCCTGGAGGTCCCTTCCAATTCTATGGTTCATTATATTCTATCCTGTCCACTCTACAATGCCCCCAAAATTAAATTTAGGTCTGGAGTACTAACCTCCTTAAAAGCACGTTCAGAAATTGAAAATATTATATTTCTGTTATCTGACAATGATGCTCATGTGTCCTATAGAGTTTCTTTGTTTGCCCTTGCAGCGAAGAAGAGCAAGAGTGATATCAAATGCTGTAACTTCTTGAGGTTGGCCTTTCTGGGGAACTTTTAAGGTGTTGTTTGGGAACTTTGTTGTACACGTTCTGTTTTGTAACAGTCAATGGCTATACACAATACATTTTTGACTGACTGACATATGTTAAGTGCTGTCACCAGCAAGGGGCTTTCAAGGAGAGTGAGAAGCAGCGATGGTTTAGGGCTGCCAGGCCCTCTGGTGGAGGTGCTAGCTTGCCAGGGGCAGGTGGATGTTCCCCCCAAAAGAGGCAAGATCCTCCCACATGTAACTACCCACGAGACCCAGAAGTGGTATTTGGGCAAAAACTCTATGGGAGAAGTCAAATTTACCAGTTTTTGCCCAAATACCAGTGTCCCAGAAAAGTTAACATCTGGGTCACATAGGCAGTGATATATACATGTTGTTGTAGTTGGATGGGCCTCCCTGCTGCTCCTTGTAAGTCCTCTCCCCATCCCCTGCCAGTTGCCAGATGGACCTGGAAACTCTAGGTTGTTTTCCATTGCCTTCCTCTGCAGTCTTCCTTGGTGGTCCCCCATCCAAGTACCAACCCTGTTCAGCTTCTGGATCTAATGAAACTCAATGATACTATGCTGCCATTCCGATTTACTGTCTGTAATGTATAAAAGTTTGTTCCCTTTCTCAACTTAAAACATAAGGACATAAGAAAAGCCATGTTAGATCAGGCCGATGGCCCATCCAGTCCAACACTCTGTGTCACACAGTGGCAAAAATTTTATATATATATATATATATATATATATATACACACACACACACTGTGGCTAATAGCCACTGATGGACCTCTGCTCCATTTTTATCTAAACCCCTCTTGAAGGTGGCTATGCTTGTGGCCACCACCACCTCCTGTGGCAGTGAATTCCACATGTTAATCACCCTTTGGGTGAAGAAGTACTTCCTTTTATCCGTTTTAACCTGTCTGCTCAGCAATTTCATCGAATGCCCACGAGTTCTTGTATTGTGAGAAAGGGAGAAAAGTACTTCTTTCTCTACTTTCTCCATCCCATGCATTATCTTGTAAACCTCTATCATGTCACCCCGCAGTCAACATTTCTCCAAGCTAAAGAGTCCCAAGCGTTTCAACCTTTCTTCATAGGGAAAGTGTTTCAGCCCTTTAATCATTCTAGTTGCCCTTTTCTGGACTGTCTCCAATGCTATAATATCCTTTTTGAGGTGCGGCGACCAGAACTGCACACAGTACTCCAAATGAGACCGCACCATCGATTTATACAGGGGCATTATGATACTGGCTGATTTGTTTTCAATTCCCTTCCTAATAATTCCCAGCATGGCGTTGGCCTTTTTTATTGCAAATGCACACTGTCTTGACATTTTCAGTGAGTTATCTACCACGACCCCAAGATCTCTCTCTTGGTCAGTCTCTGCCAGTTCACACGCCATCAACTTGTATTTGGAGCTGGGATTCTTGGCCCCAATGTGCATTACTTTGCACTTGGCCACACTGAACCGCATCTGCCACGTTGACGCCCACTCACCCAGCCTCAACAGATCCCTTTGGAGTGCCTCACAATCCTCTCTGGTTCTCACCACCCTGAACAATTCAGTGTCATCCGCAAACTTGGCCACTTCACTGCTCACTCCCAACTCTAAATGATTTATGAACAAGTTAAAGAGCATGGGACCTAGTACCGAGCCCTGCGGCACCCCACTGCTTACCGTCCTCCACTGCAAAGACTGCCCATTTATACTCAATCTCTGCTTCCTATTACTCAGTCAGTTTTTGATCCACAAGAGGACCTGTCCTTTTACTCCATGACTCTCAAGCTTTCTAAGGAGCTTTTGATGAGGAACTTTATCAAAACCTTTCTGGACGTCAAGGTAAACAACATCTATCAGGTCTCCTTTGTCCACATGTTTGTTCACCCCCTCAAAGAAATGTAACAGGTTAGTAAGGCAAGATCTTCCCTTACAGAACCCATGCTGAGTCTTCCTCAATAACCCGTGTTCATCAATGTGCCTACTCATTCTGTCCTTGATAATGCTTTCTACAACTTTCCCAGTATTGAAGTCAGACTGACTGGCCTGTAATTTCCCGGATCTCCTCTGGAACCCTTTTTAAAGATGGGGGTGACATTTGCTACCTTCCAGTCCTCAGGAACGGAGGCAGATTTCAATGAAAGATTACAGATTTTTGTTAGAAGATCCACAAGTTCATCTTTGCGTTCTTTCAGAACTCTCGGATGTATGCCATCCGGACCCAGTGACTTATTAGTTTTTAATTTGTCTATCAGTTCTAGGACCTCCTCTTTTGTCACCTCAATCTGACTCAGGTCTTTCAACACCCCTTCCAAAATTAGTGGTTCTGGGGCAGGCAAAAAGTTCTCATCTTCCACAGTGAAGACGGAGGAAAAAATTCATTCAGCTTCTCAGCCGTTTCCCTATCCTCCTTCAGTAATCCTTTTACCCCATGGTCATCCAAGGACCCCACTGCCTCCCTGGCTGGTTTTCTACTTCTAATATATTTGAAGAAATTTTTATTGTTGGTCTTTATGTTTTTTGCAATATGCACCTCATAGTCCCTTTTTGCCTGCCTGATCACAGTCTTGCAATTGATTTGCCACAGCCTGTGTTCCCTTTTACTAATCTCACTTGGACTGGTTTTCCACCGCTTAAAGGAGTCCTTCTTACCTTTTACAGCTTCCATTACTTTGTTTATTAACCATGCAGGCATTTTCTTATGCCTGTTTGTGCCTTTCCTAACTTGTGGTATGTATTTTATCTGAGCTTCTAGGATTATAGTTTTAAATAGTCTCCAAGCTTCCCCAAGGGTTTTGACCGTATTTACCTTTCCTTTCAGTTTCCTCGTCACATGCCTCCTCATCTCAGTGAATTTACCCCTTTTAAAGTTAAACGTGGTTGTGGCAGTCTTTTTGGGCAACTCCCTATTTATACAAACAGTGAAATCAATAACATTATGGTCACTGCTCCCAAGTGGCGCAATCCTTTTTACATCTCTCACCAAGTCTTGGGCATTATTTAGGACCAAATCCAGAACCGCCCCACCCCTGGTAGGTTCTGAGACCATCTGCTCCATAGCACAGTCATTGAGAGCATCAAGAAGCTCAATCTCTTTCTCTCGACCACAACACATATTGACCCAATCAATCTGCGGGTAGTTAAAATCACCTATTACGACACAGTTTTTACGTTTAGCCGCTATCTTTAGGCCTTCCATCATATTATAATCATCCTCTCTCTTTTGATTTGGTGGGCGATAACAAACTCCCATAATTAAATTTCCTTTTGGGCCCTCTATTTCAACCCAAAGCATTTCTAGAAGGGAATCTAATTCTCTTACCTCAGTCTTACCGGACCGTATATCCTCTCTGACATACACAGCCACCCCACCTCCAACCCTTCCCTCCCTATCCTTCTGATATAACTTATATCCAGGAATCACCGTGTCCCACTGATTCTCCTCATTGCACCAAGTTTCTGAAATTCCCACAATGTCTATGTTTTCTCCCAACACTAAACATTCCAATTCACCAATTTTACTTCGAACACTTCTAGCATTTGCATACAAACATCTATAATTTCCCAGGCAAGCTAGGCCCGCCACCTTCCTCCTGCCGCCTTGAGATTCTGGCAGACAGTCCATACTGTTTGTCACCATCACAGTGGACAGCTCTGATCCGTTACCCGGTAAAAAAATAGCAGCCAACCCTTCATCTCTTTCAGATGAGTCCTCCCGAACCAGAGATATTTCATCTCCTGTCAGCTTTCCCCCAAGATTTAGTTTAAAAACTGCTCTGCCACCTTTTTGATTTTAAGCACCAGCAGCCTGGTTCTACCCAGGGACAAGTGTACAGCTCCCGCTTGTTCCAGAAAGCATCCCAGTGCCTAACAAACTTAAACCCTTCCTCCTTACACCATCATCTCATCCACACACTGAGACTTCTAATTTGTGCCTGTCTCTCCTGCCCTGCACGTGGAACAGGTAGCACTTCTGAGAAGGCTACCTTGGAGGTCCTGGCCTTAAGTCTCCCGCCTAGCAGCCTAAATTTTTCCTCCAGGACCTCACGACTGCATTTCCCCACATCGTTGGTGCCAACATGCACCATGACCACAGGCTCCTCCCCAGCACTGTCTATCAGCCTATCTACTACACACGTAATGTCCGCTACCTTCGCACCAGGCAGGAAAGTCACCATACGGTCAGTACGCGGTTTTGCCACCCAGCTGTCTACTTGCCTAAGGATCGAATCACCAACTACCAAAACCTTCCCTCTCCCCCTGCCCAGGGATGGTTCCTTGGCGCGAAAGGATTCCTGCTCACCAACCGAAGAAGAGGTCCCTTCTGAGGGAGCATTCCCCTTATCCTCAGCACGGTGCCCTGTTCCTCTCAACCCTCACGCTCTCTGGCAGCAACAAGGCTGCTACGTTCAGAGCGGGGCTCATCTAATACGCCCCCAAGAGTCTTCCCCTAGTGCCTAACTGACCGTCTCTGCTTCTCCAGGGCAGTCACCTCGGCCTCAAGGGTACGAACTCGTTCCTTGAGGATCAGGAGCTCCTTGCATGGAGCACACACCCAAGACTTCTGTCCTTTGGGCAGATAGTCGTACATGTGACACTCAGTGCAAAACACTGGAAAGCCCCCACCCCCCAGCTGGCATTCTATCTTCATGATATATATATATATTTTAAAAAATATACAGTCCTCTTTAAATGCTGTTTAAGTGGCTCCCCTTCTGGAGGGTCAACTTACCTTATTGGGAGAACAAGGAAATAAGGGATCTGGGTTCCTGGTCCTTAGGGAGGCCCTAGGCGAAGTGCCACAGGCCAAGAGCCCTTTAGCTCTCGCCCTTTGGCAAGGCACAGCTTAAAATGCAAAGAGGGGGGAGCAGAGGCACTCCTAAGCAATCAGCAGCAATCACTCTCAATCTCTTTCACCTTTAGCCCACTCAACCAAACAAAGAGCAGTTCCCCAGCTATCACAACTCAGAATTTTAGGCAGCCCCACAAACCTCAGAATGAAGTCTTTCAAAACTCAGAAATTCTCAGCAACTTCTCCAGCTGTCTCAGCTATCAGAGCTGCTCTGCTCTGTTCTGCTCCTCTCAGACCTGCTCTGCTCTGTTCTGCTCCTCTCAGACCACATGTAATAGTAATGTGTTACAATAATGGAAAACTTGCACTATCTTTCTGTACTTAAAAACAGGTATACTAACAAACGAAGGCAATTTAAAGGACCAGTACTCTGCCAGTCTTGACCTTTTGTAACAGAATTGCCAGTGTTCAAAGTACCACTTGAGGAGTCAGAACTTATCTAAAGTCAAATATTTCATTTTTAAAAATGAACTTGACTGAAGAAGACTGCTAACAGTTATTAGATTTCTAAGAATACATGGGTTTTTTATCTTTAAAAATGCTGCACTCCCATTTGCAGAAACACAGTTTGAAAAAATATAATTGTAGCATGTGCCTAGGGCTCTGAAATCAAAATAAACATTAAAAAGAAACCCAAATGTATGATGCTTGTGGCAGAGGAACCCTAAATAGCATTACACCTTTCTAAGCCCATTGGTATCAATGGATTTAGAAGAGTGTAACTCTGCTGAGAAGTGTCTGCATTCTAAATCTTAAGATTTTCAAATAACTCTTACTTAGAAAGGGGCTTTCTCCCAAATCACTACTTCCAGGGCTCTTAGCTATTCAGCTGGCTGGGTAACTTCAGAGAGGGAAGTAATTACATGTTCTTCTTCAAAATGGCCCAAAATTGTTTCCCAAACTAAAAAATGTCATGTAAACTGCCAAGATGCAAAACTGCTGCAAAATCACAGACACAAAGCCTGGGTTAGCACAAATCATATTCACCCATTTCCAAATGAGCATTTTCAAATTGAAAGCTGGCATACAACTATCCCAAGTAAATAATTACATAATTGCGCAGCAGCCTTGCAATTAAAACAACAAAGGATATCCTAGCCCACATTTTTTTCTAGTAACTTTCACACTCACACATACTTAAATAAAGCAGCTGCAGAGAACACTGATGACCCAGGGAAAAACGGGAACTAAGTCTTTTTAAATTATAAAATGTTCTAGCTTGCTTACCTGGAAACATCTCTTACTTAACCAGCCAGATTACTGACTACTACAGCTATAAACAGTATTTCAGTACCAACAGGAAAATAAAAATCCATGGTGCATTTAATTTCACACACCATTAGTTACAACATTCTTCTCTGGCAACAGAACTAGAAAAAGCTGAGCATCTTGCCACCACTGCCAAGATTTACACCTCAATCCTATGTTTTCTTGGACATAATTCCTACTAATTCTTTGGTAGGGTCTGTCTTTTATATATAATTCCATTTTTGTCTTAGCAAATCCCAGCTCCCTCCTTGGTCGGATGTGGGGTATCAATTATTGGCTAATAAAGTGACTGTCACCGTCTCTGGCCTCCCATTGGCTGATTCCTCCGTCCCCTGCCTACTGCAGGCCCAGGAATGTTGAACAAACCACCAAAACAGTCTTACCTCAGAGACAGACACATCTCCGAAGCTTCTCTGTGTCTTCTCTATCAACCGACCTCAGAAAGGCCTGCTGCTGTACTGCAGCCTCACAAAAGGCATCACTGCCACTGCTGGCAACATACCTCTGCTGCCCCATCAACAGCCCACACAGACAGCAAACTCAGTCTCCGAAAGCCACCAAAATAGCCAGGGAGCCGCCATAACTGCCATAATGTGACTAGGCAGCAAGGCCTGCCACCACCAGGAGTGTTTCCTCAGAGGGCATGGCTGTCCCACCTTTACTGTCTTTCCTGCCTCTTTCTTGTCACTCTCTCTCTCTCTCTCTCTCTCTCCCTCCTTCCCCCCAGCCTCACCCCAGGATGGGGCTGAGAAGGAAATAGGATTGCAAACTTCAGGTTGGGAAATTCCTGGAGATTTGAGGGGTGGAGTCTAGAAAGGGTAGGGTTTGAGGAGGGGTGGGACCTCAGACAGGTACAATGCCATAAATGGCAAACCAACAATTTCCTCCTGGGGAACCATTGTTGCCAATCTCCAGGTGAGGCCTGGAGACCACTCAGAATTACAACTGATCTCCATATGGCAGAGACCACTTCCCCTGGAGAAAATGGTTGCTTTGCAGGGTGGACAAATAAGCAGGGTGCTTAAGACCAATAACATTATCAGAGATAGACTGATGGTCTGAAAAGTATCACTAAAGGCCTTTGAGACAGAACTCAATGGGGCCAGTCCTGACTACGGCTGCCAGTTCTAGGTTGGTGGGAAATTCTTGGAGATTCTGTGGTGGAGTTTGAGGAAGGCATAGGAGTTAGGGCTTCAGGGCAGGGTCTACCAGACCCAGGTTCTTGATGAGGAAGCTGACTGGGTGATTTCAGACCAGTCACAGACCTACCTCACATGGTTGTTATTCAGATCAAAGGAGGAAGTGGAAATTGATGCAAACTGCTTCCCCCCCCACACACACACACTGTGTAGAAAGACTGTGCTTCCTATGTAGAGGCTACAGGGAGGGAAAGGCAATGGAAAGCTGAAGTCAGAGGGGCAGATAAAGGGGAGGAGATAGGCCAACTTCAGGTTAGGAGATTCCTGGAGATTTAAGGAGTGGGCCTGGAGAGCGTGGGGTTTGAGGAGGGATGGGACCTCCATTTCCTCCTGGGAACCACTATTGCCAATCTCCAGGTGAGAGAAGCCTTTTGGGAATGTTTTGAAGAAAGCAGTTACTGTTCTGGAAGAATATTTGTCTTGAATTCAAAAGCTTTGATAAAGCCTAGATGATGAAAATGAGGCTTGAGGTTTCTAGAAAAGCCTGTTTGAGTCTTTGAAATACTTCAAATATTCATTCTACTTTGAATTAAATCACGGACTGAAGTTTGCCAAACAACACAGCACAGACGGAGGTCTGTTCAGTTTGCCTTCCACTTGGGAGAGTCGGAATAACATCAAGGGAGAAAAGACAAAAGGTAAGAGAGCGAAGCATTTGCCCTTTAAGGACTTAAAATTGCAATCTGTTTACCCTTCTCTTTCCCTGTTCTGTTTTTTCTATTTTAGATATATAGTGTTTAGTATTGTGTTACCATTTCATGAAGTTTTCATGACATGTGCACGGCAGTTTTTGCTCCCCTGCTTGTCTTTCCCATGTGACTCACTCTGGTTGCCAAATCTCCAGGTGAGGGCTGGAGATAACCCAGAATTACAGCTGCTCTCCAGATGGCAGAAATCATCTCCTCCTTGATGTGTGTGTGTGGGGGGGAATGAATGCCTTCACTTGGGTGGGAAGACAGCAAGGGTGGTGGACACTCACCTGGAGCCTCTTTCTAGATAGAGCCCATTGTATTTTTCTCCACAACAGGCCTTATTCCAAGTTCCCTAATACATGTTTACGGGATTGCAGACTTAATTTTCTCCTTATTTATTTCAAAAGCTTTCAAAAATGCCGACACCAGTAGGAAACTAAGCTGCTTTGCACATGACAACAGCAGGTTTAGATATTCCCTAATATCTAATTCAATCCCAGTGGAAGCTGGGTTCAGGTAGCCAGCTCAAGGTTGACTCAGCTTTCCATCCTTCCAAGGTTGGTAAAATAAATACCCAGCTTGCTGGGAGGAAAGTGTAGATGACTGGGGAACACAATGGCAAACCACCCCGTAAAAAAGTCTGTGAAAATGTCGTGATTCAACATCACCCCAGAGTCAAAAACGACTGGTGCTTGCACAGGGTACTACCTTTACCTTTTTAATATAAAAACTGTATGCTCAAAACTATGCTGCTTTTAAATAGAAAAACAATTTTATCACCACCTTCAAGAGAATTCAGACCTCTGGAAATATTGGTTTGATGCTTGGCCAGCTATAAACAGCCACACACAATTATGTTGGTTCATATATATTTATGTCAACCATGTATTTTTATGAATGACAGTTTATTTATTTTATTCGATTTTTAGCCCTTACTTTTCATAGGACAGGCTCAGGGCAGCTTACATCATAAAAACAATCAACAGTAAAAACAATAAAAGACCAATTTAAAATATATAAAATCTAAAATTAGAAAGTGACAATAGAGACAAAAGTGGCAATGATTGACATGTTACTTCTTCCTGAATCTTAAAAAAAAAAAGTCTGAATCAACCAATATTTAGATAGCATTCATGGAATACAAAAACAAAAGCCTGAAAGAGAAATATAAACGAACTAGGAATAAGGCCCATTGTGAGGAAAAATACAATGGACACTAGAAAGAGGCTCTGGGTGTGTATCCCCCACCCTTGCTGTCTTCCCATTCACTCTAGTGAAGGCATTCACTTCCTCCCACACCTCAAAGGAATCTGACCTCTGCCATCTCCAGGCTCCACTCCAGCCAATGGAATGCAAGTTGTCTTGACTGGCGGTTCATGGGCCAATGGCTGATGTGGTACACACCACAGCCAATGGAAGAGCTGGAAAATGCCAGGAAGTTAGGCTTTTATATATATAGATATAGATATATATAGATATAGATACAGATATATAGATATTTTGTAAGTGTGTTTCAAGTTAAGGCTTTGTCATGGTAAATATCCAGTGGGTTTTTAAAAACCAAGAACAGTAGCTTCAAGAAAAAAAAAACTGAAAACAGCTAGATCCAAATCTCTACTGTACTAAGCTCTGAAAAGGATAGAGAATATCCCTTTGCAAAACTGGAATCTCAAGGTGCATACTGGCACTCCCGCGAATGGAAGCAAGTGCTGGATTCTCAGAAAAGTTATTCTTTCTCCTCATATTTAGTAATTTCATTCTATAGTAATTTCCTCTTCTATAGATATAAAGCAGAATGACAAAAAATCATTTGTATGAAGTTATAACTATAAATGTGACTATGTAAATTGCTGTGATGCCAAAGGCAGCCTAAAGAGACAGCACATTCATGAATGAAGAAGAAAAGTAGGTTTTGGTACCCTGTCTTTCTCTACCTTAAGGAGTCTCAAAGCAACTTACAATCACATTCCCTTCCTCTCCCCACAACAGGTACCTTGTGATGGCTGAGAGAGTTCTGCAAAAACTGTGACTGACCCAAGGTCACCCAGCAGGCTTTGTGTGGAGGAGTTGGGAATCAAACCCAGTTTTCCAGATTAGAGATCTCTGCTCGTAACTACTACACCAAACTGAATGAAGGTTGGGTTGCATCCCACAGATTGGGGCTTAAAGGGAATTCTGTAGGTAGGGCAAAAAGAGTAAAGGATAACAACTAGTCAGGCAAGCACAATGTAGACTGTTGGCAAGGAAAAGTCAAACATCACTCAGAAGTTTTTATAATCCCTAAACTGTCTGGGTTAATGCAATCTCCCTACCCCCAGATATCATAGCCACAGGAAACATCTGCTCTGAAGCTTTAAGTGGCATCTCACAAAGGACAGCAGAACACAGATCCAAAGCTTTCTGTTTGTAACACTGGCAGCTCTTGACACAGCTACTCAGTCTATTCCATGCTAAGGTTTCATGTTCCCTTGATCTAATCAGATAAAAGTTTCCTTAGGGGACATACTGTCATGTTCATCATCACAGTGTTTGTTATCAAATACAAGTGACAAGCTATATACTTACAATATCTACGGTTAGCAACTGTAAAAACTGCTGTCTGATGACACCTAACAAGAGACTTTAAGCTGTCTTGCCTCAAGTCAAATAAGAGAGATCAACATGTATTGCCGCTTTAACATTTCCATAAAACTTCTTATCTCTTTGATTCCAACACCTTGTGTTATGCAAAAAAAAAAAAACATTAATTGACATTTCCAGAGGAATAATCTTATATCCAATAGTCACAGAGGAGCCCCCGCATGTAGATCAAATATCTGCTCAGTAAGTTTTTGCAAACCAAGGGAAACCCTGGGTCTTCAAAAAAAGTACAAATACAAGGTCATGCTTCTTTGATGCTTCTACTGCATCAGTTTGGTGTAAGAGCCAATTTGGTGTAGTGGTTAAGTGTGCAGACACTTATCTGGGAGAATCGGGTTTGATTCCCCACTCCTCCACTTGCAGCTGCTGGAATGGCCTTGGGTCAGCCATAGTTCTGGCAGAGGTTGTTCTTGAAAGGGCAGCTGCTGTGAGAGCCCTCTCAGCCCCACCCACCTCACAGGGTGTCTGTTGTGGGGGGAAAAAGACACGGGAGATTGTAAGCCACTCTGAGTCTCTGATTCAGGGAGAAGGGTGGAGTATAAATCTGCAATTCTTCTTCTTCTTCTTCTACTGGATCTATCTGCAGCTTCTAATACAGCCAGTCATGCTATCAGGATACTGTTGAGGCACTTTAAGACAAAGGTAAGTATCAGGGGATATGCGTTGGTCTGGTTTGAATAATTCCTCATGGGTCAGACTCAAATAATGCTGTTGGAAACCAGCTGTCTTCAGTGTGGGCATTGTCCTGTGGGGTTCCACAAGGTGCAATTTTATCCCTCCCATTTTTCAACCTCTATGTAAAGCCCTTAAGAGAAATAATTCCTAACTCTGGAACTGGATGTCATCAATATGCTGATGACACTCGTCTCTGTATCTCTCTGTCCAAATCCCCTGGTGATGTGGTAGAGGAGTCACTGCCTGAACGCTGTGATGAAATGGCTGAAAATGAACAAATTGAAATTGAACCCAGATAATATAGAAGTGATACTGATTGGGAAACCTGAGGACTTCAACACTATTCTGCTTCTTAGGGCCGAATTAACAATTAGGCCAAGTAGGCACTCGCCTATGGGCTCCCACATCTTTAGGGGCCCTGGGCCAGCTTTCCCCCCTGGTTTTCCCCCTGCTTGCAGCCTTCTCAGCCTGCACGCACAGCCAGCAACTGAGCTGCTCTTTGCCCAACTTGCCTGATGTGGCTGCTGCTGGCAGCGTCACCAAGTTTGCCTCTCTCTGCCTCTCCCCTGCAGCTTAGTCAAGGGGGCTTTTGAGAAGGTGCCTGCAGGCTGCAGCAGGGGCCATGGGCAGCAGGGTTGGCATTCTGATACTAAGATAATCTGCGAGGGGGCCCCTGAAATTTAGACTGTCCAGGGGCCTCCACAGGGTTTAATTCGGCTATGGTGCGTCCTGCTTTTGATGGGGCTCAGCTAACCCTTGCTGACCAGGTTAGGCACCTGAGGGTTATACTAGAGCCAGTGTTACTGCTGGAGAAGCAAGTAAATGCAGACAACACACAAAAAATGCTTTTTCCAACCTAGTTTAGCGCAACAGAGGCCCCCATACCTTGACCAGGCCAATAAATAACACAAATAAATAAATATCAAACTTGAGATCAGTCTTTTTCCTAAACAGTTATTGTAATTCAGAACCCAACACTATATATGTGCATGTGAACATCACCACAATATACTTTAACCTCCATTTATTTACATACAATCTAATTTGCCATGCTATTGACCTGTTTTTGGTGAGATCCTTGCAACTCATACAATCTGCTTGTGTTTGAACCATTCTTAATAATATGTAGCCTACATATTTTGCAACCTTATTGAACATTACTGGTTCTACAGCATTTATGAATGTTATAAATAGCACCAATCACAATACAGATGCCTGTGCGATCCTACTGCTTCCTTCTTTGTTGCAAACACTGTACATTTACTCCCACCATTTGCTTCTTAATCTTTAACCAATTTCCTACCCAGGGCTTTTTTTTTTTTAGCAGGAATGCACAGGAACGCAGTTCCAGCTGGTTGGTGTCAGGGGGTGTGGCCTAATATTCCTGCTGGGCTTTTTCTACAAAAAAAAAGCCCTGTTCCTACCTATCCTTTTACACTATGACTAAAATACCCTTTGGTGATGGATTTTGTCAAAAGGTTTTTAGAAGTTCAAATATATAATGTCTTCTAGATTCCTCTCTCTACATATTTTCTAACACTTTCAAAGAACTCCCAAATGTTGGTGTTCTATGTTGTCTCTTTACAAAGGCCATGCTAATTCATCATTAGTAAGACTTGTTCTACTACAGGCTTGATTATTTTATCAATGTTTTTTCAACCGACCTATACAAAGCATTTGGACAAAGCTGTGTGCAGCACAGGCAACCTCGCCTTTTAAAAAGTCTATAAAAATGGACAACTAAAGACATATCAATGGAGTATCTTCTGTACGAAGAAAACTGTTGAGGATTTTTTTTTAAATTAAAAGAAGGTAACTAATGACTGACCTCTTGCCTAACGTTAACTACATACAGGCTTAAGACAGAATAAAGCAAAATACATCTCCAGTTAAAATGATCTTGGGCATGAAAACATTTGTTTGAAACCCTTCAGAGCCACTGCCAATGAGAGTAGACAATACTCCACAGGATGAAACAGGGCAAGACAGACCCAGTGTGGCATCTCTGGGCACCATCGTGCCACCCACCTACATCTTTCCTAGTGTCTGCCAAGCATTTTTATAAAGCGGATAGGGCCAGACAGGGCTATTGCTCAGCAGGGCTTCTGATTTGCTGTTGGAGACCTGATTGACTTGGCATCTTTTTAAAAACACTGGATGGCTGCAGCTGATACCACAGAACAAAGATGTTCACTGCATAACTGAAAGTAAGCTGTGCATATGCATGCAACAAAATATTTTAATACAATATGTTCATTTTAAAAGGCATTCCGTTAAACAGATCTGCCTGAAAAGTAAACTGAAGACTTACTATTGGAGTTATACATATTCTCACTCCCTGACATTATGCGGTTCCTTCCATTTCCTAAGGCAGCCATTTTGTGGCTGTATCCACCACCCTGTGTTGGAATTCCAAAGATTCAAAAAGAATACACTAATGATCTGATTCAATACAAATGACATATTTAGTGATCTGCTCAGTTCTAAATTCATATGTAGAATTTATTGCCTCATGATGATGGGATGGACTTTTAAAAAGGCTTAGACAAATCAACAGCTAAACCTAAGAACTGAAGCCTTATGTTCAAAGTTGGTAAATCTCTAATTACCAATTACTGAGAGCAAACAATAAAGAAGGGCTATCACCATCACTGCATGTGAACTTTCCAGAGACATCTGCTTGGACATGGCTGGAGAAAGAATGCTGGCTACTGGCTCACACAGCCATCACGCACATCCCAATGTCTAATACTGAGGGCTGAAAAGAGCAAACAAAACCCAGGCTGCAAGAGAACAGAGAGAATAAGCAACTCTAGTGGCAAAGATTGAAACACTGGAACTTACCTGAAGGTTGTTTTTCTTTAGTGAGGTGAAGTTTTCCATGCTGGTTAGGTCAAATCTCTGCTCGCTCAGTGAGGGCTATGAAAATTTTGTGTATATCCGTATTGGAGAGTTGATCCTCCATTCATGTCCAAGCCTGGCTGCATATGTTTTCCACATGTGTTTTCCTTAATTCCCTTATGACCATATTTCTTGAAGCTCTTCCCCCCCCCCTATTTTTGGAGGGTAGGGTGGATGAGTTCGTTCCACTGAAGAAAAGAACCCTTCAGATAAGTTCCACTGTTTTGTTCTCCTTCAGTGGGGGAAGTCATCCAAGTTAGTTAGCTTTACCCAAGCTGTACTTCTGGGTGCAGTCCTTCCAAGATCTAAGGTTCCATCACCTGGTGCAGTACTCTTCTACCAAAGGCTGCTTCTGCTGAGACCTTCTGGTCAATCACACATTGTTTGACAAAGGTTGAAAAAGAAGTCCAAGTGGCTGCTCTGCAAATCTTCACAACTGATGCCCTTGTGGGGAAGGCTGCTGTAGCCACTGCAGTTCCAGTTCAGTGTGTGGTGATCCTTCTGGGCAGCATCAAGTCTTTTGCTTCATATGTTTTGAATATGCACTCAGAAAGTGATGGTGGATTTTGATACTCTTTTGTGTGATATGAACAAAGAATCTGAGAGTCTGAAGGCAGATGTTCTGTTCAAGTAAATGTGCAGAGCTCTATGCACATCTAGCTTGTGCCAGGCTTTTTCTTTTAGTTGCCTCAGGTTTGGGCAGAAGGATGGACGAATCAGCAGCTGGTTGAGGTGGAACAAGGAGTTAACTTTCAGTACAAAGGAGGATTTTGTTCTTAGTGTCACCAAGTACTTTTGGAAGATGCTTAGTTGCTTTCTGGCTGATAATGCTGCCATTTCTGGCACCCTCATGGTTGAGGTTACTGTTATTAAGAAAGCCACCTTCCATGACAGGAGCTTAAGCTCTACTGATTTCAGTGGTTCAAAAGACAGTTTCATGATCACCCGCAGGACTGTTGAGAGGCTCCAAGTGGGGAACTTATGTCTGACAGGAGAGGCCAATTTTCTTGTTCCCATTAGGAAGCACTTAATGTGCCTATTCATGATCAGATTCTTGAATCACCAGTGCCCTAGAACAGAGTTGAGGGCTGCAACCTGCCTCCTCAATGTGCTGACATTCAGACCTTGCTTCCAGCTGTCATAGAGAAAGGCCATAATGTCTTTATAGGATGTAGGAGGGACGTAATGGGTCCAACTTCCTACTTTTGCCCATTTCCTGAACATGAGCCACATGTGGTTATAGATGCACCTTGCAGCAGGCCTTCTTGATTGTAGTATAATGTTCACTATTTATCTAGAGAAACCTTGAGCTTCTAAGTCTGCCCTTTCAATTTCCAGGCTATCAGCTGTCTGGATGAAGGATGGGCCTTTGATGAAAGAGGTCTGATCTGGTCACCAAACTCCAGGGTGGTGTAACTGACATCCGCAGTAGGTCCAAGAACCACAGTCATTTTGGCCAGAACAATGCCATTAATATCATTTTTGCCTCTTCTCTCCTGCTCCTGTTGAGCATTTTGCTGATGAGGGGAACAGGAGGGAAAGTGTACAGCAGGCCCATGAGTCAGAAGTGAGACAGTGTGTCTTCATCCTCCACCTTGAGGTCATGGAATCTTGATAGAAACCACCTTACTTGACAGTTGCTTGGTGACTGTAACAGGTCCATCATTATGTTCCTGAACCTGTGCGTGATCTGAAGGAAAACCTCTCTACTCTCCTAGGTCTAAGTCCTTTCTACTTAACCAGTCTTCTTCCAGGTTGGGTAGGCCTTTGAGGTGTTCTGCCTTTAGACTGGTGAAATTCCTTTCCACCCACATTAGAAGCTGCCTGCAAGAACAGGCAGATTCTTGAATCTTGAATCACTGGTTCCACCAGTAAGGCGCCGTTACCGAGAAGGCCCGATCCCTGGTGGATTTCAGACGGGCCTCCTTTGGCCTGGGGATTACTAGCAGATTTTGCAAGCCCGATCTTAGTACTCTCTGGGGAATGTGTGGGGAGAGACGGCCCCTAAGGTAGGCAGGTCCTAGGCCATATAGGGCTTTAAAGGTAATGACCAGCACCTTGTACCGGACTCGGAATATTATTGGCAGCCAGTGCAGATCCCGAAGCCCCGGCCGAACGTGCTCCCATCTAGGGAGCCCTAATAGCAGTCGGGCGGCGGCATTCTGCACTAACTGCAGTTTTCGAGTTCGGCACAAGGGCAGTCCCGTGTAGAGGGCATTACAGTGGTCCAACCTCGAGGTGACCGTAGCATGAATCACCGTTGCTAGGTCGTCGTGCTCCAGGAAAGGAGCCAGCTGCCTCTCCCGCCTAAGATGGAAAAATGCAGACTTGGCAGTGGCTGCTATCTGAGCCTCCATTGTCAATGAAGGCTCCAATAGTACCCCCAGACTTTTGACCCTGTGCGCCGCTGTCAATGGCGCCCCGTCAAAGACTGGTAGGGGGATTTCCCTTCCCGGGCCACAATGACCCAAGCAAAGGACCTCTGTCTTCGCCGGATTCAGCTTCAGCCCACTCAGCCTAAGCCACCTAGCCACCGCCTGTAGCGCCCGGTCCAAATTTTCTGGGGCGCAGGCAGGACGGCCGTCCATAAGTAGATAGAGCTGGGTGTCATCAGCATACTGATGACAACCCAACCCATACCTTCGGGCAATCTGGGCAAGGGGGCGCATATAGATGTTAAACAACATCGGGGAAAGTACCGCCCCTTGAGGCACTCCGCAATCAAGCGTGTGTCTCCGGGACAGTTCGTCCCCAATCGCCACCCTTTGTCCCCGACCATCAAGGAAGGAGGAAAGCCATTGTAAGGCCAGCCCCTAAATCCCCGCGTCGGCAAGGCGGCAAGCCAGCAACCAATGGTCGACCGTATCGAACGCTGCCGATAGGTCTAACAACATCAGCACCGCCGAGCCGCCTTGATCCAGATGCCGTTGAAGGTCATCCACCAGGGCGACCAGCACTGTCTCCGTCCCATGGCCCGGGCGAAAACCAGACTGGCAGGAGTCAAGGACAGAAGCGTCCTCCAGGAAACTCTGTAGCTGCAACGCCACTGCCCTCTCAATAAGTTTGCCCAAAAAGGGCAAATTCGAGACCGGCTGATAATGTGCCAGTTCGGCCGGGTCTAACGTTTTTTTCAAGAGGGGATGGACCACCGCCTCTTTAAGCGCTGATGGAAAATGCCCCTCCAATAGGGATCTATTTATGATATCCCGCACAGGATATCTCAGCTCCCTCTGGCAGGTCTTAATAAGCCAGGAGGGGCACGGGTCCAATTTGCAAGTTGTTGGGCGTGCAGATAGGAGGATCCTGTCAACTTCTTCCAGGCTGAGGGCACTGAAGCCGTCCAGAACACGATCCGAAGACAGGCACAGGGCCTCATGTTCGCTAACTGTATCTAATATGGCAGGGAAGTCGGAGCGGAGCGACGCGATTTTATCCGCAAAGAAATTCGCAAAAGCCTCACAGCCAATTTCCAATTAGTTAGAATTTGGTCTGCCCTGTGGCAGTGTTGTAAGAGTCCGAATTATATTGAACAGTTGTGCCGGGCGCGAAGTTGCAGACGCAATCTCGGCCGCAAAGTATGTTTTCTTTGCGGCCTTGACTGCCATCTCATAGGACTTCATAAACTCTCTATAAGATGTTCGAGTTGCTTCGTCTCGAGTACGCCGCCATTGCCTCTCTAGTCGTCTGAGTCCCCGTTTTAAACGCCGCAACTCCTGGTTATACCAAGGTGTCGGCTTTAAACGAGGGCGCAGAGGACGCCTAGGTGCGATCTCATCAATGGCCCTGGAGAGCCTGTCGTTCCAAGACTCCACCAGGTCATCTAGGGAATCGCCAGGGGGCCAGGGATCCTGCAGAGCCATCAGGAACCGTTCTGGATCCATCAGGCTCCGCGGGCGAGCTAAAATGTGCTCGCTGCCTAAACGGGCTTGGGGTGGGACGTCCACACGAGCCTTGAGGGCATAGTGATCCGACCATGGCACTGCTATAGAAGCAAGATCGTTCACTAAAACTCCCGCTGTGAAGACCAAGTCTAACATGTGACCCGCCTGGTGGGTGGGCGTTGTAACTAATTACTTAGATTACTTCCCCAACTAAAGGAGAAATGGCCTTTACAAATTCCTGGAAATAGCTAAACAAACAATACAGAATCCACATGGACCTGTCATTTTACATTTTGGCTCATTACGAATTAAACAGCATAAAGTTAGGAAATAAAATCAGCAGTCAACTCCAATTGCCACATCAAGTCATTATATCTAACAGCACTTCCTACAGGCTCATCCTTCCTATGCCCATTTGATCCTGTATTTTAAATTAAAAGGGGAAAGTCCAGTAATTTACATACAGTAAACAGTTAATGTGGAAGACAGACATTTTATTGTATCAATATTCGCTCAAGAATTTTCTCACAACTGTAAGCCTTGTAGAAAGCATTTTATTCAATTTGTTTACTGCTCTCAGTTCTGAAAAAAATTGTAGAAAATATGAATCACAAACTTAGGGGGAATTCTACATTTTTAAAAATAGATTCAAATTAGCATTGCATTTGCCTTTTTTCTACACCTCATAAGCAGCGTTCTGTTTTCATCCATTTACTGTCTCTGGGACCATCCAATTAGCACCTATAAGATATTCAAAAAGCCTCAATGGGGAAACAATCTTGTGTCATTCAATTAGATGTTTTTCATGAGCTATCTAATCCTAAAGATACCCCAAGGGCCCTTTAGAACCCAGCCTCCTGGGGTTCATCTTCCTGTGAATGCAGGACTATATAACTTGCAAAAAATATTTATTTCCTTCAAATCTGACAGGCATTCTCCGCATCTAATGGAATTTTATTGCTGTGATGGAAACCAGATCTTCTAGTCTTCATAAAGTCTTTCTTAGAAATCCCACAAGCCTTATACATTTTTTTACATTCCTGGCATACATCCAGTATATCCAATCTATTTCTAAAATGATCAAAGGAGACATTGCTAAATAAGAAGGTCAATTTCTTGGTTTGTAAAGATGGAAAATCTATGCCTTTGCCTTACATATGAAAAAATGAGCTCAGCAGATTTGAAGTTGAAGACCAAAGTAGAAGTGACATGCATGGATGTTAAATACAGAAAGAAATTGCACAGATCTACTGTCTTTACCAATAAACAATGGAAAATGGTTGTATTACACTGAGAAGAAATCATGAGTGTAAAATAAGACAGGAAGTTGGAATCTTTTTGAAAAAGGAATGAAGTGCCTTAAAAGTATGGAATGTATATTTATTTTTATATTCCCCCAGTGAGCCCATGACTGCACACATACCTTTTCCCCTATATTTCATCGTAACAGCCCTGTATATTAGGTTTAAAAAGACAGACAGAGCCTGACCCAAAGTTACTCTAGTGAACTTAGTCGTGGACTGGAAACTTAAAGCTCAGTCCCCCCCCCGCCCATTTGAATTTGACATTAAGCCCATTATTCCATAGAGTGACAGCAAAGGTCATGGCTTTAGATAATATTAGGGTAGAGGTAGTGTAATTTGAAGTTTTGTGAGAAAAATACCCCTAATTCCAGAACATTGTAGTCACCCACTTGGTTGCCAGGGTGCCTGGAGACTCAACTCACACACATCTGCCAGGAGGTCGTGGGTTTTGCCTACCAAACTGGAAGGGACTTATGAGTACTAACAGTCACAACATTGCAGCAGAATTCTGTGTCTCTCGAGGAGGGCTGACCAGGAAAACAGATGGTTTCCAGTCACTCCATGCGATCCCCATCTCGGCCATAGCAGCGGGAGAAGGTGCACCGCCAGGAACTGTCCAGGCAAGCGGTTTTCAGCCTCAACCATAGAATCCATCTTGGGAGGCTAACACCACCAGCAGCTTTCTTCCTGCAGTGCCAGACTCCATCACAGCAAAGCAGGAGGCTCACGTACTCAACAGATGTCACCTATGCATAAAGCCATCAAGCTTATCTTAGGCGTGGATCCTGTCAGACCACCTAAGCCTTTGTCCAACGGAACTCAAGGCAAAGACTAGTGCCAATAGAAGATCGAAGAGGAGGAAGAACATCTTCACCCAGAGCCAAGTTTCTTTGTATAGACCGGGTGTTACCTAGGTAGCAATCTGGCCATGTATTGTCACCTTTTTAGATAAGTTTGATAGACTTAAGTAACCCCCACCTTAATAATTTTTCCCATTCTTTCCCTTAATGGTCATCCTGGAGCCTCCCCCTTGGCCCATTGTTACCTGGAAGTCCAATCAGGTAACTAAGGCCAAGTCTGCTCATTGGTTAGCTATGAGCATCCAATCAGGGACCTCCAATAAACTGGCTATTGGCTACTGCATAAGTCCAGCCCTTATGGTCATTGCAGAGCCTCCCCTTTTTCTGAGGTCATGTACCAGGTGACCACTGTACCTCCCATCCCCTAAGGACTCAAGGTAGTCCTTATAACCCGTGACCCAGCTCCTCACAGGTGTGCATCTAGCAGTACCCCAGTTCCGCTATCTAGATACATCCCTGATTCCTGATCAGTTGAGGGTCCCCTCCTTCTAGTCCTCGTTCGTCCCCATTGGAGCCTTCCTTGAAGACTACGATCGGTAATTATCACCCTGTTTGTCCATCCTTGTGTTATCTGTAAATCTCTCTCTATTTTTCTTAGGACTGTATATGTTTTATTAATTTATTGTCTTGTATGTGTGTCTATATTTTTTACAATGAAATTTTAATTGTTTTTACTTAATTAGTAATTAACCTTGGCAATTTTAAGCAATAATTTCTGGATGTGTATCCTGTATACATAGATTCAAGATCCTTTTTAAGCCAGGTGCCCACCTGTCAATTCCCCAACCTCGTTTTGAGGGCATTTTGGCTTACAGATACCAGTGTGGTTGTTGGGTAATTTCTATTTATATTTTTCATAAACACTGTCTCTTCCCACAATTCCCTCCAAACAATTTGAAGCTCTCAGGAACCTAATACATGAGATCCAATAACTTTTCACAAACAACAGATAAGCTTTATTATACTCCAGTTTTCTCTCAGGACAGCGCACTTATACTATATATAGAAGAGCAAAACAGATAGCACATTCACATTATGCTCACGGTTAAAACTCAAATACATTCATATACAGTTAGAATCCAGTTAAACAATTTCCAGTTTCAGAAGTTAAGACTTACTCTATCTATTAATTAATAAACCTCATACAATCTTATATCTTCTAAGTCTACATTTTGCTAAGAGTCTAATAGCACAATCCGGGGGGGGGGGGGCGAAAGTCTTTTGGGAGCAGACGAGCCGCTACGTGGGCACAGGAAGGGTTTGCACCGACGTACGACCAGCACTGCCACAGTGGAGGGGAGTTATGTGGGTGGGGGGTCGCCTGAGCGCCGTTCCGCCCAAGGGCAGCGGTGCCTGAGGGCTGCGCCCGAGCATGAGCGGAAGTGAGGTGAAGCATGGGGTTCAGGCGGAGGAGGGGGTGGAGTTGGGGACACGGCCAGGCTTAGGCACCTTCCTGAGCAGTTTGGTCCATGACACGCCCCCCCTGAGAGGCGCAATGTTATGCCGGCAAAAATAGTGGCGTGTCCCATCGGGCACTCGTTGAAACCAAAAACAAAGGTTGCCTCCATTTCTGCAGAAGCTCACAAACCCCTTAGGGAGCAGCATGATTGCCTCGCCAATCCTCTTGCACCTCAGGCTGAAAAGCACCCTCCCCAGCACCCAATCGCGGTCTCCCCCCTCCTAGAAATACTTCCACTCTGGCCCCGCACAAGTCAGTTGTTAGGGAGAGGAGTGTGTGGCGGAAAGCTCTGCCAGCGAGCTCTCAGCCATACAGACTTAGAGTGAGGGACAGACAGGCACGTTGGTGACAGGTTTTGCACTGCACGGTTGCTTTGACAGTATCTTTGACTTGCAAGGGCTAATTGCTCTTGTTTCCAGATCTCCACAAATTCCGGGCTCCTGGAGGCTCTGCATGTGAGGACTGTCACCCATGGCTGGGTAAGTTTCACTGTCCCCCCCCCTGCCCAGCCTCCCCCTCCCCTTGCTCTCTACCGCTTGGTGTGCGAGCGTCTCTGGCACTTGAACCAGGCAGTGGGCTTCGGCAGGGGGAATTTGCTGACCCCGCTCCCCTGTGCTGCCGCCTGCTCCCTTCCCTTGGTCTGCCCTCTGCCGCGTTCCCAACCCCTGGGAGGGCACGGGGTGTGTGTGTGTGGCAGCTGCCCTGTTACAGGGAAGTGGGTCAGAGACTGTCTCTTTAAGAGGGTGCTCAGCTGAAATGCGACCTGCTCTTCCAGCTGCAGCCCCTGCAGGTGTTCTTGATCTCTATCTCCGTTTTGCAGGTGGGACTCCAACACAGAGGCTTCCGCGTGTGTTGCTCAACCGCCCCCCCACTCCCTCAGTGGTTTCTGCCTGCCAGTCGGAATAGAGCCCCACCCATGGTGAGACTGCCCAGCGTGCGCCAGGGAGACTGTTAAGCTCTATTCCGGAAAAATAAAGTCTGAGCTGTGCCCTCTGTTGCCTCTCCTGCTTGGCATCTGCTGCACGTTCCCTGGGCAACCCCGCCCCCATCAGTAGCCTCTCCAAGGGAATGCCTGGGAGGGTTGGCAGACTTGGTATTGGGGGGGACGGTCTATAAGCCACCACGCTGCCCCCCGCGTGGCTGGACAGGGGAGGGGAGTGCTGCCTCTCAGCCTGCCCAGGCTGACAGCCTACCCGACCCCAAGCTGTTGTGTGCAGGGCACTAAGGGGGGGCTGATGAAGTGGACTCAGAGTTCTGCAGCTGATGCACTCAGACTCTGAGTTCTGTGCCCCCCCCAGGGAGGTGTTCTGTGCACATGGCAGGGGGCGTCAGGGCAACACAGGGGGTCTCTGGGTAGGGGGGTGTTTGCTGCTGGGCTGTTCACTCCCATACACACATTCCAGCCACTGTCTATGACAGCGAACTCCTGCACTTGGTACTTCCTGCATGTCTGCCTGCCATTGGCAGAATCTCTGACAGCGGGAGGGTGTGAGGGGATTGATGGCTTCTCCGTGGTCCTGTGTGGGCCTGTATCACCCCCACCCCCGCCTCACCACCCCCACCTCGCACTTGGAGTTCTGTGGCCCCCCGGGGGAGGTGTTCCATGCAAATGGCAGGGGGCTTCAGGGCAACACAAAGGGTCTCTGGGTAGGGGGGTGTCTGCTGCTGGGCTGCTCACTCCCAGACACACATTCCAGCCGCTGTCTATGACAGCGAACTCCTGCACTTGGCACTTCCTGCTTATCTGCCTGCCATTGGCAGAGTCTCTGACAGCGGGAAGGTGTGAGGGGATTGATGGTTTCTCCATGGTCCTGTGCGGGCCTGTATCGCCCCCACCCCCACCTCGCCACCAAGCCAGGCTTCTCGTGCATGCATGCCCAGCCTCACTCCTGTTCCCTCCCCACGTTGGTGGGACATCTCTCCTTTGCCTTTGATGGTCTGCCCATCATTGGCACCATTCTCTGTTTGGGGGCAGGTTGGGGATGGCTATCAGCCTTTCTAGGGCTGCCTCTCTCCATCCCTTACTGTCATGAGCCGCGGCGCATGTGCAAGAACTGGCCAATGGGGGTGGGTGGGCTGGCCCTCCCTTCCGGCTGCCTCCACCTCCCTTGCATGCCTATGCCAGCGGCGTTGCCATGGCGACAGTCTCCCTCACGGCAAGCTACGCCTCTCCCCTCCCCATGCTCCAGCATGCCGAAGTCCTCAGGAAGTCTACTAGCGGCGCAGCAGCTATGCCATGGCTGGCCGCCACTTATGTCTGGATTGGGCTGTAAATTCCCAATTTTCTCTTCTGTCTTAAAAATCTATCAGCCCAGTCTTTAGTTAAAAGATCATTTAACCCAGCTTTGCCTTGACCTGCCCAGAGACATCGTTTGGCTCTCTGATGCAAGCAGCAAGATGGTGCGAAATTTCTGAAGTTTATATAGGTTCTAGCCTGAGAACTTTATCACTTATCTGTGATAATATCTCCCTCCCAGGTCAATCTAACATTTTTCTCACCAGCTGCAAATGCTGATGGGCTCTCACCTTTGCTAATGTCCATCTATCTTTTAGATCTCATGCTGGGATCAGCTACTGTCCGGTGAGAACTTCCTCCTTATCTGATTCTTTCCTATCTACTAAACCTAAACATCTTCTCTGCCAGAATAGTTTTTTCACATCTAAGATTATCCTCAGATAAACTCTCTCTCACTGACCTACTTTCTTCTAGCAGCTAACTTTACAAGCTTTGACTTCCAGTAATTTCTAAGTGCTTCAAACAGAAAAATTGACATGGGTTATTGATATAAGAAGATCAGTTTTAATTTTTTCCGCAACAGTGGTCTCTCCTCCACTCTCAACCTGACAGACTGATTCAAAGTGGTTTCTAAATGCAGTTATTCCAGTTTATATGAGGAAATTTACCACAGTTTGGTTATCGTTATCACTGCACCACAGTTATTATCCTGTTTGAGTTCTTCTTCCTTCCTGTCAGGGCCAGCACACCCACTGGTGACCATAGGTAGTTGCCTAGGGTGTGGCCCTGGGGGGCACCAAACTGGGCATCCCCTGGGAGGGTGGGGACTTTCCCATCCATCCCGGGTGATTTAAATTGTGTGGGAGGGTGCCCAGGAGCAGCCACTATGCTTCCCACACCCAGGAAAGGTTCCGCCAATCAGCTGATCAATGAGGACTTTAAATTGCCCAGGAGGCCAGCACCTGCTCCTAGGTGCTCTCCCAATCACAGGTAGTGCTGGCAGAAGCAGCCGAGCTGGCCTCCTCCTCCATTTAAAGAGCTTGCAGCTGGTCAGCAGGATCTTTAAATCATGCTGGAAGGGCAATGGCTGCTCCTTGTCACGGCTGGGGCCGGGTCAGGCAACGTCCAGAGGCAGTCCGAGGTCTGTAGCCAGTAAGCAGGAGGGTCCGAGGCGCCAAATCCGAATCACTGTAGAAGTATCGCAGGTCTGAGGTCCAGAAGCCGAGGTCAGGGAGTCCAGAAGTCCAAAGCCAAAGTCAGGGAGTCAGGAACCAAAGTCAAGCCGGAGTGGATGCTAGAATGTCAGGGAGATGACTAGTTGCTTCCACAAAGCTTCCTCCCAAAGCCCACAGCTATATAGCCCTCTGCTGGCTGTTGCCCGTTTGGGCTAATTGCTGGCTCAGGGAGGCAGCCAGGATCCTGTTACCACTCAAGCATCCTTGCTCTTAGAAGGGCCAGAATCCTCTCAGAACTCAGGGCTCAGGGAGCGTCTTGCTTGTGAGCGTGCCGCCCTCCTCCGATCCCTGAGGTCCTGCCGGAGGCGGTCACGCACACGAGCCACCCGAGAGGGCGAGGCAGGGGGGCTGGGATCTTCTCCAGCAGGAGGCAGGGGCACTGGTGCAGGTGGCAGGGGCACAGTTTCCTCATCAGACTCAACTTCCTCTGAAGGGTCCCCAGCACCCATGACACTATCCCCCCCCCCAGGGCCCCCCTCCGTCGAGGGACCTGGAAGGTCGGGGTGGTCGTTGTGGAACTGGTGCACCAAGTCCGGGGCATGAAGATTGTCCTCGGGCTCCCAAGACCGGTCTTCTGGGCCGTATCCCTCCCAGTCCACCAGGTACTGGAGGCCTCCACGATGGTACCGGGAGTCCAGGATCTGGCGCACCTCATATTCTTCCTCGTCATCCACCAACACTGGTGGTGGCGGCGGTGGGGAAGGAGTCCGAGCTGGGTCAGGGGGTGCAGCCGGAACAAGGAGGGAGCGATGAAACACGGGGTGTATGCGGAGGTGGGGTGGCAACTGGAGCCTGAAGGCGACGGGGTTTATTTGTTCAACGACGGGGTAGGGTCCAATGAACCGTGCATCCAGCTTGTGAGACCGACCAGGCCGGCGCAGGTAGCGAGTTGAGAGCCACACCTGATCCCCCGGCTGCACTGGAGGGCCTTCTTGCCTCTTTCGGTCCGCAGCCCGTTTATATGCCTCCTTGGCTTGCTGTAGCTGCTCTCGGAGCAAGTCTTGGCTGGCACGGAGTTCTTGCAGGTAGGCATCGACGGCGGGGACATTCGTGGGTGGTAGGATCGCTGGGAAGAACCGAGGGTGGTACCCGTAGGTTGCAGCAAACGGGGTCATTTGGGTGGATGAATGGACCGCGTTGTTGTATGCAAACTCTGCTAGGGGCAATAGAGTGGTCCAGTCATCCTGCTGGTAACAGGTGTAGCAGCGGAGATATTGCTCTAGCGTGGCATTGGTGCGCTCTGTCTGGCCATCTGTCTGTGGGTGGTAGGCCGAGGATAGGTGCACTCGAGTACCCAGGCTGGAATGGAGGGCTTGCCAGAACCGAGAGGAGAACTGAGGGCCCCGATCGGAGATCAGATGGGCTGGGAGTCCATGCAGACGAAAGATGTGTTGCAGGTAAAGCTGGGCCGTCTCCTGAGCTGTGGGGAGTTTCGGGCACGGAACAAAGTGGGCCATCTTGGTAAATAGGTCGACGACCACCCAGATACAAGTCTGACCCTTGGAGCGTGGAAGTTCCGTGATGAAGTCCATCGAGATGGTATCCCAGGGTCCTGAAGATGTGGGCAAGGGCTGCAGCAACCCTGAGGGTTTGGCTGGGATGTCTTTGGCCCGTCGGCAGACGTCACAGGAGCTGACATAGCGGACAACATCAGCGCGAACTCGTGGCCACCAGAATTCCCTTGTCAGCAAGTGGGTGGTCTTATGCTGTCCAAAGTGCCCGGCGGGTAACGAGTCGTGGGTCAGGCGTAGCACTTCTGCCCGCAAGGGCCCGGGCGGCACATAGAGGCGTTCGCGGTGTAGCAAGAGGCCGCCTCGAGTCGTGAACTCCCCTGTTGGGTCATCTTGGAGAGCCTGGAGGTGTTGCTGGACCCAGGGATCATTGGCCTGGCTAGCCCGAATGTCCTCCACGAGTGCTGGTGAAGTGGAGGTGGCTGCAAATACTGAGGGCGGCAGGATTGGAGCAGCGGGCGCGGTCTCAGTTGAGGCAGGGGCGTATTCCGGTTTCCGGGAGAGCGCGTCTGCTTTCCGGTTCTGGGTATGGGGGATGTAGGAGATCCGGAAGTCGAAGCGAGAGAAGAATAGGGACCACCGGATCTGGCGCTGGTTGAGACGGCGGGTGGTCTGGAGGTGTTCCAAGTTCCGGTGATCGGTGAGCACTTGAACAGGGTGGCGAGCCCCTTCGAGGTAATGTCGCCAAACCTCAAACGCCGCCTTGATCGCGAGCAACTCCCTCTCCCAGATGGTATAGTTCCTCTCTGCAGCAGTGAGCTGCCGCGAGTAATAGGCGCAGGGCTGTAGTGGCTGGGACGGCTCCTCGCGCTGGGACAGCACTGCTCCCAGGGCCACGTTGGAGGCATCAGCTTCCACCGTAAAGGGAAGCTGGGGGTCGGGGTATCTCAGGAGTGGCCCGGTGGCAAAGCGAGTCTTCAGGGTGGAGAAGGCGTTATCAGCCTCTGGGGACCAGTGGAAGGGTTCTTTGGGGCGGAGTAGTTGAGTCAGGGGTGTGGTCAGGGATGCGTAGGCCGGGATGAATTGCCGATAGTAGTTGGCAAAACCGAGGAACCGCTGCAGGTCTTTGCGATTCTGAGGAGCCTGCCAGGTCAGGACCGCTTCTACTTTTTTCGGGTCCATGAGGATCCCCTGCGGTGACACGATGTGCCCAAGGAACTCGACGGAGCGCAGGTCGAAGTCGCACTTCTCCAGCTTGGCGTAGAGACCATGGGCTCGTAGGCGCTGCAGGACCTGGCGGACGTGCTCGGCGTGCTGGGCAGGATTGCGGGAGTAAATTAGGATGTCATCCAGGTATATGATCGCGAAGCGGTCGAGCAGGTCCCGGAATATGTCATTCATGAACCTCTGGAAGACAGCGGGGGCATTGGTCAGTCCGAAGGGCATTACCAGGTGCTCGTACTGCCCGTATCGGGTCCCAAACGCGGTCTTCCATTCGTCTCCGGGCCGTATGCGCACCAAATTGTACGCTCCACGGAGGTCCAGCTTGGTGTAGATTTGGGCCCCCTTTAGGCGATCCAAGAGTTCAGGGATCAGTGGTAGAGGGTACCGGTCGCGGATGGTGATCTTGTTCAGGGCCCGGTAGTCATTGCACAGCCGGAGCTCCCCACTTTTCTTCTTAACGAAGAGCACTGGAGCAGATAGGGGAGAGGTTGAGGGTCGGATGAATCCGCGTTTCAGGTTCTTGTCCAGGAAGTCTCGCAGAGCTGCCAACTCCGGCTCCGACATTGGGTACAGACGCCCCACCGGGAGTGGTGCCCCCGGTACCAAATCAATGGCACAGTCGTAGGGCCGGTGAGGGGGAAGCTGATCAGCTCCTGTCTCTTCGAAGACATCAGCAAAGTCCACATACTTCTGAGGGAGCTGAGGACCACCACTCGGGATGCCAGCTGCTAGAGTGGTGGGAGGAGTCAGATGGGGGCATGGGTCTCGGAAGCGTAGTTCCTGCTGGGCCCAGTCCACGATGGGGTTGTGCAGCTTCAGCCAGGAAAGGCCTAGAATCAGCGGGAAGCGAGGCATGCGGGCGACATCAAACCGCAGCTGTTCTTGGTGCTGCTGGACGTGGAAGGTGATGGGACAGGTCTCCTGGGTGACGGGGCCAGAACGGAGGAGGCGCCCGTCAATAGCCTCCACCAGCGACGGAATCCCTTTTGTCTGCACAGGGATCTGGTGTTGCTTCACAAAGGCGGCATCTATAAAACAGTGGGCCGCTCCCGAGTCCAGCATGGCATACACGAACAACCAGCGTTCGTCAGGCAGACGGAGTTTGACTGGTAGCAGGAATGGCCCTGGGGTATCAGCCCGCTGTTCGGAGGACCCAGCTAGTCGCCCCAGGCTGGGGGGTCCACTTACGCCTGGGGCTGCCCTTTTGGCGGCGGTGGCAGCGAAGGTCCAGGTATCCGATGCTTAGCAGGGCAGCCAGAGGCATAGTGGCCTGCCGTGCCGCAGTAGAGGCACAGATTCTGCGTGCGGCGTCTGGTCTTTTCCTCTGGGGTCAGGCGGGGTCGAGCAGCTCCAAGCTGCATAGGCTCATCCTTGGTGCTGGTACTAGCTGGGGACGGGCGAGGAGCCAGGTAGCATGGCGCAGGGAGCTGGCGCCCTCTGGTCTTGGCTTGGCGGCGACTTTCCAGGCGGCCATCGATGCGGAGGCAGAGGGTGATAAGTTCTTGGAGCGTGGGTGGCTGCTCCACCCTGGCCAGTTCATCCAGGACCTCCTCTGCCAACCCCTCAGTAAACTGGTCCATCTGGGCAGCCTCATTCCACGCCAAGTCCTGGGTCAGGAGCTTGAATTCAGTGGCATATTGAGCCACCGAGGAGTTGCCTTGTTTCAGTGCCCTGATCTTCCGGTTGGCTGTGGCTGCTTGGACTGGGTTTGAGAAAGCAGCAGACAGGTGGGCCTCAAACCCCTGGTAATCAGTCAGTAGGGGAGAGGACGCGACCAGTAAGGGTGTGGCCCATTTGGCTGCCTGCCCCTTTAACAGACTGATGACGAAACACACCTTGGTTTTGTCATTGAGGAAGTCCCGTGCTCTCAGTTCAAAGTACAGCCGACACTGTGCTAGGAAGGCAGGAAGTTCTTCCACGGCACCCCCAAATCTGTCAGGTGGGGGAACTGGGCACTTGGCTGGAGCACTGGCCGCAGGTTGTTGCTGCAAGTGCACTACTGCCTGTGTTAGCTGCTGTACCTGGGCTTGGAGCGCAGCCAGTAGTTCTGTGGTTTCACTTGCTTCAGCATCCATCCTGTGGAGTGGGTGTTTGTGGGTGGAAGCAATCTGTCACGGCTGGGGCCGGGTCAGGCAACGTCCAGAGGCAGTCCGAGGTCTGTAGCCAGTAAGCAGGAGGGTCCGAGGCGCCAAATCCGAATCACTGTAGAAGTATCGCAGGTCTGAGGTCCAGAAGCCGAGGTCAGGGAGTCCAGAAGTCCAAAGCCAAAGTCAGGGAGTCAGGAACCAAAGTCAAGCCGGAGTGGATGCTAGAATGTCAGGGAGATGACTAGTTGCTTCCACAAAGCTTCCTCCCAAAGCCCACAGCTATATAGCCCTCTGCTGGCTGTTGCCCGTTTGGGCTAATTGCTGGCTCAGGGAGGCAGCCAGGATCCTGTTACCACTCAAGCATCCTTGCTCTTAGAAGGGCCAGAATCCTCTCAGAACTCAGGGCTCAGGGAGCGTCTTGCTTGTGAGCGTGCCGCCCTCCTCCGATCCCTGAGGTCCTGCCGGAGGCGGTCACGCACACGAGCCACCCGAGAGGGCGAGGCAGGGGGGCTGGGATCTTCTCCAGCAGGAGGCAGGGGCACTGGTGCAGGTGGCAGGGGCACAGTTTCCTCATCAGACTCAACTTCCTCTGAAGGGTCCCCAGCACCCATGACACTCCTGCTGCTCTCCCGTGTGATTTGAATTGCTAGCAGGGGTGGGGGTGGCCTTCAAGTGCCTCCGCCGTGGACAGGCCTGCACTGTAAAACAGAATAACCTCAACTGGTAATCTGAAGATGTGAACACCAGAAAATAGATATATATGAACAAGAAAATCTTATTTTAGTTCAGGTACAACTAATTAAACTATTGATGTGACTTCACTATTTTATGCAGTGAGATCAAAGTAGTTCTGTCAATGACACCCTGTAACTACATTCCCATTATATATATTGTTATTACACAAAATAGATGTTTTTATGATCACACCTGGACTTTTAAACCGGAACAGTCTGCTGATTAACTGGAGCTCTAGGCTCTTCCACAGAGAGAGGGAGAAAGCACAGAGGCTTTTAGGCTTGCCAGATTCAAACTGAGAAACTCCTGAAGTTTTGAGAATGTAGTCTGGAGTGGAAAGGGATTTCAGTGGGTAGAGTTTACCAGAGTTGGCAATCCCCAGTTGGGAGCAGGGGATCCCCTGGTTTGGAGGCCCTTTGCCTGCTTCAGGGCTAGCGGGGAGCAGGGGGGATGTCCGCTGGGCACTCCATTATACCCTGTGGAGACCAGGGCATAATAGAAAATTGATCCGTATGCATCTGGGGCTCTGGGAGACTGTTTTTTGAAGTAGAGGACCCAGATTTTCAGCATAGCATTTGGTGTCTCTCTTCAAACTCCCCCCACCCAAGTTGCAAAAAGATTGGACCAGGGGGTTGAATTCTATGAGCCCTAGAAAAGGTACCCCATCCTCCATTTCCAATGGAGGGAAGGCATTTAAAAGGTGTGTGGTCCCTTTAAATGTGATGGCCAGAACTCCCTTCAGAGTTCAACTGTGCTTGTTGTAACCTTGTTCCACCCCCCAAAGTCTCCTGGCTCCACCCCCAAAGCCCCAGATATTTCCTGAGTTGGACCTGGCAACTCCAAGTCCACCCTTCAAAGCATCCATTTTCTCCAGGGAAACTGATCTCTGCAGATGAAATGAAATCCCAGATGATCCCCAGGTCACACCTGGAAACTGGCATCCCAAGGAAAATCCAAATATAATGCTATGCCTTTCTAGGAATTGCTGGAAAATCTGTGATAAATACCTCCATAGATTTCCCCCAGAAGTGACATCACTCCTGTCAAGGAAGTGCTAAAAAGTCTATGGTTTCACTATAAAATTTCTGGCTGTTTGCTTAGCATCAGTTATGAGTTTTCCCAGAAGTGATGTCACACTGTGATTGCCTGCCACCACCACTACACACACACTATTCTCCCACTGGTTGCTTGGTTGAGCTTAACAACCATAGTGCAATCCCAAACAACATTAGTCAATCAGCTTGGAAAGATTAATTCTGTTTAGAACTGCACTACATAGAAAGCAGAAACACATACGTGAGGCTTTTCAGCATTGAGAGTTGGCATCTTCCTGACTACTCCTCCCCACACACAGAGACATTAATATCTAACAAAATCAAAGCAAAAATCTCTCTTTAAGTGTATCTTTTGGGGAAAGTACCACTGAAGCCTATTTAAGAAACTATCCCAGGTCATTAGACACGTTTTGTCCCTGCAAAAACCCCTTCCTTTGGCTAATTCCCACCTCTGAGATAAAGAAAAAACAGGAAAAGCAGCTGCAGTAGAGGAGCTGTGGCAGGAATAACTGATAGAAGAGAGCACACTAACAACGCAATCCTAAAAACAATTTCATGGGAGAAAGTCCCATCGAATAGACTGAAGGACCATTCTGAGGTGTACACTATAAGACAGCAATCTTAAATACACCTGCTCAGAAATAAATTTCATTATATTCAAAGAGGAAAGTGTTCATAGGATTACAGCCTACTCCAAATTAATCCTTTCCCATAAAAACTCCTTCTTCCCCTGAATTAAGACTATGAGGCAAACAGGTTTGGGAGCTCCATGTTTGCCCCCCATATGTATTTTTATTTTAATTGCAAAATCTATAGTCAGTTAAAATTTTAAAAAATGGAAATTTATTCATCCTTTTCAATGGGAAGGGGGGGGGGGCATAGCACACAAAGAACCACCTTGCTAACCAATCAAACTGGACTTTCAGTAATTATGCATTGAAGGATGCTTCGTATTAGCCTCCATTTACCTTATTTAAAAGTATTGAGCCTTTGAACAGCACTGAAAAGTTAGTAGATCAGTAAAAAAAAAATCTCCCGAGATTGGAAAAAGTAAATGGCTATGATAGTATGTTTAATACCTGTAACACCTAGAGTATTACTATGTACCATATTTCCAAAATAAATCAGAACTTTTTCTACACATTTCACAAGCATATGGAAAGAGATCAAATTGTTTTTGCTAAAAATAATAAATATTACACAGTCCATTTATGGCCACCCAAAAGCACAGACACATGTGCAAACACATACACATGGAGCATCTGTAACACATAACATTTTCTAAAAGTACAAAATTAATACCTTTGGAAATTTGCTGACAGACTGATGGAGCAGAGCAAACCGGAACTGAACCAACAGTAAAATGGCCAAGTACTTCAGTTTTCTTTATTAATCAGCAACTTCATCTGGAATTGAAGGTGTTGTGATTGGAGAATCAGTAGGGTTTTGTTGTAAACAGACTAGAAACTAATAACCACATGATATAGTAAGAAAGAATATTTTTAGTCCATATATGAATGCTTGGCTACTAACATCCAGCTTTAATGACTAACAGGATTCCTTTCCATTTATATATGTGTCGGAATTCATAATGTAGATGTTTTACAAATGCCCTGATCCACCCTGATCTTGATAAGCACAGGCAAAGTCTGATCTTGTCAGATCCTAGAAGCTAAGAAGGGTTGACTGTCAAGTACTTGGATGGGAGACCTCCTTGGAATACCAAAAGTCGGGAGGACAAGGGCAAGTTCTATTCTGCCACCTCTCTGAATATCCTCCAGGCCCACAGTAGGGGTCAGTCACAAGAGGTTGCCATGACTTCCAGGTGCACAACACACTCACATACACGCACAAACAAAAGAATGCCCTGGCCCATAATTCCACCACATTAAAGCATGACCAGAACAAAATCCAGGAGGAAACTCAGCAAACAGGCTTGATTTGTAGATAAGAAAGAACAAAGGGCTGCAAAAGGCCTATATCCAGAATGTCACTGAAATGGCATGTCTGCTACATTCCTTGAGTAGAAAGGAAACTGAAGTGTCTGAGCTTTTCTTCCTAAATATTCAGAAATTTATAAAAACCACTAACCATATGTGGCTGTATACAATTATGTTGGATCAAAGTCATAGAGGACAAAGTAGCTGCTGATTTATAGTTCAGAAGTATTTTAAGCAACCATTAGTAATGCTAATCATAAGGTAATAAATTTGATGGTCTGCAAAAACAAGCATATTTTTAATGCAACAAATCTGAAGTACCTAAGTGGCTGAACAAATCTTAAAAATTCTACAAAACACTTTTTTTCTCTACTGTTATCCAAGTTTAAACTCTTTTTTCTGTTTTGTATCTATTCTTCCAACAAGTTATGTGAGTTTAAAGGTATCTCCTCTGCCTGACAGACAACTGAATGCATTTTAGTTGCTGTACAGTTTCCTGTCTTTGGTGAAGATTCCGTGAAACAAATATTTAGTACTAGGCCACAAACCAGGCAGCAACAAAAAGTTTTTATACTTTCGCCAAGATTTCTTGCTTTCTTTTTAAAATGAAAATCGTGACAATTATTTTGATGCTCCTTCTGAATTAGATGTGCCTCTAAAACACAAGGACCTATTTTGAGCGTCCAATACACTGCTTCACAAGCTCATTCACTTATTTTTAAAAGGCAGCTTATGTACCGATTTAAAGGCTAATGTTCTTGTGTGAAAACATTCGGAACCAGTCAACCTGCAGAGATTTTCAGGCAGCAATCTTCAGATGTCAACTGAATGAGAGATAGAAGAATTCCATAGAAGAATAAATCTACTGGCACTTACAAAAATAAAGTTAGTTTCTTTGTAAGCTTTCTTGCTTTTGCAATTATACACTCAGACAGCTTGTTCTTGCAATCCTTGGTAGTGTCAGCATTTTAAAAAAACCCTCATAAACAAATAAAAGCTTCAGCTGAGAAGAATAAAACCCAGCCATCCTACTCCCTATGCTGATCTAAACCCATATCCTGCTAATTCTTCTCCTTGTGCTTGTTTGTGTGTGTGTGTTTGTGTGTGTGTGCGGCTATTAGCGGAACTGTAAAAGGGCAGCAAAGCTGCCAAAGTTTGTGACTTAAATGCTCCATAACACTTTTACATAGCATTTCTTTTTCTTATATTCTTTACAGCTATATTTCCATATTAGTAAAGGCAATGTTCTTAACTATAACCAAATAATTATAAAGCTATACATCTCTATGTTATATATAATGTATATTACAACATATAAAATATTTTAAGCTATTTAGCAAAAAAAAAAAAAAGCTGGAGGTATAACCGGAGTCCATTTGAATTGTCTATTATTTTCATGCATCATAAAGCTCAGAGTTTGTCAGAATGGAGTCTTAGCTTACACTATTTCATTACAAAGACTTTTAAAAGTTACTATTGAGGATATTTATGCTAGTGGTATTAAAACTCACATATAAGTGGGCATTCTAAATCTAAGCATAACTGCCTGAAAATCTACACCTCAGCTATGAATTACTGAAATTCATGATAGTGGTCAATCTGACGGGCAAAAATCAATGAAATGACAATGGAGTACAGAATGAAAACCCAGATTAACAGAAACCTAGTTATTCCCTATTGCAAACCACATATTAGGTTCCATAGCAATGCTAAAAGGTAAAGGTAATCCCCTGTGCAATCACCAGTCGTTTCCAACTCTGAGGTGATGTTGTTTTCACGGCAGACTTTTTATGGGGTGGTTTGCCATTGCCTTCCTCAGTCATCTACAATGCTAGCTGACAATAAAAAGAGGTCTCACTCATTCATTCTCCCAGGATTTACAACCTAAACTATTAATCTCTTCCTGGGAATGGGTGAAGATCTATTCTGTAATGCTGTGGGTGGTTGAGGATCACAACACAGGAGTTACAAGATGTACATTAACTACATTTACAGGAATTGACAGAAAAGTGTCAGATTCAGAATAGATGATGGTTCTATGACTACAGAATTATTACATGAACTAGGTATAAGACCTGTTGTGAAGAAAAATACAACGTGCTCTAGAAGGAAGCTCTGGGCAAGTGCCTGCCACCTGCTATCTTCCCACCCACCCAAGTGAAGGCAATGACTCCCTCCCCCCCCACCTCAAGGGGAGCTGCCATCTAGAGAGCAGTTGTAAATCTGAGTGATCTCCAGTGGTTCCCCAGGAGGAAATGGCATTGTACCACCGCAAACCCCACCCTCTCCAGGCTCCACTCCTTAAATCTCCAGGAATTTCCTAACCTGGAGTTGACAACCCTTCTCCCATTTATCTGCCCCTCTGACTTCAGATTTTCATTGCCTTTCCCCTCCCTGAAGTCTCTACATAGAAAAAGGGCAGTCTTTCTTCACAGTGTGTGTGGGGGGGCAAAGCAGCTTACATCATTCTCTCCCCCGTTTGATCTGACCAACAATCCCATGAGGCAGGTTAGGCTGGGAGTCTGTGACCAGTCCAAAATCACCCAGTCAGCTTCCACGGCCCTCACCTGGAGACTGGCAATAGTGGTTCCCCAGAAGGAAAGACCTCTCCCTCAGAGGCCTGTAATGATACCTTAGGAATTTCCCACCAACCTGGAAAGGTATCACTAAAGGCCTCTGGGAGAGTGCCCCCCCCCCCAGCATTGTTGTCTTCCCACCCACCCAAGTGAAGGCATTCACTCCCCCAGCCCTCAAGCAGAACTGATCTCTGGAAAGGGGGCAGCCTGTTTACCTGCTGCTGTGGAACTTGCCCCTCCCTGCTGTGAATGAACATTCATTTTGTGCCAGTTGAAGAGAAGTAACTGTTACTGTTTTTCTCATGAACATGTCTCTCACACTTTACTGTTTGCTTCATGGCAGCATTGTTTGTGTGTATGTGGGGGCAGGACAGACTGTCCTGGACTTCCTAAAGTGGGCCCTGAGGAGAGGCAGTAGTGGTCAGTAAGCCCCCAGGAGAAGAACCTGTCAGCAGAGAACTGTCCTCTCAGTCAGTGGCCTTCTGGTGGGGTTCTTGCCTGACAGGGCCGGCGGTGGGTGGGCAGGGGAGAGCAGAATCCGCCAACGGCACTCTAGAGTGCAAGCCAATCCACATCTAACAAATGAAAATTCTCAGATTTGCCACCGTGGTTGGGCTTTTATTTATTACTGATACTGACTGATCTTAGATCCTTGAATCTATACTACAACTCTAGGAATACAACTACGGTAATTGGCTTTTTAAAAGAGGACCAGACAAAATACATAGATAGGCACAGCTTTTTGAAATCTAAGATGCCCCAATGAACATAGTGAGCCTTACTTCTAAGTAGACATGCATCGGAATGCAGTCTGCTTCAAGAGCCCCATGTTGGGCTAAGAGGCACAAAGACTGTGTGCCATTACAATCCCCCCCGCAAGCCATTTTAGCTTCCCAGTTTAACCCTGACTGATGTTCAGCCAGGATGAGGAACAGAGATGACTATCACTTAAGAATATGGTCCTGAAGCAATGATTAAGCAGTACCAGCTGCTTTAAAGGTACTTCAAAAATTTCAGACTGACCATGAAGCCTTAGCAACAGTGTATCAGATTTATAAATTTAGCCAGGATTTTACCTGGAGGAATTATGCTTGGCTACACCTATGTTTGAAATTTGAGATTGGGGCAGAGTCTGTATTTAGCTTATTATTTTTAATCACATTAGTTTTTAGAGATACACCCAGAGTCAAATACATACCACACCTAGCAGGAGAGAATGACCAAAGAAAAAAATAAAATAAAAATCTGCATGTGATTTGTCTTACGATCAAAAGAAAATCTCATATTTTTCTAAGTCCCAAGCAGGACAAGTCAGGCCAGCTCTACCGCCCTTTTTAGTTGATGTCTTAAGATGTGATGTACAGTAACAGATGTTCTTGTCTAGACTAGATTTAAAGGTTTGATGTCAAGTTATGCTGGTTAATTTAACCAAACAACCCTAGCCAAGACAAGGATAGCAAGGTATCTAGATGTAGCAAATTCATCTTATGTCCTTCAGCAATGGAACAATCAACAGAAAAATGTAAGAATAAATTCTCACGTCTCAATTTCTAAATCAGAAACAGTATTAAATAAACTCAAATCTGCATGGAAGAAGGCAATAATAAAAAGAACTTGTTTGGATGAAGTTAGATGTAACACAACTAGATTTGTACGAAGGAAAAGGAACAGCTAATCCATGCCAATTAGCATGTGAAATTCAGCATCGATCCTTAATTATTAGACCTTGTTAAGAATATGAGCCCAGCTGAATTGAACCAGTGGTTTATCTAGATTCTAGACTATTTCTGCAGAGTTAGCGTGAGCTAGCTCACAGTTTTTTAGCCTGAGCAAACTAATTTATGCAGTAAAAACGTAAAGAGAATCTTACCCTGTGCAAATACCAGTCATTTCCAACTCTGGGGTGACCTTGTTGCTTTCAAAATGTTTTCATAGCAGACTTTTTACGCGGTGGTTTGCTATTGCCTTCCCCAGCCATCTACACTTTACCCCCAGCACTGGGTACTCATTTTACTGACCTCAGAAGGATGGAAGGCTGAGTCAACCAGGATCGAACTCAGGTCGTGAGCAGAGCTTGGACTGCAGTACTGCAGCTTACCACTCTGTGCCATGGGGCTCTTATTAATTTATGCAGTAGATCACAACTTTAATGCCAGTAGCTCATGAAGTAGAATTTTTACTCACAAGATTCCACAGCTTAGAGGGAGTACTGTTCTGCAGTAGTGTAAATCCCTGTATTGACATTTTTAAAACTGTGCATTACGTGAAACTTTCTGCAATAGATTTTTCCTCACCAGGCACAAATTCAAAGTTTTCTCCTTCTTACCATACATTTTCAGAACTCACTAGAACTGGAGGTTCCAAAAATGCAAAGTGAGAAGGAGAAAACACTGGGTTTGTTATAGTGAGGAAAACCCTATTGCGGAAAATTTATTACTTTCTAATTTGCCTACTAGTCTTATAACTTTATTCCTTGTCACCTCCCATTTGACTCATTTCTTCAAACACACTTCCCAAAAACAACAGCTCCAGCATGAATGCGCACCCCACATTTTCATTTAGTTTATTCTGCCGTCTATCCATTTTCCTTAAGTCATTCTCCCCCCTCTTGTCCATGGTTTTATACTTGAAGAAATCATTATCATCTGTCTTAAAGTTTTTCAGTAGTTTGCTCCTCAAATTCTCTTTTTACTCAGCTTGCATTTGTTTAACCAGAACCTATGCTCCCATCTGTATACCTCATTTGGGTAAAGATTTTTAAATAATGCCTTTTTTCCTGCCTTTCATGGCTTCCTTGACTTCAGTTGTTAATCACCCAAATGGACTTTCCAAATTACAATGCTAACCACAACTGGACTCAAAATCCCTCTTCTACTGCATTCTTGAAAGGACAGCAACTCAATAAGCCTACAGACTAGGAATGGCAGGATCACCCTGTTCACCAGACAATGGTTCAGGACAAGGAATAGTCAGCATCATAATCAATTCTGAACGATCAACAGATAATGATTTCAGATATGAGGGGGTTTTTTTATCAGGCATAGTACTAACCATATTTTCTGATTACGAAATATTTTCTGTTACCACACTGTGATACCCATTTAATTTCTTGCTTGGTTCACCATAGACAAATGCCCCTAATCGCTCTAAATTTCCCTTGTCTATATACTCTGACAGCAATGCAGAGCTGTTCCTGTTTCTAGGCTCCTTGCACCATTACCAACCAACTTTCTCCATTACACCTACATTCGTCAACTTTTTGTGTTTATCACTCATTGCTTCCTTTTTTAAAGTTATTCCTACTGCATTCTACTTTCTTTCGTATCACCTGTCAAATTTCCAGCTGCAATTTCTGTTGTTGTTATCTTTATCAGTATTATTAACTATCAGGCTACATTGTTCAGGTATCAATCCTACACAGAGCTTTTTCCAAAAAACAAAACAAAAAAACCCTTGGTTTTCAAGTTTCCCAAATTAAAAGTATTACTTTTTCTGCTCTCATATTTCTAGGATTTTCCAAGCAGTCATTATCATTCTGTAGGGCTTTTGTTTACCTACAATTTTGTATACCAATACTGTACAATACCAGAGGAAAAATTCTGAACCAGACACAATTATCATGGAGGGAAACTGTTGTGAGCTATATTTACAATTACAGTTACCTGGAGATTTTTGCCCAGCATATGAACCTTACACAATAAAGCATCTACCTTTAAAATAACTGGATTTCATGCAATAATACCCCCAAAGACTCAAAAATTGATTTGTTCTAAAGTGAGAAGATAACGAAGGCTTATTATATGATTAACAGAGGTGTAATCAGGGCAGCAAAAAAGATTTAACATTACATAACTAATCCACATTTACATGCTTTGTTCAAAAAATCCAGAAAGTTAAAAAGAAAAGAAAAATCCAGAAAGCTATGCTGCTCTTTCAGTATGTTTGGTGTTATTGTAACGTTTGTCACTGGGCAATTATTAGCTAGATTAGGATAGAGACAGAAGATACCTGACACGCCTGCAATTTAAGGAGCAAAAGAGAGCCCATTCTAACTATTCGCTTTGATTATTGCTCTGACAAGGCCTGCTTGACAGGTTTCTTTGTGTGCGCACTAATGAGTCTGATGCTAATACCTGGAGAAAGTGGGTGGAAAGTGGGTGGAGTACTGGTCCTGTTATATGAAGATCTGCTGCTCTAGCCTGTTTTACCTATCTTACCTTTCATCAGGTTCCCATGTATCTATCTGGCCCTCATTTGTACATTCCCCACCCAGACCTCTATTGCTTGTGCTGAATGCAACAAAACAAACAGAAAAACAAAACTTAGCTGAGAAAATGTAGAAGGTAAGTGATCAGCAAGAATTATTTTAAAAATAGAATTTACTATCCACCCTATGTAATCTCATCAATCCAATTCTTGTATTTTCCTTTAATGTCTACTGTAATCAAACAAAATGGGCACAATCCATTTGAGCATAGCGGGTTGCCCAAACACGGAGAAGACCACAGAGCTAACCATCCTGTCCCACACACCATGAATGACAGAGCATGCACACAAGCACCAGGAAGGAGCATTTTGAAAAGGGGAGGTACACCTCCTTTCGTGAGATGTACTCGTACTGACTCTATCAAGAAAACAGTACAGCTATCTGTCTGCAAGACTGAGCAAGGCTGTTAATGATAGGGTGTTTTGGAGGTCATTAATTCATAGAGTTGCCATAAGTCAGAAGTGACTTGATGACACTTAACACACACATACATCTCCCTTACCTATCATCACCCCTCCTTTCCTTATAAATGATTCACTCACCAGAGCACAAGTCACTTGGATGGTACAGAAACTGGGTGCTGGATGAAAATATGGAAAGATAAATGGGGATACAAACTTCCATTTCATGCCACATCCTTTCACTCTGCCTGCGAGTACTTGTGCACTCATTTTGGTGGATGGGATGAAAAAAGAGGGTTTTATCTCAGTAAATCCCATGATCCTCTCTGCACAAAGAACACTGAACACACACATAGCTCTGCTTAGGGCTGCCAGGTCTGTGTTGGAATACCTGGAGATTCTTGGGGTGGATCTGGGAAAGGGTGGGGTTTGGGGAAGGGAGGGGCCTCAGCATGGCACAAGGCCATAGAGTTCACGCTTCAAAGCAGTCATTTTCTCCAGGGGAGCTGATCTCTGCCAGCTGGAGATCAGTTGTAGAAGCAGGAGATCTAAAGGCCACACCTGGAGGCCTGCAACCCTAGAATGAGCTGCCTTTGAAAGACTCCATCTGTTACCAAAGCCATTGCTAATCCAAACAGAAAACATGAGGCAGGTGCCAAATTGATACAAGCACCACAGAAGTGTACATTTTCACTCAAGCCATCCAATCAATAAGTAAATCAACACAACATAAATTAGACTTGGTATGACAATGAGGAAATACTCCAAAAACAACCACCACACTTTATCTTAAATAGCTGTTGTTGAGAACGATAAAGGCATAGCATTTCTGTATTTGGAATATGGAATAAATTCAATAAATAGAAAAAATGTAAATATTTGAAAGCAAGTCAGCATTTTAGGTGGTGCTGGCAACTCTTTTGTCTACCACTAGTTCAGATATATTGGTCAATATATTGGTCCCTCATCGCAGATTTAGAAGTTCTGTTAGGGACTTGAAACTGCAGAACACGTAAGTAACAGCAAGTTTCTGAAGAAATATGAGAGGCAAAAATCTCTTGATATTCTCCTCTCCCCCTTTTAATGGAATGGGAGAATAAGATTTGACCAGGTCACAAAGGCATGGATCTTTTACTTTCATTGGTTTGGGGAAAGCAAAACACTTCTATCTGTGCATTTGGTTACCAACTTCCAACTGCCAAAACTAAAAACTGTTTACTGAAAAAACAATAACCAATGGCACAATACTATTGCATCTGTATACCAGGTTCTTCAGACAGCCAGACCAACTGCAAGTATTTGTTTAAAACATTTTTACCCTGCCTTTCCTCGTGTTTCTAGTATTGCACAATGCCACCATATATTTTCAATACTAATTTTGACAAATCACAAATTCAGGAATATGTTTTCTTCCCAAATGATGGCAAAAACTCACAAAATCAATCAGCCTCTTTCAAAGGGAATATTCTCCAATATTTCAAGTACCTGGCTACCAAGGAAAAGACCTACACCCATTGATTAACATACCCAATAATTAATGTAATTAGCAGTTAGGTATGATTTGTAAACAGTTGCCAAGGACACAGCTTGATTGCATATTGCCAATAACTGCTAGCAGGAAAACGAAGTAGGAGTCCAGTAGCACCTTTAAGACCAACAAAGTTTTATTCAGAATGTAAACTTTCATATGCATAAATACTTCTTCAGACCAGGCCTGCCCACCTGGATCTATGCTAGCAGGAAAGTGGCATTAAGTCACACCCGTTTTATGGCAACTCCACAGGGTTTCCAAGGCAAGAGACATTAAGAGGTGGTTTGCCATTGCCTGCCTCTGAGTAGCAGCCCTCGTATTCCATTGGTGGTCTTCCATCCAAATACACTAACCAGGGCCAATAGCTAATAAGATCAAGCTAGCCTGGACTGCCCAGGTAAGGGCTAGCTACCAACACCTACTTATCAATAAAGCAAGGGGAATAGGAACTTTGAACAGTACTAGAGTTTTAAACACACATTTTGATATCTTCCAGTTCTATATTTTCATATAAGGAAAGACAGAGTGGCAAGATCAGTAGAGGGACAATGTGAATATTTTCAGTGTACCACTCAAACTGCAGCAAGTTACCAAATGAATCTCTTGGGGAAAAATACACTTTCTTTGACCACAATGCAGCAGTGGTCAAAAGTTAGATATACACATACTATTCTTTTGAAAAGGCTATTACAATTATAAATCCAAATCAGTCAAAATGTCCAAAGCATACAGCTGGCAGAGTTCTGAATTCAGATCAAGGATGAGAGCCATTTTCAAATACCCATTTTAGCCATAAAGCTTGTGGGGTGACTTTGAAATACTACCTTTTTCACAACCTACTTCACAAAATTGTTGGATAAGCATGATAGAAAATAGAGGGGGGAAATGCACTTTATAACTTCCATTATATTTCACTTTCTTTTTCATAACAGATCTATTTCTTCTTTTATTACTTTTCCATGAAGGCTGTAGAAAAATAGATGCAGTCAGTTCATTTCAGTGGAACACCATGCTACCTTACAGATGGTGCAGATGGCGTCTAGTGTTATCTGCAAGAAAAAAGACTGGAGCAACAGCTAATTAAATGAAATGTAAGGAGCCCTGTGGCACAGAGTGGTAAAGCTGCAGTATTGCAGTCCGAGCTCTCTACTCATGACCTGAGTTCAATCCCGGCAGAAGCTGGGTTCAGGTAGCCGGCTCAAGGTTGACTCAGTCTTTCATCCTTCCAAGGTCGGTAACAAAAGTACCCAGCTTGCTGAGGGGGAAATGTAGATGACTGGGAAAGGCAATGGCAAACCACCCCGTAAAAAAGTCTGCCGTGAAAACATCGTGATGCGACATCACCCCAGAGTTGAAAACAACTGGTGCTTGCACAGGGGACTACCTTTTTTTTAAAGGAAAGTTACTGAAAAAGTAAGAATTGTTCACTGTAAGGGAAGGAGCTATTTCTGTAAACAAACACACCTGCCTATTCACTGTACTAACTACCTATTCAAGTAACATTAGACTTTTGAAGATAACTGGATCAGAAGGCAAGAGGGCATTTTTTAAATTATCTGTCTTAAGGCTCCATAGATAAAAAATATTTTTATATCTCAGGCAAAACCAAAATTCTGACTGAAGTGTAAAAAGATATTCATACATTCAAATGGTGGCTTGGAAGAAAAGGGCTTGTAGGGGTTTGTTTTTTAATTGCATTCAAATAAAATCATATTGTTAGTTTTAATAGAATTATTGGAGGTAAAGACAACATTTTGACAAATAATATGTCTTGGACTGTTGGTAACTCTTGACAGACTGCTCCTAGGCATAATTACAGAATAGGGGTATACAGAAGATTGGTGAATCTGATTAACTCAGTTTCTAAGGAGATTTTATAATAAAGGATTTAACATAATTTTAACTGTAAGCAACATCCCCAGCTAGGTTTGTGGTGCATTAAAACAGTTTATAGTTACAGAAGCAAACTTGGCATCTTCAGAGAGGTAAGGATAACCACAAAAGGGTAAGGAGTTGTTTTTAAGGGAGTAACAAAGCATAGTCCTACAGGTTATATCAGGCTTCTTTCAAAATCTCAAAGGCCCTTTATTAAATTTGGCCCACTTCTAGCAAATGCCCAACAACCACACCAACAGGTGGTGAAGTTTCCAAAACAAAATGGGAAAGACAAGGTTTAAAGTGGGAAACATATATACAGAAGAAAATAAACGAACAGTCAAATAAATTGTATCATGGCTCACAATCCACAGAATCATACTTTGGCAGTACGCAAATGTTTTCATGAGCAAATCACCAAAAGAATGGAGGTACTCCTCCTTCAATTCCCGTTCTTATTTTTATAATACATTTAGTACACAGGATAACCACCACAATGGTAATTGTTTTCATTACTGCAGGAAGAGTAAAGGGTCAAATGTGATCTTCCCTGCAGAAACAGCTGATTCAAAACAAAACAAAAAGTAACAGATTGCACTGCACAGCATTTCCTTCCTAACAAGGACTATGGAGGAGACATGAGCTCCAGTTGTCTAACTGTATGAATCACTAGAGTAAATGGGAAAGGAAGCTTTCATTCCAACAAAGAAGTTCTTCCACACAGAATAATGTACAATCATTATCTCTGATGTAAAAAAAGAAAACAAAACCATTAGCCTTCCCTTTGTTTTCCATACAAGAACAAGATACCATCAAAGAATAGTGTGAAATGATAACTATACTGTTGACATAAGAACAGCAAGCAAGCACACTGCCAGCATCCTGCAGAATAATGAAAACAGCTAGAATTCTCTTAGAAGCATTACAGAAACACAGGGTGGTGCTAGAAGCTTTTTCTATGAATCTGAACTATAGGAACCTGTCATTCTCATACATATAAGAAGCAGTCTCTGAAAAATAGACAATGAACCTTCCAACAACCAACTTGTATAGAATGTGTCAATTTGAAAATGAAAGAAATTATCCCCTACCCAGTTTATATACTCTATATAACTAGATACCATACTACTTTAACCACAACTACAGATTCATTAAAAAATGACAATTAGCTTTCATCACAAGCAATGACATAATTCCTTTATATCCTACCAAGCAATAACAATTTCAAGATAAAATTATAATTTCTACTAATAGACATATTTATTCTTGCAATCCTTCCTAAGATCTTTCCTGTTTCTGTATAAACTGTCTATTACATGTTATCTTAGTCATGCATAGTCACTGCATGTTACCAATAAAGGTACAACAAGACAGTAGATATCCTAGTGCCTCTATAACTTGTTAATTATGCCCACAAAAGTGCCAAGAATGCAAAAGGGTCCCAGCAACCTGATTATGAACATATAATGTTAGCGTATCACCACATAAAGTTTTATTTTTGCTTAAAAGAACATGATGAACAACAATAAACAGATATCAATATTCAATTGAAACATTCTGGGAATCTGCCAGCAATCATAGAAAGGAAAAACAATTTCAAAATCCCTCACACCTCTTGGATTGACCTCTTTCAGATTCTGTAACCTTTTGGGGGCTTGAGCACATGGATTTCCCTCTCCTGTTGCCTATGAGTGGCCATGCTGTACTGCTTTCATGGGAGCTAGCCTCTTTAATATAAGCTACCAAGTATTATTCACGATCTGCAAACTGAATACCTGTTGTAGCACATTAACAGAGAAACTGAAAACTGATCAGTGTCATAAAACAGAAAAGAACCAAGTAAACCTACATGCATTTTTCTAAACAGACATCAGTATTAAGACATTCCTCAATATATTATCACCACACCACGAACACATAAAAATATCAAAGACTGAACATTTGACAAAACCTACCTATAAAGCTGGTATAGCCAGCTTCAAGAGGGGATTGAATAAAAAATTCTAAGAATTGCTATATTTACATAACATGTTCATGTGACTCTTCTGAAACATAAACAGAACGTCATACAGCAGCAACCATCTTCTTACAATTTGCATGTAGGCAGTTTCATCTAAATACAGTTAGGCAACTGATTGGTCATCTCTCATGATCTGTAGCCAGCAAAAGGCACTGATCCAAAGTGCCAACTTGGATGTACTGTAATAACTGCAACCATTGCCCACGGTATAGATCAGGGGTGTCAAACTCATTTGTTAGGAGGGTCAGATCTGACATAAATGGGACTTTGTGGGACCAAGCCATGCGTGTCCTAAAATGTAATGCTAGATAGAGGAGATAAACTCTTTATAAAGGACACAGGCAAACACAATTAAAGATATTATTTTTAACTTAAAATACAAACATGCTTAAAACTCTTGCAATATTTTGTTTAAAACAGAAAGGTAGGGGAATAGTGGGATTTTGCAATGCAATTTTAAAAATAAAGTATCAAGGAAAAGCACAAGGATCACACAGCAGAAAACTAAAAATATAAAATGCTCTCAGCTTGGGAAAACATGAAATGGCAAGGCATTGCAAGCTTCTCTCGTTCCCCTCCCCCTTGGTCTACTCAGCTTAGCAATGGCTCTCCAATGTAATATCCCCCTTTGGCTGTGAGTTCCCAAGTCAGAGCACTCAGTAGACACTAGTCCTCATATCCCTTAAGAGACAGAGCTGACTCAGAGCATCGGACCCTTGATTTGCAGGCGCACAACTCCAGGAAGCTTCAGCTGGCCATAGGAACTCTGGGAAGTTAAACCTCTCCAGTGAAACAAAACTGCAAGGAAAACGTGGATTGAATGTCCCATTCCGGTCTGCACTGTCCACAGGCCTGAGTGGAAAATCCATTCTACATTTTCTCTGCAGCTTTGCTTCTGCTTGAACCTCTACAAAGAGAAGGCAGAAGGAGCTGTGAATGTCAGCAGCTTTGGAGCTTCGCAGGGTGAGGACAGATTGGGGGGGGGGGGGGGAGAGAGCCCTGCAGGCCTGACTGAAGCCCTCCGGAGGGCCGGTTTGGCCCGCAGCCCACATGTTTAACAACCCTGATATAGATGAATACACAAGTTTCACATCGTTGATACTCAAGCTTCAGAAAGCCAGTGTGGAGTAAACAAAGATACTGATTTTAGCCATTTTGATTGAAGGATATACAACACCACAAACCAGAGATGTGAGGCAGCAAATTCTCTAGTGTTATTTCTATGTGGAAAATGTTTAGTTTCTAAACATTGTTTTATAAAATTCACAGCAATTAATGGATCCCATTGCCCAGGGGTCATTTTGTAGAAAAATAGGTGGTGGAGTTTATTAGCACAACTCATTAGCATATGCTGCCCCCCCCCACCAGCCAAAAGCAACCTGACGCAAGAAAGGAGAGTCCTAGGCAAGCAAGGCCTGCTTGGGCTGGCTAGAAATCCAGCCAGGCCAAGCAGGCCTCGCTCATTTGGGCTCTCCTAGGCTGGGGCCCCACAGTCAAAAGGCCAGCAAGCCACCTGCTGTCCAAAATCACATAAGAAGCGGAGAAAGGGGTGTGTGGGCTTCTTCACGGGATAATGAGGGCTGCTGGGAGTGTGGCAAAGCTCCTAGTGGCTGGCTGCTCGCTCTCCTAATCCAGAGATTGCTATGCAGCTGCACCTACTAGTCAATGGACAAGGTAGGTGGAGAGGAAGAGGGGGAACCCTCAGAAAGGTTCAGGAGCTGTGCTCCTGTGAGCTGCTGCTGAATTCAAGGCCTGCCATTGTCAATACAAAACAGAAAAACTCATTCTGGAAGGGATATCGTAATATGGAACTAACGAGTGATGCTATGAAGAATGACAGCAAAACCAAGGTGCCACCCAATGCAACCAAAGACACCCTTCTAAATTCAATGGACTTAGAAGGGTGTAACTTTGCTTAAAACAGCACTGTCAGTGACTTACATGAAGACAGCTAAATTCCATTGAAAGATGCTTGGTCAACCACATCTGTAGCATATCATCCACCATTCTTTGGGTGTGCTAAAATCAGTGTGTCAACAGTTTTCAGTGCCTTTGGGTTTTATCTTCAATTAATTCAATGGAGATGTACATGCTGTATTTCTTTAATTGTATTATCCCAACAAAAAATAACTGAACACAAGAAGCTGCCTCATACTAAATATGACAATCATTTCATCAAGGTCTATATTGTCCACTCAAGACTGGCAGCAGCTCTCCAGCACCTCAAGTTGAGGTCTTTCACATCATCTACTTCCTCATCCTTTTAACTGGAGTTGCCAGGGACTGAAGCTGGGACTTTCCACATCTATAGCAGATGCTCTATCACTGTGCCACAGCCCCGCTCCCAATTCCCACATAAAGCTGCAAATGTATTTGAACATTTAAAATCTTTCAGCTTGATTAGTTGTCCATAAGGCATAAAATTAATATGAGGCAATTCTTAAATTGTGTTTATTAAATATGTTGAAATAAATATAACAAAATCATGGTCTGCTTCAGATACTGAAAAGTGTTCTAGATTTTTATTTGTATTTTTCCAGGAAATTCATATAAATGTTGTAAACTGATAACTAAACAGAAACAAACTGCATTAGCTGTAGAAAATGCTAGAAAATTATTAATTGCATTACAGATAATTTTAAAATACAGCAATGGGCTGCATTCATTTTTGTTGTATTAATATTCTTGTCTGATAAACAATTAATTATGTTCAAATGAATAGAAACATGGTTATATTAAAAAGAAATCAACATACAAAGCCCAGTGTAAGCAAGAAAACCCAAATTCTTCCTTGGGCTAGTTACTAAATTAAAGCTGAAAAAAGATATCCATCAGAAATGCTGACAAACAAGCTTCTCTGCTCTACCAAACTCACTATGTTTCACACATCGGTAGCCTTGTTTTTCATTCTGTGGGACAAATGGCAGAAGTGAGAAGGGGGATGCATACACACAGATTTACAGTTTCAATACATTGAGCCAGCAGAAAATTCCAAAACTTAGTCTGCACACAACGAAGTTTTTGGAATGAGGCTGGAGCTTACAGGGAGAAAACTATGTCATGTTCCATCTCTGAACTTCAGATGACAGGGTATGTGATAGCACAAAAGAAGCATGGCTTGTCTGGCTTAGTTTGCATGCATCCTGAACAGTAAAAGCTGGGCTCATTTAGAACACAAAAAACATATGCAGACTAAGTATTATTGTTGTTGTAGTCTGCATATTTCTATACAAACCTCTAAATACAAAGTGCCTGAACCAATTAATAACTATTGTTTAGAATTCAGAAACACCCCAAAATATGTCCATATAGAGCACAAGGCACACTATTAAAAAAGCTTGTGAACACCAGTATGAAGTATATGAAGTATAACATAAACATATTAAGTATAACATATATGCTACAAAGTATAACATAAAAGGTTGGGGGGGTTAAAAGGGCATAAACATATGAAGTATAACATATAACATATATGTTATGAAGTATAACATAAAAGGTTTGGGGGGTGTTAAAATTGCATGATTTTGTATACTGTTAATCAGGGGTCGTTTTGTAGAAAAATAGGTGGTGGAGTTCATCTAGGGATTGTTATGCAGCTGCAATACTATTCAATGGACAAGGTGAAACTCTCAGAAAGGTTCAGAAGCTGTGCTCCTGTGAGCTCCCACTGAATCTGAGGTCTGCTGTTAATGCAACACAAGGATTATATGTTTTATCTAAGACTGACATCTTACTAGAGTTACCATGTTTTTAAAGTATTCTCAGTGTAGCATTCACAGTCACTGAACTCACAACTGGGAGTCAAATGCATACTCTAATCAGTGCTACTCAGACACGGAAAATGAAAATATTGGTCGTTTTCGCACTTAGCGTTTGCTCCCCTTATTCCGCGGCGCAATTATGTCCGGATCATTTTTCTCGTTTTCGCACTAGTGACTCTTTGCGGAGTCGCCTTCCCTGAAGCCCCGGCTCAAATCGTTTTCCCACTGGCATCGACTTGAGTTCGATGCCCTGTCAATCTTTTTTTTTTTAAGCGCAAGTCTGGTTGCGTAAGGACGTACTAACGTACTAACGTAACATCGAGCAGGCACAGCTGTTCCCTCCCCTTCTTTTCGTGGACAAACCGCATCACGTGTGCTGCTTCTGCTTATGGATTGGCTGCAGCTGTAGTATCCTCCATAGCCCTTTATGTATTAACAGAAGCATTCACAGTGGAGAATCCTAGCACTAGATTCCCCCCCCAAATTCTGAAGTTGCGAAATATCGCAATAACGAAGAGAGAGAAATCGAGGGGTGTGTGTGTGTGTGGCAGCTTCTTCCTTTCCCAGCCTCGCTCCCTCCCGGGTGGCGAAGCTGGGATTTCCTCCGCTCTCTTTCCCCTCCCCGGCTGGCGCTTGCAACGGGGACCTGACTGATTCCTGCTGCCAGAGCTCCCCCCCCCGCCCCATTCTCTCCTTCCCCTTCTGTGGCGCGTGTGAAGAGCGAGCTCGCGTCTATTTTCTAACCGAGCGGAATGTAGCCAGGGAGAAGAATGCAGGACTCCAACTTCCCATTTTATACATGGCGATTTTGTGCAGGTCCAGAAATCCTGGTGGCACAGCTGAGGGAGGCATTCCCTTTTTAAAACACACACACATGAACGCTTTGGCCCGCACCGGCACTAGATTCCCCCCCCCCAACAATGGTCGTTTTCGCATTATTGAGATAACGCAACAGCGAAATAACGCAACTAAAGTCAATAATAATTTTAAAAAATTCTAACGAAACCAATTGAAGTGGCAATTGAGGCTATTCCAGGAGGGGTTTTTTTTTCTATTTGTTAATTTCGAAATATCACTATTACGCAAAACTGTGAAGTTTAAAAAAAAAATGGCCGTGCTGGCACTTTGGGGAAGCGCCGCGAAAGGCTGATGATTGGCCAAGGGGGTGGATGATGATGATGAATTTATTGTCATTGTTCTCAACAAAAAGAGAGCAACGAAATGAGGTGCTCTTCCACAAACATACCAACACATCAAACACACATATTCATAAACCATTTAAATACATCTAAAACCATTAAACCATTTAAACCATTAAAACCATTTAAATACATCTAAAACGGATAAACATTCATAAAACCATTAAAACCATTTAAACCATTAAATAAACATTCATAAAACCATTAAACATTCATAAAACCATTAAAACCATTTAAACCATTAAATACATCTAAAACAGATAATCCTTCATAACCCTGCATTTAACCTAACCACAGCACTTGGATAGAAACTGTCCTTAAATCTGTTTGTCCTAGCCTTCAACACTCTATATCGTCTACCTGACGGTAAGATCTCAAAAAGCAAATGGCCCAGATGTGTATGGTCCCTTAGGATCATTTGTATCTTCCTTTTACATGCCATATTATACAGATCCACCAATGAGGGGAGAGAACATCCACAAATCTTTTGTGCTCTTCTCGTCACTCTTTGGAGCACCCTTCTCTCTGCTTCCGTGCAGCTCCCAAACCACGCACAGAGGCAATAAGATAAAATGCTCTCAATGGAACTACGATAAAAGGCAACCAGCAGACTCCCTGACAGTTGTAGTGATCTTAAGAGTCTTAAGTAGTATAGTCGTTGCTGGGCCTTCTTCTCTAGAGCTAAAGTATTTGCCCCCCATGTTAGATCCTGTTTCATGGTAATTCCCAGAAACTTCCATTCTGTCACCTGTTCTACCATAACACCATCAATAAACAACGGCTGGGTGTCCAAACTACTCTTCTTGTAATCCACTATAATTTCCTTTGTCTTATTTATATTTAAAATAAGATTATTTACTTTACACCAAAGGGACAGCTGTTGAACTTCCCTTCTGTACGCAGACTCATCATCCTCAGAGATGAGCCCTACCAACGTTGTATCATCTGCATACTTAATGATTTTGTTACTCAGATGGGGTGGGAGGACGGAAAGGGAGAGGGTGACGCCCACAAAGCAGTCGATCCGGCGTGGATGGATTTCCCACAGCAAACTCCGAGGAGTGGATCCGGTGTGGATCCGGAGGTTTTCAAAAACTCCGGAAGGAGGTGGATCTAGATACTCCGGCGTGAAACCCCTGCAGCGCCGGAGCAACAGGTGGGAAAACCAGGAAAAGATCCGGAGGTAAATGGGGTGCTACGCCGGAGTAAACGCTAGTGCGAAAACGGCCACTGACTCATCTGTGAAAACTCATGATTTAGTAGATATCAGAACTGATACAGGGAAAACACTGAATTGCCCAATTCCCAATTGTTCTAGTGGAGCTTAACACCAGCACAGAGTAGTGGTTAGACTGCCACATTTGGATCTAGGAAATTCCCCCCACTCCACCATGGAAGCTTGCTGGGTGACCTTGGGCCAGCTTCACACTCTCAGCCTATACTACTTCAGAGTTTCCAGAGGGCAGTTGTGTCGGTGTGCAGTAGAAAACCTAGACCTGAATCCAATAGCATCTTAGAGCTAAAAAAAGATTTCTGTGGTATAAGCTTCGAGAGTCAAAGCTCCTAAAGGTACTACTGGACTCAACTCTATTTTGCTCCAGAAAGCTGTTGGGAGGATAAAATGGAGATGGAAAGAATGTTATAAGACACTCTGGGTCATCACCGGGGAGAAAAGTACAGGATAAAGCAAATAAATAAACAGCCTTTTCTGAGGTATATTCAATAATGCTCTAAAAGGTCTTAGCATTCCTAGGGAAATGTCCAGCTGTTGTAAGCTGGATCCAAAGCAATATAGAGGTTGTGTTCAGGCCTGGAATAGGCCATGATCCTAGAGGAGAGAAATATCAGTATACAAGTGACCAAAATAAGCTTCTTTTGATCAGGTAAAACCTCCATTAACCACATGTCCATGAACACCTGAAAAGCTTCTGAAGCATTTGATTAGAAATAAAGAGTCAGTTAACTTCATCATCACTGATAAAAAGAGGCTCCTGAAGTTGTCTTAGCCAATGGGAAACATGGGCAGCTTCCCTGACTGCCCACAGCCCCACCCCCTTAAAGGAGTGAGGGAGAAGAACAAGAAAAACAGGCTTCTAGAACCACTTGCACCTACCCCCCCTTCCCTGCTTGCAGCAGCAGCTCCCATCCACCTTGCATCCAGTGAGGGCCACTCCTTGTTTGGTCACAGAGGGGCAGTGAACCTGGAGTGCCATCCCTGGACTTTTGTTCCCCGGCCCCAGAATCATTTAAGACTGCCCCTGCAGGCTCTCCAGGAAGAAAATCACAAAATAGTTTTGGATTTGGATTATCTGCTTCATTCAACTTTTGTCTTTAGTCACTATATATATAGTGACTTTATATAAAAAAGGTATGGAGCCATGGTGGTCCAATATGCCTTTTTAATAGAAATTTTTAATTAATAGCATCTCATTGTTACTTTTCACATCCTATTTTTCCTCAAAAGAAGAAACTTCCATACTTGGGTAGGGGAGGAAGCATTCCACAAGACAATCCTCATTGCAAGAACCCTCATTTCACTAGGTAAAAACAATGAACACGTGCTTGGGCGGAACCTGTGAAGATACTCCAGTTGCCTTCATCCTGCCTTGATTTGTGAACACTACAAAAGAAACACCCCTGTCCTGTTTTTGTTTTGTAACGTTTTGCTGCTGGATCTCTATCTGGGAGAGGCAGCTCAACAATGTGACCAAACCCGTGGAGCCTGCACAACTTGTGCCGACAACCCACTTGAAGGTCGGACTAGTGAGATGACTATCTTCCCTGATCCTCACAGTCTGCACAGGATGAGGTGGACACGTGCTAGCGGCCTGGAAATTGGGGTGAGGGCGTTAAGGCCCTCCTCCCCACTATTTCGAGAAGCTTTGCCCAAGTTGCCGCCCAGCAAATCCCTAGCCACACAACAAACATAAGCCACAAGCGACTGGGGGAGGGGGCAGAGAAAGGCCCTCCGGCAGCTTGCCAATCAGTGCAGAGAGCCAAATGGTTTAGGCGGGAGACAGAGCAGCGGCACACTCACGGATTTTGACTTTGCGGTGATCCAGGCGGGAGACAAGAGATCTGAGGCAGTCCAGGCGACGCTGGAGGTGGGCGCTCCGGCGCCCCAGGCTGTCGGCTTGCTCCTGGATCCCGCCGAAGACTTCACTGGCGCAGCGGGAAAGGTCGGAGAGCTGCCAGAGCAGGGAGACCAGCGAGTGTGAGCAGACCTCCTCCAGAGAGCCGAAACAGAGCCCCGCGCCGCCGCCACCTCGCCCGGCGTAACCTTCTTTGTCCCTCGGAGCGGCAACATCCTCTTCCAGGCGGCACAGCTTGAGGGGTGCCACAGTTCTCATAGGAAAAGGCATCTCGCGCTCTTCTGTGAGGAGCTTGCCTGAGCAAAAGCAAACTGCATCCAAAAGAAAATTGAAGCTTCCCCCCGCCTCGAAAGCTTAGCCTCCTTTTGTTAAAAAAAAAAAAATGGTAAGGCCACAAAGAGAAGCCGTAGCTCACGTGTGGGAGCTGCTGCAGTTGGGCAAGGGGTCAAAGAGGAGGCGCCACAGGTACATTGCTCCTCAGCGGCCAGGGAGCGACTTTGCTTGGCGGGCAGCTGTCTCGGGCAAGACACAGAAGGAAAACAGGAGGAAGCGGCTCCACTCTGGGTGGCATAAAGGGAAAGCCAGGACCCTCGCTGCTGCTGCCGCTGCCGCTCAGCTTACTGGAACAGGAAAGAGTCGAGTTGCTCCCAAAGCCGAGCAGAGGAGGAAGCGTGGGAGGGGGCTTGGAAGTGCCTTGCGGAAAGGCACGGCCAAGGAGGAGATCGAAGAAAGGCGACCCCCTGCACGGACACCTGGAATTCCCTGCGCTGGTTTGCCTGAGTAACAGCGGCACTCCAAACCCGGAAAGTGAAAGCACCGTAGTGGGAGGAGGGAAGGGGGGGCGGGGAACCCTCGAATCAACAGAAACCTGGGAAAGAGAATCGGAAAAAAGGCCGCCACCTACCTGCGGCTCCCCAAACTGGAGCTACTCCTTGCCCGCCAGCAAGCCTTTGCTTTAACTTTCTGCCGCTTGGCGTCAGTGAATATTTCATCCTCCGGGTCCGAGTGTTAGTTTTTCCAGGAAGTATCTCCTCAATAATCGCCTATTAAATCTCACATCTGCTTGCTGTAATGCTACCTGTGCCCGCTCCTCCTTGGAGTTGCCGCCGAGTCATAATGAGTCTGCAGCAGCAAAATAAAAAAGTCCAGTGGCACCTTAAAGAATAACAACCTTTCCTCTCCCATGGGAACTCTTATCAGAGAGCACTTCATCAGATGCATTGCAGTGTACATCACTTTATTATTTTATTTATAAGACTTTTATCTTGCTTTTTGAACAAAATTAGTCTTTCAAAGTGGCTCATTACAGTTAGAATGGAAAACATCAATGAAAATTTTTCTGAGTTCACAGCTCTTCACACACAAACTAATCTGTGATGGTATACATATTAGGTAAAGAAGTTACCTAATATCATTACCTATCTTTATACTGGATTGGTTTATGCGGGGAATAGCAGATAAAATGGTTGTGGACCTAGAAAGGCTTTGCTATGCAAATTCAAAGTTGTCTTTCCTAGCCACATACCCCCTCCAACAGTATTTAATAGCTGGATTATTGTATTGTGCCAGACCCCACTGTGAGAAAAAGACCCCTATATTCAGTGATATACAGACATCGTAATCACCCATTTGGTTGCCAGGGTGCCTGGAGAATCCACTCACACACATCTGCCAGGGAAGCGAGGGTTCTGTCTACCAGAATGTAAGGGACTTATGTGAGTACTAACAGCCACAGCGTTGCAGCAGCACTCTATCTCTGGAGGAGTGCTAGCCAGGAGGACAGATTGGTTTTCAGCTGCTCCGCGCGCACACCATCTCGGCCGTTGCAGCAGAAGAAGTTGCGCCGCCAGGAACTGTCCAGGCAAGCAGCTTCCAGTTTTGACCATGAAATCCATGTTGGTAGGCTAACATCATCAGCAACTATTTTCCTGCAGTGCCAGACTCCATAACAGCGAAGCGAGAGGCTCACGTACCCAACAGCTGTCACGTATGCATAAGGCATTCAAGCTTATCTTAGGTTTGGATCCTGTCAGACTGCCTAAGCTTTTGTCCAACAGAACCCAAGACAAAAGATGGTGCCAGTAGAGGAGTAAAGAAGAGGAAGAACAGCTTAACTCAGGGTCATAGTTATTGTATAAATCGGGTGTCTCCATAGGTATCAATTTGACTCTCTATTGTCATCTATAGATAAGTTTGATAACTTGCTAATGACTTCCACCCCAATAATCTCACCCATTCTTTACCCTAATGGTCACCCTGGAGCCTCCCCCTTTTGCCCGTTGTTGCTTGGAAACCCAATCAGGTAACCAGGACCAGGTCCACTCATTGGCCAGATATGGCTATCCAATCAGGTGTCCCTAATAAACTGGCCATTGGTCACCGCATAAGTCCAGGCCTTTTGGTCATTACACAGCCTCCCCTTTTCTGAGGTCACGTAGCAGCTGACCACCTGTCATCCGCCCCTGCACCTCCTACCCCCTAAGGGCTCAAGGTAGTCCTTATAACTTCTGACCCAACTCCCCACAGGTGTGCATCTTACAGTGCCCCAATCCTGCTGTTTAGATACGCCCCCGATACCTGATCAGTTGACGGTCCCTTCCCCCATCTCCCTCATTTGTCGCCATTTCAGCCTTCCTCAAAGACTACGATCGGTAATTATCACCCTGTTCATCCTTGTGTTACCTCTGTATATCTCTCTCTATTTTATTAGGTCTGTATGTATGTTATATGTATTCATTACCTTGTATGTGTGTGTTCTATAGTTTTCTGTAATAAAGGCATAATTGTTTTACTTAATTAGTGTCCTCTGTAAATTTAGCAAGAATTTCTGGAAGTCGAATCCTGTATACATAGATTCTAGATCCTTTTGAGCCAAAGTTGCCCACTTGTCAATTCCCCAACCTCTTTGGGGGGCATTCTGGCTTACACTAGGGTCAGAACTGATGGTGCCACTATGCTAAGCCTAAACAGCTAAACATGCTGATTTCTGACTTACCATCTACCATCTTTAAGTCATGCTTAATTTTTCCATACCGAAAAGGAAACAATAATTTCTGTAACAGATCTTATAACTGAACATTTCATATTTTTAATGCCAATTATTACTCTTCTATCCAGGTTAAATTTGGGACAAATATTCCTTTTATCCACTCTAGTTACACTACTGTACTAATGAAACCAACTTCCATTCAAGCCCCAAATACCAACATCTCTGTTTTGTCGAAGCCCAGACATTCTTGTAAGCCCCAAAAATCACAACTCTCTTTGGCTGAGTCCAGATGCCTTTTCAAGTTCAAAAAGTATTCATTGTCCTTTCATCCTATGCTGAATAGAAGACAAGACCAATATTCCATTATAGGTATTAATTTAATTTGTTATTCATTTGTACACTTCAAATCCATAGGCATTATTAAATATTAACTCCACTTGTATCTGAAGTATGCATGCACACAAAAGCTTATACCGTGAATAAAACTTTGTCAGTGTTAAAGGTGCCACTATTATTTATTATTTATTTTAGTAAATTTCTATTCCGCCCATTCCCCATAGGGCTCAGGGTGGAATACAACATATAATAAAACAATAAAATACAATAAAAACATTTTAAAACAGACAATTCAACAGCACTCAGATTACCATGACATCACATATTGCCCAGCCTAGCCATCTTACATCATGATATATCATACGGATGGCAGTTTTTATTCCAATTCCTAGCACAGATGACAGTGCTGGTCGGGGAGGTCAACCAGATCAAGAATAGATGCCCACAGCCTCAGCTAAAAGCTGGTGGGACAGCTCTGTTTTACAGGCCCTACGGAAGGCTAATAAGCCAGATAGGGCCCGGATTTCAATAGGGAGCTGATTCCACCAGGTTGGGGCCAGGACTGAAAAAGCCCTGGCTCTAATTGAGGCGAGGCGGGCATCTCTTGGGCCGGGGACAGCCAACAGATGTTGGGAGGCCGAACGTAACAACCTCCTGGGCATATATGGAAAGAGACGGTCCCGCAGGTATGTTGGTCCCAGGCAGAGAGTGCCAAATTTATGATTATCTACCAATTGGGTGGAAATTGTGGGTGGGTGCTTGCTGCATGGAGCTTGTGGCTCTCAGGGAGCAAATTTGTTCCCTTGAGGCTAGAGCTGCCAAACTGGAGAAGCGAAGACAGAAAGAGAGAGGTATCTGGGGACGAGGCCTTCAAGGATGTGCCAGAACAGCCCTACTCCTTTGCTGACAGCCCTTTTGCTGTTGTGAAGAAATTGAGGCTGGAAGGCATCAGTTTGAGGAAGACGGATGTGATATTCGGGGGTGTCAAACTCATTTGTTATGAGGGCCAGATTTGACATAAATGAGACCTTGTTGGGCTGGGCCATGTCGGTCCAGGCCATGTGTGTACCTATTTAAAATTAAGTAGCAGAGATATAAGTTAAATATAAAATTAAATATTATATATAAATTAAATAAAAAAACTTAAAACATGCTTAAAATATAAGGACTCATTGGTCTTAAAGGTGCTTTCTTTGTATTTCTCCTATGAGATCCAGGGAGCTGGGTAAAGGAAGCTCTGGCTCTTTCATTCCTTCCCAGGAGACCAGCAGGGGAGGAGCCTCAGCTAATAGAAGGAAGAGAAGCTTGGCTCACTAGCTCTGCTGTGCGATTGAGAGAGCCTGGCAAAGCAAATTCTGCCTCCCCCCCTCCTTCCTCTCCAAGGGAGGAGCCTCAGCCAATGGAGAAAATAAAGGTTTTGCTCTGTAGCTCCTGTGCAATTGAGCAAGGCTGGCAAAGCAAGCTGTGACACAGAAGGGAGAAGGAGAAGGAAACAGATGATAGCCAGTTGCTCGGGGGCCTAATAGGAGCCCTCCAGGGACCTGATTTGGCCCCTAGGCTGCATGTTTGACACCCCTGCACTACGCTGTACTGGCTCTCTTTATGATTAAGTAAATTATCTGTTAGCGCAAGGTAGTGGTACTTCCCTCTTTTCACTGTAGTCCCACCCCCTTGCCCCACTACTCAGCAATGTTTTTATGGGGACTGCGGAGGGCAGCTGTGGGAAGTAGAAAGAAGGAAAAGATCTGCTAGTAAGAGTAGCTATCAATCATGCCAGCCAATGTAATTTAATTTGTCCAAGTCCCTTGTGAGCCAATTTTGGCAGAAAAGCAGGATAAGAGTATAATAATCATAATAATATACCTATTTATATGCAGAATCTTTTTCATCACTATGTGGCTCTTCTGGTTGGTATATTCAGGTAACTTTGGGTACCAGTTTTTTGTCCTTTCTGCTTCATTCTGTACCCTTCATTAATTTGGAACATTTTAATACCACTTTTTTACCCAACCATGATCCATGTGGTGAATATTAAAAAACATACAATATTTGAACAATCAAATAGTTAAAATATAAAATCCAGTTAACAACACATAAACAAATGGCACTTGAATGAGGGCCAAGAGCTGTTATTGGGGGTATGCCAGACGAAAGAAAACAGCCTTCTTCATCTGCTGGCAAAAAACACTGAAAGAGGAAGACAAACTAATCTCCCCGGGAAGGGACTTCCAAAGTTTTATTGCTATGACAGAGAAGGCCCTTTCTTGAGTAGCCACCTGTCTATCTTCAGATGGCAGGGGCAACCAAAGACAAGCCTCCAAGGATGACCTGAGTGAGTGGATAGGGTTGTATGGGAGAAGGCAGTCCTTAAAGTCTGTTGGTACCAGGCTATTCAGGGCTATAAAGGTCAATACTAGCACCTTGAATTTAGTCTAGCTGCAAAATGGAAGCCAATGTGAGTGGAACAAGACTGGACTGATATAGTCCCTATGACACACTCCATTTAACATTCTGGCTGCAGCATTCTATACCGACTGCTGCTTCTGGACAGTCTTCAATGGCAGCCCCACATAGAGCACATTGCAATAATCTAATCTAGATGGTACTAGGGGATGCACCACAGTGGCAAGATCTTTTCTGTCTAGGAAGGGCCACAGCTAGCTCAACAGCCAAAGCTGCTGTGAGAGGGATCCCTCACCACTGCACACATCTGTTTATCCAAAAGGAGGCCTGGGTCCAGCAGCACCCCCAAGTTATGAAGCTGCTCCTTTAGATGGAGTGCAATCCCATTCTGACAAGGGGATAATCCATTTTGTGGGTCAGACCTCCCCCACACCAGTACCACCACCATTTCACCAGGATTAATTTTCAGCTTGTTAGCCCTTATCCATTCCAAACCTGCCTCTAGACAACTATTCATGGTTTTCATGGCCTCTCTGGGATCTGCTGGAATTGTGAGACAGAGCTGACTGTCATCTGCATACTGTGGCAGCACAGTACAGATCTCCAGATGACCTCTGCCAGGAGCTTAGATATTGAAAAGTAGGGGGAGGACCCAAACACCAAGGACCAGAGCAGCAGTGCCCCAGCACCACAATCTCCTACCCTTTTTACATCTAAAGGTAAAAAGGTAGTCCCCTGTGCAAGCACCAGTTGTTTTCGACTCTGGGGTGACGTTTTCACAGCAGACTTTTTACGGGGTGGTTTGCCATTGCCTTCCCCAGTCATCTACACTTTCCCCCCAGCAAGCTGGGTACTCATTTTTTCGACCTCAGAAGGATGAAAAGCTGAGTCGACCTGGAGCCGGCTACCTGAACCAGCTTTCACTGGGATCAACTCAGGTTGTGAGCAGAGGGCTCTGACTGCAGTACTGCAGCTTTACCACTCTGTGCCACAATCTCCTACCCTTTTTACCTCTAGAAACCTTTTAAAGAGATAACTCTGCCATTTCTTTCATATGCAGGAAGAATTCCAGCTCTACATAAGAACATAAAAGAAGCCATGTTGGATCAGGCCAATGGCTCATCTAGTCCAACACCCTGTCACACAGTGGCCAAAAAAACAAGGTGCCAAACTCTTGCCAAACTACCACTCTGCCCGTAAGTAGAGGGAATCCTGTTCCCTCACACAGGCCAGGAAATTAACATTATATAAGATGGCATAACAACAAATTTCCACAAGGTACATAATTTAAATCCTAAACTTTAAGGACATGGATGTATAAGCAATTATCAACAGCAGCTTTTACTAGCAAATGAGATTTAGTATTTCAGGTTATGGCTTATGTGTTGTTCCATTTATACATTATCTCTTTGGGAGGTAATTTTCCAAATATTTTTGTTGTTTTGAATTACTTTTCATAATGGTTAAACCTATATATTAGAATAATCTTTCACTATTTTCAGGCATACACTAGAAACATTATTCAATGTGTATGCATTTGACTAGAACATAAAACTTTACTGCAAGAGGCCTCATTAACATATTTATGCCTTGTGCCAATTTACACCTATTATAAATGAGTAATTAGTTTTTAAATGTATACACGATTTAATAATTTGGTACAAGATAAATTTGATAATTAGTAACTATGAACGTTCTCTCTCTTTAAAGCCCTCTTTACAGCTGCCATTGCAGCAGCAGCGGACAGGTCCTATATAGATTTGATAAATATTCCAATTTGTATCGTGAGCCTGTGTATATACAATAGAATCATAGAGTTGGAAGGGACCTCCATGGTCAATCTAGTCCAACCCCCTGCACAATGCAGGAAATTCACAAATACCTCCCCCTAAATTCACAGGATCTTCATTGCTGTCAGATGGCCATCTAGCATCTGTTTAAAAACCTCCAAAGAAGGAGAGCCCACCACCTCCTGAGGAAGTCCATTCCACTGAGGAATCGCTCTGTCAGGAAGTTCTTCCTAATGTTGAGCCAGAAACTCTTTTAATTTAATTTCAACCCATTGGTTCTGGTCCTACATTCTGGGGCCACAGAAAAAATTTTTTGCACCATCCTTTATATAACAGCTTTTCAAGTACTTGAAGATTGTGATCATATCACTTCTCAGCTGCCTCCTCTCCAGGTCAAACATGCCCAACTCCTTCAACCTTTCCTCATAGGCAGGGCCAGCTCGCCTGCTAGGCAAACTAGGTGGTTGCCTAGGGAGCTGAGAGGCCGGGGGTGACAAATTGGGCTCTCCGCCCCACTCTGGTGCCCCAAGCAAGCGCTTAGTTTGCCTCCCTCCCCTCTCCCTGCCGCAGCTGCCGTTAGCCCCCTCCGGGCCATAGCTGTCCCCCCACCGCCCCCCGGCACTCCGCTCGCCTGCCCACCACCACTGCAGAGGCAGTGGTGCTCTGTTTGCTCCCTTCTCCCTGTTCGCTGCTGCTAAAAGTAAGCTCTGCCAGTTTGTCTCTTAACAAAACGCGTGGGCATGGGCTATGAAGCCGGCAGAGCTTACTTTTAGCTGCAGCGGACAGGGAGAAGGGAGTGAGTGGAGCACTGCCACTGCAGCAGCAGTGGACAGGCAACTGGAGCGCTGGGGGGTTCAGTACAACCTTGTCCTTGGAAACTTGGATTATTGGCTGCATCTTTGGACAGACATTAAACATCTGGAGTACTACACCAGGATTGCATTGAATAAGTTGGGAAGTTTTACCATAGGATGAAAAGAAAGACTCTTGTTGCTATTGCTTCCTTTTCTATTAAGGACTAAAAGTTATGGTTGTTTTGTAATTTATGATGGTGGAATTTGTGTTTATTCTTGTTGACCTTGTATAATTTAATAATAGAAGCTGGTTTTCACGGTGGGTTATGTAACTTTGATTTTTTTGCCCACCTGAGGATTGGCAACCCTACGTGATAAGCAGAGGAAGAGAAACACAACATGGCTGAAAGTGGACACAGGGACACACTGAGGACACAACATCCAGAATTTATAATGGAGGGAGCACCTGAGGGCTAACCTAATTCTCAGTAAAATTGCACTAATACCTAATTACTCTAAATCTAAGATAATTTTATCAGGAAAACCTTTAATGCTCATAATAATAACTAGTAACTATGAAGTTTGTTTCAAACACTAAATCAGGAGTTCCCACTGTGGTGCCTGTGGGCACCATGCTGCTTGCCACCACTTTCTTGGCTTTCGTCATGAATTTTTAGAAGGTGGGCAGGGCTAAGTAGGGCTTTTGCCCAGCAAGGCTTCCGACTGGCTACTGGAGATCTGATTGGTTTTGCAGATTCAGAAGCAAGTGCTGCCACAGCTCAAGGATCTTCATTGAATGTGAAGGTAAGCTTTGTGTTGCAAGGAAGTATTTTTAGACAATGTGTTCATTTTAAAAGGCATCATTTTAAACAGAGCTTCAGCCTGAAATATTGAAGAGTTATTATTTGATTTATTCATGACCTCACTCCATGACACCTGGTTGGTGCTGCCTCCTGCAGCAGCCATTTTGTAGTTGCACCCATGATCCTGTGTGCCAGAATTCCAATGGTGCCTGCTGACTTAAAAAGGTTGGGAAACCTTGCCTTGTTTTGTAATTTATGATGGTGGAATTTGTGTTTATTTTTGTTGACCTTGTATAATTTAATAATAGAAGCTGGTTTACATGGTGGGTCATGTACCTTTGATTTTTTTGTCCTTTTGCTGTGTTACTCTCTGTGTGTTGTATAATCCTCAGGTGGGGGCAGGGGATCCCCTAGTTTAGAGGCCCTCCCCCTGCTTCAGGGTTATCAAAAAGGAGAAGGGAGGGAAATGTCCACTGCGCACTAGTCTTCATACGGTACTATGGAGAATCGATCCACAGGTCTCCGGGGGGGGGTGTGTGTGTGTCTATTTTTTGAGGTAGAGGCACCAAATTTTTATTATAGCATCTGGTGCCACTCCTCAAAAACCCTCCAAAGTTTCAAAAAGATTGCACCAGAGGGTCGAAAACGATTGCACCAGAGGGTTCTATGAGTCCCAAAAGAAGGTGCCCCTATCCTCCATTATTTCAAAGGAAGGGAAGGCATTTAAAAGAAATGTGGTCCCTTTAAAAGTGATGGCCAGAACTCCCTTCAGAGTTCAATCATGCTTGCCACAGCCTTGTTCCTGGCTCCACCCCAAAAGTCTCCAGTACCCAGATATTTCCTAAGTCAGACCTGGCAACCCTATATGTGCTTGGTATTATCCTGCAATTGACTGGTAGATTATTTGTACTCATGTCTTCCAACCTGCCTTATATATTCATATATTGTTTCTTTTCTGTTTTTTTCACTGTTGGTTTTGTAGATTTATTTGTATTGTGCACAGAAGTTGTATGGTTTATATATATATTATATGGCATTTATACATATTTGTACTTAAAACATATGTTTGTATGTAGTAAGTCATACCTTGACTTACTAATAAACAAATATGATTGAATAATATATATGAGAGAAATGTTGCAAGGACAGAGTAAATGACATTGAATTGAAGGATCAATTCACAAGAAACAAAATCAAAATGGGAATTTTACAGGGCATAAAAATGGTGGTGGTAAGTCAGAAATCATCTCCCTTGTGATCCAAAGTGTGTAACCAAGTAAGCATCTAGTTAGTGATGTTGGGCTGTGGACAGCTACAGTTTCCAGTTAGCTGCAGCTTTGCATGTCAAGATTAGATTCACTGCACTGACTAATGCAAAAGGATTCAAATGTGAACTTATCCAGGTCATTCAGAGGGTGTTTAAAAGAGGATAAAATTACACTGTACATAAATGCTTTGTGTTAAATGCAAGCTTGAGTTCTGTTTTACTTTTTAAAGGGTTCTTATTCCATAAGTGCTGCTGGAGATAAATAATTAAAGCTATAAAGAAAAGCCTTGGTGTATCAACAAAAGATGAGTGGAAACTCTTTTCTCTGTTCATTGAATATTGTGTTTTGTTCTTTTAGACGGGCATGTTATTCCAGAGAAGCTTAACAATGAAAAAAACCCCGCACTCAATTAAAAGATCAAAACATATTACATTCAGTGCACATCCACATAACCTGTACATTGCATGGCTGGTTGTTTATTTTCCATGCAGATGAAATATTGTATAAACCGAGGCCTGTATTGACTCTCCAAACAATAGCACAATGCAAAAGCCAGGCTTAAATCTGTAACGCATAATATAGAAATAATATATGTGACTTAATTTGTTTAAACTTTATTTTTAGGAGCTGACATTGCAATTCTTTGTAGAGTTACACTCTGTTAGGCCTATTAAAATTAATGGGTTTAGACTGGTGTAACTGTGAGTAGGATTGCAGTTATCAGCTATAAATTAGGAAAACTCTGGTTTGAAACTGGCTTCTGAAATCTTAACTATAATTATACCCTTTTAACTCAATTGATGTCAGTGGGCATGAAAAGATATACCTGGGTTTAGGATAGCTCTGTTAGTGTCCTTATGCATGTTACTCTATTTCAGCCTCAGCCACAGCCTCAGTCATCAACACACAGATAATAAAAATATGATGGTTTTAGAGACCTAGTTAATAGAAAAGTTGGCCATGATAACTATAGTCACAAGATCAACCAGGCAAGAAAGATAATGGAAATGATTAGATGGATAATGAGTTCTAGCTGTTATGTATCAAAGTGATTGTAGCATCTGACTACCCCCTAACCATGCTATTGTCCTCTGTTCATTGTTTTTATAAAGGGCAAACTTTTCTTCTAAAATCCTATAATTGGGCCTATGCTGTTGAACCAATTCAAGATCTCTGAAAGACTCCATAAACATAAGTAAATGTTACTTTGGGTTTCTAACTGAATATTTCTCTTACAGAATATCCATATGCTTTTCCTCTTTTAGCTGTTTCAACTAGATCAATGCAATATCACAGTGGCCTCATACAGGTTTGCAGTGTGTTCACCCAAATGGGGATTTTGTGTTTTTAAGAATTCCACATTGTTGAGATATTCACTGAGCACAATTAAATCCTAGCACTGATCCAACTAGAACCCTGGGCACTGGAGGCATAGGCTAAGAACTGCTTACTCAGAAAAAATATCATTATTTCCTTTGAGAAGTTTCCAGGTTGAAAGTTTCACATGCAGTGCTTTTTGATTTGAACATACTATAATGACACTGAAGTATTTTTACAAGCACAGTGGTTTCTGCTGATACAATGTGTGATTCTTCTGTTTTATTATATACTGTTATTGCTTGATTGACTAATACATTGCTTTACACTTATAAAAAGCATAAATATGCTGTGGATATGGAACAATAAGAGATTTAAAGTGCTTTGGTGATTTAATATAGATGATATGCAAAAGTCTTGTGGTATCTTAAAGTCTAACAAAATTTTATCCCACCATAAGCTTTCATGGACAAAAACACAGCTTTTCAGACGCTGAAATTTTTTGCAAAAGACTAATATGGGTGGAAGTGGGAAGTGCTGTCATGCTGTAGATTACTTATGGCAACCACATAGGGCAAAAGATATATTCAAGGCAAAGATGAACAGAAGTAGTTTGACATTGCCTGCTTCTGTGTCCCAACCCTGGCCTTTCTTGGTGGTGATAAGATGGTATGCTGTTGCTTATTTCTGGAAGTACTTCCATGTAGTGCGCCCTCTGTATCCATGTCTGGATTCCTGAAAAGCACCCTCCTGATTACAGACCACCCAACCCCGCTTAGCCAGAATCTCATGAGACTGGGCTAACCTAGGCTATGGACATAGTCAGAATTTTTTGGTTGGCAGGACATTGGGAAATCCTGTGCAGCAGGGGAACAGGAGAGCGGAGCACTGGAGGGAGAGAGAGCCTGCTGGCAGGCAAAGAAAATAAGGGTGTTTCCTTACCTGCTGGCTGTACTTGCTCACCTCAGCCACTATAGGAGGAGAGTTAGCCAGCCGGTTCAGTTAATACTCAGCAAGTATGCAAAAGTATGCTACAGTAGTGAGCAGGCAAGGCATACTTGCAGAGTATTAAACACATCAGCTGGCTCTCCATCTCCCCAGCCTGGTGGCAGGGCAGTGAGTGGATGAGGCAGGCAGGCCTTGTTGGACTCATGTGATCCAGACCAGGTCACATGACTGCAGTGAGGCCTACCTGCCCCATCCAGACTGGGCAGGAGGGAGAGTCAGCAAGTTTATGCGATTAATACTCAGTGAATATGCACTCTGCGCTACATTAGTGGTAGATCTCGCCTACCTGCTATTGTAGCCCAGAACACATACTCCCTGAGTATTAATTACACTGGCCAGCTGGCTCTTCTCCTGTAGCAGCTGGCAGATAAGGGCAGGAACAGCGGGAATTGTGGGGCGTGGGCCATCAGTGATGGGGCACACACCCCTGCATGCCCATCATGGCTATGTGCCTGTAATTAATGAAAGATTTTGTGATTTCCAATGTCTAACTTTATTTTCCATTATCTCAGGTTCACTGTCTTGAAGATTTCCATCTCTCATTTAAGCCATTAGTAATGGAGGACATTCAGTACCAGACATGATTAATCCTGACAGCACTGTTTAAAACAGAACATATTCTCATACAGCTGAATGTAGCAAAAGAACGGCAAAAAATCAGCAAAATCCAGCGTAAACGCCAACACAAAGCAAAACACTGATACAGAAAAACAGTCATTGTCCAAAAAAGAATGGAATGAATCCAGCACATCTTGAGATAAATCTGTTTCTCAGGGGTCATATAGAAATTCTGTGAGGACATTCCAAATCCCAATCAGACATCATCAACTACAACATCTTATGTTTGTCTGTTTCAGTGTCTTAATGGATCCCCCCCTCAAACTTTCAGTTTTGTTGTTGTTCAGTCGCACAGTCGAGTCTGACTCTTTGTGACCCCATGGACAAAGTCACGCTAGGCCCTCCTGTCTTCCACCATCCTCTGAAGTCTGCTCAAATTCATCTTAAGTTACATCAGTAATACTGTCTAGCCATCTCATCTTTTGCCGTCCCCTTCTTCTTTTGCCTTCTGTCTTTCCCAGCATCAGGATCTTCTCCAGTGAGTGCTCCCTTCTCATTTGGCGGCCAAAGTATTTGAGCTTCAGCTTCAGCATCTGACCTTCCAGGGAACAGTCAGGGCTGATTTCCCTTAGGACTGACTGATTTGATCTTCTTGCAGTCCAAGGGACCCTCAAGAGTCTTCTCCAGCATCACAGCTCAAAAGCATCTATTCTTCTGCGCTCGGCCTTCCTAATGGTCCAACTCGCACAGCCATACAATTACTACTGGGAATACCATCGCTTTGACTATAAGGACTTTTGTTGGCAGGGTGATGCATCTACTTTTTATTATACTGTCCAGGTTCACCATAGCTGTCCTTCCAAGGAGCAGACGTCTTTTAATTTCATGGCTGTAGACACCAACTGCAGTGTTCTTGGATCCTAGAAATGTGAAGTCTGTCACTACTTCCATGTCTTCCCCTTCTATTTGCCAAGGTGTGATGGGGCCGGATGCCATGATCTTAGTTTTTTTGATGTTGAGTTTCAAGCCTACTTTTGCGCTCTCCTCTATTACCCTCAACAAGGTTATTTAGGTCCTCCTCACTTTCTGCCATTAGAGTGGTGTCATCTGCATATCTGACGTTGTTGATGTTTTTCCTGGCAATCTTAATTGTGCTTCATCCAGGCCAGCATTCCACATGATGTAGGATCTTTAACATGACCTTGCTGGCATGTGTAATGAGTGCAATGGTGTGATAGTTTGAACATTTCTTGGCATTACCCTTCTTTGGGATTGAAATATAAACTGACCTTTTCCAATCCTGTGGCAACTGTTGGGTTTTCCAAATTTGCTGACATAATGTGTGCATCACTTTAACAGCATCGTCTTTTAGGACTCTGAGTAGCTCAAGTGGGATACCGTCATCTCCGCTCGCTTTGTTGTTATTAATGCTTTCTAAGGCCCATTTGACTTCACACTCCAGGATGTCTGGCTCGAGGTCAGCAATTTCACCATCATGGTTGTCAAGGACACTGAGATCCTTCTTGTATAATTTTTCTGTGTATTCTTGCAACCTCTTCCTAATCTGTTCTGCATCTGTTAGATCCTTACCATTTTTGTTCTTTATCATGGCCATCTTTGCATGAAACGTTCCCTTGATTTCTCCAATTTTTTTGAAGAGATCTCTTGTTCTTCCCGTTCTATTATTTTCCTCTATTGCTTTCCATTGTTCCTTCAGAAAGGCCTCCTTATCTTTCCTTGCTTTTCTCTGGAAATCTGCATTCAGTTGATTGAATCTTTCCTTTCACCTTTGCCTTTTGTTTTCCTTCTTTCCTCAGCTGTTTGTAAAGCCTCATCAGACAGCCACTTTGCTTTCTTGCATTTCTTTTTCTTTGGCATGGTGCTGATTGCTGCCTTCTGTACAATGTCACGAACCTCCGTCCATGGTTCTTCAGGCACTCTATCAACTCTAGTTCCTTAAACCTATTCTTCACCTCCACTGTATATTCATAAGGGATGTGATCAAGGTCAAATCCAATGGCCTAATGGCTTCCCCAATTTTCTTCAGTTTAAGCCTGAATTTTGCAATGAGTAGCTCACGATCTGAGCCGCAGTCAGCTCCAGGTCTTGTTTTTGCTGACTGTAAGGAGCTTCTCCATCTTTGACTGCAGAGAATATAATCAATCTGATTTCTGTGTTGCCCATCAGGTGATGTCCATGTGTAGAATCACCTTTTAGGTTGGAAGAGGGTGTTTGCTGTGACCAGCTTGTTCTCTTGACAAAACTCTATTAACCTTTTACCAGCTTCCATTTGTTCTCCAAGGCCAAACTTGTCAGTTGTTCTGGTCACCTTTTGACTTCCTACATTGGCATTCCAGTCCCCTATGATGAGGAGGACATCTTTTTTTTGTGTGTTAATTCTAGGTGTTTTAGATCTTCATAGAAATGGTCCACTTCAGCCTCTTCTGCACCAGTGGTTGGGGCATAGACTTGGATTACTGTGATATCGAATGGTTTGCCTTGGATATGAACTGAGATCATTCTGTCATTTTTGAGATTGTATCCCATTACTGCCTTCTTCACTCTCTTGTTAACTATAAAGGTCACACCATTTCTTCTACAGAACTCTTACCCACAGTAATAGATGTCATGATCCTCGGAGTGAAATTCACCCATTCCTGTCCATTTTAGTTCACTGATTCCCAAGATGTCGATGTTCAGTCTTGCCATCTCTTGTTTGACTACATCCAGCTTACCTTGGTTCATAGATCTTACATTCCACGTTCCAATGCAGTATTGTTCTTTGCAGCATCAGACTGTTCTTTCACCATCAGACACATCCACAACTGAGCGTCCTTTCGGCTTTGGCCCAGCCGCTTCATTTTTTCTGTGGTTACTTGTACTAGCCTTCCGCTCTTCCCCAGTAGCATATTGGGCACCTTCCAACCTGAGGGGTTCATCTTCCAGTGCCATATCTTTTAGCCTTTTGTTACTGTCCATGGGGTTTTCAAACTTTCAATTAGCAAGTAGCAAACAAGTCCACAAACATAAATACAAGTGTTTGCTGCATTGCTCTCCCAGAAGTATTCTAAGATGTTCCAGATTTACAATTTTCTTAAGGTTTCTTTACAAAACCAACCAGGCACTTGAAAAGCCTGTGTATAGTAGCCAGTGATGGAAGGGGGCAACTATGGATTTGGCTTTTAGTTTATGTTGGACTGAAATTCTGGGAGTGGCTGTGGAATACAATGACCTTGTCAAAGGATGAAAATCATTCATGGAATCCTTTTAAAGTGCAACCACAGACAAAGCTTGTTGAAAACGGAGGAAAATACTATTCTCTAAAGGCAGCCATGCAGAGGAAACATTCTCTGGCTTGATGCTTTTTTCCAGTGGAAATATACAGCAGCAAAACAGCTTAAAAAATCTCATGCAAATTACCATCAGCAAGCAACAACTATATCTAGAGATGAGCTGGTCAGAGCCTGTTCTCCAGATGGTTAATTCCTCAGAGAGAATTACTGGAAATTGCCTCCTTCAGAAACTAGTGGGAGAACATTTCAATCTTTTAGGGAATTTGGTTGTTAATCTAAATTTTCAATTCCCCTTCAAAACTACAAATGGAGAATCTAGTGTGAAATGCTGGATTTCATACAATTACATTTTACTCTGTACTTTACCTATAAAACAGAATTCAGTATACTTAAAGTTGCTGCTTTTCTTGAATGTTATGTTGTATTCACACTTTCTTTCTACCAAATATTTAATACAGTTTGGATGTCTCCCTGCAACAGTAGGATGCACTTCAAAATCTAATTTCAGCAAGTTTTTTTCTTTCCTAACTTTAATTTCTAACATATTTTTGCAAAATGGCTCTGCAACTCTTGCATAAACAAATAGAAAAAAACTACAATTTAGTACAGGACAAATACAGGGTGAAGTGCTGGGCAAAGATTTATAATTGTAGTAAAGATGCTATTTGTGCACTGGTCTGCCACATGTCCAATTTCTAGAACTGTGTTGAAAATTCTAAGTAATCATTTTCATACACAGCCACAATTATACACAAAATTACATATTAAATAGCACACATCTTTTCCCACTAAGAGAGAAAATATGAAACAAACAATATTGTCTTTTAAAAAATATAACCAACAGATAGTCTGGCATCAGTAATTTCTTTATTTACACTACAGAGACTGCAAATTAATGGTCAAACTACGTGGGACAGCCAGCCATGTTTACTGTTCATTGTGTCTGCCCCATAACTGAAGAACCACAGACCATGCTAAGATAAGATGGCATGCTGTTGCTTATTTCTGGAAGTACTTCCATGTAGTGTGTGTCCTCTGTCTCCATTTTTAGATTCCTGAAAAGCACCCTCCTGTAATCATTAGACAGCTGCCTGCAGGAAAGACTGTGTGTTCTCCCCCCACATCTGGATGTTCCCATCTGCTCTGTCACTGTCCTGGCCCAAGAGTGCCACTGACATAAATGAGGAAGGAGAGCAATTTCTGTCGGTCTTCCTGTAGGAACTTCAACTGCCATCAAACTAAGTATTTTTGGGTAGAACTGTGTGACAGGAACAATCTTGACCTTCCCAAACCCAACCCATATTTTCATCTGTTCTCCTGCCACTGTGGTTCAAGGAGTGGATGCATCTGGAACAGCTTGCATTTTAGGTAAACTGTCAACTAGTTGTACATGTCCTGTGGTTAGGGTTGCCAACTCCAACTTGGGAAATTCCTGGAGATTGGGGTCAGTGCTTGTGAGAAGTTTGAGGAAGGGAATGAGCTCTACAGGCATGTAATTCCCTAGTCTCTACACTCCAAATCTGCCATTATCTCCAGGGGAAATGATCTGGTGATCAGTTCAGGTGACTGCCTGGCCTCAGCTGGAGGCTGGCAACCCTACCCTATAGTATGGATATCAAGTGTAGAGCAAGAAAGCCTTTTCCACATTGGGAAATCTGCAGATGAAAGCCTGTTTTGCTCAGACCAAAGGCAACTGTGTCAAATCTGATTTGTAACTTGTCTTGAAGACCTAAATAGTGGAAAGGTGAGTTAGTAATCTTTTACACAATAAACAAACATTACCCATAAAGCCTCTGGCTTAACACCTTATCTATGACCCAATTATAACTGCCTTTCTCCATCCATTCCTTGACATCAGGGCTTTTTTTCGTAGCAGGAACTCCTTTGCATATTAGGCCACACACCCCTGATGTAGCCAACCCTCCAAGAGCTTACAGGGCTCTTCTTACAGGCCTCTTGGAGGATTTGCTACATCAGGGGTGTGTGGCCTAATATGCAAAGGAGTTCCTGCTACAAAAAAAATACTTGCTTGACATCCTTGTTCATCCTCCTGCCTTACTTTCTTTATCATCCTACCACCAATGTTTTGATTGTAAACACCATAGAGGCAGCAAGCTGCCTTTTGTGGTTGTTGAGTTCTGTGAAGCATGATCTGTATCATAACATTAATTATTATTGTAAAGAATTCCTGCTTAGGCAGAAGATAATATTGGAATACTTGTTTTCTCTCTGTCAGATGGTATCCATTAATTGTTAAACTAATGTAACAGAATTGTTGCCATATAACAAGTTATGAGAGGCCACTTTTTGCATTTCCCCTATTCTGGCAGAATTTGTTTTTGCTCCCTAGGAAAAATAGATACAATTTCTCATATTCTATTGGAATGTCATATTTCAACATAAGATGTCATTTCATGGTGATCCCCTTCCTATTCTGATCAAAATCCTTATAGCTTTGGATGTTGCAGGGGTGCTCAACCTGTAGCCTGCAGGCTATATGCAGCCCCCAAGCTCTTTCTGTATGGCCCTCCAATCTTCTTGTTTGCTGCAATCACCCTCAAGGCATTTTCCTTCAGACCCACACTGTTCTTCCAGCCTCAAGAGGCACAATTTACTGCTGTTTTTCCTGTCCATTTCTTGCAAAAAACACAATAGCAGCATTGTTTCTTCAGATCTCTATGGTTCTTTCTGTCATCCTCCTCTTGATCTTATCCTCTATATTAGTATTTTTGGCCATTCTGGGTGCTTTGCTAGCATCAAGGCAAAGTCTTCAACATGAGGTTGATCTCTTTCTCAAAGAGAAAGGAAAAAGCCAAGAAGTACTTTCTGACTCTGGATGGATTTTTGATTTGGATTTCTTAACTGATATCACAGGGCATCTGAACACATTGAATCTAAGGTTGCAAGGCAAAGGAAAGCTTGTGTGTGACATGTATTCTGAACTGAAAGAAGCAGAACTAAACATTTATTTGAAGCAAGTTACTGAAGGGAACTTTCCAAACTTCTCATGCTGCAATGGATTAAAATGTGAGAAGGATGGGAATGTACAATTCAATGTTGAACGATACATCAAAACATTGACCCTATGGCAGGTGGAATTCCAAAACGGATTCACTGATTGAAATAGACATGGGAAGGAAATTCAGAATCCATTTGAAGTAGCACCAGAAGATGCAAGTAACTTTTTTCAGATGAAAATAATAGCCTTGCAAGCCAATGATCATCTCAGAGACACTTACAAAGTAAATAGTCTGTTATATTTCTCTTCTGGTCTACCTGGCACATTTATCAGCCGAAAGAAATCTGCTGCAGAGGCATGTTCATAGTCTTTGGCACCACCTACATCGGGGAACAAACATTTTCCAAGATGAAAATTGTGAAATCCATCTGTACGTCAAGACTAACAGATGAACATTTACATGACATTTTAAGGGTGTCTGTCACAAACCACAGAATCATAAAGTTGGGACCTCCAGGGTCATCTAGTCCAACTCCCTGCACAATGCAGAAATTTCACAGATACCTCCCCCACACACATACATCCCCAGTGACCCTTGCTCCATGTCCAGAAGATGGCAAAAACCTCCAGAATTCCTTGCCAAACTGGCCTGGAGAAAAATTGCTGACTGACCCCAAAGTGGCAATCAGCATTTCCCTGGGTATGTAAGAAAGGGCTGAGAGAACTGAGCACTGATGCAATCTTTCCTGCCCTCCTTCTCATGATCTGCCTAATTGACTTGACTTGGACACTAATGCCTTGTCTACTAGAACAGCCACAAAAATCACATTGACTAGGTAAGTATACATAGCTATATAAAAGGATTCCACAGTAAAATATTGTTCGAAAATGGACTGCGTTCTGAGGACTTCCAGGGGAGGAAAATGTTGAGCTGAGCTGCTTCTCATAACAGGAGCAGGCTGGAACTTCTGTTCGGGGTAGTGGAAGGCAATTTAATGCCTACTGCCTACTTTTCTCAGTCAGAGATTAGTCCAAGGTATGCGCAGGAAACTTTGAGGAGATTGACTTTGGCTAAAAGGGAGTCCCGGGGGGAGCTCCCTTGTGGCTTTGAGGGGTCTCCAGGAAGAGTTGCATTTTCATCATCTGCAGAAGTTTTCAGAGTCATTTATTTGACATAAGCTCGACAGGATCCTAATCTTCTTGGACATTGCTAAACATCTAAAGCTTTGCAAGACCGGTGGAAACTTGGATAATTGGAAGAGAAGGTACAAATTACTATCTTTCATTCTGAAACTATTTACAGCTTAATGGAATAAATTTAAAAGGTGGGAAAGGAAAATCTAGAAAGTCTGAAAGAAGAGGGGAGGAAGAGGTGAAATTTGGACTTTATAAGTATAAAAGACAGTGTTAAAAAGTGCTAAAAAGAGGAAAGGAATTTATTGTTTAGTCTACCTGCAGTTTTAAAAAAAGAGCACCATCGTCACAGACCTGCAGCACATTCAAGCAAGACAGGAAGTACGTCAAGTATCGTGAGATCTCCTTACCAGTGTGAATGAGACTTCATGGCAACAAAAGCAGGAAGTAGCGGAAGGAAAACCTACTCTAGGAATTTACTACCATTGAGAAACATCGGCGGCCATTGTTTGGAGGTCAAAATAAAAACAATGTTTTTAAAGAATTTGGGGCATTAAAAATTATTGGAGTTAACTGGGAAGAGGGTAAGAAGTTAAATACTATTGGTCATATTATTGGTGTGGACCTCGGATGTTTTTAAAAGGGGAAAAAAATTGTAAGGAGCAGTAAAAAGTTGCGACCGCCATTTTGGAAGATTTAAAAACTTTAAAAATAAATATCTTGACTTTGGGAGCTCCGAGGACGGCAAAATTGGGCTTATTATAAAGGGCAAGTCCTACTCTTTTGAATCTGATAGTCAAATTGGAAATTGGTGAGGTCCAAATTTTCGTTGTTTTTTAAATGTCTGAACACAAGCAGCCCCATACAAGGGCTACTTCATTGGAAAAAATGCAGGACCAATTGGTGGCAATGGAGGCCAGAATGATGAAAGGGGTGAGAGAGATGATAAATGAATCAGAAAAAAAATTATTGCAGAGATTAAAAAAGATATGGAAGATCTCAGAAAGGAAACTGAGGAAACATCCAAGAAGGCAGAATGAAAGTATATGATTCCACCTTATTGAAAATGCAAGAAAAAGTGACAATCCATGACTACAAATTGATGGAGACTCAGATACATCTGAGAGGAGTACCTGAGGAGGATGGTGATATAAAAGAATATATAATAAAAATAATTGCAGAATTTTTAGAGGAAGACCCTGAAGAGACTAAAAACATGTATGACTATATGTATAGAGTGAACTCACTTTATGCCAAGAAAAACAACTTACCAAGATATGTTGTCATAATATATATATATATGACAAAGGAAATGGTGGGAAGGATCATGAGTAAAAACTTTGAAAAGACATTGATAGTGGGAGGCAGTAGAGTGAGAATCATGAAGGAGCTGCCAAGACAAGTGATAAATGATGGAATAATATATAAAAAGTTGACAGAAAAATTGAGAGACAATGGAATGAGGTTTAGATAGATAATACCTGAAGGCCTGAGCTTTGAACTCCAGGGGAAAAGAATCACAATTACAAATGCACAGGATATGCGTAGATTTTTTGAAGAAAATAATTTGCACCATGATGGATTACAAATTATTGTCTTGGAATGTAAATGGACTAAATTCACCACAAAAAAGAAGGGCAACATTTCATTGGATTAAGAAACAAAACTATAATATAATTTCTTTGCAAGAAGTGGATATCAAACAAAAGGATTATAATTTTTTATGGAACAAACAATTGGGAGTGGAATTTTTTTCATTGGCTGAACAAAAGAAAAGAGGAGTAGTTTTTTATATTAAACAAGAATTGGAGCCAAAATTAGTATTTAAAGATAAAGATGGAAGATTTGTAGCAGTAGAGACAATATTAGATGGGAAAATGTTGTTATTGGGACTTTATGTGCCTAATGGTGCAAAGGATGTCTTTTAAAAGACATTATACAACAGTTTGATGAATTGACCTATGACCAAGTTTTGATAATGGGGGATTTTAATGGAACAGTTAAGAACTCATTGGACAGGTCGGGAGGGGAAAAAAAAATAGTAAAGAAGGAAAATTGCCAAAGTCTTTTTTTGAACTGGTTAAACAAGAAAATTTAGAAGATATATGGAGGAAATTTAACCCTGAAGTTCGGGACTACACTTTCTTTTCTGCAAGACACAAAACTTTTTCTAGAATTGACATGTTATGGGGAACTAAAGATTTAGGTCTTATAACAAGGAAAATAGAGATTTTACCTAAAATTGGTGCTGATCATAACCCAATAATGTGGATTACAAAATTGTCCAAGAAGGTGAGAAGATGGAGATTGAATGAAGATTTGCTACAGAATAAAGAAACAGTGACATACCTAGAAAATGAAACTAAAGCTTTTTTCCAAGTGAATGATAAAGAGGATATTGACTTTCAGATGGTCTGGGATGCCTATAAAGCAGTAATGAGAGGAATGTTGATTACTTTGAATAATAAAGATAAGAGAGTAAAAGAAAAACAGTTGTTGGACATTCAAAATGAAATTTTAAAAAAAGGAAGGGGAGTTGAGAAAAAGGCCAGGGAAAAAGAAAATTTTAAGGGAAATTACAATATTACAAACTCAATTGAGACATTTGTTAAATAAAGAAATGGAATGGAGTTTAAAAAGACTTCAGCAGAAATCCTTTGAGGGAGCAAATAAACCGGGAAAGTATTTGGCTTGGCAATTGAAGAAAAAGAGAGAAAATATAATTATTAACAGAATTGTGGTAGATGAAGAGAAGTGGTTACTCAAGAGGGAATAAAAAGAGATTTTTTTAAGTACTATGCCAAATTGTTTAAAGATGTTAAAATAAAGAAAGAGAAGATGGATGAGTACTTACAAAAGATAAAAATAGAGCCCTTAACTGAAAATATGCAAAAAGTTTTGAATGATCCAATTGAAAAAATAGAATTTGAAGCAGCAATTAACGCAATGAAGAATGGAAAAGCACCTGGGCCTGATGGATATACAGCTAAATATTTTAAAACTTTTAAAGATGAGTTAATACCAAAATTGCAGAAGTTGATGAATACAATAAGAATAAAAGGGAAAGTACCAAACACATGGAAAGAAGTTGTTATTTCGTTGATACCTAAGGAAGATAGAGATTTTACAAATGTAAAAAATTATGACTATTAAATAATGACTATAAAATATTTACAAGAATCTTGGCAGAATGGCTTAAACAACATTTGATAAACTTTATAAAGGAAGATCAAGCAGGGTTTCTTCCCAAAAGACAAATAAGAGACAATATTAGAACTGTTGTAAATATTGTAGGATTTTATGAAAGACATCCAGAAAAAGAAGTAGCATTATTCTTTGCAGATGCAGAGAAAGCATTTGATAATTTAAATTGGGACTTATTATTGGATAATTATTATTGGATAATTTAAATGTTTGCAGTAATGGAAAAAATGGAGCTGGGTGAATGGACAAATTAACAAGATTAAGAGACTATGATTTGGAAGTTTTTAAGATGGAATGGAAAAAGTTTAGAAGATATGTAGAAAAAGAGTGGAAAATAAAAGGACATTGGACAATCTTTGATAATGATTAAGTTTTAAAAAGAATATAAATTTTTGTTTTAGTAGTTAAGGGTACCTTTAAATATTTGCATTTTAAGTAAATAACACCGGTGGGGGGGTCAAGTAACGGGGGGAGGGGTGGGTAGAAAGCAATATATGGTGTAGATAGAAGTTTTTTAAAAAGATGTAAGATATAGATTTATTACCATATGTTACCAATAAAACTGTTTTAAACCAAAGAAAATGGACTGCGTTCTTGTTAACATTGAATAGAGGGCGGGTGGCTATGGACACACAGGATCAGTTCTCCACCAAGGCAAGTAAGGCAAGTCCATGGGAGTGCCACTGCTGGAAAAGGCAAAGGGTATAGCTTATACCTAATATCACCTCCCGGACTCACACAGTCTTTACAGGGTTCAAGAGTAGTCCCTGATGCTATGGCAGTACTGCTGAGACTTGGCTTTATAAGAATGATAAAATCAATATATTCTGAACAAAGTGCAAGGTTGTGTATAAACAAAGATCTTACAGAAGATATGAAAATTAGCAAAGGTACTAGACAAGGTTGATCCCATCATGTCTTGTCAACCACAACTGGTGTCTCCTTCCTAATGTTTACTGGAACATCAATATCTGTACAAATAGATGTTGATGGGGGGCACATTTAAGCCAAAAAGGTTGCCTGCGCTTTGCGCCCTATCCAATACAGTACTCAAACTGGTCAGGCAAGTTTCCAGCACTGCATATCTCAAGAAATGTGAGCAAAATGCACAATTTAAATCACAGAATCATCATAAAATGGGGGAAAGAGACATTGTCAAAACATCATGTGGCAAAAAGGTTTTTATTTTTTAAAGCAGGGAGTCAACCAAACCAGCAGTTTAGCAGGCAACTGGCCATGCCAAATAATCTGAAGGAACATCCAACCACCCACCCTCAAGCAACTATACTCTGCGCTATCGAATTAGATGGTAGCACATGCAGTTAAAGGAAGCTGAAGAAAGTACTATAACATTTCAACATGTGGTGCTGGATGTTGGTTTTGAATACTCCCCCACAAAAAATTATAACTATTACTGATGTAGTGTATCGGCAGCCACAAGCGCCATGCGAAGAGGCGACTGGGCCGTCCCAGGCGCCTCCAGCGCGGGGCGCGTAATCCCCGCCAATCAACAGCTGCGGCGGGAAGTTTAACAGGTCAGGATTGGCCCGACCTGTCCAGTAGGCTGTACCGGAGATTGTACATAAGCGGGACCCGGCCCGCGTGTTCGCTCTCTTGCAACGTGCTCCTAATAAACTATGTTGCCCTACTCTCGTCTCCGCTTCGAGTACGTTACACTGGCGACGAGGATGGGATTCTAGCCTCATCGGCTACATCGGAGACCAAGGGCATCACCCGGCCACGACCGCCGCCGCAGCCACCATGGCCAGCCAGGGCGGAACCACCGGTCACGTTGAGCCGTTCGACCCCGCGAATCCAGAGGCCTGGGAGACCTACCTGGAACGGGTCGAATGTTACCTGAGGGCCAACAGAGTCACGGAGGACAGCATGAAGAGGGACGTTCTCCTGAGCGTCTGCGGGGCGGCCACATTCGAGATCGCCAAAGGTCTCACGTCCCCCGCCCGCCTCACGGAGAAGTCCTTCGCGGAGATCAGCAGACTCCTCACCGGCCACTTCATGCCTCAGCCTTCACGCGTGGCCCGTCGGTTCCTGTTCCACAGGAGGGACCAGGCTGCGGGAGAGTCGGCCGCCGACTACTTGGCGGCCCTCCACAGGATCGCCGGGAACTGCAACTTCCCCCAGCTGGAAGACACCCTGGCCGATCGCTTCACGTGGGGCCTCCGCGACGAGAGGCTCCAGCAGAAGCTCTTCGCCAAGGAAGAGCTCACCCTCCAGAGCGCCTTCAACGAAGCCGTGGCGTTCGAGAGGACCTCCAGGACCTTTCCCAAGGCCCGGACAGAAGCCGTCCACCACGAGGAGCTGGACCCACGACCGTCCAGAGGAGGGAGAGGCCCACCAGCTGTGCCGCCCAGCCGGGCAACCCAGCAGAGCAGCCCAACGGCCCCGAGCGTCCGAACGACCCCCAGCGGCGGAGAGAGCCCCTGCCACCAAGTGCGCCAGCTGCGGCGACCCACACGACCGGAGGGACTGCCAGTACCGGACCTGGGACTGCCGGAGCTGCGGAAAGACCGGCCACATTGCACGAGCTTGCCGAGCCAAGCCCAACCGCCGGAGGCCGACCACGCATCGCGAGTCGGCAGAGTTCCACACCACAGACTCCACAACCCCGCAGGTACTGAACTTGCCCCTCAACACCCCCGGCAAAATTAAACTGGCGGTCCTCATAGAAGGGAACCCCTGCCAAATGGAGGTGGACTCAGGTTCCTCCCTTTCCATCATAGCCGAGGAAACCCTGAGGAAACTGTGCCCCGGCCAGCGGCTTCGACTACGGCCGGCGGACTTAACACTCTGGGACTTCCAGAAGAATCCGGTGCAAATCGCGGGGTGGACCCGGGTGCAAGTCGAGCGGGGGTCCTTCTGCGGCCCACTAGACATCCTGGTGGTAAAGCGCCAGCTGACCACCCTGCTAGGACTGGCATGGTTCAAACCCTTGGGGATCTGCGTGGAGGGGGTGGAGCAAACCCTAATGCCCAGGGGGTTCGGGGAAATATGCCGGGAGTTCCCAGACGTGTTCGATGGGTCTCTAGGGAGCTACAAAGGGCCGGCCATTTCCCTACCACTAGACCCCACGGTCAGGCCGATTAGGCTCAAGGCGAGGAGGGTCCCGTTCGCCTTGAAGCCTAAAATAGAGGCAGAGCTAGACCGCCTCACGGCCCAAGGTGTCCTAGAGCCGGTGGACTACGCCACCTGGGAAACCCCCATCGTAACCCCCATCAAGCCAAACGGGGAGGTGCGGATCTGTGCCGATTATAAATGCACCATTAATAAGGCACTACAGGACAACCCCTACCCAGTGCCGGTGGTGAGCCACGTCCTGGCCGCCCTAGCGGGATCTAAGATATTTGGGAAGCTAGACCTGGCACAGGCCTACCAGCAGCTCCCAGTAGACAACAAGACGGCGGAGGCCCAAACGATCGTGACGCACAGGGGGGCCTTCCGGGTGAAGAGGCTACAGTTTGGGGTTAGCGTCGCTCCGGGGATTTTCCAGAGTATAATGGACGCCCTCCTTAAAGGGATCCCAGGAGTCCAGCCGTTCTTCGATGACGTTTTAGTCGCCGCCCCGGACCTCGAAGAATTCGGCAACCGCCTTCGAGAGGTGCTCCGCCGGTTCCAGGCAGCGGGGCTCAAGGTTAAGAGGGAGAAATGCTTGCTGGGGGTCCCACGGGTGGAGTTCTTGGGGTTCGCCGTCGACGCGGCAGGAATCCACCCAACGGAAGAAAAGACCCGAGCCATCGTGCAAGCCCCGGCCCCCACGTGTAAAGCGGAGCTACAAAGCTTCTTGGGGGTGCTCAACTTTTACCATTCATTCCTCCCCCACAAGGCATCCCTGGCAGAGCCCCTTCACTGGCTGCTGGACAAAAAAGCCCCTTGGGTTTGGGGCAAACGACAAGCCGCCGCGTTTCAGGCGGTCAAGGACATCCTGGTGTCCAATGCGGTGCTCCACCATTTTGACGAGGGCCTCCCCGTCACCCTGGCCTGCGATGCGTCGCCTTATGGGGTGGGAGCAGTCCTGGGGCACCAGCTTCCGGATGGGAGGGAGGTACCCGTCGCTTACTACTCCCGCACACTCACTCCAGCCGAGCGCAACTACGCGCAGATAGATAAGGAGGCTCTGGCAATCGTGGCGGGGGTCCGCAAGTTCCATGAGTATTTATACGGGAGAAGGTTCACCATTGCCACGGACCACAAGCCCCTCTTAGGTCTACTGGCCCCAGACCGACAAACCCCCCAAATACTCTCACAGCGCGTGTTGAGGTGGAACCAATTCCTCAACTCATACACGTACACACTGGTCCACCGGGCCGGCAAGGCTATGGGTCACGCAGACGCGCTCAGCCGTTTGCCGCTTCCTGAAACGGGTCCAGACCCCGCCCCCGCACACCAGGTCATGGTGATGGAGAGCCTCCCGGAGCAGCCCCTCCACGCAGCGGAGGTAGCCAAGGCCACACAGACACTGGCACGGGTGCTCGACTGGGTGGTGTGGGGCTGGCCAGAAGGGAACATGGGGGAAGAATTCAAGCCATATAAGACCAGGCGGGAGGAACTAGCAGCCCACAAAGGGTGCCTATTATGGGGAAGCAGGGTGGTGGTCCCGCCCCCGCTGCAGAAGCGGGTCCTGGAATCCCTACACGAGACCCATCCCGGCATAGTCCGAATGAAGGCGTTAGCCAGGAGCTACGTCTGGTGGCCGGGGATGGACGGGGAGATTGAGACCTGGGTTCGGAGGTGCCAGACATGCCAGGAAACGCGGCCCGAGCCTCCCAGCACCCCCGCGATACGGCGGGAGTCTACCAGGAAGCCATGGTCGAGACTCCACCTCGACTTCGCGGGGCCATTCCAGGGGCAGATCTTCATGATAATCGTGGACACCTACACCAAATGGCTGGAGGTCATTCCCGTAGGGTCCACCTCGTCAGCCGCCGCAATCAAAGCGCTGCGCAGGGTCTTATGTACACACGGTATCCCGGACACCATAGTCTCCGATAACGGGACCGCGTTCACCTCAGCCGACTTCCAGGCGTTCCTCCAGCGATATCTGATTAGGCACATAAGGTCGGCCCCCTTCCACCTGGCCACCAACGGCCAGGCAGAGCGGATGGTCCGCACAACAAAAGAAGCCCTGAGCCGAATTGTACAGGGCGGACTGGGACCACAGGTTGGCCGCGTTCCTCTTCGATAATAGGATCACACCCAACCCGGTCACAGGGGTTAGTCCGGCAGAGCTCCTCATGGGGCACAAGCTCATAACCCGACTGGACAGACTACATCCCGACCGGGCTTCAGACACCCGCAAGAGTCCAGAGGTCCGGGACGCGGCCAGAGGTTTCTTTGCGGGCGATCACGTATACGCCTGGAACTATGCGAGGGGCCCCGACTGGGTGGCGGACCGAGTGCTACGAGTAACTGGGTCCCACCACTATGATATATCCACGGAGGGGGGCCAAGTATTACGGCGGCACATAGACCAGTTGCGCCGCCGCACGCTACCAGAGGAACCAGCAGACACTGAGGGGGAGAGAGCAGGGGTGGAGCCGACTATAGACCGATCAGAGGACGCGGCCCCAACACCAGTTATACCCCCGCTAGAAGCGCCGGGGCCAACAGAGCCCGATGGACCAGCAGAACCAGACCCGCAGCCCCCGTCCGCACCACGACCCACAGACGCACCGACAGCGGCGACCGCGCCCCCTCCACAGGACCTCCCCAGACGGTCCACCAGGGAGCGCCGGCCTCCCGCGTATCTTAAAGACTATGTTCATTAACCAGGGGGGGAGGGGTGTAGTGTATCGGCAGCCACAAGCGCCATGCGCAGAGGCGACTGGGCCGTCCCAGGCGCCTCCAGCGCGGGGCGCGTAATCCCCGCCAATCAACAGCTGCAGCGGGAAGTTTAACAGGTCAGGATTGGCCCGACCTGTCCAGTAGGCTGTACCGGAGATTGTACATAAGCGGGACCCGGCCCGCGTGTTCGCTCTCTTGCAACGTGCTCCTAATAAACTATGTTGCCCTACTCTCGTCTCCGCTTCGAGTACGTTACAACTGACAATAATTTTGTGACTACTGAGACCTGGATGTTATCGAGAGAACTGTATGAGAATTAGTTATGTGGCAAAATAGGGCAGAAATGTCTTGCAATGATTAAACTCTTTCTGGACTGCATCTAATTAACACATAGAAAAGAAAGATACCGGCTTTGACACCACTTACTATGCAAGTTTATATACAAAGAACCATTTTTTTGGGGGGGGGGGGCGGTTAAGTCTAAATGGAAGTCTGATTTCGTAGTCTGAGTAGAAACAATACCAGCTCATTCTGTCGCATATGTAGGCCAGATTTATATTAGGACTAGGCAGGGATGATTATTCGAGAATACGATTTCTTACGACTCAGCAGGTTGAGCTGGGACACTGCAACTGGGAGGAATGCTGATTAGGAAAGGGGGCAAAAGATATGCCAGTAGAACCACAAACTTTGTCTCTTCTCAACCATGGTTCACTTCTGCAGGAGTTTCTTTAGCCCAACCGGCTGCAATTTTTGCCAGCCTTTTCTTCCAAGCAGGATTTAAGCACAGAAGGTTAGAGAGGATTGCCCTGCCTATTAACTTCCTTCTTGCCAGTCGCTATTGCCTAGTTACAATTCTCAACGGGCTCACGAAGGGAGTGTATACTATTAGACTAAGCACTCTGGAGCGTTCTTCTGTTAATACATTATTAATTAAACAACAGAAAACGTTTAAACAGTAATAACAATAATGGAAGCATTTAACTACCAGTAAATATATTAGAATATTCATTATGCTTATTAAGGAAACGGTTTTGTTTAGCTAATGAAAAATACTTTTTAAAAGCAACATCGTCTGTTATGTACTTCGATGGCATGCTTTTTCCACTCATTAAACCGGAATTCAAATCTAGACACGCCCATCCTCTTCATACCGGCGCTGATGCAAATTTCACCAATAAATTCCAATAAAGACAAATAAAGCACCCTATCAATGCGGCTTTCAAAGGAATGGCTCGTCCCCTTTTCTCCCCTGAACTAATGCAGTCCACAAGCCCCTAGCTACGGGGCGGAGGGGCAGGGGGACTAGGCCCCTCCACCCAACCCCCCCCCCCCCTTCCAGCTGTATGGCCCACCGCCACCCACCGCCCTCGCTGCCTCACACTGGTCACCGCTGCTCTCCCTGCGGCCCTGTTTTCGCCGCCACTCTTCCCACCCCCTTCTTATCTCCCCCGCTCTCCCTGCAGCCCTCTTTTCACAGGTGGCTGCTCTCCCCGGGCTCTTCCCACCCCCGAGAGCCTGAGAGAGAGAGCCGGGGCCAGGTGGCTGGCCGCTGGAAGAAGCAGCCAAGCCCCTACGCCCCCCCCCCCCATTTTACCCACCCACAAATTTCTGGCTATGGCTTGTAGTAAGCAAGCCTGTAGAGTGTACGGTATTATTTAAAAGCGTGGCAGCAGGAAACCGCATTTTCGGTTTGTTCTTCTTAGTCCCTTCTCAGTTTGATGGCAGAAGCTACCTCTTGTTCCGGTCCCTTATCGCGGTGAATTGTGGGAGTTGTATTTTTTCCCTTGCGGAAAACCATATCGTTCAGCCGGAATTGCACTACAAAACCCACAAGAGCTCTCCTTCCGTCATGTGATACTGAAATTTATTAACGAGGCCTTTCAAATAGGCAGGTGACGAATGTGTTTCGCTTCCGTAAATATGAGGGCGCAGTAGCGGTAGATCGGATAAATGTCAAGCTGCAGGTAAAGGTGGGTCGTATTTCTCGCGGTTGGGGGGGATTTGTTAATCATTTAAAGGGGGAGGAATACCTTAGGAAGAACAGTAGGACGCCAGAGGAGCGACGCGTGGAACGGTATTTCTTCCACATATGTCAGTCGCATTTAGGTGGGGGCAGGGGATTCCCCGGTTTGGAGGCCCTCCCCCCCCTGAAGGATCATTAGAAAGCTGGGGGGGGCGGGAATGTCTGCTGGGCACTCCATTATTTCCTGTGGAAACCAGTTCCCATAGGGAATAATGGAGAATTGATCCATGGGTATCTGGGGCTTTGGAGGGGCTGTTTTTTGAGGTAGAGGCACCAAAATTTCAGCATAGCATCACGTTCCTCTCCTCAAGACATCCCTCAGGTTTCAAAAAGTTTGGACCAGGGAGTCCAATTCTATGAGCCCCAAAAGAAAGTGCCCCTATCCTACATCTCTGCTGGAGGAAAGGTATTTAAAAAGTGTGCAGTCCCTTTAAATGTGATGGCCAGAATTCCCTTCAGAGTTCAATTATGCTTGTCGCAACCTTACTCCTGGCTCCACCCCCAAGTATCCTGGCTCCACCCCCAAAGTCCCCAGATATTTCTTGAATTGGACTTGGCAACCCTAGCTCACATTATCCAGCAGCATAAAAGAGATCCTTTTGGATCAGACCACAGATCCATCTACTCCAACATCGTCTTTCCTAAAGTGACTGTCCATGAGGGTCCCAGCAGAAGCAAAACCTACCCCTGTGTTTCCCCATTCCTGCCATCTAGAATTCAGAAATCTACACTGCCACTGAATGCAGCTCCATTTAACCATTATGGTTGATGGCTTTTAATATATAACTGTGAATTTGATTAAAGCTTATACTTATCTTTTTGATAAGTATGCTCTGATACTTTTTTTGTTAATTATTTTTAGGAAATAGTTGGCATATCAGAGTACTCACAGATTCCCTTTTGTTGTCTCCGTAGTATTTGATCGCCAAGAATAATTGAATACCTGTTTGAATTACCTCCATGAACATGGCTAATCCCCGTTTAAATCTACCAACTCTGCTAACCATTATTACATTTTGTTATAGTGAATTCCATGTGTTTATTTATTCATTTGTGCTGATCTTTCTCTCCAGGGGATTCAAAGCAGCTTAAATTATTATCCTCTCCTCCATCTTGTCCTCACAATAACTCTGTGAAGTAGGTTTGATGAAGAGTGTATGACTGGTCTAAGGTTACTCTGGCAGGCTTTTCCTACCAACTGAGGAAACCACACAAGTCCCCTATGATTTTGAGGAACGTTTGTTTTAAACTATAAGCCTTCCCTTCAGTTCAAAAGACAGCAAGTTCTAAATGCTTTGAGTTCACTATTGTGAGATAAGTTTTTTGGTGAGCAACTAGAACATGGAGGTCACTGAAGCAGGAATTGTATATAAACACAGAAGATTTTATTTATTTAGATGTTAGTTTGAAAGCAGCCCAGGTCCCCAGGTAGTCAGAGAAGCCTGGCTGAGGTGCATAAACAGGCTGTAATGATTTAAAGTGTTGTGTGTGTGTTTCTTTAAATGTTTGGTAAGTTGCAGAAGAACAAGGTGGGGTGAAAGGGGGGGATGAGTGAGTGAGGCGATTGGTTGGTGACTGAGAGTAGAGAGGCAGAGCTGTGAAGTGTGTGTGGAGAGGGAGAAGGAAGAAGTCAATCAGCAGTCTACAGAGTCCGAGAAGCAGTTTTATAATTAGAATCCAATATTAGTGCTGTGAAAAGCAATTAAGATTCTAAAAAGAAAGTAGAATACTTTAGAGCAAGGGTGTTGAACTCATTTGTTATAAGGGCTGGATTTGACACAAATGGGACTTTGTGGGGCTGAGCCATGCCAGGTAGCAGAGATATTATTTTTAAACTTAAAATACAAATATGCTTAAAACTCTTGTGATATTTTGTTTAAAATGGAAAAGTGGGGGAGTAGTAGGATTTGGCAATGCGGTTTTTAAAATAAAACACCAAGAAAAAGCACAAGGAACAAAGCAGAAACTAAATATATAAACTAAAACATAAAATGCTCTGAGCCTAGGAAAACATGAAATGGTTGGGCATTGCAAGCTTCTCCCCTGACCCCACCCCTCATCTACTCAGATCTACTTATCTACTTGGGGTAGGTATTTGTGGGTTTCCTGCATTGTGCAGGGGATTGGACTAGATGACCCTGGAGATCCCTTCCAACTCTATGATTCTAGAATGACAGTGGCTCTCCAGTGTAATATCCCCCTTTGGCTGTGGATTCCCAGGTTAGAATACTCAGTAGGTACCAGTTTTCAGGTCCATTCAACAGAGAAAGCTGGCTCAAAGCCTTTATTTGTAAGGAGACCACTCCAGCAAGCAACAGCTTCAACTGGCCATATGTTGGAAAGTGGACATGCTTAAATTTCTTGTGATATTTTGCTTAAAATGGAAGGTGGGGAAATAGTGGATTTGGCAATGCAACTTTTAAAATAAAAGAAAAAGCACAAGAATCACAGCAGAAACTAAAAATGTAAAATGTTCTGAGTCTAGGAAACCATTAAATGGCTGGGCATTGCAAGCTTCTCTCCCCCCCCCCCCCCCAAATCTACTCAAATTGACAATGGCTCTCTAGTGTAATAGCTCCCATTGGCTGTGGGTTCCCAGGTTAGAGTACTCACTAGGCACCAGTTCTCAGGCCCATTCAGCAGAGACAAAACTGGCTCAAAGCATCAACCCTTTAGTTACGAGCAGCTGGCCATAAACTCTGCAAAAGTGAAACCACTTTAGCTCCACTCCATTGAAATACGTTGCAGCTCAGACAAAGTTGCAAGGAAAACATGGAATGGATTTTCCATTAAGGGCTCTGGGCCCAGATAGCCCAGCCATGACCAGTGTGTTACAGACCCTGGAAATGCAAAAGTGGATGGCACCTGCACGGTGCACTCCTTGGAGCCCGGCAGGGATAAATTAACCAGTTGTAAAAGCTGAAGAAGAGCCAAATGCAATTTCTAAAACTTGGCTCATGTTGAAGTTGTATGCTGCCACTCATCCTTCCTACTCTACTTTAACAGAGCCATGGGGTGGGAGCCATAGCTCAGTGGTAGAGCATCTTTCTCACATGCACAAGGTCTTGTCACTGGCACCTGCAATTAAAAGGATCAAGTAGAAATGGTCATGTGAAGGTCTTTTCCTTGGCACCTCCAGCTAAAAGGATCAAGTAGTATTCTCACAATTTTTATTGCTTAATCTCCCATTAAAAAAATTAAAATAAAAACCCTGTAAATTAAAATGTAAATAGTTTCAAGTTTCTTCATTTCTCCTACAATTCTGTTTTCAAATTTCAGGGGAGGGGTGCTAGTGGGCAGCTTGCCTAGGGCACCAAAAACCCTAGCACTGGCCCTGAGACCAGCTTTGATTTACTCTGATGCAATAGGAACCTGTTAAGTTCAGTTAAATTAATTACCAGGATTTCCATCTTTCATGATATTTTGCTCCAGAGAAATCTATTATTAAGCATCTTAAAATATTGGCATATTTTTTACATGAAAGTCTAGTGCCTCACTTTTCCTCCATCAACAGAAAATACTAGCTTTTTGGAAGATGCCTTTCAAAAGAGTTCCCCATAGAGATCTTAACTACCCAAATCCTTTGCAAAGCTAAACCTTTAGTTTTATCCATGGTTGTTGGTGAGTAAAACTCCTTGAAGTTTCAAAGTCTGTTTCTGAGTAAACACACACAATATCAGGCTGTTAAAGTGCTGATCAAGTTTTAAAAGCTTTTAAAGTTTCCATGGAGTTCGTTAAACCCTTTTTAAAAAATATTTATACATTTGTTGTTGTTTAACTTTCCTTTTTATGAGCACAGATTTTTTTAATTTCCCCTCATAACATAGAAACACATTTGCTGGAGCACCAACAGTTACCCTGTGGAATGGAAGAAAGAAAAACCAAAAGGAAGAGTCCCAAAACATCCAACACTCATGTCACTCAGGTGGTCAACAGTAAGAAAAGTTCTTTGCCTCCTAGTAAAAGTACTGCCTTTTCAAACTCTACACCACAGCCGTCTTTGCAGAAACCAAAGCTGAAAAGGTAAGAGACTCAGATGTTGCCTGCAATCAAAGCCTACCAGGTTGACCCAGGGTCTTCACCCAGAAAGCTCCAGTATAAGAAACACATTGTGAAGCCATAAGAAAATGATTGTTCACATGAATCAGAATATTAGCAATACTTTATTAATAGTATAAGAATGGTATATTCTGAAGTTGCTTTTGCAGTTTTGAAGCACCTCTTCATTTTCTACACATATTTCTGAAATAGTTAAATCAGGAATACTTCATTGAACTAAGGAACAGATGGCAAACCTACAAATCTGAGTGCTGCAATTTCCAAGGAGAATGGAATAACAGCTGGTTCAAATCAATAATGATTGTAAATAATAAACTTCATTAGAATTGCATTACTGTAACTAATCAATTACCTTTCTGCAGCAAGACTTCCAATGATAAATTGAACAAACAACCTAAAACCCTCTAAAATAACAATAACAGATGCAATCCAGCTAGTGCAGAATGTGGCAGCATGGCTGTTAACTGCATTGCCTTTACTGGCGAACATTCAGCCAGTGCTGTGCCAACTGCACTGGCTACCTATTGAGTACTAGATCCGCTTCAAGGTTTTGGTACTGACAGTTAAAGCCTTACATGGTCTGGGACCAACATACCTGAGGGACCGCCTTTCCACATATATGCCCCAGAGGTCGTTGCGATTGGCTACACAACACCTCCTGACCACCCCTGGCCCTAAGGGCATCTGACTTGCCTCAACCAGGGCCTTTTCAGCCCTGGCCCCTGCCTGGTGGAATCAGCTCCCTGTGCAGATCCGGGCCCTACCTGAATTACTGCCATTTCGTAGGGCCTGCAAGATGGAGTTGTTCCACCAGGCCTATGGTTGAGGCAGCGGGTGCCCTACTATTCCATCATTTGGCCTCCCTTGTGGTGACATCATGCTTATTACAGTGCAGCTGGATTGATATGCTGTGCCCTGTCTGCCGGTGGTGCGTTTTATTTATTGTTTTTACTGTTAATTTTAAATTGGTGTTTTAACTTTGATATGTAGGTTTTTATTGCTATTTTTATATGTTGTGATCCGCCTTGAGCCCGTTTACGGGAAAAGGCGGAATATAAGCCTATTAAATAAATAAATAAGTAATCCCACTCCCAACCTGGAATGATTTTTAAAAAGCAGTAGAATAGTACAGTATTAATTAAAATATTTGAGTAAATAGAAACATTTTAATCCCATGCCTAAATTATAGTATTAATCATATGTAAAATCAGTATTTTTCCCTAACAAAACTTGTGCATCTTACATGAAGAATGTGATTTTGATTAGATTTGTATGCACTTGTTTTGCTGCGTCCGCTACACATTTTCAGAATTCTATAGTCTGCTGTACCAATCATTTTGATTCTTCTCTAAAACAATATTGGCCACTTCTACAAGGGGGCAGGAAGATTCATCGCCTCTGAGGAAGCAGCAGCAAGCAAGGCGGAAGCAGGCAGAGACAGCATCAGCACTCATCGCACTACTTGCTACTGTCACTGCCCCCACCTCTCTGTGTTCACACAAAGAGTGCGTTCACACTACACTAAATAATGTGCTTTGCAACAGGATTTTTGCTTTTCATACACAATAAAAATCCAGTTGCAAAATGCATTATTTAGTGTAGTGTGAATGCACCCAAAGGCACTGGTGCTCTGATGATCATATCAACACCCCCGCCCCCCTCCCCCCGCAACCTGGCAGCCCCTATTTTGTTTTTCACAATTGAGCCATGGTTCAGAATTGGACCACCATTTTGTCTACAGCTGAGAAGCCCATAGTGGGGGGCATTATCCAGGCTCTGCCATTTTGAAAGCAGAGCTTAGCCTTGACTGTGGGAAGTAATCCACAGTTTAGATTGACTGTGGGAAGTACATCCACACCATGTGATATCTCTCAATTTAAAGACTTTTCTGATACAGTTGTTATTCAACAAACCTGAGATCTGAAAGTAATTTTTAAATATCTATTTTCTCCTCAGAGGCATAAAAGAGAGAGTTAAACCACTTGGAGCAGAAAGCAAAGGAGCACAGTCAGCTCCAATCCAACACTCATTTCTTACAGATGTATCAGATGTTCAAGAGATGGAAAAAGGGCTTCTGAATCTTCTGAATGACTTCCACTCTGGCAAACTTCAAGCATTTGGTAATTTTGTGGCCCCTTCCTGTTCTCCCAAGCCTTCCTGTTCAGCCAAACACAAACATGTATTTCACTCGGTTCTCTGAAATCTCACATATGAGGTGGCAGTCTCTTAAGACAGAATGAGTTTGTGGGCCATGATGACAGTAGTATTAAAAGATGTTAGCACTGCATAGAGGAACAGGATAGTAAAAAATCTTGAGAAGAGCAAAGCTGGCACCAACAGTTACTCTGTGGAATAGGAGAAAGAAATGGGTTCATACCAGGAGAGGCTTTCTTTCAAGATACGTGGATACCAGGTTGTAGCAGTCATTCAGCCCACTTTGACTGCTCAGTGTTCACATTTTGTTATAGAAGATTGTTGTTAGTTGTGCTGTTAAATTTACTGCTAACATGAATTACCGTTTCACATTTACATAGGTATTGTATTTCAGACTCTCCAGAGAGGCAGCATGTAAATTTTCCAAGCAAATTGATTAAACACCCTGTAACATGAGAGCAAATGTGCTATATATTGGGTCTCTACTCTAGAGTGATTATTTGTGCTGGTTATGGCATCTATCATAATGTTATGTATATACTGAGACCTGGGAGTTAACGAGGAGAATTGTAAAAAGATGGGTAATGGATCAGAGTTGTCCACTGAGATGGTGACAAACAGTATGGACTGTCTGCCAAAGTCTTGAGGCAGCAGGAGGAGGGTTGCGAGCCTAACTTGCCTGGGAAATTATAGATGTTTGTATACAAATGCTAGAAGTGTTCGAAGTAAAATTGGTAAGTTGGAATGTTTAGTGTTGGGGGGAGAAATAGACATTGTGGGAATTTCAGAAACTTGGTGGAATGAGGAGAATCAGTGGTATACAGTGATTCCTGGATATAAGTTATATCAAAAGGATAGGGAGGGAAGAGTTGGAGGTGGGGTGGCTCTGTATGTCAGAGAGGGTATACAGTCCAGTAAGACTGAGGTCAGAGAATTAGATTCCCTTCTAGAAATGCTTTGGGTCAAAATAGTGGGCCCAAAAGGAAATTTAACTATGGGAGTTTGTTATCACCCACCAAATCAAAATATAGAGGATGATTATAATATGATGGAAGGATTAAAGATAGTGGCTAAACAAAAACTGTGTCATAGTAAGTGATTTTAGCTACCTGCAGATTGATTGGGTCAATATGTGTTCTGGTCAAAAGAAAGAGGTTGAGTTTCTAGATGTTCTCAATGACTATGCTATGAAGCAGATGGTCACAGAACCTACCAGGGGTGGGGCGATCTTGGATTTGGTCCTAAGTAATGCCCAAGATTTGGTGAGAGATGTAAAAGTGATTGCACCGCTTGGGAGCAGTGACCATAACGTTATTGATGTCACCATTTGTATAAATAAGGAGTTGCCTCAAAAGACCAGCACAACCACTTTTAACTTTAAAAGGGGTAAAATCTCTGAGATGAGGAGGCATGTAAAGAGGAAACTGAAAGGAAAGTAAATGCAGCCAAAACCCTTGGGGAAGCTTGGAGGCTATTTGAAACTACAATCCTCGAAGCTCAGATAAAATATATACTGCAAGTCAGGAAAGGCACAAGCAGGTATAAGAAAAGGCCTGCATGGTTAACAAGCAAAGTTACAGAAGCTGTAAAAGGTAAGAAGGATTCCTTTAAGCGGTGGAAAGCTAGTCCATGTGAGTTTAATAAAAGGGGACACAGGCTGTGGCAAATAAAATGCAAGACTGTGATCAGACAGGCAAAAAGGGACCATGAGGAGCATATTGCAAAAAACATAAAGACCAAGAATAAAAATTACTTCAAATATATCAAAGCAGGAAACCAGCCAGGGAGGCAGTGGGGCCCTTGGATGACCAAGGGGTAAAAGGATTATTGAAGAAGGATAGGGAAATGGCTGAGAAGCTGAATGCATTTTTTGCCTCCGTCTTCACTGTGGAAGATGAGAAGTGTTTGCCCACTCCAGAACCACTAATTTTGGAAGGGGTGAAGAAAGACCTGAGTCAGATTGAGGTGACATGAGAGGAGGTCCTACAACTGATAGATGAACTAAAAACTAATAAGTCACCAGGTCCGGATGGCATACATCCAAGAGTTCTGAAAGAACTCGAAGTTGAACTTGTGGATCTCCTGACAAAAATATGTAATCTTTCATTGAAATCTGCCTCCGTTCCTGAGGACTGGAAGGTAGCAAATGTCACCCCCATCTTTAAAAAGGGTTCCAGAGGAGATCCGGGAAACTACAGGCTAGTCAGTCTGACTTCAATACTGGGAAAATTGGTAGAAACCATTATCAAGGACAGAATGAGTAGGCACATTGATGAACACAAGTTATTTTATAGTTAAAACAATTTTATTTGGTAACATGGTAACAAATGATATTTCTTGCATCATTAATAACTTCTTTTATCTATCCCATATATTACTTTCTACCCACTCCTCCCCCCGTTACTTGACCCCCGCCAGTGTTATTTACTTAAAGTACTAATGTTTAAAGGTACCCTTAACTAATAAAAACAAAAATTAATATTCTTCTTTTTTCTAAGATTTAATCATTATCAAAAATTGTCCAATGCCCTTTCATTTTCCACTCTTTTTCTACATATCTTCTGAACTTTTCCACTCCATCTTAAAAACTTCTAAATCATAGTCTCTTAAAATTCTTGTTAATTTGTCCATTTCACTCCATGTCATAACTTTTACAATCCAATCCCATTTCTTTGGTATTTTTTCTTGCTTCCACAACTGCGCATATAATGTCCTAGCAGCTGAAAGCAAGTACCAAATTATAGTTCTTTTGGAAATTTTTCCATTTGTAATCCTAACAGAAAAGTCTCTGCAACTTTTTAAAATTCATATCCCAAGATCCTAGAAATTTCTTGTTGAATCATCTGCCAATACTTTTTTGCTCTTTCACAAGTCCACCACATATGGTAGAAAGAACCTTCATGTTTTTTACATTTCCAACATCTGTCTGGCATCTTATTATTCATCTTTGCCAATTTCTTAGGAGTCATATACCATCTATACATCATTTTAAAACAGTTCTCTTTAATACTATGACACATCAAAAGCTTCATAGAGTTCTTCCACAAATATTCCCAAGTTTCCATCTGTATTTCTTTATTTACATTAATTGCCCACTTAATCATTTGAGATTTCACTACTTCATCTTCCGTAGACCATTTTAAAAGTAATTTATATAATTTTGAAATTAATTTTTCGTTGTCTCCATGCAGAACTTTTTCCATTTCTGTTTGCTCTTTTCTTATTCCTTCAGTTTTAATGTCGTTCTCCACCAAGCTCTTTATTTGTTGCATTTGAAATCAATCATATTTATTACTCAGCTCTTCAGCAGTTTTCAATTCTTTTTTGCCACTTGTATTTTTAATAGTTGATTATATGACAACCACTTTTCCTCACCCGTCTCAGCTGTTATTTTTATCACTTCGGCTGGCACTATCCATAACGGTTTTCTCTCATCTCCATATTTCTTATATTTCATCCATGTATTTAGCAAGCTGTTTCTTATATAATGGTGAGAGAAAAAGCCGTCTATCTTTTTTCCCCTATAATACATATAAGCGTGCCAGCCAAATTTATTTCCATGACCTTCCAACGCTAAGAGTTTTTTGTTTAACAACATTATCCATTCTTTTATCCATACTAAGCAAACTGCTTCATGATATAATTTTAAGTCTGGTAATTGAAATTCCCCTCTCTTTTGCATCTGTTAAAATTTTCATTTTAATTCTTGGTTTCTTCCCCGCCCACACAAACTCTGAAATTTTTCTTTGCTGTATATTAAATTGTTTACTGTCTTTAACAATCGGAATAGCTTGAAACAAATACATTATTCTTGGTAGAATATTCATTTTAATTGCGGCTATTCTACCCAACAGTGACAAATTAAGTTTGTTCTACTTTAACATATCTTCATCCATTTTACGCCATAGCTTCTCATAATTATTTTTGAACAAATCAATATTCTTCATTGTTATCTCCACACCCAAATATTTTACCTTGGAGGTAACTTCACAGCCCGTTAGTCTCTGCAATTCTTGTTGCTTATTTATTTGCATATTTTTACATAGAAGTTTTGATTTTTTTTATTAATACAAAGTCCCGCCAACTCCCCATATTCTTGTATTTTGGCTAACAACCAAGGTGTGACTTGTATGGGGTTTTCATTTATAAACATATCATCTGCAAATGCTCTGTGTTTGTAAATAAATCCTTTTACTTTTAATCCTTCTGTTTCTTTATCTGCTTGAATTTGCATCAGTACTATTTCAAGAGTCATTATAAACAACAGTGGAGAAAGTGGATAACCTTGTCTTGTACCTTTACTAATTATCATGTCTTCTGTAAGATCAGCATTTATATATAGCCTTGCACATTGATGAGCACAAGTTATTGAGGAAGTCTCAGCATGGGTTCTGTAAGGGAAGATCTTGCCTCACTAACCTGTTAGAGTTCTTTGAGGGGGTGAACAAACATGTGGACAAAGGGGACCCAATAGATGTTGTTTACCTTGACTTCCAGAAAGCTTTTGATAAAGTTCCTCATCGAAGGCTCCTTAGTAAGCTCGAGAGTCATGGAGTAAAAGGACAGGTCCTCTTGTGGATCAAAAACTGGCTAATTAATAGGAAGCAGAGAGTGAGTATAAATGGGCAGTCGTCTCAGTGGAGGACGGTAAGCAGTGGAGTGCCGCAGGGCTCAGTACTGGGTCCCAAGCTCTTTAACTTGTTCATAAATGATTTGGAGTTGAGAGTAGGCAGTGAAGTGGCCAAGTTTGCAGATGACACTAAATTGTTCAGGGTGGTAAGAACCAGAGAGGATTGTGAGGAACTATAAAGTGATCTGTTGAGGCTGGTGAGTGGGCGTCAACATGGCAGATGAGGTTCAATGTGGCCAAGTGCAAAGTAATGCATATTGGGGCCAAAAATCCCAGCTACAAATACAAGTTGATGGGGTGTGAACTGGCAGAGACTGATCAAGAGAGAGATCTTGGCATCGTGGTAGATAACTCACTGAAAATGTCAAAACAGTGTGCGATTGCAATAAAAAAGGCCAACACGATGCTGGGAATTATTAGGAAGGGAATTGATAACAAATCAGCCAATATCATAATGCCCCTGTATAAATCGATGGTGCAATCTCATTTGGAATACTGTGTACAATTCTGGTCACCGCACCTCAAAAAGGATATTATAGCATTGGGAAAAATGCAGAAAAGGGCAACTAGTATGATTAAAGGTTTGGAACGCTTTCCCTATGAAGAAAGGTTAAAATGCTTGGGGCTCTTTAGCTTGGAGAAATGTCGACTGCGGGGTGACATGATAGAGGTTTACAAGATTATGCATGGGATGGAGAAAGTAGAGAAAAAAGTACTTTTCTCCCTTTCTCACAATACAAGAACTCGTGGGCATTCAATGAAATTGCTGAGCAGTCGGGTTAGAACGGATAAAAGGAGGTACTTCTTCACCCAAAGGGTTATTAACATGTGGAATTCAGTGCCACAGGAGGTGGTGGCGGTACAAGCATAGCCAGCTTCAAGAGAGGTTTGGATAAAAATATGGAACAGAGCTCCATCAGTGGCTAGTAGCCACAGCATATTATTGGAACTGTCTGGGTCAGTGATGCTCTGTATTCTTGGTGCTTGTGGGGGGGGGGGGGGGCAAAGTGGAAAAGCTTCTAGCCCCACTTGTAAACCTCCTTTTTTTTTTACCACTGTGTGACACAGAGTGTTGGACTGGATGGGCCATTGGCCTGATCCAACATGGCTTCTCTTATGTTCTTAGATTGTTGATTATGTGGCAGAGCAGAATTGTCTTATGATGATCTTAATTATTTCTGGGCTACCTGAATACTTTGGTGTTTTGTTGTGCTTGGGTCTTCATAAATCTTTATAATCAGAGTCAAGTTTAAGACTGCCTATCCCCTAATGCACAGATATTCTACTTGTTTCCCATCTCTATGGCTACATTTAGGGTGGTTTTTTAAAAAACAAAACTCCTCGCAGGGAAAAATATTTTATCTGTAATTTGATCCTTATGCCCACAAACAGACTTAAATAGCTTTCCTTCTGATTTGCCCTTGTGTCATAATTTGCACTCCATCAAACAAAGGCATATGGTTTACATAAATCTTTTAAGGCCTAACAGTAAGCACAAAAGTGTAATAAGACCTAGAGATTTTTGGAGAGTGGGAAGAGCACTTTGCAATACCTGAGGAAATACGAGTTTAAAGAGAAAAGGTTACAGTGATCATGGAGAGCTTTAGAAGACAATCTTAATGCAAATGTACCTGTTTGTATTTAGATTTGTGATCACTAAGGAAAACCAGGATAGTGACACAGAGGCAGGCAATGATAAACCATATCTGAACGTCCCCTGCCTTCAATACTCCACTGGGTCACCATAAGTCAGCTGCAACTTGATGGCACTTTACACACACACAAACTGTGAGGGATGGGATAAAGTTGGAATATGCATCAGTTGTGCCTCTTCAAACTCCTTCCCATCTGAACTTAATCACTAATCGAGTAACAGACATCAGCAGTTTGAAGTAATAACAGGAACAAATAGAAAGGTAGAAGGCCTGTCTTGCTTTAAAATATTGTATTATCTTTATTCATTTTTATGGTTAATGAGGAACCTTAATAGATACATTGATGTGATTTTTCTGGGCAAAGCTCTTCCATTTTGATGCAAGTGGCAGATTGTTGTTGTTTTTTAAATTACTATCGGACTGCTGAGTAACTCTGCATTTTGATCATTTCAGGAAATGAATGTTCCATTGAGCAAATGGAGCATGTGCGAGGGATGCAGGAGAAGCTGGCACGTCTGAATCTGGAGCTTTATGGGGAGTTGGAAGAACTCCCTGAAGACAAGAGAAAAGTAGCCAGTGATTCTAACCTGGACAGATTGCTATCAGATGTAAGTATCAATATAGGGAGAAGACTGACTCCCTGCACAGATAGATCTGCATGCAGAAAAATCAAGCAAGAGAAAAAGCTGTAATATTTACTACTAGTTAGTAAATATTTTGGAGTTTTAAACTAACTAAATCAAGCAAGAGAAAAAGCTGTAATATTTACTACTAGTTAGTAAATATTTTGGAGTTTTAAACTAACTAAATCAAGCAAGAGAAAAAGCTGTAATATTTACTACTAGTTAGTAAATATTTTGGAGTTTTAAACTAACCATTTAGTGTGTGTGTGTGTGTGTGTATTAAAAGCTCCTAAAACTGTAATTAAGTCATAGGCCCTTTCTATACTTCCTACCTGCAGCTGCTTTGACCCACTCTTAATTTTGTTTCGATTCTTCAGTGGTCCAGAGTGCCTTTCTACATTTACAGCTTGCTCCTCTTGTTCATCTGTTTATGCTACCAGGAGGGGAGATGAACACCCTGCCTCTTCCCTAGCTCATTTGCTGGCTCTCTGTCTTTCACTTACATGCAGTCAGACAGACAAGGCAGGCATGCTCACCTGAGCCTTTATTTTTCCCCAAAACTCAAGCAGAGGAGGGGATGGGAATCTTTCTTGCCAGAGTGAGTGTACAGCAAGTTGTAGTCCTCCCTGTCTTGAACTTACACCAAACATGCTTTTCAGTACACTTTTTTAAATGAAGCAGACAGCACATGAGAAGCTTTCTTTGGAAAATCTCTATACTTAAAAAAAAGAAAAAAAAATCTCTATGCTCTTGAAGTTGCACCAATTTCTTTTCACAGTGGCACACACACACACAGAGCATATCCCAGCAGGCATTGGGTGAGGGGAGGAGATGCATCCTGTAGGTTGAAAAATGGGCATGTGATTGCTAGAGGTAATTAGAGGAGTTAAGCGCTGCAAGGAAACAGTTCTACTTCAGGAAAGTTTGGAATCTGGTCCAAGGCAAATGAAAGCAGTGAGACAATAGCACTTTGAGTAGATTTGGGGCAGTCAAGAACTGACAGCTGCTTGGACCAGAATAGATGTAAAAGAAGGAGGAAAACACAACAGGAAAGGGAAGTGAAAAGTGAATGAGATGTGGATGGGATTTTACAATGCAAAGGAAAACAGCAGTGAAAGAGAGGCAAAGCATATGTGTAGAAAGGGCCATAGACCATGGAGAAGAGATCACAAAGCAGGGCCTCGAATTAATATCTTAGCAGTCAAGCAGTTGAGATGCTGTTCCTAAGCCATACAGGGCTTTGAAGGTCAACACCAGCACCTTGAATGGGGCCTGGGAACACATGGAAGCCAGTGTAAATGAGCTAAGACTTTTCTACACTGGCTGACTGGACAAAGCTATGGAACAGAGTCCAGTGTTTTCCAGGTCTAATGGGAAATATTTCAGTCTGACTTTAAGTTGTAATTTAACCAGTTTATGAGTTTAATTCTGCAATGGTCACTAAATATAATTTACAGAAAAGTAATGGTTTTCACAACTAAGCAGCAGCAGCCTGAGGGCATTTTTCTCTCTTTCTTTATATTGCAGCTAGAAGAACTGAATTCTTCGATGTATCCTTTTTTTTTAAATGGACAAAATAGGTATTACAATGCCATCCTAAGTAGAATTATACCTCTAAGCCTGTTGACTTCAATTAACTTAGAAGCATGTAACTCTCCTCAGGATAGATCCAAGTAGGCAGCCATGTTGGTCTGAAGTAGTAGAACAAAATAGGAGTCGATTGCACCTTTAAGTTGGTCTTAAAGGTGCAATCGACTCCTATTTTGTTCTCCTCAGGATAGCCATCCTAAATCCCAATGAATAGGTTTTAGTAGGATTCTGAGTAGATCTGCTTAGGATTTCACTGTTAGTTGCTCAAATTGTACACCTTACTTTATGTGACCTGCAGTTTTAGTACAGAATAAGCAACTGGGCATGAGTTTAGCAGCTCAAAGCAACTGAAAAAGTATTTTCAAGCTTCAGACATAAAACCCTTTTTCTTTTTTAGAAGTAACTTTGCACTGGCAATTGTGAGAATAAATTGCTCCTCTGAGGACTGAATTTGAGGATTCTCAGGGTGGTGGTAGCGGATGGTCAGGAAAAAAATGTCCTGTGAGGCTTTGGGAAGTATGGGTTATTTCTAATAGAGCAGGTGGCCCTTGATAAAAACAGATCTTCACTTCTCCTTAGTTCAGAGATCTCCCATCTGTGACAGTGTTTTGTTAACAATGAAATCATTTAGATGCTACTGTAAGAAGAGAAAATACTTAGTAGTTGTGTGAAAAAAAGATTAATAGGGAAAATAGGTGAGAAATAATCAAATATTTCACTGATTTGCTTTTTTAATCAGTAAACTTTATGAATACTGGATGAAAATCCATCCAGAAATCCAGTTCAAAGACCTTTGATAAGATATTTAAATTAGACTACTAATACTGAGTAGTCCTAAAGGAAGTCTAAATGTAGTTTCTTTAAATTTTGTTCTTTTTCCTGTAGATTTTTCTCTCTTAAATTTCCCTGCCCCCTGAATTTGTCTTGTATTTTTTTCACTCTTAATATACACAAAGCCTTTTCATAGCATATTGTTTTATTCAAACAGTGCATTTATTCTGATGCTATGTGTATTCTCATTTTCTGTCCACTTTTTCAATATTTTTCCTTCTCTATAAACAACTTACCTCCTCCCCCCTCATTTGTCTTCAGTTTACACACACATAAATATCAACTGGGTTCTCCTTAGTTCCTCTTTGTCCAAATGGCAGTGTTACCTACTCTGCTCAAGAGCATGGGTAACATTGCTTTATGTCTTACAACCAGGGTTTTGCCTTTTTTTTAGCAGGAACACAGTTCTGTCTGGCTTGGTGTGAGTTCCTGCTGGGTTTTTCTACAAAAAAAAGCCCTGCTTACAATTAATATGCTGCCGATCAGGGCTTTTTTTAAAGCAGGAATGCACAGCCAGTTCCGGCTGGCTTGGTATCAGGGCGTGTGGCCTAATATGCAAATGAGTTTCTGCTGGGCTTTTTCTGCAAAAAACATGTGCAAAATAAGGGTGATGGGGTGTGGCCTAATATGCAAATGAGTGCCTGCTGGGCTTTTTCTACCAAAAAAGCCCTGCTGCCAATAGTTCTGAAAGAGAATTTTAGTATTTATTAATATCAAGAGAATGTATGGATTTCCAGGGGGCTAGCTACCACCCCATAGAAATCTTCTTTCCCAGGGCAGTACAATTACCCATGTTACCTCACTGCTCCAGCAGCTCCCAGCAGAAACTAAAAAGGGAAAACTTGATTTGAGAGTATAGGCTAGGGTTGCCAAGTCCAATTTAAGAAATATCTGGGGACTTTGGGGGTGGAGCCAGGAGACTTTGGGGGTGGAGCCAGGAGACATTAGGGGTGGAGCCAAGATCAAGGCTGTGACAAGCATAATTGAACTCCAAAGGGAGTTCTGGCCATCACATTTAAAGGGACGGCACACTTTTTCAATGCCTTCCTTCCATAAGAAATAATGAAGGATAGGGGCACCTTCTTTTGGGGCTCATAGAATTGGACCCCCTGGTCCAATCGTTTTGAAACTTGGGGGATATTTTGCGGAGAGGCACTAGACGCTGTACTGAAAATTTGGTGCCTCTACCTCAAAAAACAGCCCCCCCACAGAGCCCCAGATACCCGCAGATCAATTCTCCATTATTTTCTATGGGAATAAATCTCCATAGGGAATAACAGAGTTCCCAGCAGACATTTCCCTCCCCTCCCCCCCCTGCTTTCTGACGACCCTGAAGCGGGGGGAGGGCCTCCATACCGGGGGATCCCCTGCCCCCACCTGGGGATTGGCAACCCTAGTATAGGCCCACTCAAGCCTGAATTTATAGCTGAGGTAAAATTAACCAGCATGTGATGGTCTGCTTTTTAAAATGAACAAGAATGAACAAATAAAAATTTGAAAAAATACTGCATACATGAACTGAGGTAAATATTCACTTAAAAAGGAATTGCAGGATGTTAGGGTTTAAATCATATATACATTAGGAAAACTCTCTTTCAGGTATAACTTACCAACAAAGTACTCTGTTGCAACTGAGTTACACATCAGGCCCAGCAAAGCCCTACTTGGTCTACTGTAATGCTTCAGTATATTCAGTTCACATAATGAAGAAATATAACCCAAAGTTCTGAGATCTCCTCACCCATCTGTAACCTTCAGAACCTAACCCTTGATTCTCAGTCTTCAAAACATAACCTCTTTTTACTAACAACTGCCTCCTATCAGTTCTTAACCACTGAGCAACAGTCTCTGCTAGGGTCGCCAAGTCCACTTCAAGAAATATCTGGGGACTTTGGAGATGGAGGCAGGAGACTTTGGGGGGTAGAATCAGGAGACATTGGGGGTGGAGCCAGGAGCAAGGGTGTGACAAGCACAACGGCTGGGGCTGATGGGAGTTGAAGGCAAAAAAATCTGGAGAGCTACCGTTGGCTACCCCTGCCCTATGAGAATCGATCTCCACATAGGGAATAATGAAGTGCCCAGCAGACATTTCCCTCCCCCCCCCTGTTTCTGGCGACTCTGAAGCGAGAGATTAGTATCTCTACTCACGAGTTGCTGCCAACTTCTTCAAAGTAACACAGACACACCATCCCAAGAGGAAGCCTTTCCAATTGGAGACTGAAGCCTCCGGAGTTGGAAAGTCACATGGTGGCTGTGGAGCACGGGGCTTCCCCCGCTGGCCAGCTGAATGAGGATGGGAAGGAGCCTGGGAAAGCGGGAGAACCCCCGCTGGGTTTGGGGATTGGCAAGCCTAGTCTCTGCCCATCTTTTTTTGTAACACTTTCCCAAGTATCTCGAATCTAGTTGTTCCCAGTGTATGGATAATGCTAGAAACTTAAAGCTTGTATAGTTCAAACTCTTTAAAACTCATTTCCTTAACTGTTCATTGCAGACAAAAACTTCATTTAGCAGATGCTCAAGGTGTTTCAAATACCAGCACAAGTTAAAACTGCAGTTTTTGGATGTCATCTTAATTTGCAGTGCATTCTTTCTGCATCTCCTGCAGCAAATGCAAATGTTTCTGTTCATACATTCCTCTTGGCAGATGTGAATGCTGCAACTGTGCCAGGGTTGGAGTATAGGGTACTAAATTGCCATGTCTTGCTGCTATGCTTTGTATTATTGCCTTATCCGACACAGAATGTTGGGAAAACTTGAAAGTGCATTTGAATTCTCAGTGTTCAAATCAGTTGGAATTTCATATAAAGTTCTAATAAAACAGAGTTTTGGTTAAGTTAGTAATAAATGTTGCTGTCTCTTTCACACAATGTAGAAAATCAACATACCGCTTAGTGTGGGTTTTTTGGACAGTGGTATTGTTCATTTAATGAATATTTAATTTATTTTAGCAATAAAACTTGTTTTAAAGATTATGGCCATGACTTGTTTCTATAGAATTTTTTAAAACATGTATACTCAAGTCTTTCTTCCGTCATAAAAGCCACCAGAGTAGCTAACAAATTATAACATGTTAACATTTGTGGAAATTTGTTCTCTGGGGCTTGTTTCCAAAAGTGGCTAGCTGTCAGTGATTACCTCCTGATGCCTTTCAAGGATCTGATTAGAAGGGACAAATGCCATTGGCTCAGAAATCAGAAGAATCAAACAAAAGTAAAGCACCTGTTGCTGCTGATTGTAAGCATCCAAACACAACAACAAAGTTTTATTCAGAATGTAAGCTTTCATGTGCTAAATCCCCTGGTCTGAATAAGTGTGCTTTTAGCACACGAAAGCTTACATTTTGAATAAAACTTTGTTGGTGTTAAAGGTGCAAGTTGACTCCTGCTTTGTTCAACTGCTTCAGACCAACATGACTGCCCACTTGGATCTATCAACAACAACAAACATGGATTTATTCAGGGAGGGGAGAGTGCTTTTTGGAATGCCTAAGAATCCTGGATTTGTGTTACCATTCTGGGAACTAATTGTAACTACTTGAAACAGCACTTTATTTTTTGCATATTTTCAGCTAGGGGATTTTGGAATGTACACCTCTATTTGTTCAGGTATGTTGGTCCCAAAACATATAGGGCTTTCAAGATCAACCCCAGCATCTTGAATAGTGCCTAGACACAGATTGTAGAGAGGCCAAGATATGTTATTTGTTCCCTACTACCCATTCCAGTTAACATCCTGGCTGTAGCAATGTGTACCAGTTGATGATATTGAACTCTTTCAAAGGACAACCCCAGACACAGCCCATTGCAGTAATCTAAGTGTAATCAGAGCATGCACCACCATAGCCAGATCCTCTCCACCAAAGACCACAGCTGGCTAACCAGTCAAAGCTCATAAAAGGCAATCCTGGCGACAGCTGCCACTTACTTATCCAGCAGGAGGCCTGGGCCCAAGAGCACCCAGATTATGGACCTGTTCCTTCAGTGCAGGCTCGTCCAGAACAAGTGACATCTTAAACTCTCAGGTCCGACCATTTACCAGTAGCACTTCTGTCTTGTTGGAATTAAGCGTCAATTTATTTGCTCCCAAACTTCTTCAGAACTCCCAAGAGTTTTGAAAGAACTCAAAGTTGAACTTGTGGATCTTCTGACAAAAATATGTAATCTTTCATTGAAATCTGCCTCCGTTCCTGAGGACTGGAAGGTAGCAAATGTCACCCCCATCTTTAAAAAGGGTTCCAGAGGAGATCCGGGTAACTACAGGCCAGTCTGACTTCAATACAGTCTGACTTCAATACCGGGAAAGTTGGTGGAAACCATTATCAAGGACAGAATGAGTAGGCACATTGATGAACACGAGTTATTGAGGAAGTCTCAGCATGGGTTCTGTAAGGGAAGATCTTGCCTCACTAACCTGTTACATTTCTTTGAGGGGGTGAACAAACATGTGGACAAACGAGACCTGGTAGATATTGTTTACCTTGACTTCCAGAAAGCTTTTGACAAAGTTCCTCATCAAAGGCTCCTTAGTAAGCTTGAGAGTCATGGAGTAAAAGGACAGGTCCTCTTGTGGATCAAAAACTGGTTGAGTAATAGGAAGCAGAGAGTGAGTATAAATGGGCAGTCTTCGCAGTGGAGGATGGTAAGCAGTGGAGTGCCGCAGGGCTCAGTGCTGGGCCCCATGCTCTTTAACTTGTTCATAAATGATTTGGGAGTTGAGAGTAGGCAGTGAAGTGGCCAAGTTTGCAGATGACACTAAATTGTTCAGGGTGGTAAGAACCAGAGAGGATTGTGAGGCACTCCAAAGGGATCTGTTGAGCCTGGGTGAGTGGGCGTCAACGTGGCAGATGAGGTTCAATGTGGCCAAGTTCAAAGTAATGCACACCGGGGCCAAGAATCCTAGCTACAAATACAAGTTGATGGGGTGTGAACTGGCAGAGACTGATCAAGAGATCTTGGCATCGTGGTAGATAACTCACTGAAAATGTCAAGACAGTGTGCGATTGCAATAAAAAAGGCCAACGCCATGCTGGGAATTATTAAGAAGGGAATTGAAAACAAACCAGCCAGTATCATAATGCCCCTGTATAAATCGATGGTGCGGTCTCATATGGAATACTGTGTACAATTCTGGTCACCGCACCTCAAAAAGGATATTATAGCATTGGAAAAAAATGCAGAAAAGGGCAACTAGAATGATTAATGGTTTGGAACACTTTCCCTATGAAGAAAGGTTAAAATGCTTGGGGCTCTTTAGCTTGGAGAAATGTCGACTGCGGGGTGACATGATAGAGGTTTACAAGATTATGCATGGGATGGAGAAGGTAGAGAAAGAAGTACTTTTCTCCCTTTCTCACAATACAAGAACTCGTGGGCATTCAGTGAAATTGCTGAGCAGTCGGGTTAGAACGGATAAAAGGAGGTACTTCTTCACCCAAAGGGTGATTAACACGTGGAATTCACTGCCACAGGAGGTGGTGGCAGTTACAAGCATAGCCAGCTTCAAGAGGGGGTTAGATAAAAATATGGAGCAGAGGTCCATCAGTGGCTATTAGCCACAGTGTGTATATATATGTGTGTGTGTGTGTATATATATATATATACAAAAAAATTTGGCCACTGTGTGATACAGAGTGTTGGACTGAACGGGCCATTGGCCTGATCCAACATGGCTTCTCTTATGTTCCTAGCATTGGCTTTGGGTCTGAGATAGAGCTCAATGCAACTTACATATTGGTGACAACCCAGACCAAATCTTTTGAAATATTTAGTTATTTAATTCATGTATTTTCTGCATTTCTCTCCAGTGGGGACCCAAAGCAGCTTACACAGTTTTCCATTTTATCCTCACAACAACTCTGTGAGGTAGGTTAGGCTGAGAGGGTGTGACTGGCCCAAAATCACTTCATGGCATGAGTGGGGATTCAGACCTAGGTCTCTTAGGTACTAGCCTGACAGTCTTAAGCACTACATCATCCAGATCTCACCTTGCAGTTTATGTAAATGTTAAAGAGCATAGGGTGCAGCCCTGCAGGGCTCCATAGGCCAAGGGGCTAAGCAGCAATCTGCCTGCACCACCATCTGAGATCTACCCTCCAGATAAAATTGGAACCACCACAGAACAGTGCCTCTCAATTCCAGCCTGGAAAGGTGGTCCAGAAGGATACCGTAGCTGAGGGTATCAAAAACTGCTAGGCCCCAGAGAATAAACAGTCACGTTCCCTGGCCCACTCCCAGCACAGATCATCCACCAGGGTGTCCAAGGCTATTTTAGACTCATAATTAGGCTTTAGGATTGAGCTATTAGTGAATTAAATGTAGGTTTGTCAACTTTTTTTTTGTCCTGACAGGTTCCTATACCTTGAGCTGCAAAGAATGCAGAAAACAAATGAAACTTCCCATTGCTGAATCTACTGTTATCTTCTAATAAATGATGAAATGTCTCCATATGATATATATTTTGGAGCAAAGGAAGAATTAAACGATTTCTAGGCTCAGAAAATTACATTCAAAGAGCCCATGATACAGGGTGCCTTAAAATACCTCCTTTGTAAAACTCTAGGTGGTAGTGCATTAAGGTTCATTTTAACTTGTGCCACAATCGAGCACAGGGTATGGTATCAAAAGTCACCTTCAAATCCATGAAGGTAGCAGCAAGGATCCCCTGACTCTTGCTTGTACATTTATTGATATCAGGAAAACCTTCACCTGCCAGTTTCTGATTTCTCTTAAAATAGGATCTTTAGTTGCTAAAAATACGGACACAGTTAAGGAAAAGTAGAGTAACATACACATTCTAAGGCTACTAAATCCAAGGGATTGTGCCAGTTTAAGATCACATGAAGGGCCCCTGTTTCAAATACCACTAGTTTCCACAAGTGGCAAGGCCTTTTCTATGGCTGCCCTAGAGTTTTGGAATACGTTCCCCTGAAAACAGCAGGCTTATTTATTGCAGATTCCCCCCCCCCCTTTTTTTTCTTTAATAACTTAGTGATGCCATTCTAAGCAGAAAAATACCCTTTAAATCCAATGGACGCAGAAGGCTGTACTTCTGCTTAGGATGCCATTGTAAATTATCTTTCTTGTTTTTCTTTAACATTATTTTTGTTGCTGTTTCTGGTTTTATTTGAGATGATTAAATTGCTATCTTACTATTTTATTGATGGATTGATTTGTTTTTATGTGTACATTGGTTTGAAAAACATTTTATAAAGTTTCTCAAATAAGCTAGCTTCTCAGTCCAGAGTGACAAAAGATTCTTTCCCCTGCATTGGCTGTAAGCCCAGAGAGCATTAGTTGTGCAGTTTGGTTCCTATGAAAATGCTGTGATGTATTGACCTTCAGCCAATCCAATAGCAACTCTGGCTCTCAGAAGATATCAGTAGTGGCTGCAGTTCTCCCTTGAGGTAAAGTAACCAACATTCTCATCACTTCCTTTTTTTGTTCTTATGGGGAGAGGGAGATAAACATAATTTTTCTTGCAACACTATGTTTAATAAAGTTTATGGTCTTTAGACCTCTCAGACTCAATGGACTAAAACACAGCAGGTTCTGGTAAGAAAAGGAATCAGAATTAAGTGTATATTTCATGCAGATTTTCTGTAACAACACTAGGGCGGTGTTTCCAATTTGCAGGGTTGCGACCCGGCACTGGGCCACGGAAATCTCAATACAAGGTTCCAAGAAAAACCAAAGCTAGCCCCGCCCCCAGCAAAGCTCTGCTTCCTTCCTTCCCCCGTCTCTGTTGTGCAGAAAAAAGCTAGGCTTGAAGACTGACACGGGATTTAAAGCCTGAGCTTCATTTTGCTTCCTTCCTTTCTCCGTCTCTGTGTTGTGCAGATGAAAGCTAGGCTTGAAGACTGACACAGGCTACAAAGCCTGGGCTCCATTTTCCTTCCTTCCGTCCCCCAATGTCTCTGTGTTGTGCAAATAAAAGCTAGGCTTGAAGACTGACACAAGCTTCAAATCCTGAGCTATGTTTTCCTTCCTTACATCCCCCAATGTCTCTGTGTTGTGCAGAGAAAACTAGGCTTGAAGACTGACAGAGGCTGCAAAGCCTGAGCTCCATTTTCCTTCCTTCCCCTGTCTCGGTGTTATGCAGATAAAAGCTAGGCTTGAAGGCTGACATTTTGACTCAGCATGAGTTTCAGAGAGATTTTTCTGAAAATGAAATCACTTCAGAAGAAGAGGCAGGTTTGGGGGAGTGCCCTGGAAGTGACATCACAGGAAGAGGTGGAGTTTTGGTTCAGTGTGCCTTAGAAGTGACATCACTTGGCCCTTGACCTGGAAGTGACACCACAGGAAATGATGTAATTCCTGTCTCCCAGCTCCACCCCCAAAGTTTCCTGGATCCACACCTGAATTTTAGTGGACCACAAAGGAGAGTAGTGTAAAAATAACCAAGCCATGGGGAAAAAAAGTTTGGGAAACCCTTAGGGCAATGTCCATAAGGATTATTTTGTAACATACCAGCGGGGTGATGGGAACAGCTTCCTAGCAGTTAAAATGTGATTGAAATGCACAGATACAGCAGAGAATCATAGCTCTGGTATTTCATTTCTGTAACACTAATCTAGCACATCTCTCTGCTATAATTCTCATGTTGTCGCCTGGTTATAGTGATACTGATTGCCCCAATTGTTTAACAGATATTTGCAAAACCAAAAAGGTTTAGTGCCTAGTTAGTAAGCTGAAAGAAGGGCGAGAAGTAAAGACTCATTTACCATAAGATGATGATTGGAAAACATACTCATAGCGGTGAAATTCACTTGCTATAAAGACCACATACATTTTTAAGGCTTTATTTTTTAAAAATTAGTCATTTTTTATACCTGCCCCCTCCATTTTTAACTAGTACTAAGTTCCTTTCTGTTGCATTTTTGCTATTCACTTTGACATGCTGGATAAACCTATAAGCAAAAATATATATTTTAAAAAATGATGGATAGGAAAGCAGCAGGAACAATTTAAGCATTTGTAGGTTGCAGACAGATGCAATGCAAAGTCCAATAACTCCTTGTTTTTCAGAGTGGTTGTGTCCCAATGCAGAACCAAATCAAATTCTGAAACCCCAATTTATTCTCTGTGAGAAAGCATCATGCTTCTTTTCTGTTTCTAGGAGACCTCTAACAGCTGTCAGTCAGTGTGAAGTGTGGAGCACAACTGTTATTTGAGTAAACTGCCTCTATTTCTATCATGATTGCCACAAACATGATACCTGAACCACACAGTGTCAAACAGTGGCATTTGGAGAGCTTGGGGACGACAAGCCCCAGCCCAAATTGAACAACAGAAATGCTGCATACACGATTCAGCTCTTGGACAACTATTGAAAACCAATCTCTTAACAAGCAGGTAAAATAAAATGTCTGAAGTCAAGCACCTCTTTCAAACTGCTGTGCTTTTGTAGCATATTAAAGTGCTGTAACTACTTCCACACTGAACATGGCTTTCCCCCTTCTAATGCATATACATTAATGCTTTTGTAATTTAAACAGGAAGTGCTTAAATGTTTCCCATATTAAATTAATCCTGTTTGTCAGCATCATTGCAACACAAGTGAGTGGAGTAATTGTGCATCTGAGCCAGATGGTATCTCAAAAATCTGGTGTGACAGGAATTCTGTCTTCCAGCTCCATTCATGCCTGACTTCTGTTTTTATTTGCCCAATTAGATGCCAAGCTGTGTCCCAAACACTAACTGCAAGACCTGTATCACGTAAGTCAGTTTGAGGGGTACCTGACTGTTTGGCAACTGCAGATCAGGGCTGACCAGAGGGCAACTTGGTCTGTGGTTGTTTACATTGTATAAGAAACCTCTACCTGGTATCGTTTGTAGAACATCTGGGAATAAAGGTAGCATTAGGGGTAAAGTATAGATGACTGGGGAAGGCAATGGCAAACCACCCTGTAAAAAGTCTGCCAAGAAAATGTCATGATGTGATGTCACCCCGTGGGTCAGTGATGTCTTACTGCTTGCACAGGGGACTACCTTTACTTTTACCTTTTTAGTGATGCAGCATGGCAAGCCGTATCATGTTGTGTGCATTGTACTGCAAAATATATTTGAATGGTAATCTTGATCATTTTAGGCATTCAATGCTGGTGAGTCTTTGTCGGGAGGGTTTGGTGTTAGAACTACACAAATTCTTGAAATCTTTAGAGAGCAAGGCAAATGGAAACCATTGTCAGGCGTCCTGTGAGCCATCATCATTACCTCAACTGGAATCATGTGAGGAGTTAATGCCAGGTGTAATTCCAGTTTTAGTAGAGATGGTTAAGAACCTATAATTTTGAACTGTTCCATTACATTCAGCCAACAGATACTGCAATAAAATTCAGTGAACCAAAACTATATCAAATAAAATTTTGTTCATTTCCAGTGCACACAAAATATCTGGTTAACCATTGCTTTGACAACATTGCTTTTCCATTTTTTCCAGCTCTGCAGGCTTCTCCAGCCTTCAGCTGGCACAAAAGTAGGAACTGCAGTTGTGGAAGTGCTATATTATTTTGTTTGTCTTTTGATTCATAGTATTACTATATTAATATTTATATAAAATTTGTTCTTAGTCTGTAGTAAGGACAAAGGGAATAGGAAATCTTATCAGCAGTGATGTTAAAATATTTGCATTTCACTTCCATAGCTGGGAAGTTTATCAGCTTTGTGTGTTTGGGTGTATACACACCATAAAGTCACAGCTGACTTATGATGACCCTGTGGGGTTTTTAAGGGAAGAGACATTCAGAGGTAGTTTGCCATTGCCTGCCTCTGCCTAGCACCTCTGGACTTCTTTGGGGTCTCCCATCCAAGGACAAAGCAGGGGTGACCCTGTTTAGCTCCCAAGAATCCCACTATAGACAAGCTGCCCTGGCCTGGATAGCTCCAGCTACATTGATCTAGCCTGAGCTATCCAGATGAGGGCAACTTGTCTATAGCAGGATTCTATTTGCTATCAAGCAGAAATCATTGTGCAAAGAATGCACCAGAATACTGACAGCTTCAAAATCATGCACTTTAAGGTGGGATGACCAGTACTAGCATGGCATATATGTGCATGCTTTGGTCCTCATCCAATTCTGAGGGAAATTTTAATACACATCTGGAAGTTTCAATGCAATATTGTTTTCCACTTGGAGTGAGTGCTAACTTACAAAAGCTTATGTACCACTGGACTCCTGTTTTGTTGTTCATTTATGTGTTTTGCCTATGTGCATAATGTCTTATTTGCCAGTACAAATATGTGAATAAGAACATAAGACAAGCCATATTGGATCAGGCCAGTTGCCCAACCAGGCCAACACTCTGTGTTACGCAGTGGCCAAAACCCAGGTTCTATCAGGAGGTCTACTAGTGGAGCCAGAACTCCAGAAGCCCTCTCACTGTTGTCCCCCAAGCACCAAGGATACAAAGTATAACTGCCCCACATATTAATTATTCATGTCTTAAGGTGCATAGTAGCCTAGTGGTCTTCCCTGTGGTTTCCTGCCTATTGTTGACAGATGCACTAGATCAAGGATGTCAAACATGTGGCCTGGGGGCCGAATCAGGCCCCCAGAGGGCTCCTATCAGGCCCCTGAACAACTGGCAGTCATCTGCTTCCTTCTCCCCCTCTCTTGCTTCCTTCTGCATGGCAGTTTACTTTTCCAAGCTTGCTCAATTGCACAGGAGCTACAGAGCAAAACCTCTATTTTTTTCATTGGCTGAGGTTCCTCCCTTGAGGAGGAAGGGCAAGCTTGCTTCAAAGGAAGCTCTGGCTCTTTCCTTCCTTCCCCAGGGGACCAGGAGGGGGAGGAGCCTCAGCCAATAGAAGGAAGAGAGGCTTGGCTCAGTAGCTGTGCTGTGCAACTGAGAGAGCCCAGATTGCACAGGAAAGATACAAAACAAGCACCTTTAAGACCAACAAGTGCTAATGTTTCAAGCATGTTTTATTTAAAGGGTTTTTTTAAAAAAATCTTTGTGTTTGTCTGTGTACTTCATAAAGTTTGTATCTCTGCTACCTGGCATTACATTTTATGACACACATGGCCCAGCCTGGCAAGGTCTCATTTATGTCAGATCTGGCCCTCATAACAAATGAGTTTGACACCCCTGCACTAGATGTTATGCCATAATTTATTTGGGATACCACTCCCACAGTCCACAGATGATTGACAGAAAAAAAGAGAAGGAAATGCTAAAATTCCCACCAAAGTACTAGTAGTGTGATTAGGATGCCACATGAACAGCTATGCCATATTCAATGGGTTAGACTCAGTTGATCCCTCAGTTAATGTTAAAGGAGTTCTTCCTCTTCAGTGAAGGGAATAGAAGAAGAATCATGTTGTACAGTGACCATAGTTAGCCATAGCACAAACTCCATGTAAGTCATCAGTTCTTTCTGTTAAATGTAGGGTTGTTTTTTTAAAGACCTAGTCTCATTAAAAGACCTAGTGTGTGTTGTATAGGTTACTTCCTGGTAATCTCTTTAAGACTAGTGGAACTGTGCCTACGTAAAGCATACTTTATTTTTTAAAATCTGGGATCTAAAAATTGTTGAAATGTAGATTCCCTTTTAGAGAAGTTTATGTTTAATTCCCAGTGTGGTATTCCTCTGACAGTTTAAAAAGAGAGAGAAGTGTGTTGCTTGGAAGACAATGGGAACCGTAACATAGCTCTTTCCTGTCCAAAGTGCAGCACATAGAAAAGATGGATCTGTATAGGGGCCAGGCCCATAGCCTGAAAATTTTAGGTGGGGGGGGCCCACTGAATAAAATTTCTGATGGAGGCCCCCTCCCCCGCTCTGGCGGCCCTTTCCCCCCTCCACGGCGCCTTCCCCTCCCTCCCCCCCACCTGGTGAAGCGCCGGTTCCTGAGGCTCTTTCAAGGCCTCCCCCCCAGCCGATCAGCTGATCAATGGGAAAAGCTGCGCTGAGGCCAGTGCTCCTATGCCAGCCTTTGGGCACTCTCCAGACCAGCAAGCAGCTGAAAAAGTGGCTACTGCTTCCACTCCCTCCCCTATTAGGGGTGTGGAAGAAAAATGCCAGAGGACACACTTTTTACTTTGGGGGAACCCTTTTGGCTACAGAAGGTAGAAGTACCACACACTCAATTAGGAGAGATCTTGAGAATCTATTTCCTTTGTAAAGCTACAGGACGAATGGCTCTCCATTGAAAGAAAAACAACAGAAAAATTGAGTGAACTTCCAAGAGTTTTTATGCACAATAAAATTATGGGTTTTTTTCTTCCTGAGGGGACAGTTACATTCATCTCTAATGGTGTCACAAGTCTCTTTGTTGTGTTGAAGCAGGCTAAGAAATTTATTGCAAGATAAGTTTTCATGGACTAGAGCTCACTTTGTCAGATACATGAAGTTTTATCTCCACTTGGCAGATGTACATAGACGGGACAGGGGAAATAAATTTTAATACAATGGGGCCAGAAGACCTGGGAATGGATTGGGTATGCAGGTAAAAAAGAAGAACATTGTGACCTGCCTACAACAGCAATCACTGATAATGCTTTCAGAGTAGCCCAGGAAATCCTTTGCAGTGGGCATGAGTTACCGAAACTTGATAAATCCAAACTGGAAAGAGAATCAAATTTGCTGATTAAGTGTGTGTGTGTGTGAAATGCTGTCAAGTAACTTCTGACTTATGGTAACCCTATGAATTAAAGCACCCTATCATTAACAGCCTTGCACAGGTCTTGCAAATTGAGGGCTGTGGGTTAAATTTAAGCTGAGCTGTTTCACACTGGAACCTCCCTACTGAAGCACTGCAATAGCTGGATACAAATCAGGCACAAAAAGGCACTATCCAGGAGCCAGTGGGAGAATATTTCATTCTTTCCTCTGTGAAGCAGGAAATAGGGGAGACTGGGCAAAAGGAGCTGCGATGCAAGAAACAGGAAGGAGGAAGCAGCAGACACTCAGTTGCTCAGCAGACCAGGGGTGTTTTTACATTCAGTTTGATCCAGAGTTTTAGAGCCTTCAAATCGCCTGCCACCGTTCCGCTTTAGTTATTTTCCTTTCACATTTGTGGATTTGCTCTGCTTATTTTGCATAGCCAGACTTCTATATTGCCTGCTGAAAGCATTTCAATTGGGGGGTGGTCTCTGATCAGAGGGCAGCCGGAATACCAGTGCTTAGTTAAATGTATATGATTGCTTGGAAATCATGTCAGCACTGCAAAAACAATACAAATTTAAATTACAAGATGAAGCAAGCAATGATATGTAAAAATTTCAAGTGCTGTCAGTTCTCATGCAAATTACTGTTGCTGAGGAGTCTTTTAAAACACGTGAAAACTTCTACAATACAAGTTTGAAATGCCTGTAGAGAAATGACTGGATCAAAACTAGTTTTGAGAAAAACGTAGCAGCAGCACCAAAACCCATCTCACCGAAACTCAATGCACCCACTCAATGCACAGCAGCCAAGAAGGTCTGAGCGCCTGCTCCGGCTGCAACGCCACTGAGGATGTTCTCCGCAGCTGAGAACGAAACGTCTGGAAGGAAAACTTTCTCCAGTAGAACACGGCACTTGATCCCGAAAGATTCTACAAACCCTAACAAATGTAGATGCTTCGAGCAGCAACGATGCAAAACAGTTGTGAGAACATTAGGTAGTGTAAAAGGTGAATTTCCAATGTGATGATAGAGAGTCACAAACTGTCAGTGTAAGAACACCCCAGATTGGAGCCCTGCAAGGCTGGATACAGCCTGTGGGCCATATGTTTGATACTCCTGGTTTAATGTGTCATGTTTAAGTACTTTTTGTTTTGTTTCAGTTGTTTTTCTCAGATTTCTTCAGTTCAAACCCTACTGCACTGTTTACTGGATGTCTATCCTGTTGATTGTATTTGTCTTATGTAATTCACCTTGAGTCTCAGTGAGAATTGTGGACTATAAATAATGCAACTAAAATAATTAATGAGGGTTTTTTACGTCCATGGCATAAAAAGTTTTTAGCTATCAATTTCCATTTATTAGACTAATATCAGTGACAGGATATTTCCCCTCCAGGCCTGTTGAAAACCCTAGCCTTACTATTGGGAGTATTTATTAGTTTCTATAGCAAAGTGCTACGGCTAAGGTATTGTGGCTGGAAGCAAGTAAACCTACAAAGCAAATATATTAGAAAAAAAGATAAAACATTTATTGAAGTATGTTCATATTCATTATAATAGGGGTAGATGAAAGCCTAACCTAAATAATACTTTAATATAAGACAACTGGCTAGGTTGTATAACATTAGCTGAATGCAAGTATCATCTGTTTAGGGAATTCTGGACTTACCCAGCATGACCTCTCACAGGAGAAGCTCACTGAACAGGAATCAGTAGGGTTGCCAATCCCCTGTTGGGGGCAGGGGATCCCCTGGTTTAGAGGCCCTCCCCCCACTTCAGGGTTATCAGAAAGCAGCTGGGGGGGGGGAGGGAATGTCTGCTGGGCATTACATTATACTCTATGGCAGGGTTTCCCAAATTTATCTTTCCTGTGGCCCGGTTATTTTTACACTTCTCCTTTATGGCCCACTAAAATTCAGGGGTGGAGCCAGGAGACTTTAGGGGTGGAGCCGGGAAACAGGAATTATATAATTTCCTGTGGTATCACTTCTGGGTCAAGGGCCAAGTGATGTCTTTTCCAGGGCACATTAAACTCTACCTTTTCCTGTGATGTCACTTCCAGGGCACTTCCCCAAACCTGCCTCTTCTTAAGTAACTTTGAAAAAAGCAGCACAGCCTCACTCTGAAGCACTACCTCTTTAATTCACCTGGGTCCCAGGTGGGTGGAAGGGACAGCGCAGCAGTGACTACCTACTCCTCATTTAAAGACCCCCATGGGTGGCAGGGATGGCGTGTGGAGGCAACCTGGGGCAGGAAAAATCTCAGCACCCCCACCTGCATTGGTCCATGGAAAAATTGTCTTCCACAAAGCTGGTCCCTGGTGCCAAAAAACTTGGGGACCACTGCTCCAACACATACTACAGTTAGAACTTATATGGGATTATGTTTTTCCTGCATTTCCTGCTACAGATGTTAGTTTAAAACATCAGCCTTTGTATATTTTCCAAAAGTTTTCCCTACACATACCTTCTGTTTAATCCTAGTTACTCCCTAGTTAGTATGTTCAAGATAGCAGCCTTTGAAAAAGAAAAGAGATTAAAGATATAATTAGTAATTGAAGGCTAGATTCTACAGATACTTTCTTCCAGTGGCAATAATTTCCTTTACCAGCTTGTGAAGGAGACTTTTATGCTAGCTCATGCACCATAAAACCCTCCTAGCTTGCAAGAAAGTTGCACAGGTTCCAATGTTGCACAGGATCCAACAGCTTTCACTGTTTTTTAATTATAATGAACAGTGAATTTCTGAAACATATTTAAAAGTATGCAAAATAAGCTGTCAGCAAAACCATCTTAGAGTGTAAAGTTAGAGTCTAGTAGCACCTTTAAGACCAACATTTTTGTTCAAGGTATAAGCTTTCGAGTGTGAATACCCTGAATAAAACTTCGTTGGTCTTAAAAGTGCTACTGGACTCAAACATTATTCTGATGCTTGTGACCCACAGGGCTACCCACTTGGATACATCTTAGAGTGTGTTCAGCCCAGACAGACTGTGGCTTGTCTGTGAAGAAATTTAATTGAAGAAGTGCTCTAGGGTAAAAATTATGAAACGATTTTGATACCACAGAATGCTGGTACTTCACAGAAAGCACAGTAGCATCAGTGGTGTATTAATCTGTAATGTTTGTGTTGCTGAGCTGTGCTTTGAGACCAACATGTGGTTTGATTTAGCTCTTTCAGGAAAGAGTCAGGTTTATAAGCCATTGGTTTGACATGTGGACTGACAAGCAGCATAAGCAGTTTTTGCACTGGATTATCTTGAAGTGTGGTGCATCACAGCTGAAGTAAATAAGTGAGTCACAAGTTCTTTTCCCACATTTTTTGTGTGGGTAAAAATAAGTTATTCAAAGTCTCCCTTCCAGCCCATTAATCTTTTGTCCATGCCAATGCTGGCATCTGTAGGGTTCAGCACTGTAATCAGCTGCTGCTTATAGCAAACTAAATACCAGTCCATGGAGAGCCAAGCACAGGGGTGATAAACTCATTGTACTCTTGTGAAATGAGTGTTTAATTAAGGCCTATTTAGCAAAGCCATGCAGAGAAGTGAAGTTTGATAAAAAGAATTTGTTTCCATGATAACAAGAGTTAATCCCTCCCCTTAAGGTATGTACAGATAATGCCTGCCTCTAGTAACTACTGTGGGATTTTATGCAAGGTGAATTCTGCTTCTCCTTATATTAACTCCTCTTCTGCTACCTGCCTGACAGGATTCCCATGTGCTTTGTGCAGCCTGTTTCTCTTAGTCAAGAAAGACAATTGGATACCTTTGCATGTTTATCTAGTTTTATGCTTATTTTACACTTTTTAAAAAGTCTTTTCCCAGTTTAGCTGATGTTGCGGCAGGGAAGTAGGGAATAGTTCCACAACTGTGAAACAGCCATTTAGGACTCTGTACCATATAGCTGGCTGAGAAAGGTTGTACATCTGTCTGAAAGGGAGTCAGTGCATAGCCACAGTGAGTTCACCACTCCAGAAATGACTGCATGAAAATAAAACATTTACATCAATGCAGTCCAATGAAATCTGGAAATGGTGAAACGGCTGATCAGTGTAGAGAGTAGGGCTGCCAATCCCCAGGTGGAGCAGGGTAATCAGAAAGTGTGGAGGGAAGGGAAATGTCTGCTGGGCACTATGGAGACTGATTCCTATAGGGTATAATGGAGAATTGATCTCTGTGTGTCTGGGGCTCTGGAGAGGCTGTTTTTTTGAAGTAGAGACACCACATTTTCAACATAACATCTGGTGCCTCTCCTCAAAACACCTTCCAAGTTTCAAAAAGACTGGACTAGGGGATCCAGTTCTATGAGCCCCCAAAGATGCCCCTCTCCATTATTTCCAATGAAGGGAAGATATTTAAAAGTGTGTGGTCCCTTTAAATGTGATGGCCAGAACTCCCTTTGGAGTTCAGTTATGCTTGTCACAACCTTGTTCCTGGCTCCACTCCCAAAGTCCTTGGTTATTTCTTGAATTGGGCTTGACAACCCTAGCAGAGAGGATGGCTGCAATTTGTTTTTACCCTGATAGGTTCTCTTTGCCTCTGCTAAACTGAGAGATGTGAGTTCAACAGATGAAGCTTTCCCCATCATTGCATTGCTAACATGCCAGGGGGGAAATGGCTCCTGTTCTTTTGTTTGTCACAAGCTACTAAAGACATAAAGCTTTTGCCAGGAGAAATGTGAGACCTGGAAGACACCCAACTGGAGGTGTAATCTAATGCACTCTCAAGAAGAAACACATGCACAGTTGTTCAAATCTGGGTGTTGGCATGAAGCCTTGCATTGCTGACTTTTTGAGAATATGCTTTGCCAGTTCAACAGTTCTGTGGTCCAACAGGTATTTGCACAATGCCGTAAATGAAGTGAAACTAGTTGTCTCTGGCTTAAAGACAGATTTTCCAGGAGCTACACATTAGGGTTTCCCAGCCCGATTCATGCCGTAGTACCTCTCAAGGTTTTCATCTTGTGAGTGCCTAGGACTGCAGTTTTAAAAATATAGCAGCATAGACAAGTTGGGAGAGGGAAACCCTAATACATAGGATTATGCTGTTGACCTTTCAAGATGAGGGGGGACTGATCCATTCCCTTCTGCAAAGCCAGTAAGGGAATCTGCTTCTCTTAAGACAGGAGGCATGCATACTAACCTAAGGCTATAGAGTTTCAGGAGGGGGAAGAAGTGGTTCCATTCTTCAAAGTAAGTATATCCCATTGTATTTCAAGTAACCATAGTTATTTGCTCTTATATACTTTATTCACATCTGCACTGTTCTGCCCAGAATAGGCTCACAAGGTGGTTCATGAAAAATAAAAACACATATTATAAAATTCAATTGAGGGGGGAGCAACAAGTGCCTTCAGGCATAGCAACGTGGAGCTGATCAGGAAGTTGAAATCTCAATATTATCTGCATCATTATAAAATTCTCCATCTTCTTTTCCTGGGGGTTCCCACTCCCTTAGGAGGAGCCTTTGGGGAAACATTAATCTGATAACAGGAATTAACCTCCATCCACAGAAAGGATCCATGGCATCCAAACCATGGTCTTCCTGGATCTTCATTCATAATTCAAATCTCTTTTCAAATATAATTTCCAGAATTGGTCCTGTGTCAATAATATGGAGCTGATCAGCTTAGCTAGCCAGCCTTTAATTTATATAGCTGCTAGTATATAATTGTTATGAGCTTTTGAAGAAAGTGAATCTGTGGGTTATGAATAAGTGTTTATAACTGACTGCTGTAACCCACATTGTCACACTCATAGAAACTCTTGTGAGCCTCATGGCAATCCTTTGGAAGCCCATCACAATTTCAGAAGGGAGACAAGTAACCAACCAACAAATAGAACTCTATTTCCTTGGGACAACTTCAGTCTCCTGTCTGTTTCACAGGTTTGTTGGAAAATGGTTTATTGAAAATATCCCAGAGATCAAAGTGGACTTCACCAGCTTGCTACCACGTTTCATATCGTACATATTCTCCTTTCTGAGCCACGATCTATGTACAGGAGCCCAAGTAAGCTGGAAGAACTGGTAAGTTCAGGATGAATATGATCTTCACTAGATAGAAGAGTTGTCCAATTAGTACAAGAAAAGAAAATTGCTGTACTTTCAAACCACACTAATGAAACCAATAGGCTATAAGCAGCCTTAAGAAACCTGCTGAAGAATACACAAAATTGCAATGATTGCAATCAGATGCATTGTGATTCATGTCACTATGTTACTATGCACTATGCATGCCTGTCTCTCCTCTCATATCACAAATAATAATTTCCTGCTTTTTAAATATTGTGCCAAATCTATCACCTGCTTCGTCACTCAGTTTAGTGTTTGGGCTGGCCTTGGATATCACATCTCATGTGGTGTCAAAAACAGGATGGTCACATCACAGCACAGAGCTGTCTTAAGGCCATTGATCTCGATGGACTAAACCCACCTCTACTGTGCACTTCATCCTGGCTAGCATATGTAGTACAATTCAAAAATTATAACTTCAAAGGTATATCTTCCTTACATATTGTGATCAAATAAGGGGGAATATTTACAGTATCAAAATGTTCGTCTGCATGATTAACTGTAAAGCAGTTTGTTAAATTGAGCATAGTTTAATTATGTGAAACAGTGATAAGAGAGTAATTATAACCTGTTTCCATCTAACTCTGTCAAATACTAATATGGCAATCAAAATATCTCTCTGATTCAAATAAAAATAGATTCTATGACAATACATGTTCAGTATTTTAATTCCTCTAATGCTATGTTCCCGATATGAGAACAGACTTTAGTACTCGGACAGCCCAATCCTTACTTCCATGGCACTCAGCTGTGGCATAAGTGTGGCGCTGCTAGTAGACACCCTAAGGGCTTTGACCCGCTCGGGCATGGGGGCGAGCGGAGGGAAGAAGCACAGCTCGCCGCATGGGAGACCATCACCATGGCAGCACCGCTGGCATGGGATCCCCCATGTGCACATGATGCAAAGACAGCAGGAGGGGCAGGCTAGCACAGGCTCCCCCGGATTGGCCAGTCTTGGCACAGGTGCCGTGGCAGATGACAGGGCTGGGGAAAGGCTGCCCTGGAGAGGCTGATTGCCTTCCCCAACCTGCCCCCTGACAGAGAACTGAGCCAATCACAAGCAGATGGCCAGGCCAAAAGAGAGAAATCCCACCGACAAAGAGAGGGGAAAGGAGTGAGGTGCAAGAGAAGCGTGACTCGCTGCCGAGGTGGGGGCGGAGGGAGGGAAGGGGCAGGTTGGAGCTTCAGGATTGGCCAGTCCCGCGGCTGAGCCCACCCACTGTCAGAGACTTGTGCCAATGGCAGGCAGACGAGTGGAGCCATGTGACCTCTCTTCCAGCCATAAACAGGAAACACATAGTGCAGCAATCTGCACACAGAGACCCCAGGCAAAATGTGTGTCTCGGAACAAGCAGACAGAGTCCAGGCATGCCACCAAGCCCCATAGGGAAGCCCTGCCTGGCAAGGACTCAGAGTCCCTCCAGGACACCCTGACGCCCCCTGCTGTGTGCATGAAACCTCTCCCCCAGGAGCCACAGAACGCAGAGAGTGAGGCACCGGCCATACAGCCACTCCATTAGCGCTCCTCACTCGCTGTAGGCCACCCCCTCCCATTGGAGGAGTGGGGCAAAGATCCCCCCCTCCCCTGTCCAGCCCTGCAGTGGCAAGGTAGCTCATAGTTTGTTCACCCCCTCCTCCTCCCCAAGAAATGAGTTAGCCCGCCCTCCAAGACAGTCCCTTGGGGAGCCCACTGACAGAGTGGCAGAGAGGAGGGGGAGGGGCACAGGTAACATGCAGCAGTTGCCACACACGAGAGACAAAGTAGGGCACATCTCAGACATTATTGGTCAGGAAGTGAGTGCAACAGTTTCCCAGGAACAATTTGGACCATCTTGCAGGGTGCGAGGCTCCACTCAGAGAGGTGGGCAGGAACAGCTGACTGGGTATGGGAGGGGATTGGAATCACCACACATGGAAGGCGCTGTGTTGGATTCCCACCTGCAAAACAGAAACAGAGATCAAGAGCACCCGAAGGGGCAGCAGCTGCAGCGTGTGGCTGTGTTTCACTGTGGGAAACTCTTAAAGGGACAGATCTTGAAACACCTTCCCACAGGCATTGGAGCAGCTGCCAGACCCCTCCTCCCCCCCCCCCCCGCGCCCTGCCAGAGATGGAAACAAGGCAGAGCCCCTACCTGAGCTTGCAGCCCAGATCAAGTGCTGGAGATGCGGTCACTCTGCCCAGCTGTGAGCGCGGTGGGGGGGGGGAGGAACTTTGGCATGCATGGTCACACTTACCCATCCATGTGTTTCCATCTCTTCACTCTGAGCCCCTGAAGACTGGTTACCTGTTGGGACTTGGAAATGAGAGGTTAGCCATAGAGGAGAGACCTCGTTCTCTTCCTCACAAGTCAAAGAGCTCGCCCTGTACTGCCTAAGCAACCTCGCTGTGCAGTGCCCATCACCAAAGTACCCCGGCCCTCGTTCTAAGTCTGCATGGCAAAGAGCTCCCTGGTAGAGCCCCTTTGCCACACACCCTCCCCTACGTAAAGAGTTGTGCGAGGCCACAGTTGATGTTTTTCTAGAAGGTGGGGAGCGGTGATTGGGTGTTGGGGGGGGCTCACCCAGCCTGGGGTGTGAGGGGATTGGTGAGGCAATTACATGGCTTCCTAAGGGGTTTGCAAGCTCCCGCGGCGGTGGGGGAAATCTTTGTTTTCAGTTTCAACAAGTGCCTATGGGATACGCCACCGTTTTCATGGATGTAACTTTACACCTCTTGGGGGGCGGGGAGTTGTGTCATGGCCCAAAGTTCTTAAGAGAGCCAGTTAATCCTGGCTGTGCCCCTAACTCCACCCCCTCCAATGCCGGTGCAGCTCTCTCTGCCAGACTTCCACCTCCGCTCGGGCAGAGCCCTCAGGCACTGCTGCCCTCAGGCAGGGCGATGTCAGGCAGGGCCCTGCCCGCATATGTCCCCTCCGCCATGGTGCAACTGCGACTTCCGCCGACGTACCGGCTAGCCAGCTTCCAAAGCACTTTCGGGGGGCCCCCTTTAGGATTGACCTGTTATATGTGTAGACAGTTTAAATAAACAGTTTAGGGATGGGAAGCTGGGCAGGTGAAAATCCAAAGGCAGCATTTAGGATGGAGTCAGTGAGTTATTTCATTGTTATACCTGTCCTGAACCCACTTGTGGGGAGGGAGGGCTAGAAATTAAGATATAAACAAATATATAAATAGGCAATACTACAAACAGACTTTCTCTAATCTGCTCTGCATTTTGAGTGTGCTTTGGTTTAGATCTCTTGCCATATAATCAAGCAATACATAACATGAGGCCAGTAGAATGTCCTAAACCTTATGTCTACAGTTGTGGAACTACACTTTGCAAAATACGAAAGAGAAGCTAGTGACATGAAGAAGAGGCTCTGTGTCTGTTTGTGTGAATGCATGCATGTGTACTTAACTTCCCTACTACTTCTTCAGTGTAGACCACCCTAATATGTTCTCCCTTCCAATTAGAGTTCCAAATTAATGTTTATAGAGATAGATATATTTGGAATTGCATACAAATGGAGGGGGTAGATAGAAAAAAGGGTTGCCTAATTCAGCTGCTAACTTCTCTGTTCTAATTGCATCACTCCCAATTTTCGGCTTTTGTTCTGTATATTTTATGTAGCTTATATCTGTGAAAGAACATTTCACGACATATATTTGTGAAAGAACACCTTAAGAAGTTGATATTTCTAGTGCTACAGTAAAATCACTGTGTTCTGTGAGCAGAGGTGAAATCACAGAGGTTTTCAGAAGGTAAAACAAGGGGGAAAACCCCACATGTAATACCTTTTATTAGGACCAATCAATCTGATACAAAACATCAGTGTCAATTTGGTTGATTCTATTAAACACTATTATACATTTTGCATGGACCAACATGGCTTTACAGCCTTTTCCGCTTCAGAATGGTGGCCATTGTTGAGTAACACAATCCACAGACTGTAATGTGATTAACATTCTGTGGCCTGGTATGAATGTTCTCCTCCTATCCTTCACTTTTCCAGCAAATTACTGTCTTCCCACTCCCACAGTGCATGCACATGTACATAGGCATTACATTTGACTATTAGTATTGTGGGTTTAAATGAAACTGGTTAAAGCCTAGACTGGGTCAGAGAACCCTGATTTTACCAGGGTTCTCTAAATTAAGAAGTTACCCAATTTCACTTTTATCCAAGTTGGTCATCTGTAACTTTGAAACCTGGTCCAGGAGAATAATGGCCATTTGCAGGGCTTTTTTGTAGAAGGAATTCCTTTGCATATTAAGCCACACACGCCTGATGTAGCCAATCCTCAAAGAGCCTATAGGGCTCTTATTACAGGCTTACTGTTAGCTCTTGGAGGATTGGCTACATCAGGGGTGTGTGGCCTAATATGCAAAGGAGTTCCTGCTACAAAAAAAGCCCTGGCCATTTGTATATAAACCCATGGCCTGATCCTTCAACCAAAATGGCTTCCTCACTTTACTAGTAGGTCTGAACCAAGTTGATTTATGAGGCTTCATAAAAAGTGATATTTCATTTGTTAAAAAGAAAGTATGATTTAAAATAATGTCTTTACTTTCTTCACTAAAAGATTGTCTGTGGATGCCAAAATGTGTTTGGTTTGGATGGTTTCTTCCCTACAGTCCAGCACAAAATGAATACAGTGCTTGGAAACAACATTATATTGCATGTGCAACCCAACTGGATGGCTCAGCCCCTATGGAAACCACGAAAATGCATGAGGCTCTCAGTGGACCTGAAACAAAAAGAGAGAATATATGAAAAATTGCTACAAAAAATAATTTGAAAGAGACTATCATTACACAAGAGTAAGTTGGATGAAACTGTGACCTGATTCAGGTATTGATAAAAGGGAACACCTTAAGAAGCTTCAAACATCTGAAATTTCTTTTCCTGTTTTTTTTTTTTTTTTAAATTGCAAATAAGTGTGTTTAATTATTTGGAGAGAAAAATATGAGAGCTGTGAATATTTATTGGGCATGGCATGGGATTATGTTTCCTCACCTACTGGGTAATGAATGATTCCCTAATGTTTGGGTAGTCCTGCTACTGAGGTGTTGGAGATGCCACCCAGACTGTTAGCTTTATTTATTAGGAATTGTTGTAGCCAGGCTTTATTACTTAGAACTGTGAGCTTCAACCCTGTAGACAATAGAGAGGTGGGATTGAAACAGCTGCAGTCTGGTTGGCCAGGCTGCCACGGACTACCTATAGGGGGCCTGAGCAGAAGTTTGAATACACCTATTCACTTTCACTGAACCCAGTATTTAACAGGAATAATCCAGAACTCTGGGTGGTTCCAAACAGGCTGGATCAACATGGGGATGTGATACCTACCCTTGTGGTGCAATCACAGCTCCATGAAGTGTAGGGATGAGTGAGAATGGGGTCTTCATAAAATCAATTACTGCCTTCAATCTTGGTCCCTTCACTACTGTTGCCCCAAACTCTGATCCTTCCTCATGCACACATGAGACCATAACACAATAAAGATTGTGCTGAGCCCTAGGGTTGCCAAGTCTGACTAATGAAATACCTGGGGACTTTGGGGGTGGAGCCAGGAGACTTTGGGGTGGTGCCAGGAGTAAGGAATTGACATCACTTTTGTGATGTCATGTCCTGTGAAACCACTTCCAGGTCAAAAGGTCAAGTGATGTCACTTCCTGAGCTCCACCCCATTCCAACGATGTCACTTCCAGCACATTGCACCAAAACCCACCCTTCATGTGACATCACTTTCAAGGCACTCCCCCATACCTGCTTCTACTCTACCTTTATCCATACTCACAGGCTACTTTAGCATGAAAGCCTGCTAGATAATGTCACTTAATTCAAAATAAATATGGGCTTCCCCCTTAAACACTGGAAGCCATTCCCAGCCTGGTACGACTCAGTTACTGCTCTTATCTCAGGACACACACAATTGCAAGCCTAAGTAGCTCTATCAGACCTCTGGTAACTCTGTGGCCAGGTATTTCTCAGTTGCATTCCCTTTGCCACAGAAAAGAATTTGCAGCTCTTTATGCTTTAGGAAATTGGCAATTTGGATAATTCACACCAGAGAAAATTCTTATATGCACAGTAGAGAATATTACATCCTCCTCTATGTCTACCAATTGGGAGGGGAGGTTTGCATACATCACCCCTAACAAAAACCCTAACAAGCAGCTGTGGTTACCATCATGTAATAGAATAGCCCTAGGGTTGCCAGGCCTTGCCTCCAACCAGAGGCAAGGGGTAGGGTTGCCAGCTCCAGGTTGGGGAATTCCTGGAGACTTGGAGGTGGAGCCTGGGGAGGACAGGGACCACTGCGCTCAGAGTTTTAACAAAGTTTTTAAAATTAAGACAAATCTCTTCAGAAGATTCCAGCCACCGAGCCAGCATATACCAAAGTTAATCTGAATATTGGGCAGGCAAATATGTCAAAGGAGAAAGGCAATAAAGTAGATGAGGCAATAAATCAGATAAGACTAAACTAAACATGAAACAGAATCCACAAGACCAAGAAAACACAGCTGGGACTCTGCTCAGCTCAACCTGGCTGAAAAGCACATAAAATGAACAGTTAAGCTCTCTAAACCAATACCTTTTAAAATAATTTAAAATCAAATAAACACTATACAAAACACCTTAGTCCCAGAGTAAAACAGAGGCAGGAGACTACTCCCTGCTTGATTGGCATGCCCAGTGCCCACTGTCACTTCCTGATCTGGAAGAGAGGTTGTTTTTCTTAAAGGCAATGCAACCTCAAAAGGTCTCAATAAGTATTCTACTGCAAAAGTCTGCAAAAGTTGCTACTGACAGGCAGTTTATCAATGCATCATTCAAAATCTCATCAAGAACAACTCATGCCTTTCTGTCAGGTCCGGGGCTAGGAGTGCCTGTGCCCCTAGGCTGAAGGCCTATCCTCCACCCCCCCTTCCCCGTGTCAGTTTCGCATGCATGGGGCACACGCACACATCCTAAGTCATAATGATATCACTGTCACACTCCCCCAGAAAGCTGAGCCAGGCTCAGACAGCAGCGGGGGCGGGCGCTGGGGAGGTGAATGGCGGCTGGGTGAGGGCCGAATGGGGGGAGGTGAGTGGGGAGCCGGCACTGCGAGGCAAGTGGACGTGGGGGGTGGGTGCTGGGGAGGTGAACAGCAGCAGGGCGGGGGGGAGGTGAGCGAGGAGCTGGCACTGCGAGGTGAGCGGGAGTGGGCTCTGGGAGTCGAATGGGGGCGGGCGGCCACGGGGAGATTCATGGCACCCCTAGACCAAGTGGCGCCTGAGGTGGCCGCCTACTTGGCCTACTCCCATGCGCCGTCCCTGCTTTCTGTTTTGCAGTGAAGGCATAAGGAAAGCATCTGTGAAGAGAAAAATCTTGCTAGATCTCCACTATGATCTTCTGTCCCTCTACCCCTGGAAGGAATGTTTATTTACACACCAACCACCCTTTTGGGGAAGGGATATCAGCTTAGGCTCTACAAATCTTCCTTACTAAAAGGAGAAGACACACACACCCCATTCCATTCTTTTCAAGTCTTGCTTGCTTCCTCACATGGACATTCACCAATTGAAAACCTAGGGGAACCATCCCCACCCCCTTCGCTTCTTCCTAGCATGCCTAGGTGGACTGGCAACCCAGGAAAGCTTCCCGGTGCTGAGGAATAGCATGTGGCATCCACATCCTCTCCTTCCCTCCTCCAAGGTGCAGGCGCAGCATCTGGATCTGAGGTTGGGCAAGAGCACTCCCTCATACACACTTCTTTATAGCAAACTGGCTCCCTGCTGCCAGGAAAGCATCTCAGCTACGAGGAGAAGCCCTCACCCGCACTGTTGTAGCAGGAAAATAACAAAGCCCTACACATTGCTTGGTTTGAAACGAAGTATTTTACTTTGACATCAAAGTAGAACTTGTCAGCGTAAGCCCCAAATGACAATCTTTTCACAGGGAAATCTGTTTCTGTTGCAGCCAAAAGGAATTCCTTTTCCTGGAAGCACAACTTGGAAGTGGCAGTGGGGCTGCTGTTATGATCAGCTGGGGCAACCAGCCTTTTGCTAGGCAGAGGAATTTCCCTGGAAATAAGTTTTCTCCACAACTCAATTTGGATGGGGTTTTGGGGGAGGCCTTCCTTCCAACATCAATGAGGCATGACCAGGCAAATTTCAGGACCTCTAGGTAGATATGGAAGAGCCTGGAAAACATACTTGGAGAAACAAACAAATAAAACAGCAATAGGTGCTTTTTCCCTTTAAAGCTTTCCTTGGCTGTCCACAAATTGCCATAACTTGAGTCCAACCCTGTTGAGATAGAGTTTCACACATATTAGCTAAATTACCAACTTACTTTGGACAGGAAACTTCCTCCTTCTCACATGGTGTTTCAGTTTGACAAGGTCTCTACCCTTCCAATGTTAAAGGACAGATTTCATACACCATACATTATACAAAACATAAATTCACAATATAAACCTATGCATCACTTCTCATGATTCAGGCTAGTGCATACCCATATAGAAAATGAGCACCTAGTGGTTCATGAGAGGCTTTTTATTTTGTTGCAACAGATATGAATCTAAAAAGAAACATAAAATTGTGCACAAAATTTGAGAGCTCCAAAAAGAGATTACCAGAGTTGAAGTTACCCCTGATTATGAAAATGATCACAAAAAGGGAAGAAAAACTTCAAAAACAAACACAAAACAAAACCGAGGCCTCAATAGAACAATGCCAGCTTTTAACATACATGTATGTGAGGGATCAGACCCCAAAAGATTAGAGAACTGGATTAGAGAATTTAAACCATCGGACATCAGTGGGGTGTTCAAGTCCCTCTGAACCCCATCTTCCTCTTTGTCAGCTCATCCAAAATTTGTTCTGTGGGTCTCACATAAGTGTGAGAGTGGGTTTCATCAAACTTTTAACAACAAAAATCCTAAAAGCAAATAATAGTTAATCCTTAAACAAACAATTCTTTAGCAGACATACCAGTAATTCTTAAAATTACTATATAATAATGAGCATGCACTAAACTTGAATTGCAGATCCCGATTTTCTTCATATATAACAAAACAATCCTGGAAGGCAAATTCTGGTTAATACACCTTGACAAAGAAGGTTGAAATAACAGAGAGGCAGGAACTTAAAACAAGTAAATGGAAATGTGTTATCCAGTAGCAAGCCTGGCCGGGACTGGAGACTGGATTGAAACACAAAATCAAGCAGAATTGGAGCCCTACCATAGTAAGAACATGAAACATAGAAAGAATTTTCTGAACAAAACACTCAGAAAAGCCATGCTGTAACAAAATGCTATAGTTGGAGGCATAAAATATGTTGGATAAGCATATAGATGCCTCTTTCCACAAGTAAGAGGTTCACACTATATCTGAATAGGAAGATTGAGATGCACAGTTCATAGATGGATCATAACTATAAATGACATCAAGAGAACAAATGAAGATATACCTTTTGAGGAATGCAGAACAGTATTAAAGTCCAGATTTCCAATGAAGACCAAGAGTTTTCAGGAATCCTGCCTACTAAATTACTAACAAATCTAGAAAGAGTATTTCCATAGGAAACATGACACTAAGAATAACTGGCTCGCTGGTAAAGCAAAGTATTATTTTCTCAAGACTTAAGAGAGAAGATGCACAGTGAGAGGGCAGTTCCACCCAAGGAAGGGCACAGATGTTTCTCTATAATACGTTATAACTTCAAATGGAAAGAGGTCTTGTAGAAACCAACATTTATAAGGCAGAACTTCAAAACACTGCTCTAAACAAAAACTCAGTACCAACCATCAAAAGGAACCCCCAGATTCAAATGAAAGAAAAATTGGAAAGCAGCCCAAAGTAAGACAGAGAAACTGCCAGATGCAACACCTGAAGACCACATGCTTCTGATATTTATTTATTTATTTACATTAGACTTTTATCCCGCCCTCTCCGCAAGTGGACTTAGGGCGGCTTACAACAGTCGTTTACATAATTAAAACAATAAGTCAATAAAATCTATAAAACATTAATACAATTAAAATTTAAAAACTATTCCACAGTGCTGTACCATTACTATGTTGGCGGTTCTGCTTTTCAGACGGTTGGTCACCGGGAACTCTAGCTGATGTCAGGTGGCAGCTCTCTCTCAGTTTAAGCATCGAAGGCCTGTCGAAACAATTCGGTCTTACAGGCCCTGCAGAAAGTAGGAAGGTCCTGCAGGGACCTTATGGCCTCCGGGAGAGCATTCCATAACTCTGGTGCTGCCACCGAGAAGGCCCTGGCTCGTGTCAAATGCAGCCTGGCCTCCTTTGGTCCAGGGGTGGACAGCAGATTTTTTGTCCATGAATGCAGTGCTCTCTGAGGGATATGAGATGTTCTTAACAAAAATCCCAAAAGAATAAAATTTCCAAAAGGTTGGATACTGTATTGCTTTAGCAGAATAGATGCTCCATATAACCCCAAGATTACAAATATAAACTTCCAACCCATTGTCCCAGATCAAAAAAACTTAACAAGAGATCTGTTAGGTGCACCATTTCTTTAAAACAAAGGAGATCACAAGCTAAATATCTTAAAAATATTCCCCTTTAAATTAAAGCTACAAAATCTAAGTACAAGAGAAACTGATAACCACTAGAAAAATATTCTCAGACTCAAAAGGTAAAGCAAAAAGATATAAATTATCAGAGGAATATCTTCTAATCTAGAAGAACTCTTAGCCTCAAGAAGAACTCTTAGCCTCAGGCAGGGTCTTTTCTCTAGAAGAGAAAGATTAGCTGTAAGTGGAACTTTGGGATACCAGCTCCAGGCTGGAGATTTCTGAATCTCTGAATCAAATTTGAAGATTACAAGACATGCAGTCCACCCTCCTGGACACTTTCTGTCCCAGAGGCACTAGCCTTAATGTTCTGGGCATTACATTATATTTTTGGGAGTGATCTCCAGGTTCCACCTTGCAAAACAGTAGTGTTTTGAGCAAGCCAAGGAGGTTTCAAACTGACTTGCTTTTTTTAACATATGCACATCTTCCTTCCAGGCATATAGAACTACTCATTTTGTTTATGGAGACATTCTTGCAGAATTTTAAAAGTTTGAATTTGTATCCTTAGACCCAAAATCAGGAGAATATGAGAATTCAGAAAAATATCTCAATTGTGCCTCCCCCCCTTTGACACCATGGGGCATATATATAAACACAAGATAGGGAAGGTGATGAGATATCTGCCTGGTGGTGGTTCAGGTTTTACACTTCATATTTGTACAATTAAGACTAAATTTGGCTAAGTGCCTTTTCGTTCCTAAAACAGCTAAAGATGTCAGCAAAAGTTTTCCTAGCCAAAATCCAGTGAAAGTTGCTAGGACTTTCCTAGCCAGTATCATAATACCCCTGTATAAATCGATGGTGCGGTCTCATTTGGAGTACTGTGTGCAGTTCTGGTCGCCGCACCTCAAAAAGGATATTATAGCATTGGAGAAAGTCCAGAAAAGGGCAACTAGAATGATTAAAGGGCTGGAGCACTTTCCCTATGAAGAAAGGTTGAAATGCTTGGGACTCTTTAGCTTGGAGAAACGTCGACTGCGGGGTGACATGATAGAGGTTTACAAGATAATGCATGGGATGGAGAAAGTAGAGAAAGAAGTCCTTTTCTCCCTTTCTCACAATACAAGAACTCGTGGGCATTCGATGAAATTGCTGAGCAGACAGGTTAAAACGGATAAAAGGAAGTACTTCTTCACCCAAAGGGTGATTAACATGTGGAATTCACTGCCACAGGAGGTGGTGGCGGCCACAAGTATAGCCACCTTCAAGAAGGGTTTAGATAAAAATATGGAGCACAGGTCCATCAGTGGCTATTAGCCACAGTGTATGTGTGTATATAATTTTTTTTGCCACTGTGTGACACAGAGTGTTGGACTTGATGGGCCGTTGGCCTGATCCAACATGGCTTCTCTTATGTTCTTATGTTCTAGGACATAAATTCCTTGCAAAAGAGAAAACTTTGACTCTTTGCAAAGATGCTGGCAATTTACTTCTCTTTTCTGGTTCTGTTAAAGATTTCAGATTGAGTAAAGAGAAGAGGATTAGCATTCCTTCCTGGTGGGGGAAGGGGCAGGAAGGAAAAGTCCCCTGTGCGAGCACCAGTTGTTTCCAACTCTGGGGTGACATTGCTTTCACAACTTCACATTTTCATGGCAGACTTTTTACGGGGTGGTTTGCCATTGTCTTCCCCAGTCATCTACACTTCCCCCAGCAAGCTGGGTACTCAGTTTACCAACCTCAGAAGGATGAAAGGCTGAGTCAACCTGGAGCCGACTACCTAAAAACCCTGCTTCCACTGGAGATTGAATTCAGGTCATGAGCAGAGTTTAGGACTGCAGTATTGCAGCTCTAACACTGTGTGCCATGGTGTTCTTGTGGGGGAAGGGCAGGAGGACTGCAAATTTGCAGTCTTTAACTTCTCTAAGCCAGGCTCCAATTTGGGGCTAATTTAGGCACTCTCTGTACATGCTCAGAGGCCTTTCCTTGTGCCTGAAATTTATCGAACTAAAGCAATATATATTTAACAAAACTATGTTAATCTCTCTTTCTCAGAGGTATTTGGTTCTGGCATTTTAAAGGTGAAAATAAAGGTACAACTCTGAATCTCTCTCTCAGTCATGACAATAAATTGTATTTATTTAATTTGCATCCGTGCTGCATTTTAAAAGAGCTGAACCTAAGTTCTTTTGGGCTAACTGTAATGCAGTAGCCATGCTCCAACTGAATTTTAGTGCTGAGATAGCTGAATAGCCTTAACTGGATACACCACGAGAGTCTGGGAGGCATAAAAATAGCATAATAAGTACATTTCTTTGCCTAGCCTAACCTAGACTAGAGCCTATTATGCTGAACAGCCTTCTGACGTAATTCCATTTGGGGAAACCCTTGGATTCCATCTGAACACTTGAACTCTGTATGATAATATCTAGCTCTCTGAATTTATACCCAGTTAGCTAGCTACAATGAACAACTCACTAAAACCAATGTTTTTTTTCCCCCCCAACATTCATCATTTATTGAGATTAGTATATATAACAGATCCATAGTAATAATAAGTATTTAACAATTAAACAAACAAAAATTACGTAGTTCATAATTATCCACTCATCCAACACCCTGTGACCCGTCACCCTTGTTGCCCATACTTATCTATCACTGCCTATTGTATGCCTAATACTTGATATAGCTCTCTGGACCACCTTGGCCCCCACAGCCTAGAGGGAACTATGTTCAAGATCACATCCCGGACCCTGTAAATTATTGACAGCCGCCAAAAATGGTGCCCAAATGTCCTCGAATTGTTGTTGTTGCATCATTCGTCGGTAGACCAGCCTTTCATCCACCGCCAATCGCAGCATGTCCTCTAACCATTGCGCTACGGTTCCTGAAAAATCCGTTCTCCACATCTGCATGATTATCCTCTTTGCCGTCATCAGTGCCCGAAATCCCCAATATCGCTGTGGGCGAGACAACACCCATGTTGACGGGAAGTGGTTTAAAAGAACTTGCATGGCTGTAAATCTGTGCTGACCTCCCAATACGCGGTTTATCCACCTGAGTATATCACCCCAGAAATCAAGCAGCACCGGACATGCCCAGATCATGTGGCTTAGCCCCGCTTCACTTCCCTGGCATCGCCAACATGCTGGTGAAGTCAAGAGGTTAAATTTGTGTAGTCGAACAGGTGTCCAGTAAATACGGAAATGAATTTTTTGCTGAATTAATATCAAGCGTTGATCTTTAGAAACTTTTCGGATCGCCCTGTTGATTGTGAACCATTGGAATGGTAAAATATTAAGGTTCAGTTCATCTGCCCATTTTACCCGTAATTCTTCAATTAGCTGTTGTTGTTGCGTCCCATATCGAAAGTGCGTGTACAGGGCTTGCACTGAATTATCTTGTTGCCATGTCCGCCTTAATACAGCTAAAAGGGATGGTGGATCAGGGGCAGCCAAGGCATCCGGACCCAGCAACTGCGTCAGCGCCGTCTTTATTTGGTAATAATGTAGCCATTGGTTAGATTCAAGATTATACTTGTCTTGAAGCTCCTTAAATGTCCAGAATTCTTCTCTGTTTGGGTCTCGTAGATGATCAAGAGATGTTATCCCTTTTTCAATCCAACCCTTCCAGACCACTTGGCACCCTCCAATCCTCAATTCTGGGTTTCCCCAAAGAGTCATTGATCCATGTAAGAAGGCGTTAAAGCCTTGCTTGGTACCTATTAGCTGCCATAATCGCCTGGTGGCCTGAACTGCTGGAAGCAATACTTCCCCTTGGTGGTGCTTCGAACCCAAAACCTCTAGCGTAGAAAGAGGGGCCACTGTTGAAGCCTCGAGGGCCACCCAGTCTGGAGATTCCTTCCCTACATCTTGCCTCCACTTACTAACACTTGCCAACATATAGGCCCTATGGTATGCACTTAAGTCTGGCATACCAAAGCCACCTTGATCAATTGGGAGCTGGAGCCTAGCCAAGGAAAGTCGCGGCCTTTTCCCTTCCCATAAGAAGTTTGTTATTAGAGTATTGACTCTTTTAAACCACTTCTGTGGAATATACTGATGGAGACCTCGGAGAACATAAAAGAAGCGGGGGAAAGTAACCATGCTACACCTTCTGGAATAGCAGACCAGTTTCGCCTCTTTTACCAAGAGCTATACAAGGGTTATGTTAAAGAGGTAGATGACAAACAGGATGCCTTTATACGTCAGCTTGACTTACCACAACTGTCGGAAGAGGCTCAAAGGATCCTCTCAGCGCCCCTAAGATTGGATGAGGTAACGGCTGCAATAGAATCACTTCGACATGGTTCAGCCCCGGGGCCAGATGGGTATTCTCCGGTTTGGTATTTCCGATTCAGGGATATCTTAGCTCCTAAGTTGCTGAAGACATATCAAGCAATTTTTGACAAAGGTATGCCTTCAAAAGAATTCAATGCGGCTTGGATTACACTAATTCTTAAACCGGGGAAGCCCGCATATCTCTGTTCAAGCTATCGCCCAATATCCTTGTTAAATGTTGACAACAAGATACTGACGGCTATATTAGCACAACGCCTTCAATCAGTAATAGCTTCGGTGGTGAACAGAGCTCAAGCAGGCTTTATCCGAGGTCGCTCGGGAGCTGATAATGTTCGGTTAATTACTGACTTAATAGCCACTTATAATGAGAAGCCGGAATCTGCGTTTCTAATCTCTATTGACGCTGAGAAGGCATTTGACCGTGTGGACAGAGGGTTCCTGAGGAAGACGATGACATACCTGGGCTTTCCGGTAGAATTCCTTCGGTGGACCCAGTTGATATATCAGAATGCGACCTCGAGAATTAGAGTCAATGGAGAGCAGTCTGGAGTAGTCGATCTGGCATGCGGCACAAGACAGGGGTGTCCGCTTTCCCCACTCCTGTTTAACATCTGCATTGAGCCTCTCGCCCAGGCGGTGCGCCAAAGGACGAACATATATGGTATGAAGCACGGTCTCAGCGAATTTAAAATTCTGTTATATGCAGACGATGCCCTTTTGATGGTGACTGAGCCAGAGTCCTCTTTTCCAGCAATTATTAAGCTTACTGAAGAATTTGGCCAACTTGCAGGCAACAAAGTGAATTGGGGGAAAACAGAGGTACTCCAAGTGGGCGGTAAGAAGACTCCTGAGGCAGTGGGAAGGCGGTTTAGACTTCAGGAGGACTCGATTCAATACTTAGGAATACAAATTCCCAATCGAAGTCAAAACTTAGTGGGGATGAATTTTAGAAAGCTCCTGGAGAAAACACAAGCTGACTTTACCCGATGGAAACCCATCCCATTGTCATTGTGGGGTAAAGTGAATGCCCTCAAGATGGTTACTAAAACCAATGTTTTCAGGGCCACCAAACTTACCCACTACCCTTTGGAAATACCTACTATCAATTTGTGAAAACTGACTTGGGGAACCCCTTGCTGCAGTGGTGTGGGTTGGTTTTCTCTAGAGTTTTCCTAATAGGCAGAGGCTTGACTAGGGCCTCTGTGCTAAAGGATTTATCCAGTCTGGTGGCAACCTACCTTCCTGGTGTTTCTGGGGGAAATACCAGACTTTGGACCTGTGTTGGACTATCAGTTGGCAAGTCTGCTGACCCACCTTGGCCAGACAGGTGGCAGACTTTGTCACACTAACAGAGATCTCATCTTTTGGGCAAGGCCACCTTCTCTGCAGTTAGTTTTATTTCCGGAATGGGGTTGCCATATCCAGACAGGACAGATTGCTAGAGATCTAAATTGGAAGGCTAAAGAAAGATGTGATCCCAAGGGAACCAGGCTCTGAGTTCTCACTCACACCAAACTTCCATTACCCTGCAGAGAAAACTAAGTCTGCAGCCTGGAACTCTGTGCTGTGATTCCAGGAGATCTCCAGACCTCCCCCTAAGAACTGGCCTCATCTAATTTTAGTCCAAATCATTGCTCTTCTGTTCTTTATTTTATTAAGGGGAGAGAGGTCCTTGCTACGTTACAAAACCAGGTCTCTCCGTTCTAAAAGATATTCAATCCAAAAGTTAGATTTTTCTTGTAGGGGAGATTTAGGGACAAAGGAGCCTTGCCTGCCCATGTGGAACTACCATTCTCTAACATTTCCCAGAATTCTGGCTTCTAAGTTCCCCATGGCACCAAACATTTAGACAAGACACTTCTAGGGAAAACAGAAGAAAAAGAAGAAGACATTGAATTTATATTCTGCCCTCCACTCAAGAGTCTCAGAGTGGCTCACAATCTCCTCTATCTCCCTCCCTCACAATAAACACCCTGTGAGGTGGATGGGGCTGAGAGGGCTCTCCCAGAAGCTGCCCTTTCAAGGACAAGTTCTGTGATAACTATTACTGACCCATAGCCATTCTAGCAGGTGCAAGTGGAGGAGTGGGGAATCAAACCCAGTTCTCCCAGATAAGAGTCTGCACACTTAACCACTACACCAAACTGGCTCTCAAACAAAAACAGGAGCTGCCAGTAAGGAGTCTGGCAGCCAGGGAGCCCTGAGGGTTTACACTCCCTTTCTCTCGTGACCCCGTAAGATCTCCCTACTGGGAACTACACAAGAGAAAATCCCTCTCGCTTAGAGACTTCGTCTCTCATTCACACACACCACAGAAATCCTCCCAGATCCTAGCGTCTGTGCTTCAGCTCCAAAGCAGAGCCTAATAGACAGAGCTCAAGGGGTGATCAGACCCTTCTTCTCTCCCAAGGAGAGGCAATCAAAATTTCCAAACAGTTCATACTCACAATCCTGAAGATCTTCCAGTTCCCTACACACATTGGTTCAACCAGGCACGGGTTCTTGGTTGACTGACCGGGGCACCCTCCTCCACCAGGGCAGAGAGCTGGACTTCAGTCAAAAATGTGACCATGGTGTCTAGTCTACTTCCTGCCATGAGGGTGGAGGGCAGATAGTTATGCAGTCATCCAAGGGAAGGAAAAATGCTTACCACGTCATTCTCTGGCCAATGCAACCATTTTATGTAGCAGGAAAATAACGAAGCCCACACATTGCTTGGTTTGAAATGAGGTATTTTACTTTGACATCAAAGTAGAACTTGTCGGCGTAAGCCCAAAATGACAAAGTTAAAATCATCAGCCTTCAGACCATTTTTATTCACAACACGAAACAAGCAGACAACCCTCCTCCTTATCTATTCAAATGCCCCACCTTCCTGTTTTCCTTCCAGTAATTTCTTGTAGTTTTCCACTGCTCTGTTCCTCTGTGTAATCAGCAAGAAGCTCCTTCTCTGCGGGGCCCCTGTCTGTTATCTATTTTACAACCTTGGATTCCACCCTTAGCCTGTCTGGTTTTAACAGTTACAGCTGCTTCAAATATTGCTTCAGACATTCTCTTCTGAAGGCACAAAAACCATATTTTCATTTATTATTATAGGGGTGTTCATAATTATTCAGGGTTCCCTCTTCACTGTCCCCCCTCCAACGGCTCCAAAGTGCGGCAGCAAATCGTCCCAAGGTCTGGGGATGGCTGAAACCACCCTACCCATGCCCACATGCGGCTGCTTTGAAGCGCACTCTGAAGCTACCTTCAAATTCTAGTGGCGGGGGCAGCCAGCAACTCAACAAGCGACCTGTTTAGCAGTCCTCCCGAGGCAGTCCGATGATGAGTGAACTCCAGTGCAGGGCCTTTGGCGGGGGCAGGAACTTGGGCAAGCTTTCTCTCTCTTTCACACAGACAAATGGAGGCACTTCATCTCTCACACAAACACACATGTCCGTCCCCCCCTGCTCGCTCTCCCTCTAACACAAACATAGGCAGAGGCTCTCTCACACACAAACACACCCCGATATGCACAGAGGCACACAAACTTTTCTCCCCCTCCCTTCTCTGCAGGCAAGGAGAAAATGAGCAGGAAGATAGGGGAGTCCTCCACACAGTGACGCTCTAGCCTCCACTTGGTACCATAGAGAAGAATTACTAGAGCATCACATGATGGGCACCATTTTGTCTCCCACTGCCAATAATTTTAAAAGCAGTGGAGGAGTTGTCAGAGCAAAAGAACCCCTGGTCCCAGTGGGAGGTTGGCGAGCCTACTGAGCCCTTATGTGGCCCAGAAAACACCCCCTTCTCCTCACTTTTCTTTTCCCAGGGTGCAGCATGACCAGGCTAGGAAAGGGAAAATAACATTTAAAGAGTTAAGGTGAAGGTGCAGCATGTGGCAGTGAGTTGCCTCCATTTTGAAAATAGAGCTCCCTTCCCTTCAAGCTCCCTTCCCCAATATTGGCAGTGTGTGAAGCATCTACACAGATTCTTCACCAACAGCCACCTTGCTTCTTATTTGAACCAGACCAAGAAGATTTTTCTTTAGTCCTGTTTAATGGGGAAAGCCTCAGGAAACTCATAGGTTGTTCTCAGAATGAGTACAGACAGTATCTTGTAGATGTAATGTAACAGCTTGCTACTCTCCATGTGGGGAAAACTCTCTTTGTAGAAACCGAGTGTTGTTGAAATTAAGCTCCTCACATGAAGGAAATAGTCTGCTGTGGGATTACCTTCGGTTTATGTTGGCAGATACAGTTGCATAGAATTTCAAATCTGGAGGATGTGGATAAGTGAAGAAGGCTATGTTAGCCTCTTAAAGTGTTTTTAAACCTTTCTCGGCAGTTGGCTTGTATGTGTCTAAAACCAGGCAGGTTTAATGTGTTCTTGTCAGATTTCTGACTCTGAAGTGATGGTCTTGCAGAAAAGCTGACTTACAAATAACTTTCCTTCTTCTCAGACAATTATTTGACGACATTTGTAAGTGAAAGCTTTCATTATAGAGGCATTCTGAAAAAAAAGAAAGGAAAGAACTTGTATAATATTCATAAAAATATTGGGTTGGATTCAAATTGCTAGGTGGAGCTAGGTGGAGCTCTGCTCACAGAATTGATATTTTTTGCTTCCTGAAGAATTGGTTGAGGGATTCTGAGGAACAGCATGGAAATAACAGATTTCCCTCACCTGCACATGCATAAATGCCTTCACCTTGCAGAACTTGTACTTTGGATACGACCTACTGAAGGTGTAATTAAAATATATAAAATGCAATATGAACATGTGGCGTGGGTTTTGATTGGACAGTTTCTCAGCTTATATGTGAAATGAAAAACACACAGATGAAATGTATACATGGATTCCTACCTATGTAAGTACCTTCTCTGTAAAGTTCTGTAACATGGATAAGTGACCTTCAACTTAATTTATATACTGCTGTTTAGAAGAATGTTTTAAAACAGAATATGGACTGTTTTTATTGAGAATAAACTGGGTGACCAGAGAGACAACAGATTCATACTATAACCTATTGAATTAAATGTTATTTTTAAAAACAGTGCATGTTTTTCAGAGAAGCTGTTGAAAATGCATCCGCCTTGGCTAAGTGGAACACAGAGTTCCAGATTTTTCAAATCAGGATTTCAACCATACTTGTCTCATGTTGGATCACCAGAAGCATTGTTACTAATGAAGGTATTATTTTTCCGCATTGTAGCTGACTCATTGTAGAAGCTCAACTTTGTGTATGGTCTTAGCTCAAGAACCTATTTTTAGTAACTGGATGTAGCACTAAAACATCAGAGTTTGTACTGAGTGTCTTTCTATCAGAACAAAGTAAGAAAAGATTGAAGCTGTCAGTGGTTTGGCAGTTACGTGACTTTACAGTGGGCTTTGCCTTATTTTCTATAAGTTCAGGTAAAAATTACAATAAATTCTCATCTGATCTCAGTAGTCTGGTTAAAATTAGGTAGAGAGACAGTATTTTTCTTGAATCTACATGCTTTGGAGAACGGGTTCCAAAATGGCAGTAAAATTCTATATAAAAATGACCACACACACACACACACAAATTGTGAATTCTGAGAATAGTTTTTTCTGCCTTTTTAGATGGAATGTAGACACAGGTGACTGCCAATTTGGGAAAATAGCAGCTATATGAAGCAATTTTGATTTGTAACATGGTATGGATAGAAATTAAGCCCACTTCTCCCAACACCACTACTCTGATTATCAATCATATGGCTTCCCATGGCTATGTGTCAGTGCAGAACAACACCTGGAATATCCAGTAATGGATCTCCCATGTAACATATAGTTTAGCCCTAAGCATAAATTAATGTATTGTGCGGCAAAACATCCAAACCTACATATACACTTGTGGGATCGCAGCTGGCTTTGATACTGCAGAAGATGATCTTGGAGGCATGATTGATAGCTAAATGAAAATATAGGATCAATGTATAGTGGTGCTGAAACAGGCAAATTCCATACTGGGGAATTATGACAATATAAATCTATATTTCAGATGGCTGGCTGTTGTGTGGAACAAAATGCTGGACTGGTTGCTTTTGCCTTTATTGCAATAAAGCATGGAACAAGGCTGTATTTGTTGCTCTTCCTCTCGCTGTTCTTTCTTTCAAATACAACACATTCATGGGTTTGAGAAAGGATTGATGGAAGGATGATGTTGGAGGAATTGTGTCTGCTATATCTGTTGGCTATCCCACTTCTTGGGGTAGTGCCTTAATGCTTATGGAGTCATTAAGGATATTTCCAAATGTTGTGAGTATTCTGGTCAGATGGAAATATTAGAGTTGGGACAAAGGTGCAATTGTCTTTTGCTCAACTGAAATATTCAGTGTTAAAACAAATGCTTTTTTTTAAAATGGAAATTTGAACCAAGGCCTTCTAACCCTGTGTTGTCTGTATTCACTGGCTTTTCAAGACCTTGGGGCATGCCTGCTTCTTGTGACCCTTTTAATTAGAGATGCCAGGGATCAAACCTGAAACCTTCTGCATACTCTTATTTTACATTGGTGTGCAAGGGTGGTGGGCAACTGTGAAAACTCATGTCCAGTTTGGTGTAGTGATTAAGTGCGTGGACTCTTATCTGGGAGAATTGGGTTTGTTTCCCCACTCCTCCACATGCAACTGCTGGAGTGACCTTGGGTCCAACATAACTCTGTCAGATTTGTTCTCTCAAGAGCAATTTCTGTCAGAGCTCTCTTAGCCCCACCCACATCACAGGGTGTCTGTTGTGGTGAGGGGAAGGAGATTGTAAACTGCTGAGATTCCTTTGGGTAGTGAAGGGTGGGGTATAAATCCAATCTTCTCCTCCTCTTCCCCCCTCCCCCTCTTCTTCTTTGATGCAGGACATATTTGAATCTGGTGACAGTTCATGTCCCTGTCAAGAGAGAATTGCCAAGATTCCTGAGCTATTTCTCGGTATACCGGGGATAATTCTGTATATGTGCTCAGATCTTACTTATCAGCCTATGAACAGGGGATTCAGTCTTTATGCATGTAGATATGAAGCTGCTTCCCCTCCCTCCCCCCCCCCCCCCCGCCGCCACACACACACCTTTCCAAGAGAGGCTTTGGCTCAGTGGTAGATCACCTGTTTTGCACACTGAAGATTCCTAACTCAGCCCTTGGTAACTCCAGTTGGAAAGCATCCCAGCCCAGGCAGCTGATGTGGAGAAGATCTATCTCTACCTGAAATCCCTGGAATGCCACTTCCAGAGCAGGCAATACATACTAAGCCATGGGCTGATTTAGTGTAAGGCAGTTTCATGTGCTCAGCTCCCCAGCCTTCTGTCTGTCTTCTGTGTCTACACAGTGTTACTTTTAAGCTCTGTACAGCCTAGCATGTTGCTGGATTCTGTAAATCAAAAGAGAGCGCGGAAGACTTTTGATTTCTTACACCAAGGATGAGCAGCAGTATTTGTGTAATTTCTTGTTTTGGGTGTGCCTGTCTTTTCAGAAATGGGTTTAGGAGGATCAGTTTTTATTTCTGGAAGTTTCTTTCACCCTTAGCTTTGCACATCCTCCTAAACCAAGTTTAAAGTGTTGCAGTTAGCATGATATACAAATTAGAATAAAACAGATTATGAAATATTCTGCTGTCAAGACCTGAGTATTCCAATGATGTTGAATTTAGAGACAGACAGTGGAGTGACTGTTAAGAGTGAAGCAGGGTTACATGAGAAAGGGCTAGCAACTCCAGTGATGAGGTTGCATTACTTGCCTTTCATTTCAAATATCTGTTCCCATGGTTCCTTGCTGGTTGAAAAAACCAGTAGGGGGCAAGATTGGAGGGACAGGGTGTTATATCATACTTTATTTCTGAGAATGGCATCCCCTTCATCCTTCCCTCTTCCCCAACCCTAGCCAGATCTTCAGTGCATCCTGCAGGCCTGGCATTTTGGCCCCATTTCCCCCCTATACCTCAGGATTCTGGACAATGTTTCTTAATATCTTTATTAATTGTTTTCAGAAGAGAATGTCCTCAAACTGCATACTTTCAGAACAAGTTTCCAAAGAAGTCAAATCTGTACCAAACTTCAGTCTGGCAACTGAGCAGCATTTTGTATTAGCCTCCTTTAAACCTTTGCCAAAAAGGTAAGCAAGAAGAGAGATTTCAAAACCCCTAGAGAATAATTTATCTATTTGAAACCTAGAGAATAGTTTATCTGTTTGAAACTTCATATATGAAGATGTGGGAGATCAGGAATTAGGGAAATGCATGGTTGATGAGGTTCTCTGCCTAAAGATCTCTTAAATTGCTGTGGGGGTCAGAAAACAGAGTGGAGCTACAGGCTAAGGCTTCAAGTTTGGGTGACTGAAGGGAATAGTTGTGATGGGCTCAAGTCCAAAGGAAGGGACATTAAAATGCTGCACACTCAGGGAATGAACAAGGCTTGCATTTACACTATGCTTTCTGGGTGGAAGCTGAGATGCATGGTCATCTTTTGGCTCCAAATTTGCAACCTAGTCAAGGAGACTCTAAGGAAAATACCTTGGCCAGAAACTGAAAAACCTGCTTCAAGCTGCATCCAAACAATACTGGATAGGCCATTGGCCTGATCTGACATGGCTTCTCTTATGTTCTTATGATATTGTACTATCACCATACTATTGTTATCATTCATCTCCTTGATTGTCTTGTCATCATAAGAAAGTCCAACTGGAAATTATTTCTATAGCTCAACTGATGCTGGGCTGAGGATATGGGGGAGAGAAAAAGAGAGAAAGAAGGAACCCCATCACTTCACGCCATCTTATGATTTACAGACCTCTTTTACTCCCACCACATTTACTCCAAACAAACTATGGAGGCAGCCTAGATCAGAGTAGGGAGTACAGGTCTTGGTGGATTGATGGTCTGACCCACTGTAAGGCAGTCTCAACTAACTGCTGGGTGAGGAATTTGGAAAGCAGAAAGGACAAAAAATCCTCTATCTTGGTGCTGCCGGACCTCTATCTCCTTCCTCCTGAACTCAATTTTAAACAATCCCCATTCCAAGTAAAATGGATACTTTGACCATGGCACATCTGATGATCTTGATGTGGCCACTGGCACAATATTCTTTTCTTCATACTTCTTCCTTGGTGCAGCAAGTTTAAAAACATAAGAACATAAGAAAAGCCATGTTAGATCAGGCCAGTGGCCCATCCAGTCCAACACTCTGTGTCACACAGTGGCAAAAAAAAATTATATATATGTATATTTATACACACACACATATATATACACATATATACACACTGTGGCTAATGGCCACTGATGGACCTCTGCTCCATATTTTTATCTAACCCCCTCTTGAAGGTGGCTATGCTTGTGGCCGCCACCATCTCCTGTGGCAGTGAATTCCACATGTTAATCACCCTTTGGGTGAAGTACTTCCTTTTATCTGTTTTAACCTGTCTGCTCAGCAATTTAATTTCATGTAACCCTCCTTCAATCTTAACAGTCACTCCACTTCATTTCGATCTCAATTTTTCACTTTCTTATAGAAAGAATGTTGCTGGGAGCAACTATTACCCAGTCTCACCTCACACACATCGTCTAACTGTTTCCCAAAGATATGCCAGTAAGGCATATCTTCTTCTGCCACACCTGATCTTGTTATCATCCCAAGTTCCAGCTTATGAAGTATAACCGTTGCATAAGGTCTTGACTTTTTCTCTTTGTGGGGAAGAGAGAAATGGATTAATTAAGGAATTGAACATAAGACCAAAAATAAACAGGGCAATATGAAAGTGCTGTAAAAGAATGCAGATTTTCCAGTCATGTAGTTACTAAGTGTTAGGGATTGGATCCAGTGATTCTTTTCCACTAAGGAAGGAATCTTCTGTTGGAGGAACAGTGGAAAATTACATAGCAGAAGTGGGAGCCCCAGCTCATCTGTGGGTCCCATTTGCAGTCCTGTGCTGATGAGGAGCCAGTGAGGTGATGGCCATGACTAGCCATATTCTGCAAGGCAGAACAGGCAGCGTGGGCAGCTTGGGGGCCAGGTAGCAGCAATGGCAGGAAAACCTGACCCTACCCCTCCCAGGTGGCCTATGATGGAGGTTGAGCTGGGGAAGACGAAAGGGGAGAAGCCACCGAGGGGAAAGCTTGCTGCACCACCTGGCCAGCTCACCTGACCTTGTGGCATGGCTTGTCTACCCATCCCTCCCTGTGTGTTAATACCTTGTGGGAAGAAGGCATGTGGAGGTTGTGGATAGTCTTGCTTGGGTGGTGGGGGAAAGGTGATATTATGGGGATGTATAGGCTATGTTTCTGTTCATGGTGTTTTCTGCTTCATTTATCTGTCATTCTTAGGGTGATATCAGTATAGGACCAGATTCATTTTAGGAAAATTGGCTTGCATGCCCATTTTCTCAGCATATGGGGATTCCCTTAAGGGATCTTGGGTTTTCAAGGGGAAAAGGGGGTTCCCTTAAGGGATCTTGGGCTTTCAAGGGGCATGTGGGGATTCCCTTAAGGGATCTTGGGTTTTCAAGGGGCATACCCAGCTCGGGGCTCCCAACAAGTTATCATCACACTCAAGTGGCAGGGGATACCACTTAGTGGTGATAGTCCTTGTGGAATCCAACGTCCTGCCATCCTATGGTTTCCCCCACCTCAGCAAGTGGGGTGGGGTGGGATGGGGTACATCAACTGGAAGGTGGGCAGTTGATGCCAGGATCTGGTGGGCCCGTGCTGTGTCAAGACTTCTTACAGTTGTAACCAGTAAAAGTCATGGCCATTTTATTCCAAAACATTGTGAGTGATTGTCTTATTGGGGGATTGCTGTGAAACCTGCTGCTCTCTTCCCTCTACAAGCGCTAGGACTGTAAGGGTACTATCGGATTCGATCTTTAAAAGATAAAATGTGGTATGGCAATAATACAAAACAGTGGGACAGGAGAAGTCCTCATTTTCTAAGCCTTCCACCCTCACCTGCTTGCCCAGTGCTAGCATTTTCCGCTTGGTGGACTGAAGAACTGGGGGAGAGAAAAGAGGAGAAACAAGGAACTTATCAACTTATGAGTGATATACATCCTTTCTTCACACAGTCTTGCCTGTTGTGGCAAGCATAAAATTTGTACATATCTCTGACACTGGCTGTAATGATGCAGTGCCATGCCAATGAGATGGATCACAGTCATGCTCAGGGAGGGTGGAACAGGGTACTGTCATGGGAGAAGACAGTAGCTGAAAATGAGGCCTCATTCTGGAAGAAGTGTCTTCTACAAGAAGAAAAGGAAGTTTGAATCCAAGCCAATCTATAATAAATGTTTCCTAAAATATATGAAGAGAAAGAGAGATTCAGTGTTTGGTCTGAGTATGTGATTGAGACAGATGTGTTCTCATTCCATCACCAAGAGATCTAAAGTGGAATAAAGACCACATTCTCTCCTGTTTAACTTATGAGTGTAAATTATTTACATGACCATTAAAGGATGGCACTAAGATGGTTGCTAGATTATGACAAATATATATTGATTTAAACAAGGAACAGGGCTTTTTTTTGGAGCAGGAACACGTAGGAATGCAATTCCTGATTGCTTGGCATCAGGGGGTGTGGCCTAATATGCAAATGAGTTCATAAGAACATAAGAACATAAGAGAAGCCATGTTGGATCAGGCCAACGGCCCATCAAGTCCAACACTCTGTGTCACACAGTGGCAAAAAATTTTATATACACACATACACTGTGGCTAATAGCCACTGATGGACCTGTGCTCCATATTTTTATCTAAACCCTTCTTGAAGGTGGCTATACTTGTGGCCGCCACCACCTCCTGTGGCAGTGAATTCCACATGTTAATCACCCTTTGGGTGAAGAAGTACTTCCTTTTATCTGTTTTATCCGTTTTATCAGCAATTTCATCGAATGCCCACGAGTTCTTGTATTGTGAGAAAGGGAGAAAAGGACTTCTTTCTCTACTTTCTCCATCCCATGCATTATCTTGTAAACCTCTATCATGTCACCCCGCAGTCGATGTTTCTCCAAGCTAAAGAGTCCCAAGTGTTTCAATCTTTCTTCATAGGGAAAGTGCTCCAGCCCTTTAATCATTCTAGTTGCCCTTCTCTGGACTTTCTCCAATGCTATAATATCCTTTTTGAGGTGCGGCGACCAGAACTGCACACAGTACTCCAAATGAGACTGCACCATCGATTTATACAGGGGCATTATGATACTGGCTGATTTGTTTTCAGTTCCCTTCCTAATAATTCCCAGCATGGCGTTGGCCTTTTTTATTGCAAACGCACACTGTCTTGACATTTTCAGTGAGTTATCTACCACGACCCCAAGATCTCTCTCTTGGTCAGTCTCTGCCAGTTCACACCCTATCAACTTGTATTTGTAGCTGGGATTCTTGGCCCCAATGTGCATTACTTTGCACTTGGCCACATTGAACCGCATCTGCCACGTTGATGCCCACTCACCCAGCCTCAACAGATCCCTTTGGAGTTCCTCACAATCCTCTCTGGTTCTCACCACCCTGAACAATTTAGTGTCATCCGCAAACTTGGCCACTTCACTGCTCACTCCCAACTCTAAATCATTTATGAACAAGTTAAAGAGCATGGGACCCAGTACCGAGCCCTGCGGCACCCCACTGCTTACCGTCCTCCACTGCGAAGACTGCCCATTTATACTCACTCTCTGCTTCCTATTACTCAGCCAGTTTTTGATCCACAAGAGGACCTGTCCTTTTACTCCATGACTCTCAAGCTTTCTAAGGAGCCTTTGAGTTCCTCCTGGGCTTTCTCTTAAAAAAAAAGCCCTGACAAGAAATATATATACACAACCATATTCTGATAGCTTGATATCTTTCCAAAGACAGGGCCATGCTATCCTGGGGTTGGGGCACAGATTTTCACAGGATATGGCCCAGGTTTGGGTCAGTCCTGGCCATGACTCAGTACGATTCTGCGTCAATTCTTAAGATTGTGCTGGAAATGGATAAAAATTAATTACATTAATGTAATGTAAATCAATTACATTGATTTTTGGCTCCAAGTGAACTTCCTGAACTGAGAAGATCAGTGTACAGGAGTCAGAAATATTGCCTCTGTTATGTTGGGAACTCTTATACTGTATGTACTGACAGATGTCTGATGTGGCACATATACCATTGTTAGCTGTCAGCATCTTCTTCCCAAAACAATGGACTGTTGGAGGTTCTTCTTTTTTTAATCTGCTGGAGATGCTTAAGCATTTCCTTGAGTGAATTTTATAATTATCTGTTTAAAATTGCAACTTTCTAATGTAAATTTATTCATTTAAAAATAATACATTAAAGTAAAATTATGACTTTGCAATCTATTGTTCCAGTTATTTGTATTATCATTGTAGTTAAAACGCCTGTCATTTTTCGATTAACAAATAAATCATAACAACTTGCAGAAGATTTCAGAGATATTGCATTGCAAGAATTTGGTCTTTTATTTTGCAAATAGTGCAGCTACTTATCCATTCACTGTTGCTTCTCTTTACCATGTTTTATTTCAGGTGATGGTGGACAGTGTTAAGCCTGGAGTAATCCCTCTAGTATATGAACATTGTGGCACAACACTGAAAAACCTCTTTTATTACACAGAAAAAGAGCTGGATAGCTGAACACTGAAGAGAATTGGGATCATTAGTGATGGAGATTCCAGAGGGATTAATTTACTTCAAGGTGGGGTTCAACTTGAAATATTTGAAATGGCTTGATGCTTTTAACTAATAATTCATTATTACCATTCAATAGCAAACATTTCAAAGAGATGAATGTGAATTGCAACTTTGATTCCTGTATCAAGCTTTTGTTTTCAGGACTCTACTTTTGCTTGCACAATGGAGCAAGAGACCCTTTGTGATTAGCTAAGGATCAGGGACACGCAGGTTCAAATCCTCTCTTGGCTGTGAAGTCCATGGAATTACTAATGCAGGGGCCAGTTGTTTCCCATTGACATTATGTACCTTGCAATTTTGTTGTAAAGGTACAATAAGGGTGAGAAGCTGTATGTACTTTCCTGAGAGAAAAGATAGGATAAAAATATATTAGACCTGCCTGTTTTTCTGGTTCATCTCTTTCCCAAAATGTGCAAGGCAACTTTAACAATGACAGTTTTCTTCATGTTGAAAGATATCTGCACAGTTACCACTATGGCTTGAGTCCAGCTGAATGATTATGTGGGCAGAAATTCTTCCACCTGTGGAACATGATTTTCTTGCCTCAACCTCAACCCTCCCACTTCAAGTACCCTCAACTTAGAATATGCTGCAACAGAAGGGGAAGGGTGAAAAAGTCTCACTCCACATGTGAAAAATCCTTCCAACCCACTGAAAGATTTGGCTGGATCCAAGCTTATTGTTAGTGAGGCTAGAGCCTTTCTCTTCTCAGATTCTAACAAGTTTAGAGCATATTTGCATGCTTTTGTTAAACCTGAACTTCCATAGCTAGATGAAAGCCATCAAGCCCTGTGTTTTATTTTCCTGGAACCCTCAAATATGTTTGAACTTTTCATCCCCACAATACTTGAATTGTTCTTATTGTTCAGGAGTCATGTGGGGCTCCATCTGAATAACCCAAGGGCTAAATTAAACATTGCACAGGAGGTGGATGCAATAATCTCATATAATTGAAAAATCAAAAGCTGTTATGGAGAGTGTGAAGGTGAATGGAGGTGGGGAAGAAAGTGGCATTGTTTAACTTTTTCCCTTGACACCCATTTTTTTCCTGCAGTCTCTCCCTCCATCCCACTGCTTTCTCAATAGCGGTTGAAAAGATGCCTCTTTTCTGGTGTCCCAAAGTTACTTGCATAAATTATTGGGAACTGTGGTCTGTACTACCACTGTGTATAGTTTGTTGTGGATCCTACTATGTAGTTTTACACCATTGAATGCTTTTGCCTTGTTTCAGCTCTGTTTCATTTAGACCCAAATCCTATTTCCTTGTTTATTGAATGTCCCATCTTGTTGATTATATTGACTCACTCTGGGTAATCCACTTTGAGTCCCAGTGAGAAAAGTGGATTATAAATAACAAATTAAAATAAAGGAGCTGAGTGATTTTTAGCTAAAAACAAGTAGAGGGGAAAAGTTCAAGCAGCCATTCCTCTGTTGTTCTTCCACATAAACTAAGCTTCTTGTGACTTCTTTCAATTTGAAACAACAAGTTTGCTGAAACACCTTATTTATCCTTAAGGTTTCTTTCCTGAGCATCACTGACCCTTACTTCTCCCCAGAGTCTTTGTCAGAAGAAGGCGTGTTCCCATCATGGATCTACTAGAGTGTCTAAAAACCAACCTTAAAATATTGGCTCTCCTAGCTGACGTATTTAATTTTATTTAGGCTGTTGAATCAGCATGAAGAACCTTCTTAATCCTGAAGTAAGAGAATTCTGGAAGAAGTTAGGAAGCTTTGTCACCTCTCAACAACAAGAAGGTGGCTATGTAGACATTTTTCTTCCTCTTGCAGCATCAGGTCAGTTCTGTTTTAATGTATGCTGCAATGACTAGGCTTTGTTGCTTTGCCTACAACAGGTCCAATCCACCGACCTGACTGGGCTGTGAAACAAGTTTATTGTGAAGATATCTGCTTTACTAAAAGAGGCTGATACAAACTCTTATTACTGCTTTCTTGTCTATGTCTGAGATACAAGATCCTGGTATCTTTTTCAGCAAAGCTAAGACCAAGCTAGAGCTATCTTAGTAACCCCAGGCCTTCTGGGATAAGATCATCAGCTGGCAATAAAAAACAGACTATTTTTCTTCAGATGATTTCTTCTACTAACCACAGTGCATGCTTTTGAAATTCTACCACTATAGCTACTAATTCAATTGTAAAGAGAGCCAGTTTGGTGTAGTGGTTAAGTGTGTGGACTCTTATCTGGGAGAACTGGGTTTGATTCCCCACTTCTCCAATTGCAACTGCTGGAATGGCCTTTCAAGGACAACTCCTCTGTGAGAGCTCTCTCAACTCACTTACCTCACAGGGTGTCTGTTGTGGGGGTGGGGGGGGAAGGTAAAGAAGATTGTGACCATTCTGGAACTCTGAGATTCAGAGTATAGGGCGGGATACAAATCCAATATCATCTTCTTCTTCTAAAGCCTTAGTTTTGGTACAATTAGGTTGCAATCAGATGTTGCACTCAAGTACAGCTAAGTAATAATGTGCACACACCAGACTTGTTGCCAGGCTGATCTGCACTTCTTGCTCTTTTCTCCCTCTCTTCTTAATGCAGAGAATAGTGGTTAAAAGGTAACTTGGACTACCAGCAACATAGAAATGCAGGCACATAATTTAACATAACCAGCAGGATCCTGCTTGGTAGTGGAAAGTGCCATCAAGTCACAGACCCAGTGGGGTGTTCGAGGCCCAGAGTAATTTACAGGTGGATTGTCATTGCCTGCCTCTGTAAAGCAACTGGACTTCTGTGGTGGTTTCTCATCCAAATACAGGCTGACCCTGCTTAGCTTCTAAGATCTGATGAGATTGGGCTTGCCTGGGCCATCCAGATCAGGTCCAATCCACTGCTTAGTGGGAGATAAAAACTAATTCTGGTTAACTTGTTCCTACATTCTTATGTCACAGACAACCAGAGCTCCTTTTAAACTGCAATTCTCTTCATGAGAAGGGAAGGGAGAAAAGTGAGGCATGCAAGTCAGACAACAAGGCTGGGTTGTGCATAGGTTCCCAGGTCTGACTCAAGAGATATCTGGGAACTTGAAGAAGAGCCAAGAGACTTTGGGGGTGGAGCCAGGAACAAGGTTGTGACAAGTACATTGAACTCTGAAGGGAGTTCTGGCCATCACATTTAAAGGGACCATGCTCCTTTTGAATGCCTCCCCTTTTGGGGGGGGGGCTCATAGAATTGGACCCCCTGGTTCAATCTTTTTGAAACTTTGGGGGAGGGGGTGAGGAAAGGCTCTAGATGCTATGCTGACAATGTGGTGTCTACCTCAAAAAACAGCCTCCACAAATGTTAGCTAATTGCTGGGGTCTCTTTTGATGGGGGAAATTAACAAGAGGTAGACTTAGGTAGAGCTATTTTGGAGCAGGATTTTCACACCAATAATATGAAGGTCCAGTATCAGAAAGAAAACTCCAGGTTTAAATAGTTTAAAATGTTTACTTAGACAAATATGTAGGGATATAATCACACATAAGCAATCACACAATCAAAACCCTGAGGAAACCAGGGGTGAGGAATAGAGACTTTTAGGAATTATTACAGAGGTGATATTTACCTAATCCAGATATGCAGAAGTCCATGTAGAAATTAAAGATGGGCACAGCCATCGTGCCACATCTAAGAGACCCATTACTTAGAGTAATGGGGGTGCAATCTATGTGCCCACAGATTGAACAAACAGAGGTGTGGTTTGCTTTCAGTTTATATAGTATGTGTAAGTGTGGAGACCCACTCCTGAAATATGACTGAGTTAATGATCTTGGATAGGCTTTCCTGGGTGTTCTGAATAGATTCCCAGTTTAAGACAAAAGGGGAGGATGGCTCTTAATAGTTGTTAAAGAAGAGCCATGATGGGTTGATTTTTGTCATCAATTTCATCTTGATATTCTGTGGATGGGTCAGGAAAGGAACAAGAGACTTTTGCAATGTTGTCTGTATTAGTATAGAGATAACACAAAAGGTGCTTAGTTGGAGTATGAAGACAGGAGAGATTAACTAGCAGTGCTAACCAGAGTTTAAGGAATAAGACATAATTTACCTGCAAACCATTGTCTCACACATTCCCTAGCAGGAGGATGAGCAAATTGTCTTCCTCCTGTCTGACGCTCATTCTGATGTTTCCTCTAAGATTGCCCATTTCTGTTACACTGCTCAGTTGGAAAGGAGGGAAATTGAGAGTGTAAATCTTGGTTATGGGTTTTAACAATATATGTAATAGTAGGAGTTTGGAATTTTGTGTAAGAGGCGATGGGTTTGTTTCTGTTTTTTATGTTTTGTTTGTATTTTAAGCTGGTTGGATTACTGTGAATAAAGAACTACTACTACTACACATTCCATAGCTGGGTGGAGTGAGAGTGGGGGGGTTAGCCTGGAGGAAGCCTATGTTGTAACCTTATGCAGTCAGACAAGCCTGGGCAAGTTCTCTGGCCCATGCAGAGAGTGTCTTCACTTGGCCTGTGACAGGTAACTCTGATTCAGGTCAGAAAATGGGGACCCCACTGCTTGTTAGGGTGCTTCTATGATCAGGCAGCACCTCTTGGCCAACACAAAGCCCCAGATACCCACAGGGATTCTCCATTATACTCTATGGGAACCGGTCTCCGTAGGTATAATGATGTGTCCAGTGGACATTGCCTCTCCCCCACATACTTTTGATAACCCCGAAGTGGGAGAAGGGCCTCCAAGCCAGGGAATTCCCTGCCCCCAACTGGGTATTGGCAACTCTTGTTGTGCAGTTTTTACTTAACCATGTCTGAATGTAGTTCTATGGTCAGAATGATAAAGTATAAAGAAGCAGGGAAAATTATGTTTCATTTTGTTATAAGACACTTGGTGATGCTGTGTAGCAGGATGTAGCTAAACCCCAGGGTCAAACAGTTATGCAGCAGGATGCTTCACTTAGCCAAGTAGATAAGGGCTTACATTCTATGCTTCCTATCCATTCTATGCTTCAGAACAAAGAAACAAAATTTAAAGTGAGCCAAAAGTAAGAAAATGAAACTTAAGATTTAACGGCCGTAAAAGCACCGAGGGGAGGGGGGAAACATGGGTTGCGCAGATGTTAGAGTGTACGCGATAGGATGAATAGATTGTGAGCCTGTGTGACCGATTGGTCAGCAGAGCCAGACTAGGCGGGACAAGGTAGGCTTAAATTGAGCTGTGCTGAAGATTTTTGGGTGGGTTTACTTGCCCTGATCTTTCCGTGCTTTGCAAACCACGCAATAAAACTACTTGCTTCTTTGACCCACGTCCAGAACTCCTTTCTTTCAAATAGATTGGCCTTCTGGCCGTAACAAGAACAGGCTCTTTAGTCCCCAAAATCAGGAGCACAGTTGATATATTTTCCTTTATTCTTTCATCAAGGGCAGACCCTTTTTTCCTGGAAAAAGAGGTGCCAGAACTCTCAAGAGGGAAATGAAGGAGAAACACATGGGTGACCCTCATGAACTTTTAAACATGTTTTTTAAAGAATTTTCTTTCCATGAGGTTCCAGAACTCCATTCTACCATGTTCCATGATCAGTGGCATAGAAATTCTCAGATCAGCTTCCCTTTTTCTCCCTTTCCTTCCTGTTGACAGAGTAATTAACACAGTAACAGTGTAGAATCTGATTAAGTGTAGGTAAATATTTATTTAGGAACTGACATACTTGATAGGAAGGACAAGAGACAGAGATAGGTTCACAGCTACATTCCTTAGCTGAGAGCTGAGGGTAAACTGAATATGTGTGGAACTTCCAAGAAGAAAGAGGAAATTGCCCTAAGAGTGGCAATCTGGAGAAAGAAAAGGAATGACACTTAACAGGAGAGAAGGTGCCTGACCTCACTGTCTTCTGCTCTTCTTTGTACACCAGACATTGTCTCTTCCAACACCTTCTTCATTATAAGGTGTCCTCACTTTTATTATCCTGTACCCTGGACTTTTTTTGAGCAGGAAAGCAGGTCCAGCTGGGTTGGCGCCAGGGGGTGTGGCCTAATATGCAAATGAGTTCCTGCTGGGCTTTTTCTACAAAAAAACCAGCCCTGCCTGTGCCTTTACTATCTATACAACACTGGACTTTCTGCCAGCAATTTTGATGTTTTCATTACTATTGGGCCATAAAGCCTTCACCATTTCATGAATGTCAATCGCATTGCTGTTAGAGGATGAGAAGAGATTGTGGGGCTCATGCGCTTGAGCCCCCAGACCCCACAAAGCCTGAAGACAGAAATGTGGGTGGATCACGCATTTGGCATATCAGCCTGAGCCACCCACATTGTGTCTGAAAGGCTAAAAGGGCGCAGACATCGTACACTCATATTCTCGCTTCCTTTTGCTGACACGTGTATTCTTGATAAATTGCTGGCTGTATCGAATCTTGGAGGCTATGAAGACATAACCTCATGCTTTTGAACAAAAGCTTCCTGTTTCATTAACTGCTGGATTATTAGCATCAGCTAGAGATGTATAAATAAAACGAGGACTTGCAGAGAGCGAGCAAGCTTTCCTCACTTCCTCAATACACGTGTCGAGAGTCTTCATTCCTACAGGAGATGACTGTGAACAATTAGCAAGTCTTCTTCCTTCAAATATCCAGTGCAAGATCAAATTTCCTAGGGATAATTCAGAAATATGCAAAAAGTTTCCCCAGATTTTTAACAAAATGTAGGTTAATGTGGCCACTGCATTAATGAAAATCCTTACTGCTTGCTGTTTTTACTGATGTCTAATTATTACACCGTAAAGTACATTCTTTAATTTGTCCAGAGGCAGGAATGGAGCTTCTTTCCCAGCTGTCTTGTCTAACTAGAGCATTCTTCAGAACTCCCACAGGCATAGCAACTGGATCATATCAGCACAGTAGGTGGAAGGACAGTGGGAGAGTTTCCCAAAAGGCAGTTTAGAATTGTTTTAGTAATATCTACTTGGAGAGTGCATTTAAAATTGTTAATTTCAAGACATTTTAAAAATCAGCTATATTTGGATCTTCTCACTTACTATAACTGCTGCAGCAGTCTATAAGCATCCTTACTGTACTTTTTCCCCAGCCCAACGTTGGCCTTGGGAAACAGGGACCACTCTGATAGTTACAAGATAGGGAAACTCCTTTGTTTTAAATTATGGAGAGCTGCTGCCAATCAAAATAGAAAGTACTAAGCTAAATGGATAAGTGATCTAAGATATCTCATGTATTCTTTGGATATTGCTGCAATAATTTTAATAATGGGATTCTTCTAAGGGGGGGGGATACTACATTTTAAAAGAAGGGAATCCAGGTGACTAATGGGGGTGGGGTGGGGGAGGTACTACATTTTAAAAAAGGGAATCCAGGTGGCTTCTTTGTTGGTTAGAGGAGCAGCGGTCAGTTGGGAAGAAGCATGGGTACCTCTTCCAGATTAGATCCTTGGACCAAACATAGCTAATGAGTCCTATAATATCATTTTGTTATGACTGCTTGCTCAAATAACAACGCTGCTTGATATGTAGGAATTGTCCTTTTCAGATAAAACTAAGTACATTTTGAAGCACTTTTCCACCCTGAAATGTCACACATGTAGAACAAAGCCTGGGAATCCAAATAAAGATTTAAACAGAAAAAGCAAACATTAAGTCAGTCAACACTTTTCTGTGCACATAGTCTAGTGATTTTTTAATTCATACAATACACAGCTAGCTTTTATTTAAACAGTCTGATAAATCATTTAGGCATTTATTATGGTATTATAGCTTATATAGGTATTTTTGGACTGCATTTTAAGAAGAAGAAGAAGAAGATATTGGATTTCTATCCCGCCCTCCACTCCGAAGAGTCTCAGAGCGGCTCACAATCTCCTTTACCTTCCTCCCCCACAACAGACACCCTGTGAGGTGGGTGGGGCTGGAGAGGGCTCTCACAGCAGCTGCCCTTTCAAGGACAACCTCTGCCAGAGCTATGGCTGACCCAAGGCCATCTCAGCAGGTGCAAGTGGAGGAGCGGGGAATCAAACCCGGTTCTCCCAGATAAGAGTCCGCACACTTAACCACTACACCAAACTGGCTCTCTTTTAAGTTCACTATCAGACAGAAATGCTCACCCCTTCTGATATTATTGATGGTTTAGTAGTTGACCTTATATTTGCTAGTGACAAGAAGTATCTGAAACTGAGAAAACTCCTTTGCTATGTCATTTAAAGTCATCAGTGAATGGTTGGGAAATGAGAGAGAGGACCCTCCACTTTCTCTGTACTTCACTGAAGCAAAGTTGCTGATGTGGTTGAGATTGACAGAACTCTTAGAAGATACACTGAAGGCTGTCAGGAAACAACTGAGACCATACCTTTATGATTTACAGAAGAACATGACTGGAAAGATTATTGGTAACTTCTCACCTTTTACCTTCAAAATAACACAGATATGAGGAAGTTGCAGATTAGTTCCAGTCTTAAAACAGACTTAAAACAGATAACAAAGCTACAGTTGTTAAGTTTCAGACACCACTATTGCATGGATTTTTCTGGCAGCCAGAACATTTAGGGCTCCTATGTATGTAACATCCGCAAGAAGAAATATTATTTTCTGTTCATGCTTATATTAAAAATGGCATAAAGAAGTGTATCGGTTTTACACCCCCCCTTTTCTCTATTCTAAGGCGTGTCAAAGCAGCTTACAATCACCTTACTTTTCCTCTCCCCACAACAGGCACCTTGTGAGGTAGCGGGGGTGAAGGAGCTCTGAAAGAACTGTGACTGACCCAAGGTCACCCAGCTAGCTTTATGTGGAGGAGTGGGGAATCAAACCCAGTCCCCCAGATTATAGAGTCCACCACTCTTTACCACTACACCAAAATGACTCTGAATGATGTCTGAACTCACTTGGCATATGTGGAATACGTGGACTGCATATTGCATTTTCCACATGAATGTGTCTTCACTATGATACATTGAATAATGGGACTGAGTAGACCAGCTCTCACTGAGCTGTATAACCTACTATTGTTTTTTGTGTGTGTTCCTTATGGTTAACTCTTGACAAGCTCCCCGCCCCTGGATATCTGTCTGTGTGCCAGCGTAGCATAGTGGTTAAGAGCAGTGGACTCTGATCTGGAGAGCCAGGTTTGATTCCTCACTCCTCTGCATGACGCCCACTGGGTAACCTTGGGCCACTCACAATTCCCTCAGAACTCTCTCACCCCCACTTGCCACACAAGGTGCTTATTGTGGGGAGAGGAAAGGAGAGGTGATTGTGAACCACTTTGAGACTCCTTAGGATAGAGAAAAGCAGGGTATAAAAACCAATTCTTCTTCCTGCTATCTATTTTGTCCACTGAAATACAGTAGAATACAGAAAATATTGTAGTCTGGTGGCCAAATCATTAGGTTACTTGTTGCATGACTGTTTTCCTGAAAGCATTTAGGTCCATCAAGAAGATTCATATGCCCCTTAGGAGTGAGGAGAAGGAGTTCCTGATTTCAACTCTTCAGCAGTGACTTAGGACCTACGTAGATAGTTTCATTTAAAAAGATAATAAAATTTGTCCTCATTCAGTTACATTTCACTTGTTAGGTCCAATGATCAGGCACAGGTCCATTAGGAGATGGGTGATAGCTTTGGAATTGATGAATAGGGGTGACGGTCTTCTTACAGCCATTTGCACTTGGACCCTGCAGTCAAGTTTGTTGTAGATTACAAATATCAGGAGATAGATTCCGAAGCTGGATCATCTATTGAATCTTTCCTTTGTTGTATGACTAATGTAATATTCACCATATGTGCAGGTCAGATTATATTTGATGCCCGGAGCTGGTCAGAAGCATAGGATAACTAAGCAATAGCTAAGGCTTTGACTGATGGATTAATTGAACACTCAAAAGGAAACTGTGTAAGCTAAATTTGTTATGTTTTTAAACAGAATTGCTACACTCTCTGACCTGTAGTGGTGTTATTTTTCAAAAATCAGTTTACATTCAACTGGGGACTGCTGCGCTGTGTTGATTCTATTTCATATATATTGTGTGTTTCCATTCCAATATGCAAAACAACTAAGAAACAATATGAACAATCACAAAGAGTTGCAGCAGAACCAATTTAAAGGACCTTAATGTTAAGGACATCACACCAGGCACTTTCCAACACTTAAATCGAGTAGGCAGGGTGAATTCTGTCATTGAAACTTTCCTGACCCAACTCATAAAAAGCCCTGATGTTCCAGGCCCTGGGACAGTGATTAGCAAGCATACTCACACTTTCCTGAATGTGTAAGATACGGCAAGTGGGTGAATATCTCTAAGTACAAATTGAACTTTTGGAAAGCAAACAAATGTGACATTTTCTTGCACTGTTGCTTAAAAATGGAATATGCAAAAAAGATGCAGAAGTGCAGCCTTTTCTTTGTATAATGCTGCAAACAACAACAACAACAACATAATTTTCTGATACAAAAATAATGAGTATCAGCAAGCACCCATGGAGCAAGGAGTCATTCTTGTGGGACAACTGTATATGCTTCTGTATATATCCTTCTTGTAAAAAGGTAAAGGTAGTCAGTCCCCTGTGCATGCACCAGTCATTGCTGACTCTGGGGTGATGTTGCTTTCACAACATTTTCATGGCAGACTTTTTATGGGGTGGTTTTGCCATTGCCTTCCCTAGTCATCTACATTTTACCCCCAGCAAGCTAGGTACTTATTTTTACCCACCTTGGAAGGATGTGTTTTTATTGCTTTTAGAGCTTAAGAAGTCTAGTTGAAACACTTCAGATTGCTGGTGTGTTCTTTAAGGGACATAACATTCAAAAGCCTTCCTAACATGGGTTTCCCTGAACTCTTCCATGCTAATGTGCCTTGTTTCCACAGCTGCCAGCACAAGCATGTGAGTTTATGTGAAGGGGCAATCCACATGAGGACTCAGTTTTAAACTTTGATACCAATATGGAGACATTTGTACAGAATAATATCTAGCAGACTCACATTATTTTCAGACTGTAAACTAAACCAGACCATCAAATAAAATACTGTTTGTTTGTTTTATTTAGTAAGTTTATATTCCACCTTTTCCCATGATGGGCTCAGGGCAGATTTCAAACACAATAAAACGGTTAAACCCAAACAGTAAAACAATAAAAAATAGAGACTGTTCTTGTGCAGTCTCTATTCCTATTCAGTTGTAACTGGCACTAGAGAACTAGTCTTATTACAGTCTTCTGCAAGTGTCTTGTTGGATGAGATAGTTAATCGCACTTCAAAAAGGTATGATATATGCTTCATTTTGAATAATTAACATTATGGTTTCTTAAGGAAAACCCTTTGGAATTCTTATCACATTTCCTGTTAAAGAAACATAGGGCGTTTTCGCACAGGGCTTACCCCGGAGCGACGTCCCTCTTCATCACGCAGTGTCTGCGCGGATTTCGCACCAACTGCTCTGCAGAACCAGGAAGAGCCGCGAAGTGCCATGGTTTTTGCGTTGCAAATGTAAACCGCCAAAAACCAGTTTACATTTGCGACGCAAAAGCTGCAGCTCTTCGCAGCTCTGCGGAGCAGTTGGTGCGAAATCTGCGCAGACGCTGCACGGTGAAGAGGGATGTCGCTCTGGGGTAAGCCCTGTGAGAAAACGCCCATAGTAAAAACAAGGAACTCAGAAGCCAAGTTTTTTTGACGAATATAATCCAGAAGCAAGAGTTGGATCATCAGTTAAGGTACCCTCAGCAATTTACTAGCTGAAGCAACCACTGTAGTTGTCTGACATCTCATTTCATTATGTTGTATAATTTTCAGACAAGATTGAGGCAGTTTAGTCAAAGAGAAATGATACAATAACACTTCAGTGGTCCAGGTCTATATTTCATTCTACCTCTCTGCTCCTTAAGGGGAGAAGGGTTGTGGTTTAGTGGTACAACACCTGCTGTGCATGCAGAAAGCTGCAGGTTCAACTCTCAATATTTCCAGTTAAAAAGATCATGTAGAAGCTGATACCAAAGACCTCTGTCTAAGACCCTGGACAGTAGACAATACTGACCTTGATAGACCAGTGGTCTGACTCAGTGTAAGATTTAAAGGTGAATTAATTTTCTAAATCTAATTAGATGATACATTCAGGAGGGTAGCCATTGGTCTAGGGTTGCCAAGCTCCCAGGAAGGGCGGGGGTTCTCCCACTCTGACGGTCCCCAACCCACTGGCCCACAGTGAGTTGTGGGGGGGGGGGATCCTCTCCTGACATGACATAATCGTGTTGGCAATGTCGCACGCCAGTCACTCTAGGAGCTTCTGGGAAAACTTTATGGTTTTCCCAGAAGCTCTAGCAATTTGGGAGGGAAACCATAGAGTTTTCCCGGAAGCTCCTAGAGCAGCTGGCACACAATGTCACCAGTACGATGACATCACTTGTGAGTGACGTCTTCGCACCTTGTGCGAAAAAAGTCCCCTGCCAGAGGCTGTGGCGGACTTTGCAACGCTACATTGGTCTGAAGTTTGAGTCCAGAAGCACCTTTAAGACTAACAAAAATACCCAGAATAAAACTTAATTGGACTTAAACCTGCCACTGGACTAAAAACTTTGTTCTAATGAGATGAGTAATGTATAAATTGGCACAATGGAAACTAACAGCCAAGATAGAATAAGGCCAAACCTATCAAACCTCTTGCTATATTAAATGTGTTAGATGATGATGAAGATCATATTTAGGGTTTGTAGAATCTTTCGGGATCAAGTGCCGTATTCTACTGGAGAAAGTTTTCCTTCCAGACGTTTCGTTCTCAGCTGCGGAGAACATCCTCAGTGGCGTTGCAGCCGGAGCAGGTCTGAGCGCCTGCTCCGGCTGCAATGCCACTGAGGATGTTCTCCGCAGCTGAGAACGAAACGTCTGGAAGGAAAACTTTCTCCAGTAGAACACGGCACTTGATCCCGAAAGATTCTACAAACCCTAATGATGTTACCAGCCGTGAAAACCTGAAATCTTTGATAAGATCATATTTGATGATGATATTGGATTTATATTGGATTTATATCCCGCCCTCCACTCCGAAGAGTCTCCGAGCGGCTCACAATCTCCTTTACCTTCCTTCCCCACAACAGACACCCTGTGAGGTGGGTGGGGCTGGAGAGGACTCTCACAGCAGCTGCCCTTTCAAGGACAACCTCTGCCAGAGCTATGGCTAACCCAAGGCCATTCCAGCAAGTGTAAGTGGAGGAGTGGGGAATCAAACCCGGTTCTCCCAGATAAGAGTCCACACACTTAACCACTACACCAAACTGGCTCTCCAAACTGATTTATACCCCGCCCTATACTCTGAATATCAGAGTCTCAGAGCAGCTTACAATCTCCTTTACCTCCCCCCACCCACAAACACGCTGCATGAGGTAGGTGGGGCTGAGAGCGCTCTCAAAGAAGCTGCCCTTTCAAGGACAGCTCTGAGATAGCTATGGCTGACCCAAGGCCATTCCAACAGCTGCAAGTGGAGGAGTGGGGAATCAAACCTTTTCCCAGATAAGAGTCTGCACACTTAACCACTACACTAAACTGGCTGTTACATTTCTGTATCTCCATAACTAAATTATTTTCAGTAACAGCTTCAGATTAGATGTGTTGTCAGACCAACTGTATATATAGTTGGATCCTATTATTCTGTTTTGGAATTTGGAATCTAAACTGCAACCTACATAATATGTTAAAAGGGTTTTTCTCCTATTTTGAGGCAATATGTGTGCTATGGTCTTCCCATGGCATTCGTTCTTTATCTTAGTTTGCTTATTTAGATGATAAACCTGGCCTAACTATGAAGGTTCAGAGCAGTTAGAAATGATGAATGAAAATAATTTAGTATCTTTTCCAAATAATATTCCAAGTCTCCTTCCATAACCACTAGTATCCCAGGCAGCAGGTGGCTGATGCAAAAACCATTAAAACAGAAACGTCAACTGGCTTTTCGAATGGTTTGACTTTTAGAATTGGAAACTTCAGGAGAACACACCAGAGAAGTGAGAGAAATTTGCTAAAGAACTCCTGATCAGCGAGAAGAATTATGTCCATGTACTAGAAATTATAAGAGATGTTTATACTAAGCCATTGAAAGCAGCATTAGCATCCAATCGACCCATCTTAAACCATGCTAATGTTCAGATAATTTTCTCTGATATCTTGGACATCTTGGAACTCAACAGGTACTTTCTAGAGATGGTTCTGAAGTGCATTAGGATACAAATTAACTAAGGCTTCAGACCTACATGCTTTTACTTGGATTCAGTGAAACTTCCTGTTAAATGTAATCCAGGGGAGGAATATGACTTTGGGTTGGGAATAAATTGCAGGTTCATCTACAAGTACCACCTGTGAACTATGGGCTAAGAAGTCAAAGGCCAAGAGCTCTTTAGCTCACATCTCAGCTTTATAGTATAGTATGTGCAGTAAGAAGAAGACCGATTTCCCACTCACCCTACGCCACTCTGATGCTCCTCTTCTCGACAGGGTTTCCCTCCGATTTCACACTACGCATTGGCTTTTTCGCGCAGCAAACAAACTGGTTTTTAGAGGTTTCTGTTTGCTAAGCAAAAAAGCCAATGCTAGTTGCAGCCCCAGGGCATATAGTGTGAAATCAGAGGGAAGCCCCGCTGAGAAGAGGAGCGTAAGGCGAATGGGAAATCGGTCGAAGACAAACTCAGCCCAGATGGAATTTGGCTACTGCTGACTTGCTGGCTGTCATTGGGAGGCAAATCACAAAAGGTTGTGAGTTTGCAAGTGTAATCTTGTGATTGGGTAGCTATTTCCTAATGCATGCACTCTGTAGTCTGAAATATTATGTCTCCTGATGTCTTTTGCAGCACACTCTTCTGCAGTGCTGTGGGGAAAAGGCAGTGTTGGCCTTTTGCTTTGGGGAACAAGCAAGTGGAGGCTAGAAAACATACAGGCAAACAGCATGGTCTGCATGATCACTACCTTCATGCAAATGTATCTCGGATGAGAAGGCAGCATTTTTAAATATGCAGAATTCTTATTATCTATTGACACTTGCCTGGAGCCAGATACTGAGAAACACCCTTATTTCTTTTCAAATGCAGCTGGTTTTTGGCAGCGCTAATACAAAGGCTTAAGGGATGGGGCCTAGCCCAAAACTTAGGAAACATATTCATCAAATTTGACAAGCAGTTTCAAACATACACAAACTTCTACAACAATTATGCAGTAATTCTGAAAACAATTGACCAGGTATGTTAACTGTGGGACTGGCTGGAGGAAGCTTTGCCCTCACAGGACTCAAGGAAGTTGTGTTCATGCTTTTTATCCATATGCTTTTTATCCATATGGGTCCCATGACTTCTAGCATCATCTTGTCAGAGATCTTCGAGATTGTGGAGCAGATGCACTCCAAGAGTGCTTTGTTGCAATATAACTCATAGTGATGGAGTACTCATTAATAGAAATAATATAATACTGATAAAAGGTAGGTTTGTAGTGTATTCTGTTGATGTCAAGTTATACTGGGAGAGTAATAAAAATTAGTAGAGGAAAATAGCCATATGTTAACACAGTGCAGCATGGTACAAAGATGGTAGTCACAAATATAACATAATATAACAAAGGGAAGGTGCACACATATATAATAAAATTTGTAAAATACTAAAATTTGCTCACAAATTAGAAATGGGTAACAGTTCTAGAAAGATTAAAAACTACTGGTTTGGATCCTACCAGCTTTCTACTTTTTCTCTTCCATTTTATTGCTTTACTGTAGCTGCGCTCTCATGTGGGTTTTTTTACATGGATCCTACAAATCTGCACCACAGCCTTTTTGGTGGTCCAAAGGGCAATCTTACCCTTCAGCTAGCAGAAAAGCCAATATCCACTGAACACCTATTTTATTGTTTTACAATACACAGATTTTTGTTGTTCAGTCACACAGTTGAGTCCGACTCTTTGCGACCCTGTGGACATGCCAGGCCAAAGTATTTGATCTTCAGCTTCAGCATCTGACCATCCAGGGAACAGTCAGGGTTGATTTCCCTTAGGACTGACTGATTTGATCTTCTTGCAGTCCAAGGGACTCTCAAGTCTTCTCCAGCACCACAGCTCAATAGCATCTATTCTTCTGTGCTCGGCCTTCCTTAGGGTCCAACTCTCACAGCCATACATTACTACTGGGAATACAATAGCTTTACGTATACGCTGTATCCGTCTGTCTCATTGGTCCCTGGGCAGGCCATCCTCCTCCATCAGGAGCACCAACATGGAAACCAGACTGGTCACTGGGTCATCCACCATGGGTAGCTTAATTTTCCTTGAAGACTCTGGCACCAGCGAATAAAGCTTAGAGAATGAGTGCTAGTTTGCTCCCACTCTGCCTTCATCAGGTTGTAGAATGCTGCAAGGAGTGGCAACTCTGAGCATTTAGTCTCTGTCTTGGGCATACTTCAGGGATTCAGATGGGATGCTACAAGGATCTGGGGCTGGGAGGTCACCAGGTCTTCAGTGCTGCCCTGCGCTCCCAGCAGCCTCTCCCGCCTCCCCTGAAGCAAGCGTCAGGTAAGGTGCCCTTTTGCCAATGCAGGAAGACTGGGTGGGAGTCTGTGGGTAATTTGCAACTGCAGGGGATCAGTGTCTGGTTTCACTGCTGGCCATGGCTCAAGGACTGCCTGGGGGTTCTGCAGCATTAACTGCTGGGTGCCACGTGGTCTGCTGTTTCACTGGGAGTGACAGCCTCTCGGTGCTCAGCTGGGGTCTCTGTGGCATCTGCCACTGGGTATCACGTGGTCCACAGCTTCTCTGGAAGTGAGAGTCTCTGGGCGCTCACAGTGCACCTCCATCTTGTGGCTGCTGCCAGCCATGTGCGCTGCTGGCTCTCTTTTCTGCTGTTGTTGTTGTTCACGCTGGGCACATGTATTGCCTGTGTTCTCTGCCTGCCACCAACTGTTCAGGTGGGGAAGGATGGAAGGGTCTGTGAGTAGGCATTGCTTCCACCCCTCTTTGTTGTTGTGGATCGTTGTGCTCTAATGAAGTGCCTGTGAGACCATCATGCTCCTTTCGCAGGGCTGGAAAGACTGGGGAAGTCCCCCAGGGACAGCCCTCCCCAGATGGATCAAACAAAGAGACCAACCCTGACGAGGAGCCATATCCCATATGTGAAGGACCACCCCAATCCTTGGGCTACTGGAGAATATTTGAGAAAAAAATGTGAAAATTCATGCCAACTTTCATACCAACGTACATGCTTCCTGTTGATGTTTAAGCATGGCACCTTAGAATTGTATGTGGAACAGTGTGATCTCAACCACCATGTGTCACATTTTGTTTTCATAATTTATATTTTATTGTTTAACTTACAGCAGTTATTGAAAGCCAACAGATATCTAATTAAAACACAAGATGTAGCCCAGCTACGCTGCTGTTCTGAGAAAGTCAGTGCTCCACTCAGGTAAATGGATCGATGTAAGTATTAGTTGGGGTATTAAGGAAGAAAATCTAAATGTGAGTAATCTAAATGTGATGGTGTTCTTGATTAATTGTTTAGATTAATTTTTTTTGTTAAATTGATAGTATTTTTTCCATGGATGTAGAAGAATAAAAAAGAATAAAAATGAAAAAGTATATGTAATTTTCTGCTGAGGTGTACAATTCACAAATTTCTGGTTTTGTAATACATGGGCTTTGATGTTCTTCATTCTCTTTCAATTGCATTTCTTGGTGATAAATGAGTAGAGACCATATTCTTTATGAATGCTCCAAAGATCAATGCAGTGTCTAGGAGATAGAGGGTCTGAAATTGAAAGGTTGTTCTTACAAATACAGAGCTTTTGCAGATGATGTTATGTTTATAAACGAAAACCCGACTCAAGTTACACTGTTGCTGCTTCAAAAAATTAAAGAATATGGTGAACTGGCAGGCTTTTATGTGAACAAAGAAAAGTCAAGAATTCTGTGTAAAAATATGTCAAAGAGTAAACAGGCAGAATTACAAAACTTAACAAATTGTGAAGTGGTTTCTAAAGTAAAATATCTAGAAGAAATCACAACAAAAATATTTATACAAAAATAACTATGAAAAGCTCTGGCGGAAAATTGATGGAGATTTATTAAAATGGAATAGGTTGAACCTGTCCATACTGGGTAGAATATCGGCAATTAAGATGAATGTATTACCAAGGATCATGTTCTTGTTCCCGACAATTCCAATAGTGAAAGAAGATAAACAATTTAATAAATGGCAGAGGAAACTTTCAGAATTCATATAGGCTGGTAAGAAACCAAGAATTAAAATGAAGATCTTGACAGATGCAAAAGAAAGGGGAGGTTTCCAAGTGCCGGATTTAAAATTATATCATGATGCAATTTGTTTGGTGTGGGTAAAGGAATGGATAATGTTATTAAATAAAAAATTATTTAACATTAGAAGGCCATGGAAATATTTTTGGTTGGCATGCATACGTATGCTATGGGAAAAGTAAGATGGATGGTTTTTTCTCACATCATTATATAAGAAGTAATTTGTTAAAGACATGGTTGAAATACAAGAAATTTGGTGATGAGAGGAAACCACTTTGGATTGTGCCGACAGACGTAATAAAGTTATATTCTGATATTGAGGAAGGAAAACGGATAACATACAAACAATTGCTAAAAATACAAGGCGGCAAGGTGGAATTAAAATCAGTGGAAGAACTGGATTATAAATATAATTGGTTTCAACTGCAACAAATTAAAAGTCTACTTGAACAGGATATTAGGAATGAAGGAATAAGACAGTTAGATGATGTGAAAGATCCCAGAGAGCCAAAGCTAGTCAGAATAGACTATACTGTCCTTGATAGACCAGTGGTTTGACTTGCTTTAAGGCAGCTTTATACCTCAGGAATGGAAGTGAGGAGAAAGGCTGAAACTGCCCTGTCAGCACAGCTGCACTGACTGGAGAGAAGGATCTTAACTAGCAGCATCCTGCTGTAACCTATTATTCTGCACTTCTGCATTTTTCTTACTGTATGTTTGTCTTTTATTATTTTCACTTTTAAAAAGTACTATAAGACCTCAACTGCAAAATATCTAGGCTAGTTTCTCAGAAGTCTTGTATTAATACTCTTATATTTAAATAGTTTGGAAGATGGATTATTTGCTTTTATTTTTACAGACTCTATGAACACATCTGCGACTTTAGCCTTTTCCTTTTCAACGATATACTTGTTATCGCTCAGCGTAGCATCTCACACAAGCCTTTTGAATGGAGCACAAAGATAACTCACCAATTCTTGGAGATGGTGGCACTTCATCAACTCTTTTTTGAAGATATTCTAGAGACCAAATGTATGTTTTTCAGTGCCTTAAACTGATATGAACATGTCATGTAAAACTAGTCCGTTAGGATTTTAATTTTCTAGCATAAATTTGATAGTAAATGAAATATTTCAAAATCCAAAGAAATTAATTATTTTATGCAGGAAGTGTAAGCTGGCCTAAAAATGGTTCTGAGGCATGATATCCTAAATAGATCACATTAGTGTGGGAGTTAATACAAATGTGAAGAGTCAAAAACCCACTGGGCTAGTCTTGTTTCAGTTTACACTGGTGGCCTTTGGAAGAAATACATATGCTTGAAATTTTTTACTGCATTTTCCAAATAGTTACTTTAGAAATTCTCACAGGCTGCTACTCTTTGGGTGCATTCACACACTAAAAAATGCATTTTGGGACTGGATTTCTACTGTGTAAGAATAGCAAAAATCCAGTTCCAAAACGCATTATTTTGTGCAGTGTGAACACACCCTTTAAATAGTATTTAAAAAGTCCATGGTATTAAAAAACAGTTTACTATGTAGTATGCCATACTGCTGTTTAAGAAGCATGTCTAAAACTTCTGTAAGCAAACAGAATAAGTTATGCAGTTCTTTGTATACTGGCTATTCCTCCTTCATTACACAGTGCCTCAGATTAATTTATTTTAGCTTTCCTTGATTACCAGTCCATACAATGTGTAGCCTGGTCTTGCAGCATATCATACACAGTAGTTGCTTTTAAGAACTACCTTTTTAGTTTGTTCTGTCACCTTATGCTCCTTCCCAATGGGTGCTATAGTGTGGTTTCTAATCCCTGTAACTTTATATCATGGACATTATAACATTTTAAACAATGACAAACGGAAGATCCACCAAGGATCTACATTCTGCACTTTAGGTTCAGGCAGCCATGTGTAGCTATCCCGTGTGCAAAATGTGTAGATGATCCTATGGCATGCATAATACCCTTGCACATACGTACACTTGGGTTCTTTGAAAATGTTTAAAAACTAGAAGTGCAAGAAATGGCTGCACAGTAGTTCTATAAAAAAGGGTTTTTGAAGTGCAAGAACTGTAAACCCCAGAAACAAGTTGTCCACCTAATCCATTCATGTCTTCTTAATCCCCAAGAAGCAAGAGTAAAATCTTTTCCAGCCATATACATCCAAACTGAAAAGTGTACATAATTCTGAGAATAAATTTAGATAGGGTTCATTCCTTTGTATAAGAACTGTTTTGTAACTTATATAGCACTATGAGTGCTAGGCATCGCACAGAAGAATAGTAATGCAGAAATATATATTAGTGAGATAAAACCAGGATGAAGAAAATGAAGGACGATTAGTATTAGTAATGTTCTATTGGAGGAGCTGTTCTATTGTAAAAGCTAAAGTGTTTATAATCATGCTAGATATTTCAGTAGGAAGGTTCCACAATCTTAACAAAAGTTTGCACACCTTCAGAATTCTGTGAGCAGATAGTTGGTTCCACAATATGGTTGCCAGGGGCCTGAGTCTAATCCCGAGCTGTTTGCAGGAAGGGTGGGGTATAAATTAATGGAAATAAATTGTTAGATTCTGAGCCAAGCAATTCTCCTGTGATGGAAACTGCCATTCCAAATCAGTACTCCCTGTGCACATAAAGATTATACCTCCTATACTTTTCTAAATCACCTCCTACTCCAAGCCAGTACTGGCTCTTTGCTTTAGGGTGAAGCAAGTGGATAAGAACATAAGAGAAGCCATGTTGGACCAGGCCAATGACCCATCCAATCCAACACTCTGTGTCACATAGTGGCCAAAAACAAACAAAACAGGTGCCATCAGGAGGTTCATCAGTGGGGCCAGGACACAAGAAGCCCTCCCACTGTGCCCCCTCCCCCAAAATACAGAGCTTCACTGCCCCAGACAGAGAGCTCCAACAATATGCTGTGGCTAATAGCCACTGATGGACCTCTGTTCCATATGTTTATCCAATCCCCTCGTGAAGCTGTCTATGCTTGCAGCCACCACCACCCCGTGGCAGTGCATTTCATGTGTTAATCACCCTTTGGGTGAAGAAGTACTTACTTTTATCTGTTCTAAACCAACTGCTCAGCAATTTCATTGAATGTCCACCTGACTGCTCAGCAATTTCCCAGGAAACTCACTGGCAGTTTCCATGGTACCATGGGTACACATTCAGAATTGTTAATTTAGAGAATACCTGCAATATAAGAAAAACCAGAAGCTTCTCATAACCACACATTTGACTTCTAGCTTGGCTAGAGGGAAATCTTCAGGAGTTATCCTATTACTATCTTCGAGCATCGCATCTATATGCATAACTGCAGTAAAGTTGTCCTGAAAAATATCAACCATTTCTATTTCATAGATATAAAGAATGCTTTTCTTCTACAAGGGCCAAGGCATCAACTGATTTGTTCTACAGAGGAAGCTGACAAGTTCCCATGGCTTTCCGCACTGCAAAGAGCACTTATCTATAACACTGAGGAGAATGGAAGCATCTTTTAAGATTTACAACTGCCTGCAACTTAATTCCATGCTCACTAGCTTTGACACAGGAAATGAATCTATTTCCAATTAACCTTTGCTCAAATCCACTTTTGATTTAACAATTAGCTATAGACAGATGACATGAAAAAGTTAAATTGTATACACATAGGAATTCTATTAATTTACAGTATTAAAAGCAGTCCCTGGAAAAACTGAAACATCCTGTCATAAATGTTATTCCTTCTTCTGAATACAAAACAAGGGAGTGGTTTTTTAAAGTACTAGGCTGACACCAATCCTTAGGGTCAGCGCTGGAAAGATGGCCTCACCCCTAGCACTGATGATGCTGGAAAAAAATCTTCTGTGTGCCAGCGGTATTGAGCAAAGGGCAGTCTGGTGATCAGTACTCTCAATGGTGCCTTCTAAAGTCTTCTGAAAACAGCCTTAGCAATTACAAATTCCTGCTGTACTCCCAAGAAAATGGTGTGTGTGTGTTTTGTATCATGGCAGTCCAAAGCAAGCAAGTTGCATGACTTACTCTCCATCCCTGTCATATACAAGCCTGAATACATATTTCTTGTAGGTAACATGAACAGAATGGAATTTCAGTATCAGTAGTACTCTATTTACTGTGACTAATATTCTTTTTCCTTTCATTCAATGTGTCAAAATATGTATTAATTCATGCACGTGCCAAACTCAGTGATTCTTAATTATACCTTTTACTGTTTTTACTTTTCCTGCTTGAAATTTCAAGCACATATGTTATCTCACTTTGTTCTCTCTTTGTAAAACACCACGTTTATTGTCTAATAAAGAGCACAATCTGCATCCAGCTATTGCTGCTGGTCTGTTTCCTAGGACATTCTAAGATCATCATTCAGTACTGAAAGTCATCACACAGATAGTGACCCAGCTATATCTGAAGTAGCTGTTCTACCACCACCAAATACTTCACAGAATAACTGTACTGACAGAACAGGAGAGAGTGTGTTCTTGTTACACTAAGCCAAAGTTAAAAAAGATTCCCCAAATTAAAATATTGTGCTGTTTTATTGGTGTAAAAATCACACAATTGCTAGTTCTGATTCTGCTGAGATACATTCATGCAGTTTAACATCTATGATCCCACAGCCAGAATAAGCCATTAAATAGTATATCTGCTGTTAGTCAGCATTAATGCAAATTTACATATGAGATCAAAAGGTGTGTATTATACAATATACAACAAATCCTAATACAGTACATCAACCTGAAGAGCAGGATACAGTCAGGGAACTTTCTGTTAATAATGCAACTTGTCTTTAAGCCAGAAGAGTAAGGCTTGGAGACATGAGGAGAAAGTGTAGCCCAAACCTCTTAAACCACACATCTTGAAGGGAAGGAAAAGAAGAGTTGAAGTGTTGACACATTTTTTTGACCATGGATTCTTTTACAAGAGAGTCTGGTGAATGTGTCAGTTAATTTAAAAAGGCAATGTGCAAATCATGCAACTACAGGTGTTCTGGAAATATGCCTGACTGAGAGGAACACCCATTTCTTTCACAAAAGGGTTGTATATGTGCATGCTGCAAAATAAGGGTCATGAATTACAACCACTGTAAAGCTGTGGCCATGTTGTAGAAGATACCTAAACATGAAATAATAACCAAATCTATTTCACATGGCAAAGTAGTATGCAACCTGAAGAAGTTGGTTTATCCAAAATGGTGGCTGTTTGAAATTATAGTTAACTAGCAATGTCGCAATAAATGGTGATGAGAAACTGAGCAGGTAAATCTCACTTTTACAGTCAAAAGGAAGAGATATAGCACATATTTGTGATAAAATGTGCTTTTGCTGTTTATTTAAGGTAACTGGTAACAAAGGCATCCATTTGGATACCTGGAATTTTTTTTTTTCCATAATGTGAAATACAAAAAAATTGCATCAGGTAATGAATTCCAGTTTGAGTTTTAGGCCACTGAAATTGTAAAAACCTGGCTCCAACTTAGACTGTGTTCCCAAAAAATGGGAGGGATGGCAGTGCCAATATATAGAACATTCAAGGAAACGTTAATTCCAATTCTTTGTATTAAAATTATAAAAGTTACTTAAATACAACTGTGGACAGAGGACAAAACAATCACAGAATGTTAGAGTGCACTGAGCTGAACATATGAGTTTTTAATTAGGCCTTTTACCCAATTTCCCCTTTCAAAGTTAATTAGTTCACAGTTAATGGCAATCGGCTTATAAGTGAGAGAAAGGTCGAAGCTGTTCCAGTTGAACTTCCAGTGAAATTCTCTCTTCAAGAACATCCTGAAAAGAACAGATTTGTATTTTATAGTCTAGAGTGAAAGAACACTATAACATTTTAAAAGATACAATTATAGGCATTAACATTCATCATGCATAATTCCTATTTCAGTCTAGATCTTTTACATGCAACCTATTACGTTTTAATATTGCTACTTATTTAAACATTGCTACTTATTTAAACACATGCGCAAAGAAAAATATCTATGCTATGTCATCCATAGGAAAAATCTAAAATAGCTGGTGGCTGGCCTTGTGCATCACCAACCAATGCAAAAGGTAGGCTACACTGCATGAAAAAAACAGCAGAATGAACTGAGAAAGCTGACAGAGACTAAAAGAACAATCCATGTTGAAATCTGGGTTTTCCCATTTGGAAACCATATTTTCAGCCTTCAAAGATAATTAATCTTACCTCCACCAGTTTAGCATAAAGGAAAACTGCATGTTTGTAAGGTATCCAATTAATCCCTTGTTCCCTTAAATCTTTCAAAATATTACTTACCTTTAATTGTTGTTGCAATTCACTATTAAGCCTGGCTAAAACAGTATTTGTCTCCTTATTGCGTCTGATTGATGCCTGAATTGCCTTCTTGTCCTTTCCTACTGACCTGAGGAGACATATCACAAAATAGTTTTCAGAAATGGCTGAATGTATTTCCAAATGACTCAATTAAACAGGTATTCTGAAATTACAGCAGTTTACAATGTTACTTAGCCTTCTAACTTTTTCTAGTTGGATGGATTTTGTATGTTTGGCATCCCATCCTGTCATTGGCCAGACTACAGATTACTATGGCCGGCCTGCAGACAACCTTTCCAAATGACATTTCAAACTACCTTGGCAAATTTATTATGTTGCAAAGCTGTTTTCAGAAGTCAAAGCCCTACTACATGGACTGAATTGTATAAGTTTTTTATATTGTGACACTTGTGTCATCATGTAGCATGCTTCTAGTATAAGTACATTGTACTGAATTATGCTGTCATTAAAAATTACTTTCTGTATTGACAACTACAAATTTACATCCAAAAGCGTTTGCCAATCCAGATTTAGTGCAGAGAAAAGCTAAGGGATGGAACAGTTATGTGAAATACATTCATATCTATTTACTCTGCAAATTTTTCAGAATTCATGGTTCTCTAATAATTTCATTTTTCATATGCTTCTCTGTGGAGCAGCAGGAAGAAGGCATGTGACCAGCTTGGAAGTAACAACAACTAGAATGTAACATGAAAGAGATCAAAGTGTCTGACTAACCCCCTTTAGGTTTCTAATGATAATTTCAAAATGCTGAGTTCTCTGTAAACAATGTTTACTTGGTGAACCAATAAATGCATCAAAGGCATGCAGCTATTCTTGTAACAAGCAAGGAAAGTGTGATAGAATAAGCTGTACATCTAGTATTCAAATTTGATGTAGTGCAATTTTTAAAAAATTGAATTAAAATTCTAATATTTATGGACTGTAACACTAAACTAGTTATGTTTTACTCTTGTTCAGTAAAAAGCCATTGTTCTTAGAATTCCATCTTGTCTGTTCTCTTCATTTACCAGAACAATTATTCAAATATTATAGACATCTACTTCTTTCTATAATGCCAAGACATTTTCCTTAACAAATATATCAATTAGAGGTACTTATACACATCTCGGGTTACCTAGGAATAGATGGCTGTGAAGCAAGAACAGCAGCTATGACACCTGTTTTCTGTGTATGCTCCTCAGATTCAGGTCTCAGTTCATCTTCTGATTTTGGCCTTCTGCGTATAGGTTTTGGTGGTGGAGCTAGAGATGTGGTGCCTTTGCCCTAGAAAAATAAATACAGCAGTGATACATATGAACATATGAAGAAGAAGAAGAAGAAGATATTGGATTTATATCCCGCCCTCCACTCCGAAGAGTCTCAGAGTGGCTCACAATCTCCTTTACCTTCCTCCCCCACAACAGACACCCTGTGAGGTGGGTGGGGCTGGAGAGGGCTCTCACAGCAGCTGCCCTTTCAAGGACAACCTTTGCCAGGGCTATGGCTGACCTAAGGCCATGCTAGCAGGTGCAAGTGGAGGAGTGGGGAATCAAACCCGGTTCTCCCAGGTAAGAGTCCGCGCACTTAACCACTACACCAAACTGGCTCTCTATGAAGCTGCCTTATACTGAATCAGACCTTCGATCCATCAGCCGCCCTGAGCCTGCCAAGGTGGGGGAGGGTGGGATATAAATGAAATAAATAAATAAATAAATAAATAAATCAAAGTCAGTATTGTCTTGACTGGCAGCGGCTCTCCAGGGTCTCAAGCTGAGGTTTTTCACACCTATTTGCCTGGACCCTTTTTTGGAGATGCTGGGGATTGAACCTGGGACCTTCTGCTTCCCAAGCAGATGCTCTACCACTGAGCCACCGTACTGCTTGTTATATTGCTGCATTTTCTATAAAGCCTATTTTAAGAGTCAACAGGGACTGAGAGACAATGTGGAACAACAGCTTCTAGGTTATACTGTTCCAAAGGGATGGTAACTACAATAAAGCTTCCCACAATCACGCATATCTGATCTCAAAAATCTTTGTATTGCATATCGACACTGCCATTGTTTGTATCTTTGTGTATATATAAACACTTCTATCTGCTGGGTAGAACACTTAATGCTTCTTATGATGAAATGACAAGCTTTGGTTCATGACACAATAAATGTATTTAAGTTGCTACTTAATATCTTATTTTGCATACCGCATTTGCAGGAGTACTAGAAGCTGTCTTATCCTCTAATCTGCCATCAGTTTTGGCAACTCTAACAGTTCCTGCAGAATCAGAGGGTTTTTCTGCCTGCAAAGAGAAACAAGCAACAATCAGAATGCTCTTCTGTTCTACCATGTGGTTATTTAGAGGTTGCATTATAAAGGTTATAGAGGTTGCTCTAGCTGACTGCTGGTGCAATCTTCCCATCACTAGTTTGCAGTGCCTTCTACCTTGACAGCACGACAGGAATGGACAATTGGGTAAAACCACTTTCTGGTTCTTGATAACCCTGCCAAAAACATTTTGAAGTTGCAAATAAACTTTCCTTCCTCTCTCCCCTTGGGATTTTGTACGCAGCATAACTCCTGAGTAAATTTAGGAGTCAAGGGATAAGAGGATGGTTCTCTTACGGATTAAAAAAGTGGTTAAATGAGAGGAAGAAAAGAGTAGAAGTAAAAAGAAATAAATGGACCTCACAATGGAGGGTAAGCAGTGGTGTCCCACAAGGCTCAGTACTGGGGCTGGTACTATTTGATTTATTCATCAATGATCTGGAATTATGGGTGAATAGTGTTGTGGTCAAGTTTGCAGATGACACAAAATTATTCAGGATAGTGAAAACCAAGAATGTCTGTGAAGAGCTCCAAGAGTATCTCCACAAACTGAGTGAGTGAGCGACAATGTGGCAAATGAAGTTCAATGTTGGCAAGTGTAAGGTGATGCATAATGGGACAAAAAATCCCAACTTCAACTATAGGTTTATGGGGCCTGAACTTGCTGAGACTAAGAGGTAAAAAGATCTTGGGATCATAGTGGATACCACAATGAATGTGTCAACCCAGTGTGCTGCAGCTGTGAAAAAGGTAAACTATGTTAGGAATTATTAGGAAAGGGACTGAGAATAAAACTGCCAAAAATATAATGCTGCTGTATATATCTGTGAGGGCAGCCTCATTTGGAATATAGTGTACAGTTATGGTCACTGTACTGCAAAAAGGACACTGCAGATCTGGAAAAGTTCTGAAAACAGTGACCAAAATGATTAGGGGGTTGGTGCACCTTCCCTATGAGAAAAAGGCTGAAGACAATGGGACTTTTCAGTTTAGAAAGAGATGACTAAGGGGGAGGAGGAGAACATGATAGAGATTTATACAATTATGCATGAGGTGGAGAGAACTGATGAAGAGAAAAATTTTCACTCTCCCAAAATACTAGGATTCAAGGGCATTGAATGAAGTTGATGGGCAGTAGATTTAGGAACCAACAAAAAAGAAAAGCTTTTTTACACAGACAGTGATTAAAATCTGGAATCTGCTGCAAGAGAAGATAGTGATGGCCATGGGAATACACAGCTTTAAAAGGGGATTAGATAGATTCATGGAGGAGAGGCATAATACTGGCTACTAGCCATGGTGACTGAGGGGAACTGATACCAGAGCGCTGTCAAATAAAGAGGGAAGCCCTAAAGGACATGGGGCCCCCCTCAAACTAGCCTGTGTGTCCCTAGAAGGCCCCAAGATGGAGACCAGCTCATTTATGCTCAGGCTTGGGTATTCCAGCTGATTTCCCCACTTAGAAGGAAACCCAAAGCACTTTCTGTTTCAGAACCTCCACATTTAGAGGCACTAAGCCTTTGAATCTCAGAGCTAGGAGACAACATCAAAGAAAGGCCTCAGTCTCTATGCCATGTTATTGGCCATCCAGAGGAACTGGTTGGTCACTGTGTGAGTCAGGATGCTGGACCAGATAGACCATGGGTCTGATCCATCAGGGCTCTTCTTACTTTCTTATAACTACTACATTTTTAAAGTGTCCACCTTTCCAATTCCTGCCTTTAAGGCAGCTATGTATAAAATTAAAGAAATGCAAGAATAAAACACAAAACAATGCAAACTATATCAACAGGTAAAAAGCCCAAACTTTCCATAGTTCTATGAAGCTGAGAACAAGGTTTTCATCTGGGACCTTGAGGACAAATGTAGTGGCCATATGGTACATTTCATAATTGAGGCTCCACTGCTCTTTCACTGAAACCATCCTATCTAACTTACAAAGTTTGGGCTCCCAGAATTGGGGTGCAGCTGACAATCCTCAGGCATATACATACAGGAATAGATGCATTTTCTGATACTTTGGCTAGATCCTCTTTAGAACTTGGGTCAAAATCAGCACTTTAGTTTTTGCTTGGAAAGAAACCAAAGTATGTGAAGGTGGTTCAGCACTAGTTAATGGGCATTTATGGTCAGGTATGTATAACTGTGAACTACTACTAGAGGATGCCACTTTTATGGAACCTACCACTCCTGATCCCCAGAACATTATGTAGAAATTACAAATCAGAATTTTTTGAAAAGTACAAAAGTTATTCATTGTCACTGTAGATAACTATATTCTCTTAACCAGATGGTATGAAAAAAGTATAGATATAGATGAAAGTTGCACTTCCAAATGGATAGTCTGACCACAGAATATCTTGTTGCCACCTGGTTAAGAGTAAAAATGCTTATTAGAAGCTGTGTTTGAAATATTCAATATTTACTAGACTAGAATCCAAAGTACAATCCATCTAATTCCACACATCTGAAGACATTTGGACTTCTGCTTCTAAAACAGCCTCCATATCACACGGGAAGCTGCTTTTGAAATGTAGCAGATTTCCAGGATCATTCTATATAGCACAGGGATCTGTTTCTTAAAGAAACCCACAATCCCAGTGTGCATATCCAAGCTCTTTGGCTTACTTGAATTAACTCTCTGGATCCTGGCCCATGTCTATTACAATATCACTAACACCATCAGTGTTCTTTGCAGCAGCTATATAGGAAAGAGAGGAGTACTTTGGCAGACTAGTGAAAACAGAAGCTCAATCAGGCTGTCAATAACAACTATTGGGATCAACAATACAAGACAGTACATAAGAAGCAAGGACATAACAATTTCAAGAACTATGTATCAGTGCTTATACTGACTTGAAATACCTCTGCATTTCTCTCAGTTTCTTCATCCTCTTCTTCATTCACACCTGACGCAGCAAAAACCTCAAACTGGCTAAAATCTGCAAAGTTTGGCTGTTCTGGTATTTGTTGAGGTGAGGTACTGGAATGAGCTATTAGACCTTCAGAATCTGATGGTCGATGAACATGACCTCCACCCTAAAAAACAACGACCCAAAAACAGAATAATTCAGTTCTTCTGAAAATCTTGTTTGGATACTAAGCAAGAAAAAACAAAGGTCTTCAAACTGTAATTGATGTTCTTTGAGTGGTAATATGTGCAGACATACCAATAGTGTCTGTCCCTGTGCACAGCCTGAACTCTGAATCTTCTACAGCCATACAGGGTACAAAATTTTTCTCCCTTTCTGAATCTATGCTCACTGTGCATACTTACCGGGCAGCAGTCTTCACTTTCTCCTCATTTTTTTCAAAGAGAACACCACAAATTAAAAAGGTGCCTGCTGCAGGAAAGGAGGGACAGCTGTGTGACTGCACAGATGACAACTTGAAGAACATTGGATACAGGTAAGTCCCAAGACAGCTGACTTCCCCCCTCCGGGGGCATACACAGAGAATTTCATGCTAAAAGACTTAACTATAAAAGGTTCAGAGTTCAGGATGGGTAGATGCAATGGATAGAGATCATAAAGAAAATTTTTTCTTATTAAACAGCTTTTTTCATTTACTTTGCTCTAGTGAGTGTTTGGAAGCATTTGATCTGTCACTGAAAGCATTTCAAGTCAAGTATTTAAAGAACACCTAAACTAAGCAAATGCATGAAGAAAAGGGAAATTTCCAATGGTTAACCTGAAGATGACATATGGCTGCATTTATCCAAGTTCTTCTCTTCTCTATAGAAGTTTAAAGGAGGACTACACATTCAGCATAATGAGGTGGCAGAATTCTGAAATGGTAGAATGGATTGAATGCACTGTTATAACAGCAGGTTGTGGGGAGGGGGGAAATAACATTTTTAATGCTAATTCCTTACAAATTAAAGAACAGCATATAAAAGAGAAATGTTTTACACATGCTCTTTCCCACTTATTTAGCATAATAAAAGCAAGTTACTGGTAAAAAAAATATTATTCCTTCCCTTTAATCCCAAATGGTTTGCCAACTCATTCTGCTGTAAACGTAGACCAGGCCTAAGATACACTTCTAGGAGAACTGACCACTCTTCAACAAGGGCACATCATATAGTTGTGTAGATCCAACCTTGTTCCAGTCCAAGAAGACTACCCCCCCAAAGGAAGAGCCACTTAAGTTGGAGGAAGGCTTCCAACTTTGCTCACTGGAGTGATAGGATCCACTCCAATATGTATAGTCTAAACAGCATCATGAGACATGGGTTGATCGCTTCAGAGCACTCCTTATCAAAAACTCTCTTCACTGGGAAAAGCAATACTCACAAGGGACAGTGGTGATTCTCAAGCTTTCCACATGGAAGGACACCTCAGTATGAGCCACTGTCAAGTCCATGTTTATTCCTAACAGTTTGCAGCAGTAACTCATGTTTTATGCTTAGGCCTGTGTTATATCTTCTAAAGAATGCAGATAATAAAGCGAGGGTGTTCAAGGTCTCTGATCCTCCCTTTTCTTCCCAGGTCCTTCTTTCCCTTATCAGTTCCTGCATGCTATTATTAGTAGTGATGTAGGTGTATTATTTTAGCCTCTCACCTTTCAGCCGTTTGAAATATGCTTGCCAGTTCCGTGATGGCTACTAGCTACCTATATAACCCTTATTAGCTACCTATATAACCCTTACTCTGATCTTGCTAGTCTATTTCCTCACTGCCAGTATCTAAGAGATGTCATACTCTTCTACAATAAATGAACTTATTTGAAAATACAAAGAGTGTCATTATTGAAACACATGGAGACTTGACAGCCATACAATCATGATCCCTATGTGTTTTCTGTGGTGGTATGTACATGAAGACTTTACCTCCTAACTGCTGAATGTTTCAACTGGCTCACAATTAAAAGACAAAGTACTGAAACAGTACTATAATGTTGTATTAGGTGCAATAAAAGTTATCAATGTTCTTTTGCCTATCCTTGTAACAGGTCTGAAAAGAATCTAGAAAAAAACCCTGTACCTATACCCTCTTCCTATCGCAAAAGGGCCAAACATGTCGACAGGCCTTCGACATTTAACTGAGAGAAAGCTGCCACTGGACATCATATAGAGCACCATGCAGAGTACCAAGGGTCACCATTGAACTTTCAGAACCTCTATACTGTACTGTATTAATACAGCACCATTAAATGTTTTAAATAATTTAAATATGTAATTATGTTTTATGTGTTTTATTGGTTTTTAATGGAAGTGATGTGATGTTGCGAGCCTCCCTGAGTCCGCTTGCGGAGAGGGCGGGATATAAACTTAACGTAATAAATAATAATTTGACTAAATTGTTTCCCCACAAATGATTCCATCTGAAGGAAGCACAAACAATGAAACACAGGCCAAACTCAGGCAAATGGTTGCTGCAGTTTCATGGATAATCCATTGGACTTGGATTGGGGTACGCTACACCTCTTTAACCATTAAGCTCTCTGGATAGTATCTCAGACTGCTCACCTCTCTCAGTTTAACCCATTTCATTGTTTTGTCGAGGATAAAAGTATGTCTCACTGAGTTCTCTGAAAGCAGGGTGACATCCAGTAAGCTTTAATGGCAGAGTGGTGATCTGAACTTGTACCTTCCTGATCACTGTCCAACAGTCTAACCAGTATGCCATGCTGGCTCACTTCAAAGTACGGTGAAAAGGCTCATGTGAGAGACACAGCAAGAATGCTACTAAGCTTATGAACTGATAGCACCTTAGAAGAAATCATTGTTACCTGCGAGGGCTGAGGTCTAGGAGGCACTGCAGGGGGATAGGCAATCACTCCAGCTTGCTGTTGACCTGTAAGGTAATAAGATTTAGATGACAAAAGCTGATGAGACTTTTATAAGAGGTCGGGCTACCAACTATATTACCTTTTAGAGAAGAGTTTCTCAAACTGTGGCCTCTGAGGACAAACTACAAGCTCATTTGGTTAGGGTGAAAATGTATGGTTTTCTACTTTTTAAGAGTGCAAGCAAGGATTCACCACTTCAGGGGAAGAGACAGAATGTGCTTGCCCCCTCTTTCAAAGAATGGAAAGCTCAGAACTTCTATGCCTGCAATTATACAGCTTCTACATTACCATAGACCACTTGCCAGAAAAGTACTGACTGGCTGTGGGAATCAATGGTTCAGCTCTAACTGGTTAAGTGACAAGGAGGTACAGTTTTAATACAGATACTTCTGGTAAACCTGGATTGGCTGTGTATGTTTCAACAGAAAGGTTTCCCCAAAGAGATGGACAGATGTCATATACAACATCAGTGGTGGCTGCCAGGGAAACAATGAAATATTTCACACTGATAATTTTCTACGGGCAGCTCTGAAAGTTTTCTTAGGCCCCTTTCATATTGTTCAGCTACCAATAAATAATTTTTTTGCTTATCTGTGGTGCAAAGTCTGTTCTAGTCAAGAAGGGGAGTGATAGTAAATTGAGTCAGGGCCCTACAGAATCAGCTGCCCTCCAAGTTAAGACCTTTAAAGCCATGTACATGCAATAAAACATTTTCATAAGGGTTTTTTTTTTTACTATAGCTAATAAGGGTCACACTGTACTGTTTTGAAATGTGAGGACTGAAGCGTAGGGTATAAGTGGCTTACTGCACATACCTTAAGAAAGCCCTGTTCCTGTATGTGCTGTGCACCAGCAATGGAAAGGCTAGGGAGCTGAAATTTTTAATTCAAATGGCAGCTTGTAGTTTGTTGAAAACAGTTATTCTTTAGATATTTTTAACAGCCATTTGGATACATACTTTCCTATCACAAGTTCTGGAAGTATTTCTAAATTATATTTTCATACAGTCACAGGTTTAAAGGGAAACAAGGGCAGCTGGCTGCCGATTCAGTGGGCCCAAGTCATGCTGTATTCATGGAATGCATTTAAATCTTTTTTCTAATGCAGTTCTCACTGCAGCCACTAGGAGCACAGTAAACTCTGGAATGTGCCTTTCTGCAAAGTTTACAATGAACTTAGAAGGTAATTCTTCTTTCTCAGATCCTACTAAAGCTATCAGCCAAGTCAGCATTATAGCAAAGCAAAATTATCCAGGGATACAGTCAAAGCCAGCATGTGGCCTCCTAACAAGGTCTATGGTTTCCTTTTTCCTTTAGTTCTACCTAGCTCCTGAACTGCCAGATGATGCAAAGGGGCAGCCTTGTTAGTGTGTGGTAGCAAAAAATTAAAAAACAACAACCTTAATTGTCTTTTCCTGCATTTCTCCAGCTCTTTCCCACATTTTTCTCCTCCTTTCATGATCTGCCATTCATTTATACCCACTTCTAATTTTTCTTCCCCACCCACCACGATTTTTCAGTCTCAATGCCTCCTGACCCATCCTGATTGGCAGTTTAGAACATATTTAATAGTAGCATAGGAGCAAAACTTTGTTAATAGTATGAATAGAAGTGGGACAATATTTCCCCATAATCTAGTATTAACAGAAGCAGGAATTAATATTTCCTCATAATCAGTCAAATTAGTAAAAATGTTCCCCTCTTAACATGCATAATAATAAACATCAACTTGCCTCAGTAGTAACAAATGAGGAACAGTAATTAGAACTTATTTATTTTATATCCTGCTTTTCTTTCCTCTGTTTTATCCTCACTACAATTCTCTGAAGAAAGTTAGGCTGATTGGCCCAAAGTCACCCAGTGATCTTCCATGGAAGACTGGGGATTTGAACCTGACTTTCCCAGATAGTCTGAATTTTAACAACTACACAAGCTTAGTTTCCATTGCAAAAAGCATGTGGGGGATGTCTGGAGATAACTGGGACCAGGATATTCCAAATCCTTTCATTTTTGGTCCTAGCACTCCCACAATCATTCTGACGCTGGTGGCCAATTCTGAGATTGCAAGTTTTGTTTTCAGAGTTATGCCAGCCACAATGGACAGACAGATGAACATGTGGATCCTTTAATTATTATAGATACATGGCAGCAGCCAGCCAAGCAATTTGTTTTCTTACAAAAATTAGTTTGGTTCAGAATATGGAGCAGCAGCCCAGATGGAATCTTTGTTTGGGGCACATGGTCGCTATCAGCAGCCCTGTTCCCTGATCTGCCATTCATTTATACCCACTTCTAATTTTTCTTCCCCACCCACCACTATTTTTCAGTCTCAATGCCTCTTGACCTGTTCTGATTGGCAGTTTAGAACATATTTAACAGTAGCATAGGGCAGTTTTCACAGTGGAAAGTGGTAAGCAGTGGGGTACCACGGGGATCAGTACAAGGTCTGATGCTTTTGAACTTGTCCATTAAAGTTAATGGAAGTGAAGTGGCTAAGTTTGTGGATGACACTAAACTGTTCAGGGCAGTGATAATCAGGGAGGACTGTGAAGTGCTCCAGAGGGATCTGCTGAGACTGGGTGAGTAGGCATTAATGTGGCAAAAGAGGTTCAACGTGGGCAAAAGTGCAAAGTGGAGCCTAAAATACTAACTATAAATATATTCTGATGGATTTCAAACTGCCAGTAACTGACCAGGAGATATTGGAGTCATGGTAGATAACTCACTAAAAATGTCAACTCAGTATAGAACTGCAGTAAAAAAGGCAAATGCTATGCTGGGGATTATTAGGAAGGGGACTGAAAACAAACCAGCCAACATTATAATGCCCCTGTATAAATCTATGCTGTGGCCTCATTTGGAATACTGTGTACAGTTCTGGTCACTGCACCTCATAAAAGATATTACAGCATTGGAAAAGGTGAAGAAAAGGATGACTAAAATGATTTAAGGGGATGGAATACCTTCCCTATGAAGAAAGGTTAAAGAGATCTGGGCTTTTTAGCTTGGAGAAACTGAACGGTGATATGATAGAGGTTTACAAAATTATACATGGGATAGAGAAGGCAAAGAAAGAAGTACTTTTCTCTCACGCACACAATACAAGAACTCAATAAAATTAATTAGCAGTAAGCTTAGAACAGAGGAAAGGAAGAACTTCACCTAAAAAGTAATTTACATGTGGAATTCATTGCTGCAGGACATGGCAGCTACAAGCATAAGCTTCAAGAAGAGACTGGATAAACATATGAAGCAGAGGTCCATCAGTGGCTATCAGCCACAAGGAATAGATGGAACACTATGTCTAGGATAGTGATGCTCTTGGTGCTTGGGGGACAACAGCTTCTGGCCCTGTTGCTAGACCTTCTGATGGTTAGTGGGTTTTGGCCACTGCGTGGCAAAGTGTTGTACTGGATGGGTCATTGGCCTGATCCAACAGGCTTCTCTTAAGTTCTAACAGTCTTCTTAAAAATGCATTACATAAAACAAAAGCATAGCTAAAAACTGCATGAAAGGTCTTGTCATAATCTGCATAAACTGGCAAACACTCTACAGCCTGTTTGCACAACATGCAATGCTTATCTAGAAAACTTTGGAAACATTTCTATGATTTAAATTTTTTTCAAAACAAGTAATTTATCATCAGGCCATAAGGCCTAATTGTATGACTACAATTTCCTGCACACTGCTTTGTCAAACTGGGCAATGCATGGCAAGAGAATTAAATTCCCAAGGATATAGCTCTTGGAAGAATATCCCACTGAAACATGCTTTCAAGTAAAAGTGCCTGATTCAGCTGCAAATTCCTTTTAGCAAAGTCCCTTAAAAAGCATTTCACTCAACTTCCTCTGAACTGCAAAGTCTGGAATCTGAAAACCAAAAATATTTTTACAAGGTTTGAAAGTTAAGCATTTTCTAACATGTTCCATAAAAGGAGCCATGCTTGGAGCCACTCTGTAGGGAAAATGAAGTTCACATTTATTGTGGCATAAGCTTTCAAAAGATTAAGACTTAGTAGCAGTCCTAAAGTGCTCGTTACCAGTTGTAATTCAGAAAAACAGTTTTACAAAAGATGGCAAACCAATTCAAGTGTTTCTCAACACACACCAGAAAAACATATTGAATTGCCACTGTATATCACAACATGAGCTTCTGAAAACAGGTACCTGGAGTAATCGTAAAGGTCCTGTTCATATCTAAAGATGATGATCGTGAGTGTGAGGGATGAGGCCTTGGTGGTGGAGGAGGTGGAGCAGCATTATCTGGAGATGTCCCTGAATGTGATCTGAAAAGCAATGGGGCATTATAAAAATTCAGTTGCAAATGCTCTGCTCCTACATGATCCTCTGATAGACTATAACAGCAACAGATTCCTTAATGCCAAAGCTTGTTCAGAACTGTAACAACTGAAGATAACGAAAATGCAAAGTGTTGAATTATGTGACCTGTCAGCCAAGATGTAATGAAGGTGGCTGCTCTCCAGCATTAAGGTCTGCTAGTCTGGAAAGAGCCACCTTGTTCAGACCGCAGGGTCTTATTGTGACATGGTTTCATTAATAAGCTGTCAACCTGCCACAAACAGCAACACTGTATTTTGCTTTCAGTGGAAGGTTTTCTAGCAAGGGCCTTTTCACCAGTTAGAATGAAAAACAAAACAAAACCTTATAGCCACTGACACAAAGACTGCATATTGTCCATCCAAACTCAGGGCTGGACAAAAGGAAATCTATCTTATTTTGTGAACATCAAACAATGCTGATAAGTGATGTACAGATTGCAAAAAAATGCTTTAGTGAGTATAACTCAAAACCAAGGGGGGGGGGGAACATGTCTAATAAAGCCAGCTATGACCTTTAAAACTCTTTAATGTGAACATTTAAACAACCACCTCTTTTAATACGTCCCAGTGCATCAACTACAATCCTCAGGCTGCCACCCACTTAAGGTACCCAATCTGGCAACAACCAGGAGCCATGCCTTTTCTATTGTAGCTCCTGCTCTGTGCAATAGGATCCCTGAAGAAGTATGTATATGGAGGGGTGTCATCTCCAGCAGTTTTCAGAAGGTTCCGCAAGGCCATTTTATTTGCTGAGACTTAATGAGGAATAAAATGCATGTGTGTTTGGGAGGGTATTAGAAGGGTCTGGCTTTTATTTCTTCTGTACATTTAAAATTTTGATTAATGCCACCTTGAGCCACAAGGAAAGACAAGATACAAACATTTTAGTGAAATAAATTTAGTCATAATTGAGATTTTCCCATTACTGGACCAGCGCTTTCCAACTTGCTTACCTTGGAACCCAGTGACCAAATTACTTAAATGCACGTTACAAAATCATTTTGATATTTGGACCTTGCCTGGACTTCAATCTTATGAATGCTACACTGGCAAATAGGTGTAGCAGGTTCTGTGTCAACCCCACACCATAAGAATATTGAAAATTGAAAAATATGGACCTATAAAATATCTAAGCTGCAATAACTACTGGCAATGATAGAACTTGGTCTTGCTTTGCATGTGATTACCTTTTTTCCTTTCTTTACTTGTACATCTTTTAAAAAAGAAATCTTAAACAACAAAGCTGTGGCTCAACTGATGCAATTAATTTCATATTAGAGCACAACTTGCTTCCATTTAATCACCAGACTGCTAGCAAAAGTCTCTTTCCAGAACTATGTATTCCCTTGAATTATATAATTCAGAGCATATGTGAAGATATGAGCTGCTTCAAGCTGTTCTCTGTAGAGGCAGCAAGCCATATGCATTATATGAACAGATAAATAATAAATACTATAGGACTTGTTTTTTTTAGAGTAAAGTTTGATGAAAAGGCATATAACATTTGGAGCTTGTGTATATATGAGCACCAAAGCATATTATGTGTTCAATGGATGTTTAGGAAAGGGCGTATGTGGACAGATCCAGTTCTGCCTCTCTCTAAGAGTGACCAATGGGAGCTATGAAAAGCTGGGAGTAGAGCTGGCAGTTAGAGCCATTAAAGTAGTTGAAGGGAGAGTTACAGCTGGGAAGAGAGAACAGCTTGAGCCAGGAGCAGGAAAATAGTAGCCTGACACTGGCTGACAGAATGATAACTTGTAACAAAAATGCTAGGAAGAATGCAGAGTTGGAGTTCAAAAGTTCAAATGACTCGAAATACTGAATGAGAGAGGAGACCTGGTGTGTAGAAGACAGGGCTCTCTGTATACTAAAAAGAGACAAGACAGGTGGTGAACTGTGACTGCCTGACCTACCTGGTATCCCTAAACCTGTGTGACAGAGGTGGTGATGGGTGGTACTGTCTGTGGAGTGGGGTCACAGCATACTATTTCAACATCTTTAATATTTATCAATGAATTACCGTTGCCTAGTTACAGTGCTTCCAATATGTTCTGGATCTGAAGTAAAGGAATCTGAACTGCTGTAACCATCTGCTGACAGAAAAAAAAAATAAGGCACAACACTTCACAATTCAGCAGTGTTGGATTATTCCACCAAAATAAAATTTACATGTTCAACAAATAAAAAATATACTGGACATAACTGACATAGTTGATCAAAATTATTAGCAGAACAATTTCTATACAGTCACTTTCCTACTATGAACCTGACCAGTATTGGACAAGTAAAAAAAGGAACTTTAACTACTTTCACCATACTGACCATAGTGCTCGTTTTACATATCCCTGGGCGGGGAGGGGGCTGGCTGTTATCTCCTCCATTCCTGCTCCCATAGTGGTTGAGTTCTATGCAAAACTAAAATGTGCATGGCTTCTCTAAAAGTGTATTTAGCATACTGTGTGAGAGACACACTCCCAAAATGAGACGGATAAATCTCGTTTGATACGCTAAATACATTATTTAGTGGAAGTAACTCTCAAGGAAGGCCATGGCTTAGTGAAAAAGCATCTGATTTAGACGCAGAATGTCCCAAGTTCAATCTCTAGCATCTCTAGTTAAAAGTATCATGTAGCAGGTGATGTGACAAACCTCTGCATGGGACCCTCCAGAGCCACTGCCAGTCACTATACACAGTACTGACCTTGATAAACCATGATTTGACTTGATATAAGCCAGGTTCATATGTATTCAACTACATGGACAGAAGGCACTGGATTGATCATACCCTGGGGATATGTATAACTCCAAGAATGTACAAGGAAGGCAGATTGTGGTGAAAGGCAACTCACTTTCATCTTGAGTGTGTTTGGAGGGCTACTTCACACATTTATTTTTCCCAACGTCAACATTAATCTATGAGAACTGATGTGTAATGTTTTAAATAATAGAAAGTGTTTTTCCCCTCTATTGCATATTCATGATTGAGAAGCTGTGCAAGTACTACCTTCTCAAATCTTGTACATATTAAGAATAAACCTACACACATGGCTTCTAACATTATAAAACAATTGCTTCGGAAAATTTCATGCTGCGATAAGTTGAAAGGTAAAGCAATCATTACTTTCAATTATCACTGAACTAGCAGGAAAATCAAGATGAGTCCTTACCAACTGTATTTCCCCCTACAAATTTTACAGATGAACTCATTTTATTTTCTTCTGCAAGATCAGGTGATTTCACTAGTAAAGGGCTTGTAGGATTTGTGTGATCTAAAATATAAGAAAAAATATTTTCAGCACAGCAATACAACTCCCCAGCTCTTTTCTGATGGTCTTAGCTAATGACGGAAATTTGACACTTCTAACACAATGGAAAACTCTGCTTTATTTTAACCAACCAGAATTTGACTCATGTGGCACTCAGTCCTATTTTGCACTGAGAAATCTTGGTTTCAGAGGTTTATTGCTCTCATGGTTGCTATCCCAACCTGGACTGCTGCATCCCACTGTGGGAACAGATTACTTTCTCAACTTGCACTGCAGAAGTCACACCCCTATAGCTCATCTTCAAACCCAGCTAGGTAATATCAACACAGGAGTAGGAGAACCATGCTTCTCAGACATGAATTACCATAGGCTGGGAGAGTCTGCCTTGTACCTCAGTGGCAGTGAGATGGTTCCAGAAGGGTGTGCTAGAGTGACCCACCTCTCAGACCTGCCTTGCTACGTCCCTGCTTTGGGCAGTAAACCAAGAAAATCTTCTTTTGATTGCTTTTATGTAATATGATGGGGACTGCAACTATTCCTGTACCTTTAAGAGTGGGAAGAAACAAGCATGGACACTAATTCTTTCCTTAGGTTGAACAGGGATTTGTAAGAATTTAAGCAAAATCCGAGACTTCCCCAGACATTACAGATGATAACTAGATTCCAGTGGGTAGCCATGTTTATCTGAAGCAGCAAAATAAAGTCTGAGTCCAATGGCACCTCAAATGTCTTAAAGGTGCCACAGGAATCACACTTTGTTCAGATGCTAACTAGCTTAGGCTTTGAACAAAGTAAGAGTCCAGTGACACCTTTAAGACCATTTTTTCTTAAAGACCATATTTATGGTGTGAGCTTTTGTACGCCAAGCACACTTCATCAGACAAGTGTGCTTGGCACATGAAAGCTCACACTATGAATAAAATTTTGTTGGTCTTGAAGGTGCCACTGGACTCTAACTTTGTTCTATTGCTTCAGACCAACACAACTACACACCTGGATCTAGCTTAGCCCTTGTAATTTTCTTTGTTAGATATGAATTTTACATAATCAAATATCACCCTGTACTCCATGGTCTCTTGAATCTACTGTCTGCTTAAGCAGGGGTACCCAATGTGGTACCTGGCATCGACCAAGTGTTTTTAAAAAATGTGCAGGGCTTCTGTCCAGCAAGGCTTCTAACTGACCACTGGAAATTTGACTGGTGATTCAGATTTCTAGAAATGTTGTTTTGGCAGCAGCCATTACCACAGCACAGGGATCTTCACGCTGTTACTGAAGGTAAGCTCTGGCAGCCATTTTGTAGCTGGCTCCATCTCCTGCAGCAGCCATTCTGTAGCACCCACTTTGTGGCTGCACCCACCATGCTGCGTCAGAATTCTAAAAGTACCCACAGGCTCAAAAAGGCTGGGGACCCTTGACTTAAAGTGAGATCTTAGTGTGTGTCCACTGATTACATCTGCAGAATTAGTTCTAGCCCACAAAATTTTATGCTGCAATAAACTTTTGCCACAAGACCCTGTTCATAAAAGAACAGGAATAATTTCTAGCAACTAAACTCACCATTTCCAGTTCTTTTAAGCTCCATTTCCTGCATATGAATTTTGCTTGGAGTCATTCGAATTGGAACAGGGTGAACGATAGCAGTATCCTAGGACAGAAATAAACATTTTATATATAGCTTAAACCATTACTTTAACCTGAGGTTTACCCTTCATTTTTTTGTCTGCGAGGTCTTTTTCCACCATGCAAAGAAACAGGTTCTACATCTTTTAACAACATACTACCACATATAGTGCTGCCAAAAGGATATTTGGGTTGTATTGACAAATAGGAGCACTGTGAAGTTACATTATCATACTTCATAGCCATTTCTCTACATACTGGAAGAATCTTCAATCCCAGAGTAAATGTGGCATTTACTATTAATTTACAAGAACACTTGTAAGCTAAGCTTAAGTATTAAATTTCATAAATGATTTTAACAATGTATTTCATAATCTCATGCCATGGGTCAGCTTCAGTCACTTATAGCACTCTTTTGGCCACAACACCTCCTTTTCCATTTAGCTGGTATAAATGAGAAGCCTAGTTCTTGTCTTATGCCTGTATTAGGAGTCTCTATCCTATCACACCCAGCAGTTACCTACAAACATGAAAATGCAGAATAGGGTTTTATACCCCATTTTCTTCTACCCTAAAGAGTCTCAAAGCGGCTTACAATCTCCTTCCCTTCCTCTCTCCACAACAGACAGCTTGTGAGGTAGGTGGAGCTGAGAGAGTTCTCAGAAAACCATGATTGGTCCAAGGCCACCCAGCAGGCTTTCTGTGGAGGAGTGGGGAATCAAATCTGGTTCTCCAGATCAGAGTTCACTGTTCTTTAACCACTACACCATGCTGGCTCACCATACATAAAGCTGTGTGCAATGATTCTGTGTGTTCACATGTCAAAGTGAGGGCTGCTAGTTATTTTGAGAAAAAAGTCAGTTTGTAAGCATGCCTGAATTCAAGACGTTTGAGAAATTCTTCTCTAGAAGGAAATGGAAGATGAATATGGTAAACTACTGGCTTCTAGACCAGTTATCGCAAGCCATCCATTCATTTTGCTTACTTGATTTCTCTTAATGCCATCACATCCACAGAAGGGCTGCAGGCTACTGCACGAGTACACAGGCATTTATTTCCATGTGATGTTACACATGGAGGGAAGGGGCAATGGTAATAAATAGCTAGGTCATATGGTTATAAGCATGAATACAAAAGGCTTGTGTATATGTGTCAGTGGGATGCAATGGATAGAGGGCTGGAGGTGGAAAATCAGATACCTCTGGTACTCACAAAGAGGCTTTATTTATATTTCCATTTCTGTCTCATTTTTGGCCCCAGGCAGTTAACAACCATAATTAAAAATATTTATTCTGGGCAATACATGAGCATCACAATGTACTGTGATACACTGAAAGTACTACAGAAATGAATGCCATATCAATACTGCATAAAATATTCTATGACCTTCTATTTTCTTGCCCACATACAAAATTTGTCAACTTAAAGAGTAGGTAAAATTATCAAGCTTGATACCACTTCCCACCAAGCATAGTAGGATCATGCATTAACAGGCGGAACACAATTAACAAAAAAAAAATCAGAGTTAATAAAATTAATTTCAAACAAGCAAGCTAAGTGATTGACTTACAGGATCAGCTGGTGCAATGTTAGAATCAAATTGGGTCAGAGTTTGTGAGCTTGAGGAGCGTTCACTAAATGTCTCCCACTGCTGAACAGACAGAGGAGAGACAAGTCAGCACAAGAGATGGAATAAAAGTTTTTTTTTTCCTAGAGAAGATTTAGCAGAGTTCAGAGGTTGCACTGGTGGATGTTTTGTGAAAACTGACATTATGTATTTTTAAAGCACACTGAAAGCTTGAGGTAGAGTCCAACAAGAAATAAGCTTTTGAGAGTCAAAGCTCTTTTTGTAATGGAAGCTTAAGGGTTTTTGCAGTTTTTCAGTGCAACTGGTATATTAAACTGCCTCAAGGACTAAACGGTCTAAGAAACCAGCATAGGAAAATTTAAAGAATTTCTATATGTGAAAGATGGTCCAAGTTTACCAACAGAATACAGGTAACAGAACACACAACTTAAAAAAATGATGTTGCTGATGCATGTAATTAAACAAGGTTCCTTGTTTTTCTGGCATTTGGAACATTTTTTGCACCCCAATACGTTATTAAAACAGAAGTTTTCATTACAAAGTATCATTAACATATGTTAGATTACAAAACTGCAAATGGGATAAAATTCAACACCAGTGCAACATCTGAAAGTTACTAGTATTCAATTTTTATACAAATGTAGAATATTTAATTTATAATTGAATCAAGGTAATGGATCAGAAGTACAAACTCTGTAAATCAACAGGGAAATCTGCCTTTGCAATCATTTCAATAAGATACAGGACATGCTTTGTCGTAACTGCAAAATGAGTTTCTCATGCTCAGAAAACAAAACAAAGTTCAGACATAACAGGAATAATCAAGCATTCAAAGCAAGTAAGAATTTGGTATAGTATTTGAAAATCAGATTACTTCTCAGATGAAGAATGTTAATATTTCTCAGTTAGTGGAATAGTAAGTTATTAGTAAAATATCCAAGACATTACAGTCAACTTTGAGATGCCTTTCACACGTGAAGCTGCCTTATACTGAATCAGACCGTAGGCCCATCCAAGTCAGTAATGTCTACTCAGACTGGCAGGGGCTCTGGTGGAGGTCTTTCATATCACCTACTACCTGACCCCTTTAACTGGCAAAGCTAAGGATTGAACCTGGGACTTTCTGCATGCAAAGCAGAGGCTCTACTAATGAGTCGCAGCCTCTTCCTTCTATGCTCTCCCAGTCATTTGGAAATTGCTTATTTGTGATTGTCCCGTCCCGGCTGAGACGGGACTCCGTCGGGAGCCCCCCACCCCGCACCCCTCCAGGCTGCCACCTATTTCCTGGCCGGCCGACACGGCCCAGCCCTCCGCAACACCAGCAGAAGCCGGGAACACACGGGCCCGCCCCCAAGCCCAGGCCAGGTGGCCGAGCCGCAACCTATGGCAGTGAGAGGGGGCAGGAACGCCATCTGGCCAGGAGGGCAGGGGAGGCAGGAACCCCGAGCAACCGCAACGCCCCAGCCACCTGAAGACCACGCCCCAGGAAGCCCTTCCTCAGCGTCCCCACCTATAAGTGGAGGTGGAGCTACCTGGGGGTGGGACCTGGGTGGAAGGAAGGGGGCCGGGAGAGGGATAAAAGGCCGCAAGGCTGAGAGGTCAGGGAGGAAGCTGGCTGATGTAAGAAATGGGCTGCCAAGACAGAGAGAGAGTGGAGCCCCAGCACAGCCGGGGAGGACAAGAGCATAAGTGGGTGAAGTAACCCAGCTCTGTCCTCATAAGAACATAAGAGAAGCCATGTTGGATCAGGCCAACGGCTCATCCAGTCCAACACTGTGTCACACAGTGGCAAAATTTTTTATATATACACACACACTGTGGCTAATAGCCACTGATGGACCTGTGCTCCATATTTTTATCTAAACCCCTCTTGAAGGTGGCTATACTTGTGGCCGCCACCACCTCCTGTGGCAGTGAATTCCACATGTTACTCACCCTTTGGGTGAAGAAATACTTCCTTTTATCCGTTTTAACCTGTCTGCTCAGCAATTTCATCGAATGCCCACGAGTTCTTGTATTGTGAGAAAGGGAGAAAAGTACTTCTTTCTCTACTTTCTCCATCCCATGCATTATCTTGTAAACCTCTATCATGTCACCCCGCAGTCGACGTTTCTCCAAGCTAAAGAGTCCCAAGCGTTTCAACCTTTCTTCATAGGGAAAGTGCTCCAGCCTTTTAATCATTCTAATTGCCCTTCTCTGGACTTTCTCCAATGCTATAATATCCTTTTTGAGGTGCGGCGACCAGAACTGTATTCTGAGACCTCTGGGACGCCTAGATGGGCACCGGCCCCAGCCAGGTCACTGGGCGGGCAGCGGTCATGGCGTGGCATGGCGGGGGCCAGTAGGGGCGTGACAGTGAGTAGCTTGGAAATTGTTTAAGTGACCCCTACCAGGTAGGTCTTTCCTACAGAAACAGCTACTCCCTCATAGCTGAGCACACAAATAAAAGATACCTTGGATTATTAAAAGATAATCAGTAATAATTTACTATAAAGTTTTGCTAGTAACAACTATTCAATCAGGTACTTGTATCCTGAGAGTATTTATGATACAGAGGAGAAAGTAGAAAGAAATATACAAAAGGGATTTTAGATTAATAATCCATTTAGAAAAGTATTCTTTGTCTACATAAAGCTAAAATACAAAGCTGGAGTCTGTCATGATCCAAGGCTTACTGTGGCCTAGATGCTCCAGAGAAGCCTGTGTAGGAGTAGCTATGGGGTCTACATTTCCCAGGATCCCTTCTATCCCTCTAATTGGGTAAAAACAGATTTGGAGGGAAAACTTGCCCAGTAAAGATCAGAGGGGTGGGACCTGGGAGGAAGGACTATAAAGGGCTTGCTAGAGAGGGAGAGTGTTCTCTCTGGACAGGGATCCCTCATCCAAGGAAATCAGCTTGGGAAGGTATTTCAAACAGAAAAACAGTTGGGGGAGGGTTAAATTCCCTTCCGGCAGTGTAGCATGCTCAATCCAATTCTGTGCATAGTCGTTACGGCTATCAGCCACTGGATTTGTCTAAAATTTAAATGTCATCCAAGCATTCCCATTTCTTGCAGCAAGGAATCCCAGAATTGCACATATCTAAAGATGAAGACATTGGATTTATATTCTGCCCTCCACTCAAGTCTCAGAGTGGCTCACAATCTCCTTTATCTTCCTCCCCCACAACAAACACCCTGTGAGGTGGGTGGGGCTGAGAGAGCTCTCCCAAAAGCTGCTCTTTTAAGGACAAGCTCTGGGATAACTATGGCTGACCCAAGCCCATTCCAGCAGGTGCAAGTGGAGGAGTGGCGAATCAAACCCGGTTCTCCCAGATACAAGTCCGCACACTTACCCACTACACCAAACTGCACATATCTAGTGAAGTGAACAATAGATCTCGGACTATTTTGAGATCAGAGTTTTCCTATAACTACACATATTTGTCTAGCAAAGCTGCATCTAAACAGCACCTGCTATTTCTGTCATGTTGTAATATGCATTTCTTATTACTCTATGACACCCAAGATCACAATATAAGTTGATGATGAGATGTGTGTTCAGAAATATCATTCTGTGCACTGTATCTGACTATATCAGATCTTGGCACTGTTAAACTTCCATATGTTTTCTGAGGTAAGCAAGCTAAGTGGGATAATCTATTGTTAAGTAACGTACATGAGATGGATTGGCTCAATCAAGAAAGCCATGGCCCTCAGTTTGCAAGACTGAGCAAGACTGTTAATCATAGGATGTTCTGGAGGTCATGAATTCATAGAGTTGCCATAAGTCACAAACAACTTAAAACACACACACACAGAGTTAAGCCCAAGTAATCTCCCAGAATGACTTGCACAGGCAATGTCTTCTTGACTTTTGTATTACATCTGTGAAAATACATCTAGAAATAATACCACTGAATATCTAGCAACAGGCCAGCTGCTAAATTCAGTGTAGAATATACTGACTGTCCTTTGACTGATAAAAGCAAGCCATTTTGTCAAAGCAAAGAAATCTAAATAATCCTTATTTAGTTAAGAGAAATGATTGAGCATTTGTTGACTATTATCTCAAAACATTGTTTTAAATGTTATGGCCTAGGACTGAGGCTGCAGAGATATCTTGAAATGATATCCACAGATGTAGGCCACAGTGCACTCACACTTAGATCTGAAAATGAGGAAGTGAGAAGTTTTTGCTAACCTCACTGCTTTGATTCAGTTCTGGCCAGGTCTGATTTAACGATGGCATAGATGGTGATTTGCTTGGAGGGGCTTCTGCTGGTGAACTTGCATAACCTACCTCACCAGACTGATCTCCCACTTCTGCAACAGGAACTACTACAAAGGCAAAACACAATGTTGTACGAAATGTCTTACAACTTTTCATTATAGACTTATTTTTACTCGCCATTAGTTTTGTGTAAGATGAACCTCAGTTAACCATTATGGAAGTTTTTTAAAACAAAAGATATTATGCGTATTTGCTACAAATAGGCATGGTAAAAAATTGTAAATTACATGATACAAGGAAGATAACATCACTGTACTGTTTCCAAACATTTTCCTAGCAGTTTGCATTATTGCAATTTTATGTTTCATAAATGTTAAAACCATTTGTTTCTCTAAAAAAAGAAAATCCAGATGCTTCCTATTTTAATTTCATTTGATGGCTACCCAACCACAACTTGTGAACAAGGTGTCAGGGCTGGCAGGGATCCAAAGTGTGTCTGCATGCAGCTGCAGAGCACTTCTGAGATGGGAATGAAACCAGTTCTTGCAAAATGTCCCCTACCTTCCAAGGCAGTTTTTTCATACCTGTTTATTACAAAAATTCAACAACTTACTTTAAATTTGCCTTTTTGTGAGGCATGACAAGTTTTCACAAAATGCTATTCAACTCTGTTCATTTATAGTATCCAGAATGGCAGAGGTGTTCTTGGATACAAAATAAAACTTCTAGCTTAAAGACATTGTATCTGCATATCTACTCGCCAGCCTGAGTCTTCTCACATATTGCCTTCATATTTTCAACCAGGCGAAATTGACAATACACAAAATTACCAAGAGATACCAATCCTTTACTGAACTTATGAACATATCAAGTTTTTAAATGTTCCACAAAGTCGCCATATGACAGACGGCATATTTCTAGTGCTCAATCTAGTCCAAGCATAGGCATAGTGCTGTAGAAGATGCACAGGGTTCTGTGTTCCCTGTCCTCTTTTCATGCCATAGCCATTGGAGAACAAGGAGTCTGTACATTTGTCAACCCTAAGTGCGCATGCCATTCACTAAGCAATGCAGGAGGGATGTAGAATACTGAAATGCAAATTGACAGCAAAGGTCCTTATGCTGCAGAGGTTGTTTGATGGAAGGAATGGGTAATGAGGACAGGAAAAAGGAACCCTGTGAGAATTCTCTTCATCTGAGCCCTATCTTGTGTGCAGATCAGATCCACGGCTGTTTTAACAGATAGATTTGTACATGAAAAGGGAGGAATTCTTTCTTAAAGAATACAATTCAGATGGAGAAGTGACTTCAAATAAATGAGCAAATTAAGGAGTACTAATATTTCAGTTTGCTAAGCATATATTAATATCTTGCCACAAACATTTTTGGGTGAAAAATACCTGCTGAGTCCTCCAAATCAATCAGTTTAGGCATTAAACTTTCAGGCAGTTTTTCAGGCAAATCGTAGCCATTCTTTCTTGCAACTACTAGATGAAAAGCAGCACAGAACTCATCCAGTGTTAATGCACCATCTTTGTCAAAATCTGATAGTTCCCTAAGGGGAGGGGGGAAACATTATTTCTGAACTTTGGAAAAGTAACATTTATTTTATTATGTCCTTTGAACATACTGAATACTTGAAAAGTTATAGTCAAGACCAGGTTTTACAACACATCCTGTTTTACTATGAAAACATTAAGGAATATTGTTACACTGTCTCACATTCTAATTCTTATATACATGTTCACACTTGTAAAAACTGGAAGGCAAAACAAGCTATGATGAATTTTCTGATGGAATGTATCACATTTAAATTTTCTCCGCACAACTAGCATAATACAGAAGAGGGTAAACGCTAGGCATCTGACATATTAGTGCTTTCGTTAAAGGAATATTTTAAGATCCGCCTCTTAAGCCCTCCTCTGTGCCCTACCTTCAGAGGTGAGGTGGGTGGTGACTAGAGATGGGGCATTTTCTGTGGTCTCACCTTATCTTTGGAACAGCTTGTTTTTAATGACTTTTAAACATTATTATGTTTCAAATGCAAGCCACCTCAAGCAGGCCTCTGAACAGGCAGCACCCTAAATAAATAATATCTAATGTGGGTGACACTCAGTTTCCATTTGAAGTTAGAAACTGCTGTTTACCCATTCTGTCTTCAAGTCATGATGTAGTTCCCTTTTACTTAACAGAACCGATATGTGCATTTACACTTTTACTGGCTATCTGGTTTCACTAGAATGTAGTCACTACTAGTTTTTCCACTCACTTTAACAGAGGTGGAACGGCCAACTGTACATTCCTTTGCATGTATAAAGCTACCTCTGGGCAAGAGTGAATAATGAACATTTCCACCTCAGGGCTGTGGCTCAATGGCAGAGCATATACTTCGTGCGCAGAAGACTCCAGCTTCAATCCCTGGCATAGCCAGGTTTTTTTTTTTTTTTAAAGGTCTTAAGTGGCAAAGATCCTTCTCTACCTAAGACCCTGGAGATTCACCACCAAACAGAGAAGGCAGATCTGAGCCAGGTGGACTGATCATCTGATGCTGTAAAGTAGCTTCATCTGAAGACACTGCAACAGTAAGTGTGCACATATTTGCAAAGGGCCCTCCTTATCAAGCAAAACTGGTCTAGATTACACAAGACAAAATTTTTAGATACACTAGATTTGAGAATTCTGAAAGAGATAATATCTCTTGTGAACAAAGCATCCAACATACTAAGCAAAAATCAGACACTGTTTAAGCAGTTATCAGGATGTAAGACTATCAAGCAGTTGATTACGGAGACTGATGTCAATACCATCTACCAGGCTAGGCACATTTGCTGAACTCTCCATATGAGTGTCCCATTGCTCTTTACAATCCCCAAATACTCGTTAACCTTACAATTCCAAGATAAGGTAAAAGGTAAAGCTAGTCCCCTGTGCAAGCACCAGTCGTTTCCGACTCTGGGGTGACGTTGCATCACATTTTCATGGCAGACTTTTTATGGGATGGTTTGCCATTGTCTTCCCCAGTCATCTACACTTTCCCCCCAGGGGCTGGGTACTCATTTTACCCACCTCGAAAGGATGGAAGGCTGAGTCAACCTTGAGCCGGCTACCTGAACCCAGCTTCTGCCAGGATCGAATTCAGGTCATGAGCAGAGTGCTCAGACTGCAGTACTGCAGCTTTACTATTCGGTGCCATGGTGCTGCAATTATGCTCACAAGACTAAATACGCTACTGTCCACGCTCTCTGAATGACATATATTAGGTATACCATTCTCAGATATTGAGGTTGAGGTTTAGGGATAATAGATGCATATTCTATTTGAATGTCTGTAGTGTAAGGGCTAGAGAGATATGGATCAAACACTTATGTTCCAGCAAAATCAGCTTCCCCTAGATACTTTATTTACTAAAGTTTTAATAGATTCTAGTTCATCAAATAATCTTTTTAGCTAAATTCCTTGTTCACGCCAAAAAGCTTGGGCAGCCTGTGGCAAAGACTTCTTTCTCTGGCTTGATTATTCCTTTCTGCCACTTATTCCTATTTGGAATTGACCAATGCTACTCAAGACCTGTCGGTCAGAGGAGGAGAGAAAGTTATTGGGTTTATCTTAAGTATTTCTGAAGCACGGATAACTAAAATGAAACCTTGCATGACCCAAATAGCCTTATTTCTAGCTTACTACACAGTTTTTCAGGTCTTTTTTTGAGCAGGAATGTACAAGGACACATTTTCGGCTGGCTTGGCCAGGGCTCCGGCTCAAAAAAAGGTCTCTGGCGGAGGGAAGGCACTAGGCAGCCACACACTTCCAGACTGCACAGTCCGCCCTTTCTGCTGCCTCCAACAGGCTTGCAAAGAGAGTAAGAGATGTGGAGCTGCCCACAAGTGCCCCCTCCCAGAAGAAGCTGGGTGTACCACTGTCCACTCTGCCACACGTGGCTCTCTTTCCAGCCATGTTTGGGGTGTGTGCAAAACAAGGTCTCTAACTGGGCTATGTGAGAACACACATCCATGAAATGCGGCTGATGGCACTGTACTGTTCTGTGTCAATATGCAGAAAGTAACCTACTGAATGGGTGACATCACTTCTCATGATGTCAGATGGTGTGGCCTAATATGCAAATGATGTCCAATGGAAGTTTATTGCTTGCCCTAAATGGAAACAGAATTAAGGATTAGATCCAGCCAGCTTATTAACACAATATTGCCTAATTCCCCTCATCATAGCCCCCATTCCACATGACTTTGTACATCCAGGTTCTATTATCTACAGTGCAGCCTTTTTGGGAGCTTAAGGGGGACCCCATCTTCCTTTTCTGATTACTGAAAAGCTGGCTGGATCCAAGACTAAGCCTTCAAGTTGCAAACTTCTGTAATACAATGTTTTGTAATCTGTATGTATCTGCTGAACTTCTATTAAAGAACTGTGATACTTAACAAGGAGTTAGACATATTTCACACTTACCAAATGTGTGACAACTCAAGAATAGGGAGTTTTGATTTAGTAAAAAATTCTTTAGCTGCAGATCCTGAAATATTAAAAGTGGTATTAAAAAGGGCTTCATGAAATATATTTATATGCATTTTAAAATACACTGCAGAAATGCTTAAACAATATTGCATTTCTACAGAAGTGACAGCAAATGGAAGCAAAACTTAGTTCAAATGTTACTGTGAAGTCCAAAGGCAAATCTGCAGCACTTGTTACAAAGAGCTATATAAAGACCACCATAATATTGTCTTCACAAGCAGAAAATTGAAATTAGTACCTGTTGCAATTTTGTTAACTTGTGTGCTGAAATAACTCACCTGGAATATATCCATTTAGATCAGGCTGAATGGTTTTAAACTGATTCACATAATACTGCCTTTGTTCATCTGTTATTTTCCAGGGATCATCATAACTACTCGATTGCCTACGAATTTCATTAGCTGTTGTAGCTGATGCTACAGTTCGTACAGTTGTCTGGTCCTGTAATGAAATATTGTTCAGCATTATCTAAATTTAACAGATGCCCTACACTTTCTATATTATTTGCCTACAAAAAGGAAAAGACAGCTGTTTATTGAAATAGTTTTTAAAAATAATGTAGTTAGGTAAGACTATAAAGAAATCAAAACTATCATCTGAACATTTAAGCGACAGAAATGGCAACATTCATGTATGCAACTCAAGGTAATGCACATAATAGTTTTAAAAAATCTAAGCAAAACAAAAAGCTGAAAGTTTATTTGGGACATGCCAGCATGCTTTAATGCAAGTGTCTTAGTCTGGAATCTTTAGTGACTTTGGCTCAGTAAAAGAAATCATATATTTAAATTAAAAATGGATCAGAGCCTGAACTTCACATTCATAGCATGAGTGTTTTGTGATAACAAAAATGACTGGCAACTGCAATGAAGCAAATCAAAACAATACCAAAAAATGTCACACCTGGACAGAAGCAGGATGCATGGGTAAAATAGTACTGGTTGGTGTGTTATCTGCAAAACTGACCCAGTTTTCTTGATGGGGTGGAGGAGAATGGCCAGACCACATTGGATCACCAGCATTACAGGAGCCTGAAATCAGAAAACAGTCTAGTTTCAAGATTGCCGCACAGTCTCTTCAAGGTATGACTTGAAAAGACAGGATGTTTACCTGTAACTGTTTCTTCAAGTAATCATCTGTGCATTCACACAAATGGCTTCTATGCCTGGCCAGAACACAATCTTGGAAAGTTCTATGGCTAGGCATGAAACACACACCCCACCCCCAATGTAGATAGACGGGACTGCATATGCTTGAGGAAGAGTTGCACCTTTGCCACTCAATTCCTTCAAACATTTGAGGATACTGCTGTTAATCAACGTACCTGCAGTGGGGAAGGCAGATTGTGTAAATGCACAGATGGCCACTCAACCTGTATTTACTTCTTTGTGGTCTCTATGCATCACAGTGATGGGTGTACAATAGCAAGCTGGCCTAGCTGGAGATGGTACAAGTACCGTTCATGGAAAAATGAACTGAAGAACAGCCTTGCCAAAGGAAGCATCTACACACAGCCTTGTGTTGAGTGCCTAGCACTTCACAAACACAGTGGGTTGCACTCATAAAGCCACTCAACAGAACTCAGAGAGCAGATTTTGACAAACGCCTGGGATACTGCCACAGATTTAACTTGAGTATGCTCCTATTGAAATTTTAATGCTAGTTCTTATACTGCCTGATTATACTGAATCAGACCCTCAGTCCATCAAAGTCAGTATTGTCTACTCAGACTGGCAACAGTTCTCCAGGATCTCAAGCTGAGGTTTTTCATGTCTATTTGCCTGGACCCTTTTTAGTTGGAGATGCCGGGGACTGAACCTGGGACCTTTTGCTTATCAAGCAGATGTTCTATCACTGAGCCATCATCCTTCCCAATGGTGTTCAATGGTGTGTGAGATTCAGCAATTGATGCATTGAGATAATACAGGCTGCCCTTACACTGAACTCCATAAGACAAGAAAAACATAGAAAGAAGTGTGGTCAACATACAACGTTATCCTGACAGCAGGTGAATGGAGTGGTCCCTGCATCATCAGCATAGCCAAAATAAACAGTCTGCAAACCCACACTTGTGTGGTGTCACTGGGGCAATTAACTCACAAATTGCTGAAGTTCCAAGTTCTTCAGACTAACACAGGAAAACCAAAGGTTCTAGTTTACAATGCAAACGACTTCTGAAAAGATTGTAAAACAAACGGAGGGTCTGGGCTGCTTTTCCTTCCTTTCATACTGCTCACTCTTATTGTTCTGCCCCCTCATCCTGCCCCCCGTTCAGCCTGACTCCTACATACTTAAAGGCACACACACCATCTAAAAAGCAAACCTTTCCAAGCATCATTTAAGCCTTCCAAAGTGGAAAGGCACATGGTGGCTGTTGGGCAGGGCCTCCCCCCACCGGCTAGCTGACTGGGGCAGGAAGGGGCTCACAAAACTGGGAGATCCTCCACTGGGACCTGGGGATTGGCAAGCCTAATTCTGAAGAGACAAAAATTGCAACACCTATAAGACCACTGCATTAATTTCTCATGTGAGTAAAACAAAACAGGAGTCAAGTTTCACCTTTACGACCAACTTAGTTTTATTCAGAACGTAAGCTTTTGTGTGCTCTAAGCACACTTCATCAGACGAGGAATCCGGTACAGTGAGCAGAGCCACACATAGCTGGTAGGCAGTGGCTCAGAATGCAAAATGGTACAAATTTAAGATCCAATGACAGAATGGATCTGGCAGCAGTGCTGAGGTCTTGGATAAAGTTTAGAGTACCATAAGAATAAAAAAAGACCCCTGATAGATCAGACCATTATTCCATCTAGTCCAGCTGTCTCACACAGTGGTCAACCAATTATTGTGGAGAGCTAACATGTGAATTCCACATTTTAATCACTTGCCAAATAACTAAGCAAGTTAACTCAAGCTTATCCAGTGAAATTAATTGACAGATAGATTCAGGATGGACAAAAGGAGATGCTTAGTTGCCATTTGTTTTGCACTTGTCTCTGCAACATACTTAGTTATGCGTATTTGTGGCTTACTCATTCTTAGGGCCTCAACATGAAAAGTGAGGGCCACAATGCAAAGTGATTCAAGGAGGTATTCTATGGAAGGTGAAAAACTGGTATCATGAGATGTCTGTTAGATCATTGTCTATCTTGAAAGCCATGTCACCAGATACATACTTAACAGCCAAAATTGTTCAGCTACCTGCCCTCAACTGTGGGAGTGGAGCGAGTCTTTTCTAGTGCAGCTTTCACAACCACTGAGTAAGCAGGTGTATGTGGGAAAGGAAGGCACATTCATTGGCCTGAAGTTTATAAAGTTTTCCCATCTTCCTAGAAGTAGGTGGGTTGGAAGATGGTGAGTTCTCTCTGGTGGGAGAGAAATCTTGCCATACATAGATTCCGTAATATGTTCAGTCTCCAGTAGGATGTCCAGAGGCAGATCTGTGAGGTTCAACGTAGGTAACATAAGAGGGAACAGCAGAAGCCGAAGAAGTAGGAGCACTTTGGCTTCTTTTTCTTTTCCAGTTGCAGAGATTTGTCCTTGTTCTTACATGACCTTGGCGTGGAAGTATCTTGTGCTGGAGAAGGAGCTGTTGCAGGGGCACATGGAATTGGCATTGAGATGTCAGCTGATACTAGGGGATCTTTCAATAGGGAAGATGTGTCTAACATCCAGCTGGGATTGAGTACTGACTTGGCAGGCAACAAGTCTTGGTCCCAAAACAGAAAATGGAGGAAAGATTGCCTGTTGTGCTTCTCCTCTTTGGTGAACTGGAGACAATGTCTAGAAGTCTAAGTATTACAAGCCTCTCCAGGGCACAGCAAGCTCATGACCATCCACAGATGGAAGCTTCTCCCCAAATCATTGCACTTTTTAATGGAGGTAGTTTTTACCATGAAATGGAGAAGGGTCAAGGTACCTCAATCAGGTAAAAACTCACATAACAAGTTAAAAGTAGTTCCACAAGTAAAAAAGTCACAACTCATCCTCAAGCATGCACAGTCCATCACAGAGTGCCTCCCCCCCCTCCCGCAGTACTTAACTTGTAGCTCTAAAAAATTGAGATTGTGTTCTGTGCATGCACAAAACTCACCTGTGTGATGTGCAGAAACTACAAAGAAATAACCCATCTAAGGACAAGCAAATGCTACATAAAGACTTTTCTTAAATGATTTGGCCAGGGTCAAGAACAACAACAAGAACTCACAGCATCTTTAGGCTTGTATGACCCTAAATAGTACTCCCGCTCCAAACACTTGAAATAGAATGAAGAACGTTTCAAGTGGAAAAATGTAAAGTTCCACGAGTTACAGCAAGCTTCTATAATCTCATTATGTTTATTCTACGAACGTCCAACTAGTGATCTTGATGTGATTTTGGATAGAAGGGCCCATGGAACTGATAAGGCCTCCAGTCTAGTTTGTCTCTCTGCCTATTGTCTTCTTTCTAATAGGTTGAGCAAATTATAACAAAACAATGGAGAGACAAAAAAGAACACACTACATTCACAGATTATAGTGGCACTATCTAATACTTTGAACTAGCGGCACATCTGTCAGAAAGCCCAGTGATTCAGGTTTTTACTGTTTAAGTTACAGGTAGAATAGTTTAGAACTCTCACATTGATCCTTAGTTGGTTTCTGTACACCGGCACCTGCACTTTGACTCCTGATGATGGAAGAACATTAATCCTCCTCCAGTAAGGATTTTGGTTAAGAGACTATTTGAACTAGGTAAGAAAAAAGGTAAAAAGCTCTCTTCTCCTTAGATCTAGAAAATAAATACCTTAGCAGAAATCAGCTTATTATAAAACTCCCTGCACTACCTGTGAAGGGGGACCAGTGTTAGGCATTTCAATCTGAAATTATACCTGCCAATGTAGATAAGCTAGCTCTTTATTTTTCCTAATTAAATATCTTCCTTATATCCAAAGAGATCTTTAAAGTTAGTTCTTTATTTTTTTTCTAATTCAATACTTCCTTATATCTAAACAGACCTTTGAGGCCACTTGTATCATTTAAGACAGGGGTCCCCAACCACCGGGCCGTGGACTGGTACCAGTCTGTAGCCTGCTAGCAACCGGGCAGCGGAGCAAGGCAAAGCAGCCCTGCAGTCCCTTTTGCCTGGGACCCAGATGGACAAAAGAGGCAGTGCGGTCTCGCTCCAGGCTGGTGGAAGGCGCAGTGCTGCTGTGACCTTAGCCTACTCATTTATAGACCCCCACCATGTTAGTATATGTGCAGGCATCAGACCACTGCTGACAGCACAAGATCTAAATGACAGTAGATGATCTGGCTGGCAGGGGCATTTGGCAGACTGCCAGATTGCATCAGCCAGGCTGAGGTCAGCATGACTCAACACAAACCTGATTGGTCCATCACCTGGAGAACTTGTATAAATGTACAGAAGTACTTCACTACTTGTGGAGGTTGGATGGTGAATTGTAAGCGGAGCACTTTGACAGTCTGTATCATAATTGTAAATAAATTGTATATAGCTAGTTTAAACACAGCTGTGTACAGGACTGGATCTATTGGCGTCTTCAGAGCTCTTACTCAATAAACGCGGAAGACCAACACACCAATCATGTGATCGGCGGGGGTCTTTAAATGGGAAGGAGAGGCAGATAGGCCTTCTGGTGCCTGGCCACCTAATGGGGGGTGGCGGAAACTGCCCCAGTCTCCCCCCCCATTTAAAGACCTCCATGGGGGCAGGGATGGGCATGAGTGGGGGGCAGCCTGGGGCTGCAAAACTCTCAGCCCCCACCCCCCGGTCCATGGAAAAATCGTCTTCCACTGATTTAAGACAATCCACTACAATTAAAAAAAATTAAAAAGCAAAAGATCCAGCATTGCCTAATATGTGGAAGTATTCCACTAAGGCTTTAAACAGACTAAAATAATAACCTATTATCATTTCATTCAGAAAAACAAGAGGCACCTAAACTTTTTTTTTTTAAATTCTGAGATTGACATTGGGAATGCAGTTCATGTATATTTACTATCAATTTACTAGCTTTAAATTACAATAGTTAGAAATAAAGAACCACAATTTGAAATTGCTCATACATCTTTTTCATTTGCTCATACTTCCCACTACTTATAATCACTATATCTAGTAAACTGAGCAGCTTATATCAGTTGTGCAGCCATGCCACTCTCAGACAAGGGAGTTCTACAAACTCAGGGACAAAAAAAATGTGACTTGGCAACCAAAAGAAAAAAAAATGCCTATTTCAAAACAGAACAGACTGATGAGGACTGAGTTTGCTCCTGGATCACAGAATGCTGAGAAAAGCTGAGTGTCTATAAAAGGGGTGAGGAAAGGGGAAGCCTGCTCAAGCCTCTGCAAACTTTTAAAAAAATCCTTGAGAGATTTCCATATTGTGCTCTTCCTGTACTTTTATGGATCTCTAGGTTTCATAACACAAAACAACCTCTGTTTCAACTGTACTTGAGAGGCAGGAAGGTACAATAGGCCAATGGAGCCTTGTTACCAGCCTTCTGACATCTCTCTTCCTTCCTATTGCTTCCTTATCCTTTCTTCCCATTCATTTTGCCCCCTGAACCACGACTCTTGTTTGAAACTCAGCAGACCTTAAGGGCTTACAGAGAGAAGACAGAGAAGTAGGTACAAAAATCCCAACAATATACGGTACTCACATCACACGCATATGTGTGCACACACACCTATGGCAATCATTTTCTAGGCAGTGGTGAGAGAATTAGAGTACTATGGAACAAATAGTGAATAATGATGAACTATGATTTCTTTTAAGCAGCCCCGTGGTGCAGAGTGGTAAAGCTGAAGTACTTCAGTCCTAAGATCTGCTCACGACCTGAGTTTGATCACAGTAGAAGTGGGGTTCAGGTAGCTGGTTTGAGGTTGACTCAGTCTTCCATCCTTTCGAGGTGGGTAAAATTAGTACCCAGCCTGCTGGGGGAAAGTGTAGATGACTGGGGAAGCATCCTGTAAAAAGTCTGCTGTGAAAATGTTGGGAAAGCAACATCACCCCAGAGTCGGAAATGACAGGAGCTCGCACAGGGAACTACCTTTACCTCTATGATTTGTTTTCCAGCTACTGGTACAAGCAATATCCTTGGAAACTAGATTGCTCCCAATTCCACAAGCTCTACAAACAGAGAACATCTCCCTTCTTAGAGTGTTGTAAAGTATTTGGCTCAGTTCTGTGTAGCTGTTCCATAGAGCTTTTATGTAAAGCATTTGGGTTTTGGGGGGTTTTTTTGCTGTCAAGTTACAGGAAACGTATGGTGACCCCATAGAGCTTTGAAGGCAAAAGACATTCAGAGGTGATTTGCCATTGTCTGTCCCTACATAGCAACTGGATTTCCTTAGTAGTTTCTCACTGAAGTACAAACTGGGGCTGATCCTGCTCAGCTTCCAATATCTGGCTAGCCTGGCTTATTGAGGTCAGGGGTATTTGTAATTGATTGTATCAAATTGTTTGACCCAACTTAAAGATAGAACAACAATATAAAATTAAATACGAGAGCAAGCCAGTTATGGATTTTCTTTGATACCTCTTTGTGCCTCCCAGTGAAGCCTAGTTGCTAACCCCTGAAACTAGAAGCTATGAGAAGATTTTCTTTGAGTTAAGCAGAGATTTAGGCAAGTGGTTTTATATCTTACAGCATGCAAAATCAAAGGCTAATACATCTGTACTTCAAGCACTTGTCAAGATTGAATGTGAGCTCTACATGGCCTCTTGAACATTCACTCTGGTGGCCCGGCGGGGAACAGGAAGTACTGAAACCATGAAGAGACAGAAACACAACGATGGTTGAAAGAATAATGGAGAAGGAAGAGGACAGAAATTAAGCAGCAAAGTTAGTGTCTCAAGCAGGAACCAGATGGGAGAACAGATTTCCAGTACTAGGTTATTCCAGAAACCTAATTCCAGTGTTGTGAGCCCACATGAATCCACAAGACCACACAGAAACCCTTAGAATGTAATATTAGATACAAAATTCACAGCTTTCAAACTAGTAAGTTCTTCTTTTCAAATGATGTAGGCTTCTGTGCCTTACAACTGCAAAGAAAGGTTTTGATAACTTGAACAATGGTTGCGAAAATCTCAGAAGCTTAAGTAGTGACTAAATCTGAACTTTAATGGTTTGCAGCAGGGGATCACCCTGTTCCCAAATGATCAAGTAAAAATAAATAAGGCAAGAGCAAAAATTGCAAAATTATGGACAATAAGACAAACCACACAAACAGGTGTATAATTTCTAAAGACTGCATAACTCAGCTTTTCTTCAAACAGATTTTGATTTAGTACAGAATTTTTTTTTAAATGCAGAGTACACATTGTCCTGCATAACATTTCCTTAATTAGGAGCTCCTATTTCCTGCTAGGCCTTAAGAGGACTCTAAATAAATGTCATTAGGTTTGATGCCAATCAGCAAGAGAGCCTCGACTAGAAACCATGTGTTACCAGATAATGTCCTGCACAGCAGCTAGAGTGCCCTGACCTGGATGGCCAAGGCCAGTCTGATTCCATCAATTTTCCAAAGCTAAGCCTTTGTTAGCATTTGGATGGGAGACTACTAAGGAAGTCCAGGATTGCTACACAGAGGCAGGCAATGACAAACCACCTCTGTTCATCTCTTGCCTTGAAAATTCTATGGGATTGCCATACACTGGGCTGCAACCTGATGGCAATCTCCATCACCATCAGTGGTTAGAATGTCAGAAACCTACTCAAAACACTATTTGTGAGAATAAATTGAATGAAAGGAGTAACCGTGTATGTCACTCTCTGAGCACTTAGAAGAAGGGGCAGGGGGTAAAACTGGAGAAAATAAATATTACCACAGTATTTCTTTAAACAGTGATCCTCAGACTTTAGCAACCCAGGAACCACTGTTTTGTCAAAGGCTTTCATGGCCGGAGTCCATTGGCTGTTGTAATTTTCCGGGCTGTGTGGCCATGGTCTTGGCACTGTGAGACCTGCCTACCAACTTCTTCTCAATTTGACCCAGAGAGAACTCCCATTTTCTGGGTTACACCTCTGAGGATGCCAGTCACAGTTGCTGGCGAAATGACAGGTCTCACAATGCCAAGACCATGGCCACACAGCCCAGAAAATCTACAACAACCAAACTACTGTTTTGTTGTTCGTTTTTTACAGATCTCCAGAGCCTGCTCCTATACGCCAGACAGCATCCTTTTAAACATCCATGTACACACCAAAGTCTTGTTCTTCTAGAGCATTCAGAATAATACAGTGACATTAACTACGCAAACTTGCTTTTAAAGTAATTTTTTTTGTATGTGGCCTGACAGTTGGGTCTCATCTCAAACTGGTTCCATAGAACCATAACTCAGAAGTCACCAGTTCAATTGTAATCAGTATCACCACTTGAATGGAAGGAACTTTGTACCAGAGACAGCAAGAAGCTCCTTAATAATTTACAGATACCAGATGAACAGTGGTAGGAAGGGGCCTTGAAATTTTTTTAGAGCTGCTGACAAAGGTAGAAAAAGACCAGCATCACACAAAACTAAACATTCAGTAACCACTACTATCTATGGATGCAGAGTGGGGACTAAACCTTTGCACTGGAAAACAGAAGGAAAACCAGTTCCACTTTACACCTGCAATAGTTATGACAACTGCATTAGGACTATACTTTCTTGGAGCCACTAAGTCAGTTAGAGTTCCTAAGAATGAGCTATAAGATCCCAGCAACTAATCAGCAGTTTTTCTGGAGTGTTCTGATGTGTCCTACAAGTTAGCTGACTTTAGGTAGTAGCCAATCTGCAAGTTTCTGCTTTCCAAAATACGAAAAAGCCAACTCCACACCCAGACCTTTCCTTAAGACAGAGAATCCTCATTATTAGAAAACTGAGATTATTCCATTTTCACATCAGGCAGTTATGAGAGGCTTAACCTTCACTCTTAGAAAAAACTTATACATTGAGTATCACCACCAATGGACCCTAGTTTGAGAGGTGCTGCCACAGCAGAATTCAAGGACTTTTTAATAAGTATCTTCTGAAATATTATTTGAAAAACAGACTGGAGTTTTACTTTCTTTAAATCACTATGTAAAGTTCTCAAGTATTTTGTTTCTCTGAACTTTTGTGATGGTTACAACCATGTTTTATCAAGTTTTTCCTCCCATTCTGGTCAACGCACCTCAAAAAGGATATTATAGCATTGGAAAAAGTCCAGAAAAGGGCAACTAGAATGATTAAAGGGTTGAAACACTTTCCCTATGAAGAAAGGTTAAAACGCTTGGGGCTCTTTAGCTTGAAGAAACGTCGACTGCGGGGTGACATAAGAGATTCACAAGATAATGCATGGGATGGAGAAAGTAGAGAAAGAAGTACTTTTCTCCCTTTCTCACAATACAAGAACTGGTGGGCATTCAATGAAATTGCTGAGCAGTCAGGTTAAAACAGATAAAAGGAAGTACTTCTTCACCCAAGGGGTGATTAACATGTGGAATTCACTGCCACAGGAGGTGGTCTACAAGCATAGACAGCTTCAAGAGGGGGTTAGATAAAAATATGGAGCAGAGGTCCATCAGTGGCTATTAGCCACAGTGTGTGTGTGTGTGTGTGTGTATATATATATATATATATATATATATATATATATATATATATATATATATAATTTTATGCCACTGTGTGACACAGAGTGTGGGACTGGATGGGCCATTGACCTGATCCAACACGGCTTCTCTTATGTTCTTATTCTCTAGCCTCTGACTCTACGAACTGAACTTTGTTCACATTAAACAGAACCAGGGCTCACTTTCCAGCAGAAGCTCCTTTGCATATTAGGCCACACCCCCTGATATAGCCAATGCTCCATGAGCTTACAATAGGCCCTGTAAGAACAGCTTTGTAAGCTCTTGGAGGATTGGCTACATCAGGGGAATGTGACCTAATATGCAAGGAGCTCCTGCTAGAAAGTGAGCCCTGAACAGAAGTTACTGAGCATTATGCAATTTAGCACAAACTTAAAATTGTTAGCATGCAATAACCTAGATGAAGCTCAAGATTTTACTTTCTTTCAATGAGCCCTCAAGAACATTAATTTCAAGTTAATGGCTCTCATCACCCTATGTTATTACAAAGTCTCCCCAAATGAAAACAAAATCTGGACTTTGTCAAGTGCAAACATGACCAAAAAAGACAGATGATTCAGTTTTACAACAGGTTAAGGTATTGAACACATAGAATTTTGAAAAAGTGCAAAGCCAGAGCAATATGGTGTCATAGGGGAAAATGCTGTGGAAGTGAAACACCATCAGTAAAATTAAGGGCTTTCCCAAACATCCTAAGAACAAAGGCCAATGCAAAAAAAGGGAGGGCATTTTTCTGGGGCAAGAGAAAAGTAAGGAAAGAATGGGAATATTTGAAACTGACTTTGCACTGACTAGGATAAAGATGGAATTGTCATGAATTATGGTTGTACTTTCTGTGGTATAAGTACATAAATTCCTAGAGAGGCCTACCTTACCAAACATAGCAGAAATCTGTGGCCTTCATAACATTTTCTCTGTTAAAAAAGTCACACTTTAAGGTAACACTCGAAGTCTAAACAAGACATTTATTTATACCTGATGACTGTGCTTCACTAAACGGAGCCCAAAAAGGTCCTGGTCCAGCAGGAGGTCGTTCATTATTCCCCCCACTAGGATGGCGGCTGTGCTTCCTCCATGAATGTGGAGATGCTGGTGGAGATTGCTGTGGTGAAACAACTGGAGATGTGGACTCCTAACAAAACAAATGAACATTTTTTTTTAAAAAAAACCCATATACGATTTACTGAAATGAATGTTCTATGAAGATGTAGTGTGTTTAGATTAACTGAAGCAGTTTGTTTGAACATGTATAATTCTGCTAACAATTAAAGAACTGCAATAACAAACACAGATCAGAATTCATCAGTTTGGATTAAATCAAGAGGTATAGCATGAATATACATTTTTTGCCAGAGGAATTATTCTATTCACACTTTCACCTTTGGAACATACAAGTTTATCAGAACCCATCTCCCAAAAGGTGGACATTCTTTTGAATAAACAGAAGTTCCACGTACCCTTGTTTTACCGTATCAAAAACATTTGAAGATATACCTTAATGACGCTTAATATTGCAATAATTAAGACAGTTTCAAGCTTACAAAATAAACCATATCTTTATATGGTCTATGTTAATAGGAAGCAATCCATATTAATGGTAAATTAACAGTGCAATCCTATGCATGTTTATTCCAGATCAAATTCATTATTTCAATTAGTTTAGACTGGAGTAAGTACATAGGATTGCACTACAAATTACTTAATTGTAAGTTAATATCATGCTTAAAAAAGAAAATGCTTACAAGCAAAAAGCTCAATATCCGCATCACACCCGCCCCCCCCCCCAGCAATATCAGTTGTAATCATTCAAATCATAGGTGTCAAATATGCAGCCCATGGGATGGCTCTGGCCTGCGCAGTGCTCAAATCTGTCCCCCAAGCAACTTCCTTCTCCTGCATCCTTTTCCAGGATTGCTACTGCAGCTGCACCTTTGCTTGCTCTTTCTCCAACTCCCTCAGTGGCTCTTTGCTTCCTGTTTTCGGCCTCTTGCCTCCTTTTCCCTCCCTCACACACACACTCTCACACACACAAGCACAAAGAGAGCTCCATGGCTGCTTCCTGGAGAGAGAGATAAAAACAAGCCTTTCTCTTGCATGCACACACACAGAGCTTCTGCTTTCTTCTTCAGGGCTGCTCCTCCTCTTTTGGGGAGGAAGGGAGGGGGAGGAAAAAGAGAGACAGAAAACAAAGTTGGAAATCAAAGAAATATATTGCAAGTTGGGCAGCTTCAAGAACAACAATGTTTTGTTTTAGGTATAAGCTTTTGTGTGCAAGCACACTTCTTCGAATTGAGGGAGGGAGGGAGGATGTATTCTTATGACAAACACAATGTACACTGGGGAAATTATTTTGGCTTATTTTGAAAAGTTGTTTTTTAAAAAAAATTAGATTTCTCTATTCCTATCTGATTTCTTTTCTTTCAAAAAGACCCTGATTATGAAATAAAAAACTTGGACTGGTCCTTGTATCTTGTAGAGTGAAGTGATTTCAGATGTCAAATGATACCACACATCAGTAATGAGACAGGAAAACTAGCTCTCGGTTCATTCCAGGAGGATGCATTGTCTTGAGCATCATCATCAACTGCAATTCAGCAGTCTCTCTTTCCTATGAAATTCTTTTGTAAAAGCACTGCTACTCTTAGGTCAGCAACTGCTTGTTGTAGTTTCTAACGGCAGGTTTATTCTTTGCATTCTCCTGGACTGGATTCTCCTGCATTCCTCTTGGATGGAATTAAGACTTAGGTTTCCTGTTTCATTACCAACACTGGTATCTCCATGCCTACCACCCCTCTGCATATTATACTTAATCCAATCAAGCCTGCTATTATCATTCTCCTGCCATTGCCATTCGACATCTGAAATCATCTTTATAAAGTTCATATCTCCAGTACCTTGTTTTACATTTTATGGTACAAATGGCCTGGTGCAACAAAGTGGCATTTATGTCACTTTCCCTATGAAGAAAGGTTAAAACGCTTGGGGCTCTTTAGCTTGGAGAAACATCGACTGCGGGGTGACATGATAGAGGTTTACAAGATTATGCATGCGATGGAGAAAGTAGAGAAGTACTTTTCTCCCCTTCTCACAATACAAGAACTCGTGAGCATTAAATGAAATTGCTGAGCAGTCGGGTTAAAATGGATAAAAGGAAGTACTTCTTCACCCAAAGGGTGATTAACATGTGGAATTCACTGCCACAGGAGATGGTGGCGGCTACAAGCATAGCCAGCTTTAAGAGGCGATTGGATAAAAATATGGAGCAGAGGTCCATCAGTGGCTATTAGCCACAGTATGTATGTATGTGTATACACACACACATATATATACATATGTGTGTGTATGTATGTATATGTGTGTGTGTATATATATACACACACACACACATATTGGCCACTGTGAGACACAGAGTGTTGGACTGGATGGGCCACTGGCCTGATCCAACATGGCTTCTCTTATGTTCTTATGTTATGTCAGATCTGGCCTCTCTTAACAAATGAGTTTGACACCTCTGATTACTATTTCCAATGCATGCAACTGCATAATCATTTAGGCCAACTTAAAAAAGATTTGTTACATCCAAAATATTAAGGAAATAACTTTAAGCCTAGAATAACAGACTAGAAATAAATTATTTCAAAGACTAAAGTAATAGCCAGCATCTCTGTTCTGTTTGGCATAAATTTCTGGAAAACTATAAAACAAAGACACTGCCCAGCTTGCAGTATATTTCTTTGTATTTTTCCATACAGTACAATACAATACAAAAACATCTAAAGCTTGTCTTACCTGTTGATCTGTTGATGGACGTTGTTGGACTACATCATGGCTCACTGAGCCTTTTTTCACCTGTATTCTGCCTGGAGGAGGAGGAGGAATTGCACCTGAATAGGAGGAGGAATTATCAGCATCTGAAGAATACAAGGACGAATGCCTCAGTTCCTGTTCATTCTTTGACATGACAAATCTGGGCAGGGGAAGGTCCTTGACTGTTAAAATAATGATAAAAATTATTATATTTTAAATTACAAAATGCTTAACTCATAAAATATTTTATTCAGAGTTGTTTTAAGGCACTTAATTTCACATCTCCATAAACGTTTATATTATGATGGTAGTGAAAATTGTTAAGAGTGTTGTGATATAATAACAATAACCATCTTTTTAGAACCAGAAATAGACAATAGCATCTTGAATCTTCTATATCAGTGTCATGTGGTAATTAGAGTATCAAACTAGGACCTAGGAGACTCAGATTTGAAACCACACTCTGCCACAGAAGCTTGCTGGGTGACCTGGGGCTTGTCACATACTCCTAGTCTAATCTAGCACATGTGAGGAAACTATGGAGCAGAGAATTATGTAAGTTGCTTTGAGTCCCCACTGGGGAATACAGCAGGTAAATAAGGATCAAGCAGAAAAAAAGCAGCCATAGAATAGCTTCTATTGTTTTAAAATCAGAAGCTTTTTTTCTCACAAGTTCTCCTTACAAGAGAACTATTCAAGAAATGCTGTAAGATTTATGGCATGAGGTGATATAGATGGTGATCACAAACAGAAATGGAATATATTGGACAAAACCATGAAACAGCCACATGTTAATAAACCAGAAATTATGTTTCAATATCATTTCAAGGCTTACCAGAATTTAAACTTTCCATTCGCAGTGGAAGCCCAGACTGAGCTACTGCAACAAGTTTCAGAGCAATGTAGAACTGACTTCTTCCAAAGTATCCAAGTCTTGTTGCACCACAGAGTTCCATGATCTGATGAAAACCAAAAATATCTACAATCAGATTACATTTTTGCATGGAGATTGGACAAGCTCTTTCAATAAAACTAACAGCATTGTAACACCACTGATAATGTTTGCAATAAAATCAATTGCAAACTTCTGGGTTTGAATTTTCTTCCATTACTGTGGATAGTTTCTCTGCAGCTCAGTATAAACATTAATACCTATGCGTACATGATGGAAAACCAGCAGTTCTAAATGTGTAAACAATAATAAAAGTGTAGTTTCAAAATAGTGAAGACTCCAGTAGCAACTTTAGGACTAACAAATTTTACTGTAGCATAAGCTTTCGAGAAACATGGCTCTCTTCATCTGATGTGTTTCAAAGACAATCTAGGATTTAAGACCTATTAGTAATGCCCATTTGTACGAAGTATAATCAGATGGAACTTTTAATTCATTGTCAAACCATAAATTTATAAAAGGTATTTACCTTTTATTAAGACAATCCAAAGTAATACTACACAATGTATAAGCCCTGAGGGCTCCGTTTATCATATTCTATATCTACTTGCACTTCTGTGCAGCAGTGTACCTGACCAATTTTCTCTCACCCAACAGCAAGTACTATGTATGAGAATTGTGTGTACTTATTTTATATTTAATCAATCTACATTTGTACTAGTTTTCTCTCAACTGCACTGTATGGTGGGAAAAAATTCCATATTGTTTTGTAAGTTTTCCTTAATTTCACTGGTTTTTTATTCTTAATACTATGAATTTATATGTTTTTCTTACAATTTGTTTGCTCTTTCATTTCTGGTTCATTTGTACTTAGTTCCCCTCCCTCCCTCATTATAATTGTGACCTTTAACATGCAGGAAAAAAAGGGATGCTTATGTTCAGAGATGGCCAACTGGCAACCGATAAATAGTCTACAACACAAATCTATCTACTCTCAGTAACCCTACTAAAGTTTGTTCAAAATTTCACTCAAAAAGCGAATACATGTTAAATTTTCCCACCATAAAATACAGATGACATATGGTTACTGTCATTGTTAATGTACTTTGTAGTATTTATCAAAGCTGTTCCATGTTTTTGTAGTGAATTATCAGTATAGATGCCCATAGCAAAGATACAGTTAGCAGGATCTCACACACATTCAGGCACAGGAAGTATTTGTGAAGAGCTTGCTAGTTTGCCAACAGCAGTGGAGTATACCTGTGCGGCCTTTGCTTTTCCTCCTTACAGGCATATAAAAGCCTGGGCATGGTCTGGGTGCAAGTCCAATGGATCATGGCCCTTGGTCTGTAGCCTGTAGCATACAATAGGCAGCCAAGTGAGCAAGAAGTCACCCAGGATGTGTTTGCTTTCTTTGTCTTATTTAAATTATACTATTTGGGAAATTTCTATCAATTACTTTGGATCGGGGGGGGGGGGGCATAAAAATGGCCTAAACATCCACCTCTGAAATGTAACATTTCTTCTCAAGCAACATTCACAACTGTCTCCACAATGGGCAGTCTAGAAATTTAATTTATTAAATAAATAATATTAATTTTCATTAACTATTCCTGCTCATTTTGCTTAAATTACCAATAATTAAAACTTGAAATTTGTAATCTGTACTGTACAGTATTTTTGCAATTTACCTTTCTGAAACTGGATTACAGTTTTTAAAAATGCAGTAAGAACAGCATATAGTGGCACAAATAATAATAGCTTCTTCAAGAAAATATTAGAAATCTCCATTTTTATGTAAGGATGTATACATGTTAATAGTATAATAACAGTCCTGTGGGTTCCTAAACCTTTTATTTTGTGTGGCTTGACAAAAACTGGAACTGAACCTGGTGATCCTTCTGTGCCACTTAACTGGTCTGATGTACAAATAACAAAGTTCCAATTTGATGAGGAGCAAATAAACCTGACCCAACGTTTTTTTTAAAAACACTTGATTTGCCATATATGCTTACATTCCATCTCTACTGAGTTGGAGCTCTCTAAAAATACTATCAGATAAATTCTTCAGTTCTGAATGAATGTAAGGTAAAATTCACATAAACTTATTAGAAAGTAGGACATTCACTGCTTTGCACTTCAACACTGGCTATTTTACTGTCTTGATCTGGGTGGTCCAGACGAGCCCAATCTCATCAGATATCAGAAGCTAAGCAGTTTTTGGATGGAAAGCCACCTAGTTAGTTTTTGGATGGAAAGCCACCAAGGAAGTCTAGCCTCACTAAGCAGAAGCAGGCAATGGCAAACTACCTCTGAATGTCTCCTGCCTTGAAAATCCCAAGAGAGGTCATGATGAGTCAGCTGCAACTTGACAGCGCTTTCCATCACCATAACGTGTCCAGGCTGCAATTTGACAGCACTTTCCACTACCATTACGTGTTACAACACTGGCTGTAGTTTGCCTGTGCCTTGATAACTGATTTCACTTCCCCCTGGAAATAGGGTATAAATAAGTCAACTTGATTTAAGCTGGTTAAAAAGCAGTTTGACCATGAAACAAAACTGTACACTATTAGCATGCATTTTAGACATCAGGACAGATGTTCAAGAGAAAGTACTGCACAACTTTTGTCTGCTATCAGACAAGATATTGAGAATGCAGCTTTGTGACCTTACTGCAGCAGTGTCAATATCCGGCAAAACTGATCAGCATTAGCTGAAAGTTGCTCAGATGATTTCTACAGCAGGCAAATCAAAGACACTGAGACAAGGCAGAGTCAAGTAGCAACTTTAAGACCAACGAAGTTTTATTCAGAATGTAAGCTTTCATGTGCTCTACATTCTGAATAAAACTTTGTTGGTCTTAAAGGTGCTATTGACTTTGCTTTGTTCTACTGCTTCAGACCAACACAGCTGCCCACCTGGATCTATCTAACTGATTTAGACAGACTATCTAGACCACAGAACAGATGCTTTGCATCCTGGGACTTCCCATAGATGATTTGCCATGACTTCCCTCATATGTCTTGAGTTATCTAAAGGCTACTTCCCATCTGCCATTTTTATGGTATGTGAAAAATCGTAAGACAGTCCAAGCACTGGCTTTTATATAGTAAATAGTTCAGTGCCTTTTATACTTTAATAGATAAATAGATACTTTCATGTTTACACACTAAAACGTGGTTAGATGCTTTGTGAAACAGCCCAGAATCACAGGCATTAGCACAAGGTATAAAAAGACCAAATCCTTATGTGGAAAGGTCTAAAATTAACTAAATGTATATCCCACCATGCTTCTGCCAGGGTTATATCAACTTACACACAAAATAAAAAAATAAAAATAAAAGTAATACTACTTCTTTTAGCTTAGTTGTGCACTTTTTATTTATTTATTTATTACTTTACATTTATATCCCGCCCTCTCCACAAGCGGACTCAGGGCGGCTTACAACATCATAAAAACAATCAATTCAATAAAACATATAAAACCATAATTTACTTATCAATTTAAAAACTATTTGCGCTTTCTCAGTCCAATCTGGCGGTATTAGCTTCTGATTATGATCGCCAGCTTCTGTAAGGATGTCCGGTGGCAGCCCATTTTCAATCAACCAGAAAAGCCTGTTTAAACAGTTCGGTCTTACAGGCCCTGCGGAACGCCGACAAATCCTGCAGGGCCCTTATAGCTTCTGGGAGGGTGTTCCAAAGTTCTGGTGCTGCCACCGAGAAAGCCCTGGATCTTGTTGTGCATAGTTTGGCTTCTTTTGGGCCAGGGGCAGACAGCAGATTTTTTGTCCCTGATCGCAGTGCTCTCTGGGGGATATATGGGGAAGCATGGCTGATCAATCTGAAGACTCAAAGCCAAAAATCTCTTATGCACCTCAACAAGTTAGTGTTTTAAATTCTGAGTTTCCTAAGTTCTACTTTGCTCACAGTTGGGGAAAGGATAAAAGACTAGAAAACATACCATACTAAATTTTGGGTTTCATCCAACATATAAATAAAGTTGCTTTAAGACACATAGCACAGGGTTATATCAACTTATGCACAAAGCCAGCTATGAATCCTCATGTAGAAAAGGAAACATGGTGCTTCAGACCATGAGCTACAGATAAGCATTAGAACTAGGAAGATAGCTATGTAGGAAATCTTATCTTGGAACTCTTTCTGCCACACTTCCTCTTCACTGAGCTAAACAGCCACCAAGTAATTGCTAATGAAAAATACATCAGTTTATGTGAAATGTGCCAATGTTTCTGTTTTATAGCACTTGAAGAGAATGATAAAGCAGACTGAAATTCTTTTGATCAACAGGTTTACAGTTATCCAACACCACATTCAAGTGAAGTTGAATGAACCTTAGTTTCTGGTAAAAACTGCTCTATTAAAAAAAACTGTCTGAAATCTTATTAATATTGAAGACAGTAAATAATAATAATGACAGTTATTACACCAAATGCTGAGCAATCAAAGTTTTTAAAAAACAGTGATAGGAAAAAAACTATTAATTTTAATAACAGAAGGCATTTAATGCTATTTTTGCTTTCAATTGCTTCTATCAAACACAACAGTCGGTCACCTGAAACTTCCCAATAAACACACTTTATCCTTAAAAACAGCTTTTTGGGTCTTATACCATTGTAATTGAAGGCTGAACCTGTTTATACATGGTTGTTTTCACAGGCAAACAGACTCAGTTGCCAGAGAGTTTATCTTTTAGATGAAGCTGGGTTACGTCAAGCTTCAAGGCCATTCCATATTACATTGGGTACAATGCTACTAATCATGCAGTATTAGTACAGTTCCTATGCACATGTATTTTAGCAACAGCCTACCATACACTAAAGCAACGTAATACATTCAAAGAGGTAGCCATGTTGGTCTGAAACAGCAGAACAAAGTTTGAGTCCAGTGGCACCTTGAAGACCAACACGGCTCCCCTTTTGGATCTATCAACATGTAATACAGTTTTTGACTACCCAGCTATAGTTATCAAGTAGAAGTTGCTAGTTTCTGTTCACATGAACTTTACCACTGCATGCTAGATAGATCCCTTAATTTTATCATAACATTTACAAAATTAGTGAAAATAAATATTACAAATTTATATTAAACTATTTGAAATCATAGTCTTTATGGGATACACTGCTTCTGTCTGAGATCCAATATCAGCACTGTGGCCAAGTTCTGCATTCATGTCTGCCCACTCGCAGAAATGAAGGAACTGCAGTACCTCAGGGTTCTTGTGCAACAAGACACAAAACTGCAAGTGAACTACTGACAGAGAAAGAGAAGCATTCACCTTCAAAATTCACATTTTGCTAGCCGCCTTGGCGGCTCCTGTAAGGGCAGAAAGGCAGGATATACATTTTGTGACTAATAAACAAGTACCTATTAATTCAGCAACAGCCACATAGATGCATGGTAATGACACATTCATGATTGCATTATCTAGACTAGATACCTGATGAGGATTTAAGGACCATAAAATCTTGCTGGGGTTAACTTTTACAAATCAACTGCTCTATTACAGATAACTTCTCACAGCAGCACAATGTTGCCAGGAGTCAGTATCTCCTATCCTTTATACAAAGCTCTTGCAACAGTAGTCAAACTGAATAGGTAGCAATATATTTGTAATTGGAACATACTGACAAAAGTTGGGGGAAATAGCATGCATAATTCAAACAAAGGTCTATGTAATGTTTCCTCCCAAGGTTTAAAAATGTTTCATCTCTTGAGTGTCCAAACTACCTCTAAACTTCTTGAAGCCAAGAGTAAGTCAAGCAAGTATCACATCTCAACAGTAACCAGCTACTAACTCATGTTGTTTTTTTAGCAAGTTACTATTAAAAATAAGGTAGAAAGCAACAACAAAACTCCAGGATTTATTGTTGTATATCAAGCTATGGGCTTCTGAAAGAATATTCACTAAGAAACACGGTAGTGTCAAGTAGCAGAGCAACAGGGCACTTACATTCGGCTAAAGCAGTTTCTAACCTCAAGACCACCCTCAGACACCCCAGAGAACAGACAAACCAGCCCCTCCCTGGCCCTCTGACTGTAACTGCTAGGCCACCGCGCCTTCCTTTTAGAGGCGCGTCTCACCAGGCGAGAAGCTCTCCCCTCACACACAACCTTGTGGGCTCGTGGGTGGGCAGAGGCTGGCCTGTCAGGGCAGGGGAGTTGGTCTCGCCCCGTGTCATCCCCTCAGAAGAGGGCAAAGGGTGCGTGTGGGGGGGAAAGTATAAAGGGATAATGAGGAAGAGGCGGCGGACTACCTGCATGACCACCTCGCTGGGAAGCTGCGCGGCGCGGAAGAGCTCCAGGACCCGCCCGTTGGACGCCACTTTCTTAGTGCTCTCGGTGTCGCAGTAGGAGAAGAGGTCGCAATAATAACGCTGCTCCGCCTCGCTCAGCGTCAGACCCTCCATTTTACACCGACCCGGGAATCGATCCCCAGACCAAGCGGGGCGGGGTAGGGCGGGGGAGGGAGGGACCGCGAGCGGAGCCGCCACAGCCACCACCGCCTCGCGCCGGTAGCGGCTCGAGTGGCCCTCCACAGCGCGCGCGCGCGCGCCCTCTTTTGAGCGCGCCGCCTTAGTTGCTGCTTGTTGATCTCGCGGAGCCTGTCTGCCTTCTTCAGAGTTGTTAGGTGGGAAGGCAGATGAAGCGCTACAGGCCAGGAGGAAGGGGGCGTGGCTGAGCGCGTAAGTGTATGTATATGAGTGGATAGGTAATGTATTTGTGCGTAAGGGTTTTCTAATAAAGTTTCTGTACGTCTCCCTGCTCGACTCTGGCCACGCCCACTCCACTAGAAACAGACACTCTTATGCGAACTCTGTTCCCGGAAAAAAGGGAAGTCGTCGTTGGGTTGGCGCGCGGGACCCGGATGCGAAGTTTAGCATGACGTTGAGTTCGGCTACCTCTAATGCAGGGTGCGATCTACATCGACCCCTAGAGGTGCGGAGGAGTGGTGTAGGTTCTCTGCTTAACAGGTAGTAAAGAAAACCTTTTCAGGTATAGCGAAATTGGCAAGTTCTGGCCTTCCAAAACTAAATGGCCAACCGATTCTGAAGGCAGAAAAAATACATATCTGACCGGAAGTTTTAAAATCGTGTAATTACAAGGCTGAAGTTCCAAAAACTTTTAATTACTTGAGAGGTGTACATCCCCAATATTCTAATGTATTTTTGTGTTAGTATCGGAAGAGTGGATTCCAGCTTCATTCTACAGAAAAATGTTATTTTAACCCATGCTTTGGAGGAGACCAACAGACTCTAATTTGTTACTCCTGACAATTAACAAACCTAATGACGTAGATATCAATCTCCAATTTTGGTTATTATTGCCTTTGCTGGTTTTTCTGCCCAGTCAACCTAAACGGACAGTTACCAGACCTCAATGTATTGTTCTTTTAATCTGGGGAAAACATTTTCAATATTTTGCATACTAATTCACTGCCCACTCTCTATATAAATAGGACTACTAATTCCATCCCATACTATTGTCTGATGGATTGTGCTTTAAGCACACAAAAGCTTACATTCTCAATAAAATTTTGTTGGCCTTAAACAGGGGTAGCCAAACTGCAGCTTGGGAGCCACGTGTGGTTTTTTTTATCTAGATAGGGTGGCTCTCAAAATCCCCACTACCCCAACAGCTGGCTTGGAGAAGGCATTTCTCTCTTTAAATCACTTCCCCAAGCCAGCCAATAGCTTGGAGAATGCATTTAAAGTTAAAGTTGCTTTCGTTCCACCTCCCTCCTTTCCCCATCTTCCTTTCCTTCCTTCCCTCAAACATCTGACATTCATGTCTTGTGGCTCTCCAAGATCTGGCATTTATTCTTTGTGGCTCTTATGTTAAGCAAGTTTGGCCACCCCGGTCCTAAAGGTGCTACTGGACTCCAACTTTGTTTTGAAAGTAGGGTTGTCAGCCTCCAGATGGGGTCGGGAAATCTTCAGGAATAGATTGCCAGCTCACAGTTGGGAGCAGGGGATGTCCTGGTTTGGAGGTCCTCCACCTGCTTCAGGATTCTCAGAAAGCGGAGGGAGGTGGAAATGTATGCTGGGCACTTCTACAGAGATTGATCCCCATAGGGTATAACAGAGAATTGATCTGTGGGGTTCTGGGAGGGCTATTTTTTTAAACAGAGGCACCAAATTTTCAGCATAGCATCTGATGCCTCTCCTACACCCCCCACCCCAAGTTTCAAAAAGATTGGACCAGAGTTTCAATTCTGTGAGCCACAAAAGAAGAAGATATTGGATTTATATCCCGCCCTCCACTCCGAAGAGTCTCAGAGCGGCTCACAATCTCCTTTACCTTCCTCCCCCACAACAGACACCCTGTGAGGTGGGTGGGGCTGGAGAGGGCTCTCACAGCAGCTGTCCTTTCAAGGACAACCTCTGCCAGAGCTATGGCTGACCCAAGGCCAATCCAGCAGGTGCAAGTGGAGGAGTGGGGAATCAAACCTGGTTCTCCCAGATAAGAGTCCGCACACTTAACCACTATGCCAAACTGGCTCTCCTAAGAAGGTGCCTCTATCCTCCATTATTTCCAATGAAGGGAAGGCATTTAAAAAGAGTGTGATCCCTTTACATGTGATGGCCTGAACTCCCTTCGCATCATGCTTGTCACAACCTTGCTTCTGGCTCCACCCCCAAAGTCCCATCTATTTCCTGAGTCAGACCTGGCAACCCAATTACAACTGGTTGCATAGATTGCATATTTATTAAATTAATTTGTTCTACTTCTTCTGGAGAATATGGCTGCTTTGGAAGGTGGACTATGACGTACAAATACCAACCTCCTTAGGCTCCACCCCAAAATCTCCTAGTATTTCCCAACCTGGAGCTGGCAATCCTAGACATAAGTCAAAATTCTTGTCTTTTATCCTCATTTCTACAGTGAGAATTCTAACAGACTGTAAGCTCTGCAAAGCCTTTTGTTGCTATTCATAGGGGTGGAGCCTAAAAGATTTCTTTCAGAGTGTCATTGAGAGAATGTGCAGATTCTTCATTGTAAATCAGGTACTAACTACAGTAAAAAAAGGTAAAAGGTAAAGGTGGTCCCCTGTGCAAGCACCAGTTGTTTCCAACTCTGGGGTGACACCACATTGGGGTGGTTTGTCATTGCCTTCCCCAATCATCTACACTTCCCCCCCAGCAAGCTGGGTACTCATTTTACCGACCTCAGAAGGATGGAAGGCTGAGTCAATCTTGAGCCAGCTACCTGAATCCAGCTTCTGTAGGGATCGAGCTCAGGTCATGAACAGAGAGCTCGGACTGCAGTACTGCAGCTTACCACTCTACACCACGGGGCTGCTACAAGATATGTTCAAAATGGCATGGGGTTTTTTTAAACAAAAATAAAAGCTGGGTGGATAAAAATGGCACTTTGGGCAGAAATGTGTAATTATAAATATGTGTCAGTGTGATTCACTTTCCAGTTCACACTAAAATAGCCGAAGTATTAGGAAGAAAACTTTCCTTCCATAGCCTATCACTCTTCAACTAAGAGGCTTAGACTGTGGCCCCCACTTCCAGTAAGAGACTTTTGACAGTAATGGTGTGCTACTGTAAGCTTTGAAGAAATGCTGACATCTGGATAGAATGCAAACAGAACTAAAGTTTATTGAGAAGAACAGTACAACTATATAAAGAGATAAATATCTGGAATGTGAAACTCAAGCTGTCAAATTAGTTCCAAGCATTCAACAATAGCACTCAATATTAGAAGCCCATGTAAAGAGCCAGTTGCTCCCAGCATCCTCAAGAAGAGAAGCATGGGACCAAAAAATGGGGAGACAGGGAAAATAGAGATGACTAGTAACCAATCCATGAAGCTCCTAGTAGAGGGCTCCAAGAATCTGAATAATCCTTAAAGGGAAGAAGTAAGACATGCAGTGTATGCTGTCAGAAAGCTGCTTTACCTAGGGTTGCCAGGTTGGAAAATAGCTGGAGACTTCAGGGGTGGGTCTGGGAGAGGGATGGGGTGGGGGCTCAGCAGGGTACAATGCCATATGCAGGCCGAAAAGTGGGTCTCTTTTTTAGCTTTTAGTCTCTTGTTTCTGGGTTAGTCTCTTAAAGTCTCTTTTTTTCAGAATAAGTCTCTTTTCTCTCCTTTTTTGTGCCTTCAAGTGCTCAGTTGTGGAACAGGATTGTGGGATGTGCTATTCTTCAAATGCAGTAAAGGTATGTGATTTGTGTTACTAAATGTACAGTCAATATTTATTTTTATGAGTTTCTTATGATGAGAATTTGCTCAATGCACATAATTTTTTCTTTGTGTGAGTTATCATGCTCAGAAGAAGCTAACTTGTATCATTTTCCTGCACACCGCTTGAAAATATTACATTTCATTAGTATAAATTATTATTATTAGTTTATTTATATTCCACCCATTCCCCCATTAGGGGCTTAGAGCGGAGTACAGCAAATATAAATAAAATCATAATAAAACCAATTACAACATTCATCAAAGCGCAGCAAGATGATTCAGCAAGATGACATGGCAGCAAGGTGGTATAGCACAAAATAGTTCCGCAATACAACATTACAGTACAGTAGTGCAGCAGAGCAGTAGGGGGGAGGCAAATCGATCAATAAATAGATGCCTGCTGCCTCTTCCAAAGACCTGGCGGAACAGCTCCGTTTTGCAGGCCCTACAAAAGATCAGCAAGCCAGGTAGGGCCCGGATCTCCATAGGGAGCTGATTCCATCAGGTCGGGGCCAGGAGTGAGAAAGTCCTGGCCTTGGTAGAGGCAATACGGGCATCTCTTGGGCTGGGTACTATCAGAAGATCTTGGGAGGCTGAGCGAAGCGACCTCTGTGCCATATATGGGAGGAGACAGTCCCGTAGGTATGTTGGTCCCAGGCCGCACAAGGCCTTAAAAGTCAAAACTAACACCTTGAAACGGATCCGGTACACTATAGGCAGCTAGTGCAGGTCACGGAGCGCTGGCCATATGCTCACCTGTACAGGTGATGCTGTCAGCAGGCGAGCTGCTGCATTCTGCACCGGCTGCAGTTTCTGGATCAGTTTCAGGGGTAGGCCAGCATAGAGTGAGTTACAGTGGTCCAGCTTGGAAGTCAGTATTGCATGGGTCACTGTAGCCTGGTCTTGGTGGGATAGGTATGGTGCTAGCTCCCGAATATGGAAAAAGGCAGACCCAGCAGCCGCTGTGATCTGGGCCTCCATGGAGAGGGAGGCGTCCAGAATCACCCCCAGACTCTTTGTCTGTTGGGCCAGTACCAGAACGGCACCGCTCAGGACTGGGAGCTGGATGCACGAACCCCCCCCCCCCTCGACTCAAGTAAAGGACCTCCGTCTTAGTTGGATTTAACTTCAGTTGTAACCAATTAACTTCTGCTGTAACCATCCAGCCATGGTTCCTAACGCCTTGGACAGCTGTTCAGGGGCATAAGACAGTCTGCCATCCATCAACAGATAGAGCTGGGTGCCATCAGCATACTGGTGACAGTCCAGTCCAAAACCTCGGGCAATCTGGGCAAGGGGGTGCATATAGATGTTAAATAAAATGGGCGAGAGAATAGCTCACTGCGGCACTCCACATATTAAGCATGTTGCATTTTATTACAGTGTTATGTTTTATTCTATTAGTATCTCATTTTGTTTATGTTTTTTTTTAGTATTGGTGTTTTACTTTAATGCTTTACTTTTTTCATTTTCTGATTCCTTTTTCCTTCCTTTCAGGATTCATGTTGAAATGGTTGGCTGCTGATCTGTGAACTGAAGTGTTAATGATGGGAAAGTACAACTTTAGAGCCGATTGGCTTCTTAAAAAAGACCATAATGGACATTTGATGTCAGCATGGGTATCAAGACACAGTGAAACTGAAGGGTCTTCATGCTTTTCTTCAACACTCAGACTATGCTAAACTTTTAAAAGTAGCAGGTTTCCTTCCAAGGAGATATTTGAAGAACAATGTTAGAGCAATATGTAATATATTGGAATATTTTGAGAACCATCCAGAAAAACAACTAGCATTAATTTTTCTAGATGCTGAGAAGGCATTTGATAATGTTAATTGGCAGTTCATGCTGCAACAACTGAACATTATGGAGTGTGGCAATGATTTCTTAAAGATGATGCAGTCTATATACTCCTGTCAAACTGCGAAGGTTATGGTAAATGGTGAATTGTCAGAATCAATTAATATTCAAAAGGAAACTCGACAAGGCTGCCCTCTATCGCCACTGCTTTTTATTCTTATCTTGGAAATACTGAGTTATCAAATCAGAGAAGACCCAAATATTAAAGGTACATTGATCAAAGGGGAACAGCATAAATTGAGAGCATTTGCAGATGATCTTGTTTTCATATGAGAACAACCATTAGACTGCATTGATTATTTTATGAATAAGATAAACCAGTTTGGATTAATGGCAGGATTGAAAATTAATTATGAAAAAAACGAAATTTTTAACTAAAGATGTGACAATGGAGCAAATCCATCTTTTTTCAACAAAAGTCAGGTTTTTCTTATGAAAAGAAAGTGAAATATCTGGGGATTTAAATTGCAAATAAATGCTGTAGTTTAAAGACAGATAAATTACTTAAAGAAATTAAAAAGAACCTGGAAAGGTGGAAAGACCTGAATGTATCCTTAATAGGAAGAATTGCCTCGATAAAAATGAATATCCTTCCTGTAAGATTTCCAGGTTCTCTTACAGACATATTCTGAACCTTGTTGGTCTTCTGTAAATGTAGTGTAAAGACTGGGTTCCAATGATAAATAAGCCTCCAAACAGAAGAAAGACGGATGAAACATCTTGATATCTAGAACCGACATCTTTGGAAGGGCTTCCTTTAGTTCTATGAACTAAATACTGGAATATTGTTACTTCTTTGTGATTGGAAAGACTGTTTTTGAACTGTCTTCTGTGAATGTCTTTTTGCTATATGCTCTTGTCTATTTGAAGTTCTATGTGCAAGCTTTGTCAGAACACCATTGACCTTTACATTACACTGTCTTGTTTAAAATTTATGATGTCTCTTAGCAGATTTTTTTATTTACACAGCTGTATGCTAAGATCCTATAGTTTCGCTACCACCTTAAGGTTGGCAACCCTACTTGTGCCACAGTTTGGTGTAGTGGTTAAGTGTGCGGACTCTTATCTTGGAGAACCGGGTTTGATTCCCCACTCCTCCACTTGCACCTGCTGGCATGGCCTTGAGTCAGCCAGAGCTCTGGCAGAGGTTGTCCTTGAAAGGGCAGCTGCTGTGAGAGCCCTCTCCAACTCCACCCACCTCACAGGGTGTCTGTTGTGGGGGAGGAAGGTAAAGGAGATTGTGAGCCGCTCTGAGACTCTTCGGAGTGGAGGGCGGGATATAAATCCAATATCTTCTTCTTCTTCTCAAATCTTTGTCAGGGAAACATTGTGCCAAAGTATGTGTTCCTACATTTCAATGCATTAATATACCACCTTTCTCCTTAATTGGGGACCCAAGGAGGCTCACAACAACAACAACAAAATTAGAATAATGCAAATACAAGCAGGAGAAAGGCTTCTAAATGCAGAACAGATGTCACTTTCAGCTAAGTGCTTGCACAAACAACCATGCTTTGCCCTTAAGTACCTGGACTGGAAAGAGACAGGACACTCAGCCTGGATCTTATTAGCTGGCAGCCATCTTTCCACTCTCCCAGCTCGAAAGAGCATGAAGTTTCTGTGCTTTAACAAGCCTACAGAATAGACAATTTTCTTAAGGACACAAATTGACTTGCAAAGACTGGAAAAGCTACAGTAACTGCTGAAATGTCCTCTTTGCAGTTGTTGTTTAGAAGTAGTTTGTACTTCGATATCTGGAGCCCCTTGGGGGGGCGGGGGTGGGGGACTCCCTCTGGGTATCCTACCCCCCCCCCCAGGGAAAGTGTATGCGCAATACATAGCCTCTCCTCTCCTGGTGTAGTGAACGCCGCGTGGTCACTGTCTGGCTATGCCTGGCAGATGGTCACTGCAATGGCCTCTCCTGCATTACTGCATCCGTAGCAACACCTTCTCGCTGGTCCCCCCCCCCCCCCCGTTTTTCACAGAGTTTGCTACGTCATGGTGCGACCGAATTGTCCGGCGGTATAACCGGATGGGCAGGCTAGGCCCACCAACCTCGCCAGCCTAAGAGAAGGAAAACTCTAACATCAAACCCGGGCAGATAGAGCTCGTTAATGTAACACCTACCACCTGGAGGACTCGCTGCCGGCGTCCCGGCTTACTGGGCCATGGCAGATGACCCCCAGGTGAAAGGGTGGAGCCAGTACCGCGCACACTGCGCTTCACCTAAAAAATTCCTCTGCGCAGGCCTGAAGGGCATATCCACATACACAACCCACAACGCATCAAGTCCTGAAGCGATGGGTAAGGGGCGAAACGGCAGGTGGAAGGTACCACTGGAAGCCGCAGTCCCGATCCTGCATGTAGGCGGTTCAGGGTATTGGTCGCCTGATGCTAACCTGGAGACGAAAGCATTTTTCGGCAGCACCCTGAACGACCAAGCAGCCTTATCTAGGGACAGCACTGCTTGCTCCACACGGAGAGGGGCCTAGAAAAGGTGGCCTAAACAAAGCTCGTCTCCTCCACCCCAGTTGGCTAGCCGCGATCAACGGGCATCCTTACTTGCGGTCAAAAAATAACAACAAAGAAAAGGCATGTACCTGCCTCACAAAGTGTGCAAAGACTAAAGCTTGCATGTTGGAACATCAGAACCATGCTTGACACAGTAGACAGTGGTCGCCCTGAATGACGCTCTGCTCTAGTTGCCCACGAACTTCTCAGGTTGAATATCGACATAGCAGCTCTCAGTGAGGTCCGTTTCCCTGAGGAAGGTAGTCTTCAAGAACACGGTGCTGGCTATACCCTCTACTGGTCGGGTAAGTCAAAGGCTGAGAGCCGCCTTTCTGGCGTTGGCTTCATGGTCAGGAACTCCATTGCCTCCAAACTCGAAAACCTGCCAACAGGTCACTCAGATCGCATCATGTCCATGCGCCTCCCACTTCAAAACAAGCAGCATGCAACACTCTTCAGTGTGTATGCCCCAACCCTTCAAGCAGATCCTGCAGAAAAGAACAAGTTCTATGCTGATCTACACAACCTCGTACGGAAGACCCCTACAGAGGACAAGGTGATCATCCTTGGCGACTTCAATGCCAGAGTAGGTAAAGACTCGGAAGCCTGGAAAGGAGTACTTGGCAAACACGGCATTGGCAACTGCAATGACAACGGGCACCTCCTGCTAGAATTCTGCATGGAGCACCAGCTCACCATCACCAACACTACCTTCCAGCAGAAGAACAGTCTGAAGACAACCTGGATGCACCCACGGTCCAAGCACTGGCACCTTATCGACTACATTCTGGTGCGCCAGAGAGACCTTCGAGATGTCTTACACACCCGAGTAATGCCCAGTGCAGAATGTCATACGGATCATCATCTTGTACGCTGCAATCTCCGTCTTCACTTTAAACCCACACCCAGGAGAGGACGTATCCCTCGGAGGAAGTTTCAGGTTGGCAGTCTCCAGTCAGCCGAAGTTAAAGCTGCCTTCCAGGCAAAACTCCAGTCAAGAATTGAGGACCCCAGTTGCCCCACAGACCCTTCTCCAGAAGCATTCTGGGAACACCTAAAAACTACCGTCCTGCAGATCTCTGAAGAAGTCCTCGGGTTCTCCACAAGGAAGAACAAGGACTGGTTTGATGAGAACAATCAAGAGATCCAAGATTTACTGGCGAAAAAGAGATCTGCCTACCAAGCACATCTTGCTCAGCCCTCCTGTCCTGGGAAAAAAGCAACCTTTCGCGCTGCATGTAGCAACCTCCAGCGCAAGCTTCGAGACATTCAGAACGATTGGTGGACCAAGCTTGCAGAGAGAACCCAGCTGTGTGCAGACACTGGTGATTTAAGAGGGTTCTACGAAGCCCTGAAGGCAGTATATGGTCCATCATATCAGGCTCAGAGTCCCTTGTGTAGTGCAGATGGCCAAGTGCTCCTCACAGACAAGGCATCCATACTGAACCGGTGGTCAGAGTATTTTCAGGTTCTCTTCAGTGCCAACCGCGTAGTTCAAGATTCAGCAATCCACCTCACCCCACTTCAACCAGTGAAAACAGAGTTGGATGAGATCCCCACCCTAGAAGAGACTGTTAAAGCCATCAAGCAACTGAAAAGTGGCAAGGCAGCAGGAGTTGATGGAATTCCACCAGAGATCTGGAAGCATGGGGGCACAGTACTACATAGCTCACTTCACAAAGTACTTGTCACCTGCTGGGAACAAGGCAAATTACCACAGGACTTTCGCGATGCAATCATCATCACCCTATACAAGAACAAAGGGGAAAAGTCAGACTGCTCCAACTACCGGGGGATAACCCTGCTCTCCATCGCAGGCAAAATCCTTGCCAGAATACTCCTGAACAGACTGGTGCCCACCATTGCAGAAGAACTCCTCCCAGAGAGCCAGTGCGGCTTCAGAGCTAACAGGAGCACCACCGACATGGTATTTGTTCTCAGGCAGCTCCAAGAGAAATGCAGGGAACAGAACAAGGCTCTGTATGTGACTTTTGTCGACCTTACCAAAGCCTTCGATACCGTTAGCAGGAAAGGCCTGTGGCAAATCTTGGAACGTTTAGGATGTCCCCCAAGGTTCCTCAGCATGATCATCCAGCTACACAAAGACCAGCGAGGCCAAGTCAGACACTGCAACGACCTCTCAGAGCCCTTCCCAATAGGCACAGGTGTAAAGCAAGGCTGCGTTCTCGTGCCAACTCTCTTTACGATCTTCTTTAGCATGATGCTTCAAAGAGCCGCAGTAGATCTAGATGATGACGATGGTGTCTACATCCGCTATCACACTGATGGCAGCCTGTTCAATCTGAGGCAACTAAAGGCCCACTCCAAGACGATGGAAAAACTCATCCGAGAGCTACTGTTTGCTGATGATGCTGCACTCGTCTCCCACTCGGTATCAGCTCTGCAGCATATGACGTCCTGCTTTGCAGAGGCTGCCAAGCTATTCGGCCTAGAAGTTAGTCTGAAGAAGACAGAAGTTCTCCACCAGCCTGCACCCCAGGAAGATTATCACCCTCCCTGCATCACTGTGGGTGAATCAGTTCTGAAGACAGTCCAGCAGTTCAGCTACCTGGGGTGCATCATCTCCTCAGATGCCAAGATCGACAAGGAGATTGACAACAGGCTGGCAAAGGCAAACCGTGCATTTGGCCGACTGCACAAAAGAGTGCGGAGCAACAAGCATCTGAAAAAAGGCACAAAGATCAATGTTTACAAAGCGGTTGTGATGACAACCCTCATCTACGGCTCCGAATCGTGGGTTTTATACCGTCATCACCTGCGACTCCTCGAGCGCTTTCATCAGCGCTGCCTTCGCACCATCCTCAACATCCACTGGAGTGACTTTGTGACCAACACTGAAGTCCTCAAGCGGGCGGAGGTTACCAGTATCGAGGCACTGCTGCTGAAGACGCAGCTGCGCTGGGCAGGGCATATTTCTAGGATGGAAAACCACCGCCTTCCCAAGATTGCCCTGTATGGCGAACTCTTCACCGGCCATCGAAATAGAGGGGCACCAAAGAAGAGGTACAAGGACTCCTTGAAGAAATCCCTTGGCACCTGTCGCATCAACCATCACCAGTGGTCTGACCTAGCCTCAGATCGCAAAGCATGGAGACACACCATCCACCAGGCTGTCTCTTCCTTTGAGAACGCACGCATAGCTGGTCTTGAGGACAAAAGGAGATTGAGGAAGAATCGCACTGCTACAGCACCAACCCTAAATCAGACTTTTCCCTGCAGCCACTGTGGCCGGACCTGCCTGTCCCGCATTGGTCTTGTCAGCCACCAGCGAGCCTGCAGCAGACGTGGACTATTGCACCCTTCTTAAATCTTCGTTCGCGAAGCCAAGCCGAGAGAGAGATCTGGAGCCCTATATGTTGCTGTTCCTCCTAAAGAACTGGTTTGGCTCGGGAAATAACACACAGTTTATATGCATAATGGAGAAGTTTTTAACTTATTAGGTGACACTAATAGTGGAGGGAGGGATCAGTTGTGACACATAGGCTGTCAGCAGTGTTCCCTCTAAGCTGAGCTAGTCTGAGCTAGCTCACAGATTTTTAGCCTCCAGCTCGCACATTTTTGTCTTAGCTCAGCAAAAAAATGGCCCCAGAGCACACTAATTTATGCAGTAGCTCACAACTTTAATGCCAGTAGCTCACAAAGTAGAATTTTTGCTCACAAGACTCTGCAGCTTACAGGGAACACTGGCTGTCAGTTGTGTATTTCCAACCTAGCACTCTAATCCTTTGCATGCTTACTCAAAAGTAAGTTGAGTAGTCATTTCCAGATAGCAGTTTAATAGGCCTTATTATAGCTTCTTATAAAATGTTCATGGCAAACTATTAATCCAGAACCATGTATCAGAAATACTACCTTAAGAAGAAGCATTCCTCCTAAAGAACTGGTTTGGCTTTAAATGCTTGCTCTTTTTTCTGCTTTTGCTGCCCAGAGCTGCAGTCTTAAGAAGCTGGCTGCTCCTTCTGCCGGCCTTGTAACTGAAGAAATGGATGCTGGTCTATAATATCTTATGCCACATTAAAAGCTTCTTGGCTTTTAAATACTCCTGTTTACTATAAAAGAAAGACAGGCTTGACTTCTGATAACAGTCCTCAGCACTGCAAATTCTTCAACGTGTTAAAGGGAGGCTCCAAGAACCCCATTTCTTTGGTTCATTTTTCTTTTATTCTTTTTCTGCTTGGATTTTTGGATATTATCATGGCATTTCTATGGTGCATTTTGACCTAAAATGCCTTATAGATGTTTCCAAAACAGTCATGTTAAACACAATAATGTAAGTAAGCAAGACAACAAAGAAAACAAATATCCTGGGTTTGCTATTTTAGGCTGCAAGTCAAGGGCCATAAGCTCTTTGGCTCCTGCCCTTTGACTATGCTCAGATCTAAGTATCTTCAAGGAGAGGAGAAAACTAAGCCAGTTTTGGTTGTCCTCATAGATGACCTCCTGCAGCATCTGGATCGAGGCGGCTCAGCAGTGCTGCTGTTATTAGATCTGTCAACCGCATTCGATACGGTTGACCATCAGCTACTGTCTAGCGGCCTTGCCGACATGGGGATTCGGAGGTCCACCCTGCAATGGCTGGCCTCTTTCCTCCAAGGTCAGGGACAAAGGATGGTGATAGGAAGGAATCATCCCAGAGACACCCACTTATATGTGGTGTGCCGCAAGGGGCAATTCTATCCGTGATGTTATTTAACATCTATATGCATCCCCTTGCCCAGATTGTCAGGAGGTACGGGCTTGGGTGCCATCAGTATGCGGATAACATCCAGCTCTATCTGTTGATGGGTGGCCAGTCCAACTCCACCTTGGACAACTTAGACCTGGCATTACAAGCCGTGACATCCTGGCTCAGGCTGAGTTGACGGAAGCTGAATCCGACAAAGATGGAAGTTCTCTATCTGAGTCATGGTTCAGGAAAGGAGATTTCCTTGCCGGCCTTTGACGGGGCGCCGTTGATACTGGCCCTTAAGGTCAGGAGCCTGGGAGTGCTTCTGGAGCCCTCTCTGACTATGGAGGCCCAAGTGGTAGCTACTGCCAAGTCTGCCTTTTTTCATCTGCGGCAGGTATGGCAGTTGGCCCCTTTCCTGTAGCACCGTGACTTAGCAATGGTGATCCATGCTACGGTCACCTCGAGGATATGCTGTAATGCCCTCTACATGGGGCTACCTTTGACTCGGAAACTGTAGCTAATGCAGAATGCTGCAGCATAGTTGTTAATGGGGCTCCTTTAATGGGAGCACATTCAACCGGTACTGAAAGAGCTGCACTTGCTGCCTATTGTGTACCGAATCTGCTTCAAAGTGTTGGTATTGACCTTTAAAGCCCTATATATCCAAGCACCTGTCTATCTAAGGGACTGCCTTTCCCCATATATACCCCAGAGAGCACTGCGTTCAGGAAGTCAACATCTGTTATCCATCCCTGGACCAAGGGAGGCCACATTATGCTCTACACGGGTGAGGGTCTTCTCTTTGGCAGCACCTATTTTATGGAATGCACTCCCAGAAGCCACAAGAGCCCTGCGGGATCTCTCCCAATTCCGCAGGGCCTGTAAAACCGACCTTTTTTGGCAGGCCTACAATAACTAATGCGGGAGGAGCTGCTACTGTTATGTTGCTGAATACTACCATCCATCTATAAGACACCTAATAGAGCAATTACAGAGAATTAAGAACCAAAATGAAGCTGGACTTCCTATGTAGGAAATTTTATAGCACCATTTTTAAGTTTAAATTATAAATTGTTTATGTGTTTTGATTTTATAATTATAAGGTATTGTTATTGTTGTATTATGACTGTGAGCTGCCCAGAGTCTGCATGGAGTGGGTGGCATATAAATTTAAAGTAAATAAATAAATAAAATAATGTCACCACCACTTCCTCTGCTTCACAACTGAGGCTTCTTTTGATTTAAAGATCACCATGGAAGAGGATAAGAAAGAATATACAGCTATGGATAAAGAACCGTGAAGGCTGGAAGGATAGTGTACATTACAATATAGCTACAACTGGTTTTGAGAAGAGATTTTTGGATATCCAGAACTGCATGGTACATGTGCACAAGAAGCAAAAAAGAAGCCAAGATAAGCTGCTAGCTTGGCTCTAAGAGATGAAAACAGTTATGCCTTTAGAATATAGTGGGTTCTATGCAATGATGAGGTGAGGTGGTAATGAACATAGCTCTTTTATTGAATACAACATGGTATAACGCTGCCTTAAAAAGACTGAAGACTGGGGCCACAGGGCCAACTATATACACACTCAAAGTTCCCGCGCTGTCTGTGATTGGACCATTCAAACCAGCCAGGGGCTCTTGATTGGAGCAGGGCAGCAGGAATTTGGATCCTACTGCCTATTGTCCCTGAGTCCCCAAACTCAGTCCTTCAAGCCCCAATGAGCCAGGCAAGAATTCCAGCTTATAGATAGGATTCTAAGCACATAACATCCCTTCCCCCCATGTTCACAAGCCTAGCTGACGTAGTCCTCAAGGTAGGCTGGCTTGTGATTCTCTCTGGTGGACTGCTTGAGCACCAGAGTGGGTGGCGGAGCAGACGCAGTCGCAGCGACAGTGAGTGAAGGAGCCACCACTATATTGCTTTCAGCCGGCGGCTCCCAGGTCTCCGTGACTACCGGCTCTACCTGAAGGGCGGGGCCCTGGGCTTCTGCCTCAACCATGGCCGTTGGGGAAGGAGTGGGAGTGGCGGCCTGGTCATCAGAACTGTAGTCCTCAACTTCTTCCTCAGGTCCCTCACGGAACCTCAGCTGGTCAATGTGCCTCCTTATAGTGGACCCCCCCCCCCGTTGTAACCTCATACATCATGGACCCCAGCACCTGGGCAACCCTTGCCAGAATCCAAGCGCCCCCCCCCCAAAAAAAATAGTTCTTAGCCATAACCCGATTCCCTGTATCTAACCCCTGAGGTGCCCGGACCACCTCTGGAACCTTCTGCAGATCGAGGGCTCTGTCTGGATGTAACCAGTCTAGTAGGGTGGTTAACCAGTGGCCCATGAAGAGTTCGGCTGGGCTGTGGCCCGTAGTAGTGGAGGGGATAATGTGCTATGATGATAAGAATTCTGCAAGGCAGACCTCTCAGTCCCCATGGATGATGTGGCGGAGCAATTCTTTAGTCGTCCGCACCATCCTTTCGGCCTGGCCGTTGGTGGCCAGGTGGAAGGGGGCAGACCTGATATGCCTAATGAATTTCTGGGCGCAGAAGTCCTAGAACTCCCTCAAAATGAAGGCCGTCCTGTTATCCGAAACTTGTATGTCCGGGAGGCTGTGCGTGGCGAACACCCGGTGGAGGCTGCTGATGGCAGCCTGGGAGGAGGTGGAAGCCACCGGAAGCACCTCCAGCCATTTCGAGTGCAAGTTCACAATTAAAAAGAACGTTTGTCCCTGGAAGGACCCTGCAAGGTCCAGGTGCAAGCAGGACCATGGATTTCATGTGGACTGCCAGTGCTGCACCGGAGCCCGGGGAGGCACCAGCCAGGTCTCCTGGCAGGGCTGGCATTGGGCAACCCAGGACTCGATTGCATTGTCAATCCCAGGTCACCATACATAACTGCAGGCGAGTGCCTTCATGCGCATGATCCCCGGGTGGGTTTCATGCAGCACTGTGAGGACTCAGTGTCTCAAAACCGAGGGTACCACCACCCTGTTCCTCCATAACAAACACCCCTTATGGACAGAAAGCTCGTCCCTGCGAGATGCAAACACCCCAAACTCCAGTCCCACCCGGCCCTTGGGCCTTCCCCTCCACACCCAGTTCAAAACTCCGGAGAGTATTTTATCCTTGGCCAAGCAGCATGCAATGTCCTTTGCGTGAACTGGGCGGTCTGGAAGGGACTTCAGAAGCAGGATCTGGTGCGCTGGGGCAGGATCTGGATTGTCTGATGGCAGCGGCAGGCACCAGAGGGCATCCGTGTGGGGGCCATGGCTTTCCCCGGCCTGTACTGAAGACCATACTGGTACCCAGCCAAGAAAATGGACCACCACAGTACCCTGGGTGACAACATCTGGGGCGTTTGTTGGTAAGGGCTTATGGTCTGTAAGGATGGTGAAGGGCTGGCTGTACAAGTAATCATGGAATTTTTTAACTCCCGCCACAATTGCCAGGCCCTTCTTATCGATTTGTGCATAGTTGTGCTCCGGTTTCTGCAATGTTCTGGAGTAATAGGCTACCGGGACCTCTCTGCCATCCAGCAACACATGGGCCAGGACAGCGCCCACCCCATGGGGGAGGCATTGCAGGCCAGAACGACGGACAGCCATTTCTTGAAGTGTGCCAGCAAGCTATTAGAAGCGAAGAGGTCCTTAACTGCCTGGAAGGCAGCTGCTTGTCGGCAACCCCAAACCCATGGAGCCTATTTGTCTAAGACTCTATGCAAGGGTTCTGCTACCACCGCCTTGTGGGGAAGGAAGGCATGGTAATAGTTGAGCAAACCGAGGAATGCTTGTAATTTGACTTTGTTAGTGGGGGCTGGTGTGTCACAAATGGCTGGGGTTTCCCATTGTGCGCTGGCACCGACTCCAGGACCCCTTGTGCCACGAGGCAGTCTAGTTCCTCCTTGATTTTGGGTTTCAAGGCAAAGGGTACCCGCTGGGCCTTCAGCCGTATGGGCTGCATGTTGGGGTTGATCTGTAACGACATGGGGGGACCTGTGTATGTTCCTAGAGTCCCATCGAAAATGGATGCGAACTCCCCACAAATGTCCTGAAAATCCATACTCATAGGGACATGATGGATTCCCTCTACCTGGATCCCCAAGGGTGCAAACCAAGCCCGGCCCAACAGGGTACTCAGATTCCCTTCCGCCACCAACAAAGGAAGGTTCCCTGAAAATTTCCGATATTGTACCTTGACTACCCTGGCCCCTTTGATGCCAATCGCCCTTTTCTGAAAGTCCTGTCTCCCATCTGCACTAAGGGATGTGGTATTCGCTCTACATTTTATCACAATTGGTGGCTATGCCCTATAATCAAACACTTCTGGGTCCAAGTCGCTATATAGACCTACTATAGTGGGTTCTATGCAATGATGAGGTGAGGTGGTAGTGAACATAGCTCTTTTATTGAATACAGCATGGTATAGCGCTGCCTTAAAAAGACTGAAGACTGGAGCCACAGGGGCAACTATATACACGCCAAAAGTTCCCGTGCTGTCTGTGATTGGACATTCAAACCAGCCGGGGGCTCTTGATTGGAGCAGGGCAGCAGGAATTTGGATCCTACTGCCTATTGTCCCTGAGTCCCCAAACTCAGTCCTTCAAGCCCCAATGAGCCAGGCAAGAATTCCAGCTTATAGATAGGATTCTAAGCACATATACAACAATCTTTCTTGAGCTGAACCCCTCCTTGTGTAGTCAATCATATACTTAAGTGTACCTCACATTAAAAAAAACAGCAACCTTGCATGTATACTGCCGGTATGTCAGGGAAACAGCTAGGGTAATCTCTTCTGATATTTGTTTTTCAAATGCAGAGGATTTTTGATTGTTTGTTTTTATGTGGTGAGCATTCAGATTTGCAACCGCCTCTTGTAACTTGGAATGGGTACACGTGTCATCACATCCCGCCCTCCGCCTTTCGTTTTTAGTTATTATTAATCTGAAGCACTTTTTTTCTCATTGTGCTGAGCTAATATACCCTAATATACATATCTTTCATAGCTAATCACATTCTGGGGTTATGCAACTTGGTAGCCAAGTGCTGAGTCTACTGTACAGCAATATAGCATTCTTGATATTAATGCAGTTTTGCTTAGTTTTTTGTGTTAACTGAGAAAATGTACTAATCTAGTTTTTGTCTTCTGGCTTGCTGAGACACAGGACCCTATATTAGGCCACTGGAGGCATTAAGTGCAGTGGAGCTTGTGCTCAAAGAACTGTGTTTAAGATTGCAGCCAAAATAAAATTTGATAACATAAATAATCCCTTTTCCAACCTTTCTGGGTGGAAAAGAATTTGCCACTGTGCTCTGGTAACATCTAGATTAGATTACTGCAGTGTCCTTCACATGAGTCTGCCCTGGAAGCTGCATTCTGTAAAGAATGCTGCAGCCAGAATATTAACTGGAATGGGTCATGGGGACCAGGGCTTTTTTTTGTAGAAAAAGCCCAGCAAAAACTCATTTGCATATTAGTCTCCATTCTTTCACAAACGGCTTTTTCTTTCCAGCAAGAACTCATTTACATATTAGGCTACACCCCCAGACCCCAAGCCAGCCAGAACTGCGTTCCTGCTAAAAAAAACACACCAAACAAACCCCTGATGGGGACTGCATCACTCCAGTCTTATTCCAGTTTGCTTCTAGGCTCTATTCAAGGTGCTGGTGACCAATGTACCAACTTCTTCCTTATGTACATACCTCAAGGACCAACTTCTCCCGTATGTACATACCCATTTACTCTTTTCATCTTTGGAGGCCCTGCTTTCCATGCACCATCAAAGGCTAGAGGAAGGGTGTGTGTCGTTTCCTTAAGAAAGGACTGGCTTGGTTGTGGCACCAAAACTTTGGAACTCCCTCCCCAGGGAGACTCATCAGCCTCTTTATCGGTGTCTTCTTCCAGTGTTTCATTTAGTATACCAGTATTGGCCCTCCCTCCTGGTTCTGGTATTGTTTGTTTGTGTTTTCACTGAATCATTTTATAATTTTAAATGTTTTTAATTGTTTAAATGTTTTTATGTGCACCATCTTGGGAACCCAGATAGGGTGAAAAGGGGGCATAAAAATGTTTTCAATAAATAAACCATAGAGATGTATCTGAAAAGGCCCTTTGTATTAGGAGAGAACACCTTTTATGGAATGTGGGAAGAGGAAGGGAAAGTGGTTGTGAGCAGTTCCTTGGGCAGGGCCAAATTAAGGCCAATTGATGCCCCAAACATGGCCCAACACAGGTGCCCCTCATTCCTTCGACTGCTTAACTGACAAGAAGCTATTAAGACTCAATAAATGCTGAAGTAAGAGATTAAAAATTCAGTTGTCTTCCAGGCCATCCCCCACAACTATATTAAATATAAACTTTTTTTAAAAAATTAATACTAAATAGCAGCAAACAATAGAGGCAAAAATTTAAAAAAAAAACCAACCCTGGGTGTCCCTCCCCTCCCCTTTACCTTGGTGACCTAACCACATGCTTATTTTGCTTAATGGTTAATCCAGGGCTGCTTTAGGGTAGAGAACAACAGGGTATAAAATCCAACCCTTCTTTGTATGCGTGTACAGTCCTGTGATATCTTAAAGACCAACTGATTTACTGGGCATAATGTTGCATATACATCAAAAAGTAGCTCAAGGTGCAAGCTACCTATGGGGGATGGGGAAGAGTTGCTGTTGAGAGAGACGACATCACAGTTCCTGTTGTGCCGGTCACCGCTTGAGACTAGTCCTCAAGCAGTAAATACGTGTCCCTTGGACGACGTAGGTCTTCACGTCACTTGCGAGAACGTGAGCGCCTTTTTCAGAAAACACCGCAAAGGCGAATCTGACCAACAACAAGGCTGTGATCACACATGCTAAATAATGCAGTTTCAATCCACTTTCAGTACATTTTCAAACTGGTTTTTACTGTGTGGACTGCCAAAATCCAGTTTGAAAGTGCACTGAAAGTGGATTGAAACTGCATTATTTAGCATGTGTGACTGCAGCCCAAGTCTTTCTTTCCTGCTCCCGTGCAGGCTTGCCTTCACTTTCAGTCTACTTCCCCCCACCTCCGCAGCGGCTCTCCGCCTTCTGACACTCCCTCCCTGCCGCACTTCTTCCTGGACTTCGCGTCTGCAAGCGGCTCCCTTGTCAACCGTCCGTTCTGCCAAAGCAAAGAGAGGTGAGTTGACGGCGCCCAGCAGGCAGAGCTGAGCCAGGAGGATGGAGAGGGGGCGGCTCGGGCTAGCGGGAAGATCTGATGTGGGCTCGCTTGGGGAAGGGCAGGGAGACGCCGACTGAAGTCTGATGAGGGCTCTGACGTTCCTCGATGCAAGCCGGTGTCTCCTTTGGAGGGGGTGGTGCTCTCCCATGGCTCTGATGCAAACGGAGGCAGTAAAATCCGGGATTTCCGCACCAGGCTCCCATGTGACACTGCACGCGGTTGGGAATAGGGAGGAACCAGTAGCGTGCTTTAAATGAATCCGCGTGGAGATTTAAAAAAAAAAACAACCCCTGTCTACGGCAACCCTTTGCTATTAGTGTATTGGGGGAGCGTTTGCGCCAGGTAATTTTGGCATTGCGTTATGGCTTCCCATATGTTCTCCCGAGCCTTAAAAGAGACTTCTGGGGATTCAACATAGCCCAGTAAATCTCCCAGCGCCTGCATCGCAAGGCATGACTGCTTAGAGGTACGCCTGGCTGAAATGAATGAGACTTTCATCCAAACAAACGGGATTCAAAATGGGCTGCGCTGCCGCTTCTCTCCGTGCGTCCCTCTAATTGTTTCCATGCCAGCAGTTCACACGTCTCCTCCCCGTTCTCCTCCTCTGCAAGTACTCAAGACAGGCTTTCTTATTGTGCTGCTGACACCCGGCTTGTGTGCGATGAAAAACGTGTGGCATGTGGGAGTTCCAGAGACCAAAGCTATTTGTGAATCCCGTGGAGTAGCTTGCAAGGAAACTGTGGTGCTCCGAGAAGCAGGAGGAAAAGAATACCACCCAGTCGAGTGGGGCTTGTTTGGCTTCTCAGACCTCCGTGCCTTGAAGCGCCATGACCAAATTAGGTTTGGTGCAGTTCAGGAAGGAAATTACTCATGCGCTCTTCCTACTTGTTTGCACAGCAATGCTTTAAAGGTGGCTATAAGCCTGTAGTGCAAAAAAACCGATTTCCCTTCTCACCTGTGATAGGAACCTGAATATGCATTGGTTTTAGCATGTCTCTGACAAATTCTTTCTTAGCAGGGGAGGCCAGCCATCATTAGAGAATCTATTTCACACTGGATTAATTTGACAGTTGAAGTATACTTGGGTAATTTTTTTTTTAACTGTTCCATCCTGAAACAAGGGATATATTTATGTTTATGACATGACTATTGTAACAGTAGAGACAGGATTATTTTCTCACATAGAATTTGGCTCTATGAAAAACATGTCGAGGTTTTTTGAAGAAATGGTTGTCTCTCTACATTTTTCAGACTACTGGAACTGCTTCCCATTTGAAATTTTGAATTTCAAGGTGATCATGCGGATGCTCCTATGTAATACTTTGTGGCTTAATCCTTAAAATAGGTCTTGAATGTTTGTTAAGTCCTGTTTATGGGTTCAGTTATGAGAATATATATGATTTCTTGTACAGTAGTAATGATTTTATTAGCATACTAATTAGAAACAAGCTTTCAAGTGGTGAAGAGGTAACTGGATTCCACAGGTCAATATGACTGGAATTCTGATATTGCCTTGCCTTTTGGCTTAGGCACATTTTGAAGAGGTGGTTCTGCTGAAACATTGCTGTCTTTGTCTGTTTATGGTATAACTGAGTTCTGTCCTTTTTAATGTATCGTTCCAAGTGGGTACCCAGCACATAGCTTCTTAAAGGGCACACCTAAATGTGCAGCATGTAAATGAGACAAACATGCCTTTGAAAACATGGTTCACTAAACAGAAACATGGTTCACTAAACACTAAACATGGTTTTCTGTTCACTAAACAGAAAGCCACAATTAGTGACTGCTCCTTATTGTATATTTAATGTCCAACTCAGAATTTCTGCCACATAATGTATATAATGTTACTAGTGGCAGGGTACCAATTCACATGATTCCTCAACCATCTATAATTTTTCTATACCGGTTTACATATTATTGAAATCATGTTCTGACAGCTTTTACATTGCTTCATGTGGTCATTGTTATCTTCACACTGTGAACTATTTGTGTACATAAATTTAGTACTAAATAGGTCAATTTCTCCATCTCAGACCAAATGATCATAAAGGTTTGTACTGACAAGATGATGAAAACTATATAAAGTGCATGGTGAAATGCGCACTATTACTACATTGCTACAGCAAAGTTACCATAAATGTAATGTGAAATAATTTAAATGTACTGTGATATAATGATCTTAAAATCTAAACTCTCAGAGTTTGAAAAGCTGTACATATTGCATGAAAATATGAATACTCTGTGTATACACCAATTTATACCCTGCTGTTCTCTCCAACAGGGACCAAAAGCTGCTTACATCATTCTCTCCTCCATTTTATTTTCACAACAACTCTGTGAGGTAGATTAGGCTGAGAGAAAGTAAGTGGCCCTAGTGAGCTTCCATGGCACAATTGGGGATTCATATCTGGGTCTTCCAGATTCTGTTTGAATACATTTAACCTCCACACTACACTGGTGTACCTGGAACAATGTAGATTTACATACATGCACACACTATTCATGAAGACAGATAAATACTGTTCTCATAATGACTCTTTCCTAATGCAGACCAGGCCTGAAGAAAGCAACCATTTATACCCTCAGATCTGTAGTTGGCATTTACAATATATTACATACCTGGGTGCCAATACCTGTACAGGGGTACCTAATTATACCTGCCCTGCATACATTTCAGTCATGTACATTTGGAGGCCTCCTGGTTTGGAGGCCCTCCCCTTGCTTGAGGGTTATCAGAAAGTGTGTGTGGGGGGGAAATGTCTGTGGGGCACTCTATTATATCCTATGCAGGCCTGGCAGATGGGGTTCTGCCACCCGAGACAGAAACCCAATGCATGCCCACCCCACCAGAAGAAGTTTTAGCACAAATGGGGGACATGATAACAGCACCCACAGGTGACATCATCACATTGGGCACTTAGTTTCTGGACGCTGAGAGGCCGGGGGAGCTCCTTTGACCCTTCAGCACCCAGAAAGAACACACCACACTTCCACTCCTCAGCGGTCTCCAAGTTCGGAGGGCACAGAGGACTGGAAGCACCATTCTTTCTGGGTGCTGAGGGGCCAAGGGAGCTCCTCCAATCCCTCAGCACCCAGAAAGAACATGCTGCGTTTCCACTCCTCAGTGCTCTCCAAGTTCAGAGGGCACCGAGGACTGGAAGTGCCATTCTTTCTGGGCGCTGAGGAGCTGGGGGAGCTCCTCCGACCCCTCACCGTCCAGTTGGAGGCTCAGGGACAGTGCGAGCAGGGAGGGAGCACCCACCCCCACCCTTGCTGGGAGCTGGCACCCTAGGCAATTGCCTAGGTTGCTGACTCCCACATGCCGGCCCTGATCCTATGGAGACCAATTCCCATAGGGTATAATGGAGAATTGATCTATGGGTATCTGGGGCTCTTGGGGGGGCTGTTTTTTGAGGTACCAAATTTTCAGTAAACATCCAGTGCTTCTCCTCCAAACACCCCCCAGAGTTTCAAAAAGATTAGACCAGTGGGTCCAATTCTATGAGACCCCAAAGAAGATGCTCCTATCCTTCATTATTTCCAAATGGAGAAAGGCAGGGCTTTTTTTTTTGAGCAGGAAAGCACAGGAACGCAGTTCCGACTGCTTTGACATCAGGATGTGTGACCTAGTATGCAAATGAGTTCCTGCTGGGCATTTTCTACAAAAAAGTCCTGTGTGAAACAATGGTGACATCAGGGGGTGTAGCCTAACATGCGAATGAACTCCTCCTGGGCTTGGGCTTTTCCTATAAAACCTTGAGGGAAGGCATTTAAAAAGTGTGTGGTCCTTTTAAATGTGATGGCCAGAACTCCTTCAAAGTTCAATTGTGGTTGTCACACCCTTGCTTCTGGCTCCACCCCCAAAGTCCCCAGATATTTCTTGTCGGACCTGGCAACCCTATGATTCAATGGCTGCTCTTCTTGGACAAACTATACGGAAGTAGTTACTAAGAAAAGTATGAGCTACTGCAGTTTCAGCCATTTTAATCCTCCCCTAACACACACACTGTGTGTCTATCTGAAGAAGATGATATTGGATTTATATCCTGCCCTATACTCTGAATCTCAGAGCAGTCACAATCTTCTTTACTTCCCTCCCCCGCCGCACAACAGACACCCTGTGAGGTGGGTGGGGCTGAGAGGGCTCTCACAGCAGCTACCCTTTCAAAGACAACCTCTGCCAGAGCTAAGGATGACCCAAGACCATTCCAGCAGGTACAAGTGGAGGAGTGGGGAATCAAACCCGGTTCTCCCAGATAAGAGTCTGCGCATTTAACCACTTCACCAAACTGACTCTCAACTTGTATTATAATAAACAGCCCTTATACACCCTGCAAACTAGTCAGGTTTTTTTTTTCTTCCTTAGGAAGAGGAGATCCTTACAAATTTGTGTTCATGAATGGCAAATATTTTTTAGGACAAAGTTGCTTTCATCAGAAGTGATATTGTAGAAAACAAATTAAGATGTGATGCTATAGAAAACATTTTTATGTTATATTCCTAGACCATTTCATTTAAAAATATTACAAACCATGTTTTTGGTAAACATTCTGAAGAGTTAATTAAATATATGAAAGAAATTAACATGTTAACAAAATATGCAAGACAACTGTATTTTATGGTACGTTCTTTAAAATGATAGGTTGCGGTATGAATAATCAAATTTTGTGTGAATAAGAGAACCACATACTTAATTTGTTTCCTTTGCAGTTTTCTCAGCAGCTCCCCAAAGGGGCAAGCTGCTTGGGAAACTGAATGGTGGCTTGCCTCTTTGGGAGAGGGAGCAGCTTCAAAAAACAAACTTCAGAGGAAAGCTCTGCATGCTCTGTTATATGCTCTGTGGATTGCTTCTTTGGGTTTCAGTCTCAGCTGGGACAGAACAGAGACGAAAGAAGATTGAGCAAAGCAAGTAATAACTTATTAAATAACAATTCATTTGTAGGCAACAATGAACGTTGAACATGAAATCAGTCTTTTAGTTGAAGAGATTCAGCGGCTGGGGACCCGAAGTAAGTAATAAGATTTTTGTGGTTTACAAATAGCAGCAAAATATTAGGCAAATACCTGGCTCATTCTCAAACCATACTCTTTTTCTTTACATATTAGTAAAGATTTGTCTGCTCTGACCTGAGTGGCCCAAGCAAGCATCAGACCTCAGAAGCTAAGCAGGGGGTTGGCCTTGGTTACTATTTGGATGGGAGACCTCCAAGGAAGACTAGGGTTGCTATCAGAGGCAGGCAATGACAAACCATCACTGAATGTCTCTTGGCTGGAATATCCTACAGGGTAGCTGTAAATCAGACGTGACTTCTGCTGCTGCTGCTGCTGTATTTTTGTAGATGTGTGAATGTGGATGTATGTGTGCTTGTGTGCCTGGAAGTTATGGTGGCTTCAGTGACCCCTACTGGGGCCTGGGCATTTTCAGAGAGGTGGCTTTATGTGCCTGCCTCTGCACCCTGACCTGATATTCCTTTGGAGATCTCCCTTCCAAGTACTTGCCAGGGTTGGCCCTGCTTAGCTTCTGAGATCTGATGAGACTGGGGTTGCTTGGCTGTGATCTGATGGTAAAAAAAGTTGTCCATATGTTTGATTTTCAAACATCATAAGGAAAGATCATTGGCAATTTCAGCAGTGCCAAATTTGTTGCCACTGAAAGCATCTATGTTGCGTGATCTGCAAAGTATTCCATAATCCTCCACAATATTTCAAGAGATCCTGGACACGCACCATTAAGATTGGATGCTGATTTGTTATCTCACCTGAAAATATATGGTGTTCACAAACAAAGGAATTCCAAACTTTGTGGTCTTCCTTTGGGAAAAGTTGAACATAATCATCTACTATAGTAACTGTATCCTCATGGTTGAAGGCTGCTATAACTGTTACATCGCTACCTGTCTGCGCTGCAATAAGACACAGGAGCAACACATGTCTTAAGTGGCCAGTAATCTTCTGGTAAAAGGTCTTTGCTACCAATAGCCCAGCAGTGGTATAAATTCTGTACAGTGGTGTATTTTTGAGTTCTACCAGTGTAACAGAAATCCTGCTCCACCCAGCAGGAATAATGCAGGATAGGATCACACTGTCAGCTAATCATGAATAGCTTTTTCTGGATTTCTGATCTTGATATTATTTAAAATCCCTTTTTTTTTTTTTGCATAGGAAGCATTATTTCTGTATTGTAATACTCTTTCTTTTCTTTAGATGCTGATGGGATGTTGAGTGTGAAGTTTGGTGTACTCTTTGCTGATGAAAAATGTGCCAACCTTTTTGAAGCATTAGTGGGTACTCTTAAAGCTGCAAAACGAAGAAAGATCGTTAGTTATCCTGGAGAGCTGCTTTTACAAGGAGTTCATGACAATATTGAAATTTTATTACTGCAGGATTAACTCAGATTTTTTTGTCATTACTACATTTTTTTCAGGTAAATGAATAGATTAAGGCAAATATGCATGAAGATGTATTTATATCTTTCTAGCTGAAATGAGACTTTCCTGTTTGAGAAAGTAAACTTTTGTGAATAAATTGTTTGCAAAATGACTGTTGGGGACCAAGATGTGCCAATCTCCTGTTTTGTCTCAGGTAACCATTTTAAAATGTCAGAAGTATTGTCTGATCTTTCCAATAAATTATCAGAACTTGCAAGCTAGAGTCTGCTACAAAGGTATAAAAACCACTTAATTATATTTATGTTTTTGTCTTCTTTTCATTTGTGTCCCTGCAGGTAACTGAGCTGTTCTAAATTTGCAGGCAAAATGAATGTAGAACAAGAGTGATGGAAATACCCAAAGCTCCAATGCAGTAATTGCATTTTAAACATATATACTGGGTGCGATCACATGGTGGATTTGATCCACCATAGCCACCCCTGGATTTAATGTGCACATTCACACATGCACATCTGACCCCCATGGCCCACTCAGCCTTACCTTGTCATAGGATGGGCTGGGATTGGATTAAAGAGCCACTGGGAACTTCCCAGTAGCAAATCTCCAAAATGCATATTGTCACGTTTCCTGGCCATCTGAACAGGGCATACAATGCATGTGCTGAGCACATGCAAGAGCAGTGTGAATGTGCGGTCTGTACTACTCCCAGCAGCAGGGCATAAACTGTGGGATTGCTGTGGTATGCCTCAAAGAGCACCAGATTTCTCAAAGCCAGAAGACCGCCCTGGCAAATTTTTCATCTGATCAAACCCACTGTTTTCTCATCGCAGTGGGCTGTTTACTGTTTTCAGATCAAGATGGGTAATCATGTTAGTCTGTTTGTAGCAGCAGAAAAGAGCGAGAGTCCAATAGCACCTAGACTAACAAAATCTGTGGCACGATGTGAGCTTTCTTGAGTCACTGCTCACTTCGTCAGGTACAGCTAGAATGTAAGTCCGTCTCCTACGTCTTGGAGAGTGGAGTGATTTCAGATGCCAAATGGCAATAGCAGATGAATGATAAATAGCAGGCATGATTGGATTAGGTATGATATGCAGTGAGGTAGTAGGCATGGAAAAATCAGCATTGGTAATGAGACATGAAACATAGGTCTCAGTTCAATCCAGGTGGATGCATTGTCTTGAGCTTCAGTATCAGTAGCAATTCAGCAGTCTGTCTTTTTAATCTCCCTTTGAAATTTCTTCACTGAATTACAACTGATAACATCCTGCTTTTTCAGTCTGGTTTTAAGTTTTTGTTTGTATTTTTAGCAGTTTATATTGTTTTTAAGTGTTTTACCTTACCTGTATGACTTACTGATGGAACTTGCCCTGAGCCTGCTTTGTGGGAAGGGTGGGATATAAATTGAATAAATGAAATGAATGATAATAAAGCTCAAAACAATGCATCCTCCTGGATGGAATTGAGACCTAGATTTCCTGGCTCATTGCCAAGGCTGGCATCTCCACACATACTATCCCTCTGCATATCACACCTAATCCAATCATGCCTGTTATTGTCATTCATCTGCGATTGTCATTTGCCTGCTAATGCCATTTGGCATCTGAAATCACTCCACTCTCCAGGATATAGGACAAATGGACTCACATTCTAGCTGTATGTGAAGAAGTGAGTGAGCAGTGTCTCATGAAAGCTCATATTTTGCACAAATTTTGTTAATCTTTAAAGTGCTATTGGACTCTTTTCTACTGCTCTGTTTTTGTTTTCATCTGGCCTTCTTTCAGATAAAATTTTAAAAATCACACACCTTTACAAAGAGTTCTGAGCAGGCAGGGTGGTGCCTTTGCCAGCCAAGCAGCTGTTCTCATATTGGTGCAATGCTCACTTTAATGTTTCATGGCTGATGAAAGGGCCAGTCTACCAGTGTTGTGCAAATCTGACTTCTGTTGAAAACTTGAAGCTTGCTCTGCAGCTGAAGATTAGTGCATGTGCTTAAAATGAAAGGGGGACCATCTCTAAAACTGTGTACATCTTTGTGCAGTCATGGAGTTTATATTATCAGTCTCATGTGACATATCTGGACCACAGGACCACAGACTACGCAGTGTAGCTTATTTATTGTGTTATGATGTCATTCTCACCTGAAGGCACCAACATTTGAAAACTGGGAAAACATATAAACTCATATCAGGAGTTCAAGGCTGAGCCCCATGGGTCCCCAAGACAGTTGTACACAAGTCACCAGACCAGTTTATTTTTAAAAAATGTTTATAAAGTTTACTTCAATCTTTAATTAACACAAAAGTTAATCTGTAGTCAACCCACTATAAAATCATGCAACAAGAAAACTAGCTCAACTATCTAACATATTTCAGTACTTGTGTTAGATGGCACAAACCTTATTTTCACCAGTTAAAAGCTGTGGCTTAGGAGTTCTCTATGTTGCTAGCAATTGCAATTCAAGCAGGTCTTAGTTTAAGTTTATATTCTTGTCAAAATCCCAGTTAGTCTCTTTCCTTCAGGGCCTTAGCTGAAAGTTTTTGGCCCAGCAATATCAGGTGAGGATGACATCCAATCAGAACACATTTTGAAGAGAAGCATCTAGATTACATCATTTCCAGTTCTCTCCCTTCCATCACACCAACTGCAGGTTCTTGAGAGAAGCTAATAATCCCACTTCCATCTCTGGCCTTGAAGGTGATAAGAACTGTGCAGGCCAAGAGACCAATTAACAACATCTGCAGGATGGACCTGGCCCACTGCTATTCACATCAAGCTTTGCAGGAAGGCTGGGGTGCTTTGCCTCACACCTCGCTAGATGCTCTGTCACAACTGCTTATTAATCATGAGGGCTATGGACAGATATTTTCAGACTCAATAATGTGATTGGAGAGATAATCATCCTATTTCAAACAACTATGGTGGCCTATGATTGACCATGTATTCCAGTTTAATATTCAGAACTTGGCTGAACTGACAAATGTAGGGAGTGGGAAATCCTTTCCAAAGGAGTCATGAAGCTACCATTGACTGGATGTGGGGTAGACAACCCATGGCATATGTGCCAGAATGGTAGCTTCTTTGCTTCTTCCCTAAAATGGGTCTAACCCAGCTGGGCTGGGTCAGATCATGGCTGGGAGGTAGAAGGGCAGACTGGAAGCCAACAGGTTATTGATAAGCAGCAATTATGTAAATTTAGAATTTGGTATGGGGTAGTTCTGCAATGGAAGTTTGAATATAACCTCTGTGTCTCCACTTGTACTCCACTAAGACCCTGCTCACAAAACACAAATTACACAATGTTATTGTCATTCATTGCAGTCACATTTCTAAATAAGTGCATTGAAAGCAAAAACCACTGATATTTTCTGTGGGCTTTTCTGAAGCATTCTTATTTTAATCCTTTTAACAAAATCCATAATCAGCACATACAGTGTTTATGACCAAGTACAACATTCACTCCTGCTCCTCATTTTGTTTGTTGGCACATCAACATCTTCACAGGTCAGTGTCATTTTTTCCCCACATTTGGGCCAAAAAGGTTGCCTGTCTCAGCCCTTCTTGGTATAGACTGTTTATGACAGTCAAATCCTGAGAGTGGAGCAAGATCTGTACTTTCTGATATGCACAGGCAAAGCTAGGGTCAGAGAAGCCATGGGAGATGACATAAATGTAAGAAAGGTGAAAGAAATATCTCCTTCCAAGAGGGAAGCTGAGATGATGATGCACTGTTGGTTGAACCAATGCAGCCTGGAAGTACATTTCCTGAGCTGCTGGTTCTCTGCTCAGATTAACTTTATTATTATTATTTTTATTTATTTGGTTTATATCCCGCTCTCTCCGCCGAAGGCAGGCTCAGGGTGGCTCACAAATTAAAGGTCACACAGTCACATTAGCGTGACCAAATAAAATAAAACAACAATAAAAACATAAAAACAATTTCTGAAACATCTACGTGTGCTAGTATCATGGTTTCAGACAGCGTGGTTAACCATTGGTGGTTAACCATTCTAAGAGGTCCTAGGATCACCATGGCGTGATGAGGTAGACCATCGGTAATGTTTTTATGGGCCGATCCCATTGCTGCAGGTGTTGTCATAATAAAAATGCATGGCGGAAGAGTGCCGTTTGTAGTGTTTTTCATATTCATGTCAGTTATTCAGTAAAATAGTCTAACATTCATATCCTAATATTCAGGAACTTGGAACATCTGTTGTATTAATGAAGTGACAATACAATAAAATATCACTTTCAGAACTTTACTGTAAAGTTCAAAGGTGCCATTGAAAAAAATTTTAAATTCGTATTTAATTTTTTTTGTTATAAAACCCAACAAAAACATATACAACATCAACACAAATTCGACATACATAAAATGAGGATAGAGAATACGGAAAGAAGCTCTCCATTTTCCATACGTCATTCAACGTCTTATTCTTGCATACACCATCTAACATCAAAACACAATCACTATCTCTCATATTAGCATGTACATCTATTTTTCTAGCTCTAGCGGAATTTATTTATCCCTGAGCCCTGATGAGAAGCTGGAAAGGTTAACAGACCTGGAAGAGTTGCCAGCCAGTTCCTCAGCTGAACAAACAGCAGCTGGCCCATCAATCACTCTCCAGGCACCTGTGTCAGCTGTTGACGATCAATCTTCTCCAAGCTCTCCTCCTCCCATCACAAGAGTTTGAAGCAGGCTCCGGAAAGAACTTTCAGAGCGAAGACACGAGGCACAACGATACTTCAGATCTCTCAGCCCTGAGTTCTAGCAGAGTCACTGCCACCCAGGGAGCAGGCTGATTGAGACTACCATATAGCTCCCACCCAGGATCTGGTAACCTTGCGGAAGCAACAAGTCTATTCTCTGGCTTGCATCCACGCTCCTTTGTGATCCTGACCTGCTTGATTTCCTTGGCACCCTGACCTTTTGGCTTTTGGACATTGACTTCTGATTCCGGTTTGTGATTCTGCATTGGTGACTTGGCTCCTGCTTGACATCCTGGACTTTGACCTTGGACTGGTTTTGGACTCCTGCCTATCTGTACCCTGAGAACGTGACAGATAGCTTTCACCCAAGAAGCTATCTGTCCGCAAGATGGATGAGGAGGCAAGCAGAGGCTCTGGGCAGCTAGCAGCCTTGCTCGCTCAGGTACAGCACCTCACTCAAATGGTGGCTCACCTGCAACAGCAGTAGCAAGCCACTGTCGCTGCCCCACCCAAGTGCCCGGTGCTTCCCCCAGAGAAGTTCACTGGGAAGGTGGAGGAGTTTCCTGCATTCCTGGCACAGTGCAAACTGTATATTGAATTACGTCCCAGAGACTTCCCTGTTATTTCTCTGTTAACTTCCCCAATGGCAAGACTAAGGTATGCTTCATTGTCAGCCTCTTAAAGGAGCAGGCAGCTTAATGGGCTACCCCCTTGCTTCTAGCCCCATCACCCCTTCTGACTGACTACCAGGTCTTTCTGGATCATATGGTGGTTGCCCTTGCTAACCCCCAGCAAGCAGCCACCGCCAATCGGAAGATCCGGACCCTGAAGCAGGGTAGGGACTTGGTTTCCCAGTACTCCACCGAGTTCAAGCTTCTGGCCCAAGACCTGGCCTGGAATGAGGCTGCCCTCATGGACCAATATATGGAAGGGCTGGCTGATGAAGTCCTTGATGAGATGCCATGAGTAGACCGACTGGCCACACTGCAAGGCCTAATAATGCTGCGTCTCCGCATTGATGGCCACCTGGAAAGCGGCCACCAAGCATGAAGCAGCGCGTGTCCCTTTCAGCTGACCCGCCTCCTAGTGACGGTGACAACCCTGATGCACACCAGTTCCGAGACTGACAACTCTGAGCCCATGCAACTTGGGGCTGCAGGGCCGCGGCTCCCCCCGGAGGAAAAAGCCTGGCACTGCTCACAGAATCTCTGCCTGTACTGTGGAGGGGTGGTGCACTTCTCTCTGGCGCCCTGCCAAGCGCACCCAGCCCAGTATCGTGTCACCATAGCCAGTAAAAGACCAGCCCCAAGTCTGAGTGGATCCTCCCAACTTGGGGCACTTAGCTGGGTCCCCTGAACCCTATGTTACCAGCCAGGGCCTGTTCCTCGTACCGGTCACACTCAGCTTGCTGGACGGGTGCTGGCCGTTCGTCAACGCCATGGTCGACTCCGGGGCTGCCCACTGCTTTGTCGATGTAGCATTTGTGAAGCAACATCAGATCCCGGTGCAGGACAAAGACACCCCAACCCTGGTCAAAGCCATTGACGGGCGCCTCCTCTGTTCCGGTGACCCAGGAGACCCACCTGGTCACGCTCCAGATCACCTGGTCACGCTCCAGACCCACCTGGTCACGCTCCAACACCATCACGAGCAAGTACAATTTGATGTTGCTCACATGCCCCGCTTTCCCCTCATTCTGGGACTCTCCTGGCTCGTAAAGCACAACCCCCTTGTGGACTGGGCACAGGGAAAGCTGAGCTTCAAGGACCCTTGTCCTCACCAGGCCCGGTCGGCCATCCTGGCTGCTGGTCCTCTACTTCCCCTGGCCTTCACAGACTTTGCCGATGTCTTTGAGGAAAAGGGGGCCAACCAGCTCCCCCTGCACCGGTCTTATGACTGCGTCATCAATTTGGTACCAGGGCCACCCTGCTTATGGGGTGGCTCTACCCCATGTCTGAACCGGAGCTAGCAGCCCTGCAGGACTTCCTCGCCAAAAACCTGGAACTGGGTTTCATCCGGGCATCCTCGTCCCCACTGTCCGCCCCGTTCTCTTTGTCAACTAGAAGTCAAATTCTTGGAAGGCTCTGTCACTCATCTTTTCATCTGTTTTGTATAGTTCTTCAATGTATTGTTCCCATCTTCATTTTGTCCTGTTCAGTTAATGCATTTCTGTGCTGATCTTTCAGCATGCTTATGCTTTAAATTTCCCCTTGATTTCTTGGATCTTGTGGAACACATCTCTTGTCCTTCCTTTTTTGTTGTTCTTATTGTTTTCACATTGGTTATTATAAACATTCTCTTTATTTCAACATATGAGTAGCGGAATGCTGCATTTAGGCTTTTGAATCTATTTCTGTCACCTTCGCTTCTCATCTAACTTTAGCAATTTAAATAATTTCAACAGTCATCCATTGAGACTTTTTATTTCTTTTGGCTATAGGAATAGTCTTTGTACATTCTTCCTTGATAATATCTTCTGTTTCAATCCATAGTTCTTCTATGTTCACTTGACCAAGAGAGAGATCTTGGGGTCGTGGTAGATAACTCACTGAAAATGTCAAGACAGTGTGTGTTTGCAATAAAAAAGGCCAACGCCATGCTGGGAATTATTAGGAAGGGAATTGAAAACAAATCAGCCAGTATCATAATGCCCCTGTATAAATCGATGGTGCGGTCTCATTTGGAGTACTGTGTGCAGTTCTGGTCGCTGCACCTAAAAAAGGATATTATAGCATTGGAGAAAGTCCAGAAAAGGGCAACTAGAATGATTAAAGGGCTGGAGCACTTTCCCTATGAAGAAAGGTTGAAACGCTTGGGACTCTTTAGCTTGGAGAAACGTCGACTGCGGGGTGACATGATAGAGGTTTACAAGATAATGCATGGGATGGAGAAAGTAGAGAAAGAAGTACTTTTCTCCCTTTCTCACAATACAAGAACTCGTGGGCATTCGATGAAATTGCTGAGCAGATAGGTTAAAATGCATAAAAGGAAGTACTTCTTCACCCAAAGGGTGATTAACATGTGGAATTCACTGCTGCAGGAGGTGGTGGCGGCCGCAAGTATAGCCACCTTCAAGAGGGGTTTAGATAAAAATATGGAGCACAGGTCCATCAGTGGCTATTAGCCATAGTGTGTGTGTATATAAAATTTTTTGCCACTGTGTGACACAGAGTGTTGGACTGGATGGGCCATTGGCCTGATCCAACATGGCTTCTCTTATGTTCTTATGAACTTAAAAATGCAAATCTGTTCTTTACATGTTCTTTAAACTCTTCAGTAATAATATTGCTTAAATTGTATTTTGGCCCTATCAATATTATAGTGTTTTTTGTTTAGCTTTATTCTAATTTTAATATTAACAATTCATGATGATCTGTATTACAATTGGCTCCTGGTCTGGTTTTAGCAGAGAGAATAGAGCTTCTCCATATTCTGCTTCCAATTATGTAATCTATTTGATTTTGATATTGCCTTTCAGGTAATGTCTATTTGTACATTGTCTGCTTGGGTGCCTGAATTATAATTAGCAAATTGTTGTCTTCACAGAATTCTTTGAGTCACTTTCCTGCTTAATTTTGTGCTTCTAGCCCAAATCTTCCAACAATATTGGATTCTGTGTTGTTTCCTACTTCTGCATACAAATAATCTATGATTATCAGGACATCTTGATGATGTGTGTGACCATATATATGTAACCCCCTGAGACTCAAGATTCAAATTCTAGAGTAATGTTCACAAATTAAAAATGTAAATCCAAATTATTTAAATATAACAGAATGCAACTATGAAAAAGTTCCCAAAGATATCAATACTGGTTCATTAACCAGTGTCCCCAGAGCAGAGTCCTGCTCACAATCCACTGTATAAAAGGTACAAACAGTACTGTGGGTTCATCTAGAGCAGCATTTCCCATTTGCAGGGTTGTGACCCGGTACCTGGCCATGCAAGCCTCAATACTGGCCCGACTGCCCCCTCCCCTCTCTATTTATCTTCGGCGCCGCAATGCAGCACTGCGTTCCAGCTTCCGCTCCCCCATGTCACCACCAGGATGCTCAGAGAGCACTACAGAGACTGTGCGCTGGACAGAAGCAAGGGCAGGGAAAGCTCCTGGCCAGCACACAGTCTCTGTATTGCTTCCTGAGGGTCCTCCACCCGGACCATGAGGGAAAAAAATGGGCCACCGGAAGGGGGGGAAGGTTTGGGAAACCCTGATCTAGAGGCTACACCTGGAACAGAATCCCAGATATCCAGAAGGCCTTTTTTGCAACAGCAGGAATTCTTGTGAAGATGCTGAAGGAATACTCAAGCTTGTTTGTTGCCATGGGTGCAGTCCCCTTTCCTCCTGGCAAGATTAAGTGGGGCAGCTCTATACTAGGGTGTTGATCTCAGTCAGTCAATGGAGAGTTCATCTTTAAGCAATTCCTGCTCCTTCCCAGCTTCTTCAGCTCTTCCTAGCCACCACTGGCCTTTCAGGGAGGAGTGTTCAGTTCTTCCCAACTAGCAGTTTAAGTTCTGTGTCCTTTTTGGATTCAAAGCTTGGAAACAGACTTTGCTTTTCAGAGAGTGCTACCTTCAGCACTTTTCAATAATAATCCCTTGTCCCTCCAGCTAATCCAGTTCTGTTTTATACCATCTCTCCTAGTCATGGTGATAAAACCAGAAGTGGCCAGAAAACCCAAAAGTGCTGCCCCTAAAGCAGCCATTTGAGTGGTCTCTTTCACTTCACTACTTCACTGGCTACAAGCCTTCAGCAACCCTGATTACTGAGAAGGCTTGCAGCAAGTTTAGGCTTACCACCTAAACCAGCTGCAAGCCTTTTCAGCAATCAGTTTCACTCCCCTCCCCCACCTCCGATTAGAAACCAGTGTGGAGTGAAACTGGCTGTGAAATGTCTGGCAGACATTTGAGTGGTCCTTTTCACTTCCGCCTTACTAAAAGGACCATTCAAATGGCTGCATCCCACTTGCTGTTTTTTGGGCCAGTTTCTGCTACGAAAAGTGTTCCAAAATGTCATTTGGGGTTCGGATGTACCTACATACCCCCTGGAACTCCCCCAAAGGCCTCCACTGGCTAGGTAAGGGCACCTGGCAACACTGTATCTCCTGGCTTGGTCTGACCTAAGGACTATCTGAGTATCTGCAGTTTACCAAATAGACCTAGGCCCAAAACCTTCTTTCCAGTACAGACTTATATAAACTTACTTTTGAACTGTTCCCCTATTTTTGCAATAGGGATCATTTGTTACAAATAGTTTATCTCTACAGTTTTACTCAGCCAGACACGTTCTTTTCCTTCTCATTTCCCTCACTGCCAATTCCCAACTGCTGTTTTCCAACTATCAGCTCACCAATAATCTTCAGGTACCTAAAGAAGTGAGCGGCAACTCATGAAAGCTAATATTCTACCACAAATTTTATTTGTCTTAAAGCACTCTTACTCTTTTCTACTGCAACAGACAGACTAACATGGCTACCCATTTTGTTCACTAGAAGTTTATGATTTTTATGTGTGTGGATATTTGGTTAATATAGCAAAGTTTGTTCCGTCATAAAGTGTGATACTGAGTGCAGTAAATAAATCTCCCAAGAAATATATTGCAGGGGTGGCCAACAGTAGCTCTCCAGATGTTTTTTGCCTACAGCTCCCATCAGCCCCAGCCATTGGCCATACTGGCCAAAAAACATCTGGAGAGCTACTGTTGGCCACCCCTGGTATATTGTACAAAAAAAAAAAGTACACTTATTTATTCAAGTAGATCCAGTTCACATTCAGGCTGCAGTCAGAAGATAAAAAGCCTAATCTAAAGAGTAATTTCCTTATCGCAAATGGTGAACTTGTCCAATGTCCACCATCATGTGTGTGGGAATATGGGGTCATTGTATCTGCAGGAGAGACCTGGAGAGACTCTCTCTTCATGGAAGGCCATGTAAAAAAGTGAGAGGACAAGGCATGAGAGAAGAGGTCAGAGGGCAGCTCCCAATTAAGATGAAAAGAGGCATCCCATTCAAGGAGATAACATCTATACACACTTAGAATGATGTAGCGTTTCTCAGTGTCTGGGCTTTTATTCCAACAATATACACACACAACTATAAACACTACATTAATATGTGCTTTAAGACAAATAAAATTTGTGGTAGAATATTAGCTTTCATGAGTTGCCGCTCACTACATTAATATTAAAAGTGTAGATAGACTATTAGTACAACTCTACATTTACAGCATAGAGGTTGGAGATTTATGGGTTTCAATGAAAGTTTGTCATGTTTTAAGTTATCCCTAAATGCCATTGGTATTGTATAATTAATAAATTATTGTATACATTAATCACAATAAATTAATCTAATGGCTGCTTTCACAGTCCTGGCTGTTAGTGAAGCTTCATAAATGGCAGAGTGATTGTGGATGGCTCAATGCAGGCTTACTTGGCAATTTATCTTCTCCCCACTCTGTTTCTGGGTAGAAATACTAGTATTTTTCAGACTACCTTAAAATTCAATTTTCATTACTTGCTGTTTTCCGCCCTTGTATTCAGACAACTTTGTAATCATCGCAGTGTTGTCCCAGTGTGTAACTCCAGTTCCTTAAAAATGGCTCATTGGATTTTTACCAAAACAATGCAGAAATGTATGCTGGGGATCCCAACAATAGACTTTTTGGGCTACACGGTGGACACGAGTGGAATCCACCCAGCGCAGGACAAGATCAAGGCCATATGCGACATGCCAGCCCCTACCAACAAGGCTGAGCTGCAGGCTTTCCTTGGCCTTCTGAACTTTTATCACGCCTTCCTCCCCAACAAGGCAGCTGTAGCAGAGCCCTTACATAAGCTTTTGGACAAAAGGGCTCCGTGGGTGTGGGGTTGCCAGAAAGTTGCCGCCTTTCAGGCAGTAAAGAGCATTTTAACCTCAAATGGCTTGCTGGTGCACTTCGACGAGCAGCTGCCCATCATTTTGACCTGTGACGCCTCTTCCTATGGGGTGGGCTCAGTCCTGGCTCATGTGCTGTCAGATGGCCATGAGGTCTTGGTAGCCTACTATTCAAGGACACTGCAAAAACCGCAGTGCAACTATGCACAGATAGATAAGGAGGGTCTGGTGATAGTGACCGGGGTAAAAAAAAAAAGTCATGATTACCTCTACGGCTGGTCCTTCACCGTCTTTACTGACCATAAACCCTTGCTAGGCCTCTTTGCCCCCGACCTCCAAACGCCCCAGATGCTGTCACCATGGGTCTTGTGGTGGTCCATCTTCCTTGCAGGGTACCAATACACCCTTCAGTACTGCCCAGGGAAAGCGATGGGCCATGTGGACACCTTGAGCCATCTACCGCTGCCATCAGGGGACTCAGACTCAGCTCCAGCGCACCAGATACTGCTTCTTGAGACTCTCCTGGACTGTCCAGTGCACACAAAGGACATTGCCCACCTTTCCACCAGGGACAAGATCCTCTCCTGAGTTTTGGACTGGGTGTGGAGGGGATGGCCCACCGGCTGGGTGGGCCCAGAATTTACAGCATTTGCTTCCCACTGGGATGAACTATCAGTACATAAGGGGTGTTTGCTGTGAAAGAGCAGGGTGGTGGTGCCCCCGGCATTGCAGCAGCAAGTCCTCACAGCATTGCACGAGACCCATCCAGGGATTGTGCAAAAGAAGGGGCTCACCCACAGCTACGTTTGGTGGCCTGGGATCAATGATGCGATTGAGTCTTGGGTCACCAGACGCCAGCCCTGCCAGGAGACCTGACCGACTTTTCCCTTGCACAAACACAGCATTGGAAGTCCACACGCAACCTCTGGTCCCAATTACATCTGGACTTTGCAGGACCCTTCCAGGGACAAACTTTCTTTCTAATAGTGGACTCTCACTCAAAATGGCTGGAGGTGCTTCCTGTGGCATCTACCTCCTATCGGACCACCAACAGTGGCCTCTGCCAAGTTTTTGCTGCACATGGCCTGCTGGACACTCTGGTTTCCGACAACAGAATGGCATTCACTTTGAGAGAGTTCCAAGACTTTTGTGCCCGGAACTTAATTAGGCATATCAGGTCTGCCCCCTTCCACCTGGCCACCAATGGCCAAGCTGACAGGATGGTGCGGATGACTAAGGAATATCTCTGCTGCATCATCCAAGGAGACTGGGAGGCCCACCTTGCAGAGTTCTTACTGGCCCTGCATGCGATCCCCTCCGCCATTTACACTCAGACCGGGCAATGGACTTCCAGGAGATACCAGAGGTAGTCAGGGCACCCCGCGGGTTAGATACAGGGGACCTGGTCATGGCTAAGAATTTTGTGGGGGACCCAGCATGGATTCTGGCAAGGGTCACCAGGGTTCTTGGGTCAGTGATGTATGAAGCAACTACAAAGAGTGAGTCCTCTCTAAGGCGGCACATAGACCAGTTGCAGTCACAAGAGGCCCCTGAGGAAGAGGTCGAGGACTACAGTCCCGACAACCAGCCTGCTGCTCCGACTCCTTCCCCAACTGACGTGGCCGAGTCAGAGGCCCAGGCCCCCGCCTTTCAGGCAGAGCCAGCAACTACTTATAACCCAGAACCGCCGGCTGAAAGCCTTGTATCACCAGCTCCTCTGCTTGCTGCCATGTAAACCATGACCACTCCTCTGCCCATTCTGGAGCCCAGGCGGTCCACGCAGGATCATCGCAAGCCAGCCTATCTACAGGACTATGTCTGCTAGGCTTGCAAGCTTGTGAGGGGGAAGGATGTTGTATATGTGATCGGAAACGTGTATGATGTATGGGGTTCTTGCCTGGCTCATTGGGGCCCGTAGGACCAAGCTTGGAAACTAAGAAACAATGGACAGTAGGATCCAAATTCCTGCTGTCCTGCTCCAATCACGAGCCTCCTGCTGGCTTCAATGGTCCAATAGCATGCTAGCGCGGGAACCTTGAGTGTATATATAGTTGGGCCTGTTGGCCCAGTAGGTAGTCTTAGAGCACAGTCCTATACTATGCTGTGATAATAAAAAGAACTATGATCACTACCACCTCACCTCTTCATTGCGTGGAACCCACTATATTATAGAATGATTAAATCCAGACAACCAGGCTGAGTGAAACTGAGGATTAATTTTTCTGCTGCATGGACATGCCTTACCCTGTGGCAAATTTCCCACTGCAAACAGAGAAAACAACCTGCAGTTGTTTACTCCAGTTTTCTGCCCAATATTCTCACTTGTCTCTGTTAAAGAGAAGAGAAACAAACACGAAAGAAGCAAAGGACCAGAGAGAGGATGTGATAGGAATGAATTTGGACATGAAGTGATTGACTCAGTTCCAGCTGACCTGATGTTTGAAATCTCTACAAATCTGGTTGTACATTTATCATTGTATCTCCACAACAGAAAGGGATAGAAACTATTTTTAGTGAAATCTGGAAATGGGGCATGACATATTTTGGTTGGGGGGTGTTGGTCTCAAATGCCTCCTATACCTATGGGACTGATTATTCAGAACACAGGGCAAAATCTGGTTTATTATGAATACCATCTACTATTAGAGTCTTAGGGTTGGATCCAAATGTTTTAATAACAGAATGGAACTTTCCTGCCTCCTTCTCTCCCACATCAGTGCAATAAGCTCCATGAAATACTGCTCTTGGGGACCTTGACAAATTCATGAAAGGGCTGGGGGTGCGATGAAGGGGGCATTGGAGGAAATTGCCAATTTACTCTGAAACCAATGCTTAGTTAAATTGATTCTTCCATTCAAACATTTAATCAACCTAGTAGTTGGTATAATTAGAGAAATAAATTAAGGAGGATTGAAGGAAATTAAAATACTTGTTAGCTTTAAAAAAATCATAAAGGCTGCAGTGTGCACCCCATTGACAAACCTAAAATATTCTCTAAGGAAGGGCATGAACCGGCTCACAAACTAAAGTTTGTGACAGATTTTAGGGGCTGATTCTTCCAGTTCCTCATCCCCAGAGGAGGAGGCAGCTGACTGGCTCATGACATCCAGCTACCCTGTATCATAGCAGTGATGTTTTGCCCCTGTGGTCAGTATCCATCCCCTGCACATGGAGCAGAACCACCTTGTAGCCCTGTGGCTGGACTGTCCCCTCCTGGGGCTTGAGCTGTGCCCTGACAGTGCAGACAGAGAGGCCCTCTGTTTGCCACTAGTGAGTGGTGAGGGAGAGATAGCTGTGCTGCTGGCTGCTCCAGAGGTCTACTGTAATGTACTGAGTTGCAAGACGGGTTAAAGGCAACATGCTTTATTCAGTGGTACATTACAAGAGAGGGAACACGCGGGCCGGGTCCCACTTATATACATTACCCGGAACTGCCCCCCAGTCTGACCAGTCCAATCCTGGTCAGTCAAACTTCCCGCCACAGATCTTGATGGGCGGGGCATCTGGCGAGCTACATCCGGGGACATGTGGGGTCGCCTCTGTAGCGATCGCCATGCGGTACATCAGCTTATGTTTCAAGACATAACATCTACCGTGAACTGCATGGCTTTGCCTTGGTGCTCTGGAGAGCTGAGTCTTGACCATCACCACTGCAGAGCGGTGTGTGGTGGGGATACTTGTTGGCTCATGATCCTCTGTGAAGGGGCAGAGTACTGGAGAGCCAGGTGTTGCAGCAGACAGTAAAAGGCTACATCCTTCATGAGGGAGAAGGGCTGGCCATCACAGCAATAATCTCACTGACAAAGTGAGTGACTGCTCACTGGGTCCTCCAAGTAGCCCTTTTGGATGGCACTGCTGACGATGACATCTGCAGGGGAATGATCTCTTGGAGGGTGGTCTAGCATGAGCTAACTCGTAATTTTTTAGCCTCCTAATCACACATTTTTGTCTCAACTCAGGAAAAATAGTCCTAGAGCAAACTAATTTATGCAGTAGCTCACAACTTTAATGCCAGTAGCTCACAAAGTAGAATTTTTGCTCACAAGACTCCACAACTTACAGGGAACATTGCCCATGGCACCTTGAGTGTGGACAGCCTTTCTTGGAGGAGCCTCCAGCTTCCTGTATGCTTCTCCCTGCTGGGAGGGAGTTGGCCTTCCTCCTGCTGACCACCACTCTTTCCTCTGGCAGCAACATAGTTGGGGACACCCTTTGCAAGTGCTCATGGAGGATGGAGAAGGACAAGTGTTGGGAGTTTGCACCCCTCTGGTCATGGGTATGGCACATGTGATACTCTGCCACACAGGGGCCACTGGGGAGGGTGTGGAAACATTTCCAAAGTGTGGGCTGGAAATGGGGCCCCAGGCTTGGAGAAGGTAGGATGCATAGTCGCCCTCTGGCACTAGGCTGGGAGGAACCATGGAGGGGTGCTTTTGAGGTGGGACCAGCAACAGGGAGTTGGGATGTAAAAAGGGGGGATGCTTTCCCCTACCGTCTGGGGGAGCCCCTGTCAAAACTGTGAGAATATGTCTTTCTGTCCTTCAGAACCTTTGGAGGCCTGGGGGTGGCTCTGTCAGCTCAACATGTGCTTCCATTCCTTTGCTGTGTATAAGACATCCCTGTTGATGGGTGTGCTCTGGATTTGTGTGTTTTAATCAGGTGGGGGGAGGCTGTGAGAGTTCTGAGCATGCTTCCACTGCTTGTGTTGTGTGGCTGGGGTGCCTGCCACGCTGCTGTGGGTTTACTTTGTTGTGCAGAGCCCCTGTCAAAATTCTGGGAATGTCTGCCTTTCTGTCCTTCAGAACCTGCCTTTGGAGAATTAGGGGGTGCAATTGTGGGGGAGAGCGTTTGCCTTGCTTCCAATGTCTGGCTGGCAGTGGTCTGCCCAGAAGTTTCTCTGTGAGTTTGGTGTCACTGGCTTGTTCCTGAGCTGTTTCATAGTCTCTGTAACTACAACTGTCTTTTCCAGAGAGACCGCTAGAGAGTCTTTTTTTTGAGGGGTGGGGGTGTGTGCTCTGGAACCCCAGAAATGTAATCCACCCCTGACTTGAAGGTACTGTAGAACAGCAAGTGGCAGGTTCCCTGTGCATTTGTGATGTGTAGCTTGCAGGGGGTCCATTCTATACAATTTTGAACCTGTGCCTGATATTTTGAACAAAAGCACTTTCCTAGGGGTATTTTCTTTGTGGGGGGTGTGTCCATTCTGCACACAACATGGAGGGCATCTAGAAGATCATCACTGAGAAGCTCCTTGCAAGCTTGATATAGCCTACTTGCACAGGGTCCATCTTAGGGTGACCTAGGGTTGCCAAGTCCAATTAAAGAAAAATCTGGGGACTTTGGGGGCGGAGCCAGGAGACTTTGGGGGTGGAGCCAGGAGACCTTGGGGGTGGAGCCAGGAACAAGGATGTGACAAGCATAATTGAACTCCAAGGGAGTTCTGGCCATCACATTTAAAGGGACAGCTCACCTTTTTAAATGCCTTTCTTCCATAGGAAATAATTAAGGATAGGGGCACCATCTTTTGGGGCTCATAGAATTGGACCCTCTGGTCCAATCGTTTTGAAACTTGGGGGGTATTTTGGGGAGAGGCACTAGATGCTATACTAAAAATTTGGTGCCTCTACCTCAAAAAATAGCCCCCCCAGAGCCCTCAATACCCACGGATCAATTCCCTATTATTCCCTATGGGAATTGTTCTCCATAGGGAATAATAGAGTGCCTAGTAGACATTTCCCTCCCCCCCAACGCTTTCTAAAGGAAGGGGGAGGGCCTCCATACCAGGGAATTCCCCCCTCCCTGCCCCCTCCCTCTCTCACACACACAAACAAACACTTACCACACTTGGTCTTCTTCCCTCTGCCTGCTCTGAAAACGAAAGCAAAGAAAGGGCGGGGCCGTTCTCCGAAGCCCTTCCTGTTTCCTCCTTCCTGCCCAGCCTTAAAGGGGCAGAAATTTTACAAACTGCTCAGGACTCAGGAGCTCTACACCAACATGAACGCTTCAGGTATGTTCTCCCCCCCCCTCCACCCCCCCACCCCCCCGCTTCCTGATTTCTGGAGACCGGGGGATGAAGCTGGGAACCCAGGAGCCTCCCGGAAAAGCGGGGGGATTGGGAAGCCTAGGGTGACCATAATGTCTGAAGGCCAGCCAGGGACACCTTGGGGGGGAAGGGGGGAGGAAGGGGTGCGCGCGCGAAGCGAGCGCGCCGCCGGAAACAGGAAGTGACGTCACCTCCGGTGACGTCATGCCACCGCCGGAAACAGGAAGTGACACCACTTCCTGTGACATCATTTCCCCGCGTCACCTGCCGGAAACGGGAAGTGACATCACTTCCTGTGACATCACTTCCCCCAAATGACATCATTTCCCCCAAATGCCACTGCCGGAAACAGGAAGTGACTTCACAGCACTTCCTGTGACGTCCCCAAAAATCCCCCAAATATCACCGCCGGAAACAATTTTGTTCTCAAATCCTGTATATACTTAATCAGTATATGGGATAAGGCACTTTCTCAACTGTGCTGCATAATGCAGCCTATTTATTTTGTCCTGTTTGCTCTGTTGGCTCTATCTGCGCCACCTTCATCACTTTCGGGGTGTGGATCCCCCAGTGGGGTGGTCTCCCGACTCCCTCCGCCGGCTGTTTCTGATAGCCCTGCGCCCCCTCTTTCATTTGATATGTGTCCCGTGCGGGTGCCACCCTCCCGCCGGGAGATGCCGCAAAATGAGCCCCCTTGAGGCTTATGGCGGCAGGGCTCGGGGGAAGCGAGCTAGACTGCTGTTCTTTTGAGGGGTTATAGAGTGTTTCGAGCCCGTCCCTGTGGCATCGGTCCCATCATTGTGGGACCCAGGGGGCCAGCGCAGCGGCCCGCCGAAGCAGCCTGTCACTAATAACACAGGTCGAGATGCAGGACAGGAACCCGGAAGTGACCGACAGGGTGCTTCAGCGGGCCGCTGCGCCGGCCCCCTGGGCCCTACAACAATGGGACCGATGCCACAGGGACGGGCTCGAAACACTCTATAACCCCTCAAAAGAACAGCAGTCTAGCTCGCTTCCCCCGAGCCCTGCCGCCATAAGCCTCAAGGGGGCTCATTTTGCGGCATCTCCCGGGCGGGCTCCGGGATCAGCGCCGGCTGCTCCGCGGCCTCTCCGCGGCCTCCGCTGGTCGCTGGAGGCCCTCCAGAGTCTCTGGAGGGCTTCCAGCAACCAGCGGAGGCCGCGGAGAGGCCTCCGCCACCGCCGCTGGGCCCCGCGCGCGGGCGGGGAAGGCGGCGAGTGAGGGAGGGAGCGTCCCTGCGCGTGTGCAGGGGCCCTGCGCACGCGCAGGGACGCTCCCTCCCTCCCTCGCCGCCTTCCCCGCCGGCGCCCGCGGCCCACCGCCTCTGGGGCTGGCTAAACCGGGACCTCTAAATGGTCCCGGTATAGCCAGCCCGGGAGGCGGGAATAGGGGGCCAGAACCGGGACATTCCCGGGCGCCCGGGACGGTCTGGCCACCCTACATTCTATACACTCTTGAACCTTCTGAGCCTGTACCTGTCATTTCCCCAGAAAGCACTTTCCTGGGGGCCCCTTCTTGGAGGGGGCATAACTTTCACCCCCGTAAATCCAATCCTCAGTAAACTTGTAGGGCAGATAGAGGAGAGTCAGCTGAAGACCCCCTGGAAGTTTGGTGTGTCTAGCATGCCGGGAGGGGGTGGGTTCTATCACATAACAAAACTCACATACTGATTGAGTTTGGCACCTAAAAGTTTGTGATGATTTGTGACTCATGAACTGGAGACGCCTTTGTTCATGCACTGAAATGAACCACGTTTTCCCAGTATGTTCCCATCCCTAATAATTTCAGTAATTCCTCTAAATGTAATACCACTTTCTCTCATCACCCACAGTTAAGGGAAATCAGGTGTCCTGGGTTGGTTAATGGAAGGATGATCACCTAGTGTTTCCTGCAGGTTGACTTTCTGTGGGGGTAAGGATGCTTTGGAGACAAGCTATTTAAATTCCAGTGTTTTTCTTCTCATCCTTCTGGTTTAATAAAGACATGATTGTAAACAGTAAAAGAGCCATTGGGGTTTTGGTGCTACAGTCCTGATTTCTTCTTTCCTTCTGCTTCCAACTTAATTAATTACTTTGTATTCCCCCGGGGATGGCTCTGTCATTCCTGAATCAGTTTTTAAATATCTCTACTTTTTTTTTTTCAGTGGTGGTGGTGGCAATTTAGTACTGTCATTAATTTTTCTTTTTTTATTATTGCAATTTTCAATTGTGTTGCCACATTCCTAAAAACGATGAGTGTGTATATGCAATGGCCTTGGCTGCTAAGTGAAAAGCAGCAGTGAATTCCTCTCTCAAGCCAGAGTGGATAATTACCCATTGATTTATAAATGCTATGACTGTGATAGAACAGATAGTAATTAATGAAGTTGTAAAACAGAGAATAAAAGGGAAATTGCAGGGAGAGAAGGAGCATTTGTTGAATGGGATTTACTTCTGAATAAAGAACGAGCAGGATTTTACATTGCTGGATTTCTATCGAGAATGTATTGCTATATTAAGAGGGCAATCCCAAGCAGACACAGAATCCTACTTGGGTCTATTCAATGAGCCTTACTCCCAGGTAGGGTTGCCACGTCCAATTCAAGAAATATCTGGGGACTTTGGGAGTGGAGCCAGGGGCATTGGGAGTGGAGCCAGGAGCAAGGTTGTGACAAGCATAACTGAACTCCAAAGGGAGTTCTGGCCATCACATTTAAAGGGATCGCACAGCTTTTAAATGCCTTCCCTCCTTTGGAAATAATTAAGGATAGGGGCACCTCCTTTTGTGGCTCATGTAATTGGACCCCCTGGTCAAGCCTTTTTGAAACTTGGAGAGTATTTTGAGGAGAGGCACTGGATGCTATGCTGCAAAATTTGATGTCTCTGTCTAAAAAAACCCAACCGCTCTAGAGCCCCAGATACTTGCAAATGAATTCTCCATTATACCCTATGGGAATTGGTCTCCATAGGGAATAATGGAGTGCCCAGCACTCATTTCCCTCCCCTCTGCTTTCTGATGATCCTGAAGCGGGGGGAAGGCTCCCAAACTGGGGGGTCCCCTTCCCCCACCTGAGGGTTTGCAACCCTACTCCCAGGCAAGCATCAATAGGATTGAACTGCTAGTGCAGTATGGAAACCACCCTGTTTCAACTGTAGTTGCACTCTATTATAGAACAGGACTATTTGTAATTATGTAATTGTCTGAAAGTAGTTCAGGACAAAGGGACTTTGCATGCAGTTGCTAAAGAAGGCTGTGGCAGAACCATTTCAGACCCTGCATAGCTGGAATATTGGTCCCATAGCATATGGGAGACCTCCAATGCAGTTTGTGCTCTTTCTTAAAAATATGCATGTATGTAAAGGAATTGGCTTAGTGGTGCTAGGGTTTTGAAGGACACCATCAGATGGAAATTATGGAGCATTGTTCCAAAGTGCAGCAGGAGACACTGCAGTGCTCAAAATAAATTTTGTTTCTTCTTCAAAAGTGTAGAAGTATATATGTGCTTAAGGAGGCACAGCTCAATGATAGACCATTTTAGTGTAATTCATTTGGCCTCTGCAAGCAAGCAGGGAAAGTTAGGAGGGACAACATTACTGCCAGCTGGTCCATCTGTGACTTTGCTTTGCTCCTCCTCTTTCCTGCCTGCAGACAGAATAACTCATGTGAGCACTTTGATAAGCTGGCCTGCTAAACTCAGGAGCAGTGCAAAATAAATGTGGCTGTTCTATTTATATGTTTATTGCATTTTGATTGCATTTGTATTATTTTAAGCCACACTGGGTCTCTTCAAGTAGAAAAGTAGTGAGCTAAATTCCTAACTAGTTTATGGCTTCCCACATAAGCACATACAGAAAAGCAACCCACTTGTTTTGCCAGTGTAACATGGGTAAAAAAAACCATTTCCAGAGGTAGATAAAACTTTAGTCTTACAGACTGGCAGAAATTATCTGGGGAACTGCATTAGAGAGCTGTGCTTCAGAAAAGTGTATGTCCTCTTTTAAAGAAAGGTTAGAAATGAGCATTAGCTTAAAGGGATGTAGCTCAGTAGGAAAACAATTGATTGCAGCTCAAGTGGAAGGTTAGCAGAAGGCAATATTAGAGGCTGGGGATTCCCTTCCCTTGCTTACCTGCATGTGGTACATTGTCCTTACAACCCCAGCTGGAGGAGTGAAAGGTCCAGTTTAGTGTTTGTGTCCTGAAGTAGAACACTTTTGTGTGTACTGAACAGAGCATGTTTGTGGAGAAGCAACATACATAGTCATTCCCTAAACATTGTAATAATTCTTGCTCTTGCCCTTGGCTGCATGTGCAGAGTTCTCCCTTTTGGTGCAAAGTGTCCTCTCTCTAGAGTTCCTCTCAACAAAGTCCCTTTGATCTTTGTTCTATTTAATTGTGCACAACATGAGGCCAGAGTGACAAAGCCTCAGACTTCCGGGGTTGGAAAATGGCAAGCTGAGTTGCTTTCCCTAATGGGGGCAGGCTGGCACTTCTGTTCAGAGTAGTAAAAGGCAAATTAATGCCTTCTGCCTACATTTCTCAGCTAGAGAATTGTCCAAGATATGCACAGATACTTTGAGGAGACTTACCTTGGCTGAAAGGGAGTCCCGGGGGGGGGGCTCCTTTGAGGGATCTCCAGAGAGAAGTTGCATATTCATGGTCTGCAGAAGTTTCCAGAGTGATCAATTTGGCATAAGCTCAACAGGATCCAAACCTTCTTTTACAATTTTAAACATCTAATCTACAAAGGACTGGTGTTGACTTGGTTAAACTACGGAAAAAAGGTACTGATTGCTATCTCTTCATTCCAGGACTAATTAAAGTTAAACAAAACAAAAGTAAAAGGTGGGAGTTGGAAATATTGAAAGCCTGAAAGGAGAAGAAGATAAGGAGCTAAATTTGAACTTTGTAAACTTAAAAGACAGTGTTAAAAGAGGAAAGGAATTTATTGTTTAGTCTATCTGTGGTTGAGGAGGCAGCCCTATCGTTACAGATGTGCAGCATTCACAGTCAACACAGGAAATACGTCAGATATTGTGAGATTTCTCTAACAGTGAAACGAGATTTGAAGGCAAGAAAAGCAGGAAGTATTGGAGGAAGAAGAAGGAAGTCAATGAAGTAAACAGCCTACTCTAGGATTATAATACCAGAGAGAAACATCGGTGGCCATTGTTGTTGGGAGGACTTTTTTTTTTTTAAAGTGACTGAAACATTAAAAATTGGTGGAGTTAACAGATTTGGCAATTAAAAAATTATTACTGTTGGATAGTAGATAAGAAGACTTGAACTGGTAAAAGGGAAAAAAGAATTTTTTTTTAAAGTGAAGCAAAAGCTGTGACTGCCATTTTGGGAGAAATAAAAGATTTAAACATTAATATCTGAGCCTGGGAGGCTCAGAGGACAGTGAAATTGGGTGCATTGGAAAGGGCAAGCTTCACTTTATCAAACCTGATGGTTCAAATTTAATTTGGTGAGATCAAAATTTTTTATCTTTTTTTACATGTCAGACCCGAAACATACTTGTGCTAGGTCTGCTTCAGTAGAGAAAATGCAAGCCCAATCGGATGCAATGGAAGCTAGGATAATGAAGGGGGTGAAAGAAATGATAACTGCCTCTAAAAAAGAAATGACAGGGTATTGAGGACTCAAAAAAAGAATTTAAAAAAATAGAGAATCTCAGAAATGACACTGTGGTAATAATAAAGAAAGTACAAGAAGTGGAAGAGAGAGTGAAAACACATGACTCCACCTTGTTAAAATTACAAGAAAAAGTGACAATTCATGACTGCAAACTGATGGAAACTCAGATCCGTGTGAGAGGTGTACCTGAAGATGAAGAATCAGACCTGAAAGAATACATAATAAAAATAATTGCACAATTTTTGGAGGAAGATCCTGAAGGGAATAGAAATATGTAGGACTATATGTATAGAGTAAATTCACTCTATGCAAAAAGGAACAATCTGCCAAGAGATGTGGTCATAAGATTTATGACAAAAGAAATGGTGGGAAAGATCATGAATAAAAACTTTGAAAAGTCATTGATGGTGGGAGGCAGGAGAGTAAGAATTATGAAAGAACTGCCAAGACAAGTGCTAACTGACAGAAAGGCATATAAAAAATTGACAGAAAAATTACGTGACAATGGAATGAGGTACAGATGGATAATACCTGAAGGTTTGAGCTTTGAACTTCAAGAGAAAATGATTGCAATCACAAATACACAGGAACTGAGTAGATTTTATGAAGAAAATAAAGAATTTGCACTATAATGGATTACAAATTGATATCTTGGAATGTAAATGGACTAAATTCACCACAAAAAAGAAAGGCAACGTTTCATTGGATAAAAAAACAAAATTGTAATATAGTATGTTTACAAGAAGTGTATATTAGACAAAAGGATTATAAATTTCTGTGGAATAAACAATTGGGACTAGAATTTTTTACATTGGCTGAACAGAAGAAGAGAGGAGGAGTCTTTTATATTAAACAAGAATTAGACCCGAAATTGGTATTTAAAGATAAAGATGGAAGGTATATAGTGGTAGAAATTACTTTGAATGCCCAAAAAAGTTGTTGTTGGGACTTTATGCTCCAAATGGTGCTAAAGACATTTTCTTTAAAAATATTACACAACATCTTGATGAAGTGACCTATGAGCAAATTTTATTGATGGGGGACTTTAACGGAACAATTCAGAACACGATAGATAGATCTGGGAAGAAAAAAATGATAAAGAAGGGAAATTGCCAAAGTCTTTTTTTGAATTGGTTAAACAGGAGACTTTGGAAGATATATGGAGGAAGTTTAATCCTGAAGTACGGGACTATACCTTCTTTTCAGCTAGACATAGCTCTTTCTCTAGAATTGACATGTTGTCGGGTACTAAAGATTTGGGACTTATAACAAAGAAAATAGAGATATTACCTAAAATAGGAGCTGATCATAACCCAATTATGTGGATTACAAAACTGTCGAAAAAGTCAAGAAGATGGAGGTTAAATGAAGATTTGCTACAAAATAAAGAAATAGTGACACCTCTAGAAAATGAAACCAAAGCGTACTTCCAAGTAAATGACAGAGAAGATATAGAATTTCAGATGGTATGGGATGCCTACAAGGAGTAATGAGAGGATTACTAATAACATTGAATAATAAAGCAAAAGATAAACAGACATTCAAAATGAAATTAAGAAAAAAGAAAGTGAATTAAGGAAAAGGCCAGGGAAAAAGAAAATTGTAAGGGAGATTACAATATTGCAAGCACAAATGAGACATCTGTTAAATAAAGAATTGGAATGGAATTTGAAGAAATTAAAACAGAAATCTTTCGAGGGAGCGAATAAACCTGGAAAATATTTGGCCTGGCAATTGAAGAAAAAGAGAGAAAGTAAAATTATTAATAAAATTGTGGCTCATGAAAGAGAGATAGTAGATCAAGAAGGAATAAAGAAAGAATTTTTAAATATTATGCTAAACTATTTAAAGGTGTTAAAATAAAGAAGGAAAAGATGGAAGCGTATTTGCAGAAGATTAAAATAGCGCCCTTAACTGATTATATGGAAAAAGTTTTGAATGATCCAATTGAAAAAATAGAAATTGAAGTAGCGATTAATGCAATGAAAATTGGAAAGGCACCTGAACCAGATGGATTTACGGCAAAATCTTTTTAAAACGTTTAAAGAAGAATTAATACAGAAACTTCAAAAATTATTGAATGTGATAAGAATAAATGGGAAAATACCAAATACATGGAAGGAAGCAGTAATTTCGTTGATCCAAAGGAAGATAGAGATGTCACTAATGTAAAGAACTATAGACCAATCTCATTATTAAACAATGATTATAAGATATACACAAGAATCTTAGCAGAACGGCTTAAACAATATCTAATAAACTTTATAAAGGAAGACCAAGCGGGTTTTCTCCCTAAAAGGCAAATAAGAGACAATATTAGAACTGTTGTAAATATTGTAGAATACTATGAAAGACATCCAGAGAAGGAAGTTGCATTATTCTTTGCGGACGCAGAGAAAGCTTTTGATAATTTGAATTGGGACTTTATGTTTTCAGTAATGGAGAAAATAAAGCTGGGGGAAAACTTTATAAGAATAATAAAAGCAATTTATACTGAACAACGTGCAAGGTTATGTATAAATGCAGATCTTACAGAAGAAATGACAATCAGCAAAGGTACAAGGCAAGGCTGTCCACTTTCACCATTGTTGTTTATAATGACTCTTGAAATCTTATTGCTGCAAATACAAGATGATGAAGAAATTTAAGGAACGAGAATTAAAGAATTTTCTTATAAATATTGAGCATTTGCAGATGATGTAATGTTTATAAATGAAAATCCTATGCAAGTAACACCTTTGTTGTTAGCCAAAATACAAGATTTTGGAGAATTGGCGGGACTTTATGTTAATAAAGAAAAGTCAAAAATTTTGTGTAAAAATATGCAAGTAAGTAAACAAAAGGAATTGCAGAGATTAACGGGATGTGAAGTTACCCCTAAAGTAAAATATTTGGGCGTGATATTTTGATCAATGAAGAATATTGATCTGTTTAAAAACAATTATGAAAAGTTATGGTGTAAAATGGATGAAGATATGATAAAATGGAACAATCTTAATTTGTCATTGCTTGGTAGAATAGCTGCAATTAAGATGAACATTTTGCTGAGAATAATGTATTTGTTTCAAACTATTCTGATTGTGAAAGACAGTAAACAATTTAATAAATGGCAAAGAAAGATTTCAGAATTTGTATGGGCCGGGAAAAAACCAAGGATTAAAATGAAAGTTTTAACAGATGCTAAAGAAAGAGGAGGATTTCAACTACCAGATTTAAGATTATATCATGAAGCAGTTTGTCTAGTGTGGATAAAAGATTGGGTGACGCTGTTGAATAAAAAAATGTTAACGTTGGAAGGTCATGGAAATAAATTCAGCTGGCACGCTTATATGTACTATGGAAAGAAAAAGTTGGATGGTTTTTTTTCTCACCATTATATAAGAAATAATCTACTAAATATTTGAATGAAGTACAAGAAAAATGGCGATGAGAGAAAACTACTATGGATAGTGCCAGCAGAAGTAATAAGAATAACAGCTGAGACAGGAGAGGATAAAGGGATGTCATATAATCAATTACTAAAAATACAAAGCGGTAAAGTAGAATTGAAAACTGCTGCAGAGTTGAATAATAAATATGATTGGTTTCAAATGCAACAAATAAAATGTTTGGTGGAAAGCGATGTTAAAACTGAAGGAATAAGACGAGAACAAACAGAAATGGAAAAAGTTCTGCTTGGAGATAATGAAAAATTAATTTCGAAAATCTATGTTATTTTAAAATGGTCTATGGAAGATGAAGTAGTAAAATCTCAAATGATTAAGTGGGCAATTAATGTAAATAAAGAAATACAGATGGACACATGGAAATATTTGTGGAAGAACTCTATGAAACTCTCAACATGTCAGAGTATTAAAGAAAATTGTTTTAAGATGATGTACAGATGGTATATGACTCCTAAAAAGTTGGCAAAGATGAACAATAAGATGCCAGATAGATGTTGGAAATGTAAAAAACATGAAGGTTCTTTCTACCATATGTGGTGGACTTGTGAAAGAGCAAAAAAGTATTGGCAGATGATTCAACAAGAGATTTCTAGGATCTTGGGATACAAATTTAACAAAGTTGCAGAGACTTTTCTGTTGGGATTACAAATGGAAACATTTCCAAAAGAAGATAGAACTTTAATTTGGTACTTGCTCTCAGCTGCTAGGACATTGTATGCGCAGTTGTGGAAGCAAGAAAAAATACCAGAGAAATGGGATTGGATTGTAAAAGTTATGACATGGAGTGAAATGGACAAGTTAAGAAGAACCTTAAGAGACTATGGTTTAGAAGTATTTTAAGATGGAGTGGAAAAAGTTCAGAAGATACGTAGAAAATAAGTGGAAAATAAAAGGACATTGGACAATTTTTGATAATGACTAAGTACAAGAGAGAGGAGGATATTAATTTTGGTTCTTATTAATTAAGGGCACCTTTAATATTAAGATTTTAAGTATATAACACCGGCGGGGGTCAAGTAACGGGGGGAGGGGTGGGTAGAAAGTAATATATGGGATAGATGAAAAAAAGTAATAATTAAATGATGTAAGAAATTGAAATTTATTACCATATGTTACTAATAAAATTGTTTGAAACACAGAGTGACAAAGCCTCATTTTATTTATGTGGAACATTGTACATCAGATTTGAACCCATTTGATTTGTATTCATTCAATGCAGCCAGGTGCTTCTCAACTATCTTTCTGTCCGTGTCAACCAGCAGTCCAGATGCTGTGCCTTGTCTATTACCATCTAAAGATGAGCCTGTTCTCTTCTTCAGGGGTGGAAACTGAGACAAAATAGGCATTAACCCTTTCTGTTTTCTTTCTGTCCTCTGTCAGAGTTTCTCCATTTTTACCCAACAGGCGTGTCCATTTCTTGAACATTTCCTTTTTCTCCCTTAGCACATAATTGAATTCTCGGTTCATCCACATTGGCTTCTGGGATTCCCTCCATTCTTGTTGAAATAGCGATGACTTGAGCTTGTAAGAGTTCTTGTTTTAGGAAAGTCCATCCCTCACTTGCTCCTTTCCCAGCAGTCTTTTCCATGGAATGATTCTCATCATGCTTTTGGGTTTATTAAAGTCTGCCCTACTGAAATGTAACATAATTGAAATATTGGAATGAACTTTGGATCGAACAATTCTGTTGCAGGGTCAAATGACATTTGAACCTCCATATTCATTTTGATATCATATCTCCCTTAACTGCAATCTCAGAATGCATGTTGATGTGCATATTCAGGACAACATTTTGCATTGCAATGACAAACCCAGCTCACTCCCCTACACCCATTTATGAGGGGGCTTGAATAAGCAATGTCTCTGAAACATGGCATTTTGTTGATTGATAATTTTATACACCAAAATTCCCTTAGCAGTCAGGCTTTCTAAATTCTAAATACTTCCAAACTTAGGGCCAAATACTTCCAGTAAAATATATAGATCTAGTATAATATAGTATAACATATAGATAAGAAGTAGATATATTTTACTTATATAATACTAGGAATAACACCCGTTGTGAAGAAAAATACAACAGGCTCTAGAAAGAGGATCTGGGTGAGTTGCCCCTCCTGTTGTTTTCCCACCCATCCAAGGCTACTGTTTTTTGTAAGGGAATTGATCTGACTTCAGCTTTCCTATTTGAAGCCTCTATCTATAGGTGTCAAACATCTGGCCCATGGGCTTGATCCATTCTCCCAAAGGGCTCCAGCAACTGGCCATCGTTTGCTTCCTTCCTTCTCCCTCACCTGCTTCCTTCAGTTGCCATTTCTCCCCTGTGATGAGGCAGCTGAGGAAAGCAGCATCTCACTCTTTCCCTCTTCCCAAAGGGAGAAGGAGTTTCAGCCAATGGAGGAGCTTGGATATGTAGCTCTGCTGTGTGATTGAGAGAGCCTGGGGTGCAGAGCTACTGAGCCAAGCCTCTATTCATCTACTGACTGAAGCTCCTCCCCCTCCTCATCCCTTGGGGAAGGAGAAAAAGAGAGAGCGCTTCCTTTGCCCAGTTCCCTTGATCCCCCAGGAGAGATACAAAGAAAACAGCTTTAAGACAAGCAATGTTTTATTCAGTGTATGAGTTTTTACCTTGCTACAGAGAGAGAGGGAGGGAGAGTGAGAGTTTCAGCTCCCGAGGCCTGGCAGCTGGACTTCATCATCTAAAGTTTGCCACTAAGCCCCCTTTCAAGACCTGAGTCTACCAGAGGAGCATGAAACACTGGCAGTGACTCGATCAGGGAAGGGGTGCACATCCCAGAATCACCTGACCCTTGTGTGAACATAGAGGGAGCCGAGCAGCCTGGGAGTGAGCCTGACATACCTGTGTACCCCCTGCAAGCTGAGGAAGGCCATCCACTGGTTAAGGAGGCAAAGTGCCACAACAAGCTAGTCATGACTGGCTCCTGCTGGGCAGATACAGATCGGCCTGGGATGACTGGGGAACACAGTTGTAACTCAGAAAGTTGATGTACGGGGAAAAGGACACAAGGGAACAGGGAATAAAAGAGAAGAGGGTAAGGAAAGGAGGAGAAACTCAGGAGACGGACAGAAGTAAGATGGGCAACAGAGAGAGAGCCTGGTCTAAGTCCCTGCTGGGACCTGGGAGTGGCATTTATGGTGCAACAGACTAACTGCCTACCCTTGCTAGACTGAGACTCCGACCGTCACTCTTCCCACCTTGGAGGTCTTTTTACCCTATGAGGAAAGTTCCAATGACAGCAAGGCTGACAAGTTTAGTTGGGCTTATTATGGGTGCAACTGAATTTGCCTCCCCCTTAAATCACCAAAGCTGGAGGAAAGGGACCGCAGCAGAGTATAATGACAGAGTCCACCCTGCAAAGTAGCCATTTTCTCCAGGGGAGCTGATCTCTTGGAGAGCAGTTGTAATTCTGAATGATCTCCAGCCCTCATCAGGAGAGAGCTTTTCTCTGTGTCTAGTGTTTTCGTAAATGATCCATTGAATGGTGATGTGGGAAAATGCCTCTTTGTGAAAAGGCAAATCAGAAATGGTAGCACAGGCTGAAGCGCTCCCGTTAGAGGCTGTGGATGTTTCCCACTTTATGTAATTATATGCTTTAGAAATTTTAAATCACATCCTTGAAGAACGGCTAAATGTGTCTATGAACTCTAATTGAACTTTGAACAACAGAGTAAATTTCAAGCACTAGCACTTTAAATCCCCCCGCAAGAGTGGGTGGATTGGCACTGAATAATCTTTGAAGTTTGATAAGTCTGTACTGTGATGTTTATTGGAATTAATGAATTGTTCAAGAGTTTGTTGTATCTTTATTGTACTTTTCCACTTTGGTATTACATTTGATGAATTTAAAAATATTTTCAACATTATTACCTTTTTTGCACACAGCTTACCTCGCAGTCACAATCCTGTTCCCTCCACAGCGTCTGTTGGATTTCCCACCATCTGCACCGGAGTTACAGGAAGTGCCGCGGCTTTTGCATAGCAAACATAAACTGGGTTTTATCGGTTTACATTTGCTTCGCAAAAGCTGCGGCACTTCCTGTAACTTCGGTGCAGATGGTGGGAAATCCGACCAGACGCTGTGGAGGGAACAGGATTGTGACTGCGAGGTGAGCTGTGTGCGAAAATGGTCTATATAAACTTTGTATGGTGAATGTATCTCATTAATATTCCACAGTAATTTTGGTGTCTCACCTGGAAATTGGTAACAATAGTTCCCCAAAAGGAAATAGCTGGTTATCTGCCGCTGAACAGTAGCAAGCAACCAGGCATAGGGTAGCCAACCTCCAGATGGAGCCTGAAGATCTCTTGGTATCACAACTGAACTCCAGACAACAGATCTCTTTTCCCCTGGATAAAATAACTGCTTTGGAGGGTGGAAATACGTCTTCACCCAAAGGGCGATTAGCACATGGAATTCACAGGAGAAGGTGGCAGCTACAAGCATAGACAGCTTCAAAAGGGGACTGGATAAACATATGGAGCAGAGATCTATCAGTAGCTATTAACCACAGGGTATAGATGGAACAATGCTTTCAAAATATTTTCACGGCAGACTTTTTTAATGGTGTGGTTTGCCATTGCCTTCCCCAGTCATCTACACTTTTCCCCCAGCAAGCTGGGTACCCATTTTACCGACCTTGGAAGGATTGAAGGCTGAGTCAACCTTGAGCCAGCTACCTGAACCCAGCTTCTGCCGGGATCAAACTCAGGTCGTGAGCAGAGAGTTCGGACTGCAATACTGCAGCTTTACCACTCTGTGCCAAAGGGCTTCGATGTCACCTCAGAGTCGGTAACAACTGGTGCTTACATAGGGGACTACCTTTACCTTTATAGATGGAACTCTCTGTCTGGGACACGTGATACTCTTTATTGTTGGTGCTTAGGGGACAGCAGCAGGAGGGCTTCTAGTGTCCTGGCCCCAATGGTGGACTTCCTGATGGCACCTGGTTTTTTGGCCACTGTGTGACATAGAGCGTTGGCCTGGATGGGCCATTGGCCTGATCCAACATGGCTTCTCTTATGTTCTTATGACTCTAAGGCATTATGTGACTTCCTTGAAAGTGGGAGTTGTGTCAACTGTGCTCAAGGATGCAGTGATTACACCTGTTTTGAAAAATCCATCCCTGAGCCCCACTATATTTGCTTTGAAACAAAGACTGTTTTGGTCACCTTAGCTGATCACCTCTACTGAGAACTAGATGGGGAAGTGTGATCCTATTAGTTCTGCTGGATCTCTAAGTGACCTCTGATAGTATCAACCATAGTAGCTTGCTGAGCTGCCTCTCAGCACTGTGACTAAGGGACACTGTGCCATGGCAGTTTGAGTACTACCTGGGTGATTGGTCTCAGAAGTTAGTGCTGGGGGTTTCCTGCTCTGCCTCATGGCTGTTGAACTGTGATGTGCTGCAGGGTTCCGTCTTATCCTCCATGCTATTTAATACCTAGATCAGTGGTCCCCAACATTTTTGGCACCGGGGACCGGCCCAGGGCTGGCCCACCCACCGTGGCCGCAGGGCCAGCAGGGTGGGGACACAGAATTCGGCTTTGCCCCCCTGTGCACCGCGCAACCTTGCCGCCTCTCCTGCAGCCTGTTTTTACAATTTTAAGGCTGGGGAAGGCCGGTGAAGCGCTGCCTTCCCTGGCTCTTTAGAGACTACTCCCTCGCCACCAATCAGCTAGAAAAACTGCCACAACAGCAGCGAGTGACCTGCTGAAGAAGTGGTGCTGCCCTTGCCTCCTTTCCACTTCCTTCTTGGGCGGGAAGGAAGTGGGGAGGAGGCAAGGCAGCGCCGCTTTTTCAGCGGGTTGCCCACTGCTGCTACAGCGGTTTTCCCAGTTGATCAGTTGATTGGCGATGGGGGGCGGTCAGCCTCTAAAGAGCCAGGGAAGGTGGCGCTTCACTGCCCCTTCCCTGGCCTTAAAATGGTAAAAATGGAGGCTGTAGGAGGCGCCACGAGGAGGGGCAGGGCGGTGAGGCTGTGCAGTACTGCAGGGGGGCAGCCAGTCTTTGTGGCCCGGTTGCAAACAGGCCATGGACCGGTACTGGTCCACAGCCTGGGGGTTGGGGACACCTGACCTAGATGAAGCCACTGGGAGACATTGTCAGAGGTTTGGGCTGCAGTGTCACCGGTTTGCAGATGATACCCAACTCTATCTTCCTTTTCCACCTAATTCCAAGGAAGCTTTTGACATTCTGAACTTGTATGCGTAGTAATGGGCTGGATGGGGATGAACAAGCTGAAACTTAATCCTGAGAAGACAGAGGTTATCTGGGTTAATAGAAAGGTAAACCAGTGACTTCAAATCTCCCGTCTTGGATGGGGTCATACTCCCCATGAAAAGCCAGATGCACAGCTTGGGAGTTCTGCTTGACACAGTGGTCACTTTCAAAGAATCAAGCAGCTGCTGCAGCTTGGAGTGTATTTACCCAGCTGGTGTGTCAAATGCATCTGTTAATGGGTCAGTCAGATCTAGCCATTGTGCTCATCAGCTACATCTAAACTGAACTGTTGCAATGAGCTCTAATTGAGCCTATCCTTGAAGAGTGTTCAGAAAGAGCAGCTAGTGCAGGATGCTGCAGCTAGAAACCACTGGGGTCAGCTATCAGGAGCATATGCCCCTAGTACTACAGCAATCATGGTGGTTACCCATCAACTCTTAAACCCAATTCAAGGTGTTGTTTTTGTCCTTTAAAGTCCTAATCGGAGTTTTCAAACTGTGACTTTTATGGGTTGTATAAAGGTGGTTAGTAAATGTTTTAAAGAAATAAAATTTAAAAATCCAGCCAGATATGAACTGAAAATAGAGGCTTCCATTTAATCGTGCTGTAAATATGAATTACTGGTGGTTAGGCACAGAAGAATTAAATATAAGTCCAGTAGTAGGGTAAAGATTTACTTTGTTCCAGCATAACATTTGGTAAGTCAGAGCTCATTTCATCAGCAACACCAAAGGAATCAGCCACAATGCTTATCCTGGAAGGAATACATTTCGGTAGTCTTTAAGGTGCCACTGGATTTAATTGTTCTGTGAGTTAGAAGCAGGATCACACTAAAGGATCCCGCACAATTCCCACGTTTGTGGAACACTCCACGACAACACCTCGGGGGGAATTCCTCTCAGCTCTTGGTCGTTCCACGTTTCAGAAGCCGTCACTTTCCCGCTCGAGGCAAAGGCCTAACTAAGCGCCACCCTGGTGCTGCTGGCCCAGCCTCCGAGCCGCGCCTTCCTCCTCCGTTCCTTTCACTTGCTCTTTGCTTTCCGCTGTCATCAAGGCCTGGGCAGCCAGGCAGCTGGAGGAGGAGGAAGCGGGAGGCGAGCAGAGCGCCAGGGGGGCGAGAAGCAGAATCAAAACAAGCAAGACACGCCTTTTCCCGTGCTTGCGCTCCTTCCCGTGGCCTGGCGGCTGTGGTGTGCATGCGACTAGGCGGGAGGGGGAGAGAAGAGCCAGAGCTGAGCTTGCTCGCTCCTCCGCTGCCTCCTGACAATGGGGCTGCACTAAACCACGCTTGGTGGTAGTGTGGTAGTGGGAGCACCAGCAGCGGAGAAAGCACCAACAGCCGCCAGCTTCCTGCTGCGACCCACTCCTCCTCCCTCGGCGATGCCGAACCAGAAGAGCAACAAGGGCAAGAAGAACAAGCGCGCTAACAGCAGCGGGGACGAGCAGGAAAATGGAGCCCTGGCAGCGGCGGGGGCAGCGGGCGCTGGAGGAGCTCTGGCCGCGGTGGCTGCTGCGGGAGGGAGCGGGCCGGCGGCAGCCTCAGGAGGCACTGGAAGCTCCGGGGGAGTGGCGGCTGCGACAGGCTCGGCTTCGGCCGACACTAAGAACGGTAAGGCGGAGCGGGGAAAAGAGGAGGAAAGGGAGGGCCTGGCCGAGCAGGACGGGGCGAAGCCGGAGATGCAGCGTGCGGGCCTCCCAACTTAGTCCTCGCTCCCTCCCTTCCTGCTTGTAAATCTGCCCGGGCCCTCGATGGCGCAGCAGGTCGAAGGATGCCAGGAGGGAGCTGGGCAGGAAGGGAAGCACGGGCTTCCTCCTGGCCTGAAGTTCGGCCGCAAGTGTAAGCACAGCCTGCGGCGGGCTTCTTGGCCGGGACACTGTTGCTTACTTCGGCGAGACAAGGAGATTGCAAACACAGATTCCCCCCTCCCCACCCCATCGGAGATTAACGAGTGTACGATGCCTTGGATTGTGGATGGGGAGGGAAAGGCCAGGCCATGCGTTTCCTACATCTTCAGAAGGGTCACTTTGGGGCTCGGATTTTTGCTGGTGGCTCTAGGCACAGATCTGGAAAGTGTTTAGGCTACAGGATTTCAGGAAACCAGCATGGTGGAGCCATGGGTACTGTACTCCAATCCTGCTTCTGACATAGAACTTAGTGGCCTGTATATAAAGAGAGGAAGTGAGCACATCAAAATATACCATAGAGGTTGTTTTTAAACACCACAAACTTGTAGTCTGTAGTAGCTGGCTTTTGTCTTATTTTAGCCAAAATAATTTTATATAGAATTTGCTCTGGTCATTGTGAAGAGGTGCCACAAGTGGTGGAGAGGGTACAGAGCTTGCAGGTTCACTGGTCTGGTCCCTAACTGAAGCAGCTTGATACGATCATGTGTTGAGTCTTGATTTTTCCATCTATAAGAAAGCACACTGAGGATTTCTTCCTTTGTATTTGGTCACCCGATTTCAGCTGCTCTCCCCATGTATGTGCCTGAGGTAGAAGAAAATGTTATGTCTACTGGCATCAACAACAACCATGTGTATGTCCTTTACAATGGCTTCATGAGACCCTGAGGCACCTTTGCTTCTTGGTACTGTTTTTGAATGTGATGCACCTTTTGGAGGGAACACACATACTTCGCTTTTGCAAAGGATACCTTGGGTTGAAAACTCACCTTGCAGCAGTCTGTATTTGTTTTCGCAAGACAGTAGTGGCCAAAGGAATGCTTTGGATCCTTTCAAACATGTGCAAGTGGATGTGATAAACAGATTTTTTTTTTGTGAGGCCTGTGAATGAAAACTTAGGAATCATTTTTGTAATAGTGTTCTTGTGGGTCTTTTCCAGGTCCTTGTTTGAGAACTGTATTTCTAATATTGGGACAGATTGCAGGAGTTCAAAATAAAGGGGCAAAATACATGCTCTGTGTCTTACCTGGTATGGTAGACTTATTGCAAGATGTTCCAATTTATAAATACATTTCTCCAGAAAATCACAATTTAAATTCTGCTTTCAGCTAGGAGTAGCTTTCGGCACAATGCCCTCACTGATGAAACACAGCAATCGGATAGTTTGTACTAAATTTAGGACATGGATGCTGATGTTCAGCGCATTTGGTTGTGGCCTGATACTGTAAGTGTAGACGAATACCTATTTTTGCATCTCCGTACGTTACCAGATCCAAACTCCACCGAACAGAATGGCTTAAAGAAGAGCATGCAGATTATTTGGGAATGAGGGGGCAGCACAGGGATAGGTTGCCTTCATAATTTATATACTTTTAGTAGCAAATCTCCATAAAAGATACCAGGTAGATAGTGTGGCCCTTTGCCCACTTTGGAACTCCAGCCTTAATCACTTGTGCCAAATCACTGTGTTTTCAAAAGAAGCTAGTTTTTTTCTGATAATTTTTGTTGTGACAAAATGCCAGCTGTTGTGGTGCTAGAACTGTGTGTGTCTCTAGAAATATTGGATTGGAATCCCATTTGGCCTTCCATTTGCTTGGTGGACATCAGACTATTGCAGAGAGGCTGCTGTAGGCTCTTGAGGAAGTTTTAAGAATTTCAGTTTGTGTGTATGAGGCATCTAATTCTCAGAGTACCAAGTTTAAGCAGGTTTACTCAGAAATAAATCATACGTTATCCAGAGCAACTTATTTCTATTGAAATGCCCTTGGTGGCAGAGAAAGTTTTAAAGTATTCCGTCAAAAAGTTTAGAAGGAGTAGATACAAATGAAAAGATGCCTACATTTATTTGCTTTTTTGACTTAAACATTATGAACTAGAACACAAATGTGTTTCTCAGACACACCTGGACAAACTGTGTTAAACTCCCTGTGTTTAATGCATGGTTTGTGGTTTTATAGGCACTGCTAAAATGAAAACATAAACCATGGAGTATGTGAGTTTCTCATGCTTTCAGTTGATACCTGGATTTTATATCAAGATTTCGTGGGACTGACTTTGATGAAGAATTACAGAGTAAAGTTTGACACTCGCTATTTTAAATGTGCATATTGTGTACAAGTAGATCAGTGTGCAGATTGGCTGCAGGCCTTTCAGCTGAGGATATATAATTTTGAGGTATGGAGAAGCCAGTGTGATGCACTGATGAAAAAAGCTAGTGCAGTCTTGGGGTGTTATCAACAGAGGCATAACATCCAAATCACAAGATGTCATAGTCCTGCTGTACACTGCATTGGTCAGACTGCACCTGGATTGTTGTGTGCTGTTCTGGTGCCTCACTTCAAGAAGGATGTGGATAGAAGGGAGCTGGTGCAGAGGAGAGTGACGAGAATGATCAGAGGCCTGGAGACCAAGCACTTTGAGGAAAGGTAGAGGGACTTGGGAGTGTTCAGTCTGGAGAAGAGGAGGTTGATTGCTCTCTTGAGGTATTTGAAGGGCTGTCACTTAAAGGAGGGCAAGGAGCAGTTTCGGTTGGCAGCAGAGGATATGACTCTCAATAATGGGTTTAAATTAAGAGTGGGAATGTACCATCTGGTTATTAGGAAAAAACTATTTTAGAGTAAGAGTTGTTCAACAGTGGAATCAGCTACCTAGAGAGGTGGTGAGCAGTGGCTGGACAAACACTTGTCGGGGATGCTCTTGGCTGATCCTGCATTGAGCAGGGGGGTTGAACTAGATCAGGGGTGTCAAATGTCTGGCCTGTGGGCCATTACTGGCCCACCCAGGGCTTTAATCAGGCCTGCAGCTCTTTCCCTCCCCCTTCTCTTCTTGTACTCATGCTTTGAAGCTCCTAGACTGCCAAAGTTTCTAGTTCCTTCTGCCTTGTCTTTGCTGGCTAAAGCAGGAGGCTCTTCTGGCTTTGCAAAGCTGTAAAGAAAATATAGAATGGATTTTCCATTAAGGCCTCTGTGCCCAGATAGTCTGCCTGAGTGCAGAGACTTTAAGTTTTCCTTGCAACATTGCATTTCAAGTTTTCTTGCAACATTGTCTGTGTTGCAGTGTGTTTTAATGGAGTGGAATTCAAGTTTCGCTTTCCAGTGTTCCTGTGGTCAGCTGAAGCTGTTGTTTGCTGGAGTGGTGTCCCTGCAAATAAAGAGTTGATGCTTTGAACCAGCTTGTTGCTATTGAATGGACCTGGTGCCTAGTGAGTACACTAACATGGGAACCCACAGCCAAAGGGGAATATTATACTGGAGAACCATTGCCAATCTGAGTCGACTTGGCGGGGGCGGGGAGCTTGCAATGCCCAGCCATTTCATGTTTTCCTGGTTTCGGAGCATTTTATATTTTTAGTTGTTGCTGTGAGCCTTGTGCTTTTTCTTGATGTTTTATTTTAAGAATTGTATTGCCAAATCCCACTATTTCCCCACCTTTCCAATTCAAACAAAATATTGCAAGAGTTTTAAATGTGTTTGAGTTTTAAGTAAAAACAAATATTTAATTGTTTGTAAAGTTTATATCTCCACTATCTTATGACATGCATGGCCCAGCCCCACAAAGTCCCATTTATGTAAGATCTATCCCTCATAGCAATTGACATCCATGAACTAGATGGTCTGTATGGCCTCTTCCAACTCTGTGATTCTATGATTCTGTAAGCTGTTAATCACTGATGTGCACAGTATTTTCAGGTTTGTTAAAGTTAGTTAAGGTAGGGAGCATTTTACATATTGTCGCATTACTAAACATTTGGGTATTCACCTGAATGTGTGAATGGAGTCCTTTTTAAAAAGTATGGAGGCATTGACAAGGTATTTCTATATTGTGGGCTCTTGGATGGCTCATTCACATAATGCATTTGTGAATGGACCCCATATGTGTTTTAGTGGCCCTGCTAACAACAAAATAATTGCTACTGGGTCAGATTTATTGCACACGTGTAATTGTCATCATGCAGTATCAGACTAGGCACAGTTAACTGGTAGACCAGGTGTGGAATAAGATCATCAGTTCCTGCTTTATGGGCCATTATCTCATCTGTGCCCCATTCTTCAGAAGATGGTTTCTGCATCTGTCCTCTACTGTGGTCTTTTTTGGGGGGAGGGGTTTAACTGTAGCTAAAAACTTTGTTTTTCATTTTTGAAATAGGTTTTAAATCCTCAAAGCACTGCCACCAATAAGAAATATGTAAAGAAACATACAATATAATAATTTGATGCTTTAATTAATGCTGGATTGTTCTGAAATGTCTTTTTCATAAACTTTTAAAATATCAATTTATATTATAGAATTGATGTGACTTTACATTAGAAATGGTTGCTTCAGTGCATGGAGAACATTGATTGTTTTTCAGCAACATTTATCCGAATTATTCCATAATCAGTTTCTTCTGACATGTCTGCTTCCTCATCATGGCTGTTGTCTGGGTTTATATTAAACCAGTCTGGAACTGGCGATGGGACAGCTCTCTTCTTGCAAGCTCTGTTTTTATTTTCTAAATGGTGATTCAAATATCCCAATAGGTACATGGCACTGTTCTCCCAAGTTCCTGTACTCCCTTAGGTATAGCTGATCACTTATTTAATCCTCTCCTCATAAGTTTGGTGCATGTTGAAAAATTCATGAAGGGAACATTTGATTGTAAAGTGGTATAGGCCCATCATGAGAGGGGTGTACCATTGTCTTGCTTTGGCAGGTTCCTTGGAGCATGGAATACTTGTGGAAACTTGTTCCCTTACTTTGTTCCACATATGGTTGATATAAATCAACGTTCCAAAATATTACATATCCCAGACAAAGACTCATTGGATATTATGCTGGTGCCGTGCTATAAGCAGTTACTTGCAACTGGATTTTCTTGTGTTGACAAGACAATCCAGTTTTGTTTGATTGCTGTAGTGAAGCAGCTCCATGTTGCAGAGGAGGCTTATTTTATTTGTTCTATCAATAAAAGAACCCTAGTTCTGTAAGATTAACTTTATACAGTTTTTAGTACAGTTCTGAAATTTTTAATATTATTGTTGTGTTTTTTTATTTGTACACATTGCAGAAACTATTTAATTATGCCTATCAATCAATATGCATCCGTTCAAATTTCTTGCTTTACAACTTCTGTTCTAGGAAATATTTTGCTTCCCTTCCATACAGTTTAAATGCTAGTTTCATAACATTCAAATTCATCCCCTTAAATTGCTGTTTTGCATGTTTTCCAAAATAAGATGTCTACAATTTGGGCCTAATCTGGCCTGGTTTTATCTGTAAATCAATAAAAAGAGAGTTGGTACGGTAAGGAGCTCAAGTGACTAAAAATTGTTGTATACATAATATTGCTCAGAATGTCATGACAGGGTATGGCTTTTTATTCCCAAGGGTCTTGGATTGAGGCTCTGTTGTCACCACTTTCAGTGTGTGTCTTTGAAAGATACATGAGGCTATTTTATGTCAGACTACTGTTTGACTGCCTCTATCCTGAAGAGAATTTCCAGTATATAAATTTATACTCAAATGTTACAATCTCTTTGGAATGGTAGTCTCATTTAATTTATTCCAAAGGTGGGCATGAGAAACAGAAGTTTCTGTATGTATAGTGTGCTTCCTCGCCTGCTCATTTATATATAAGGTTATCAGGGTTGTAAAAGATTATGCAGTGCAGCAGCACAGATACAGGAAATGTGTGGTGAGAGAGTGCTGAAGAAGCTGAGCTGGATCTGAGTTACAAGTTTACTGACAGAGTAACAGAGCGTGTGGCCATGAGGAGAACCAGCAAGAACTTAACACATGGAACTCCTTGATCCTCTTCAGAAGATACAAGTTGGGACTTGCGACTTCCTTGGCAGGAGAATGTAATTTGGTCATTGTTGATGAACAGAGCGGAAGCCAACTGCAGGATAATGAACACTGCTTTAGATACCTGTGTTATCAGTTCTGAACTATGCCCCACACAATTTACCTTGGTGAGACTATTTCAAATCTGATTCTGTGCATGAATGGCCTAAACATGAAAAAACAAAACATTGTTTCCATGGTAAAATGGAAGAGGCAAATCAATGAGCCATACATTTGTATCAGTTTGGCTAGAGCATTTGGCTTAAAGTGAATAAAGTTCCAGCTAAGAAAGCTTCCTCTTCCTTTCATGAGGTCTTTGAGAGGCATCTCTAAACATTCAAGAGACTGATCAAAGGTGATCTGATTGGGCTAAAATTGCTTACTTGAGTGGCATTGTATTATTTAATGTAAAGTATGCCCCTGTACATATGTAGTATTGGAAGGCTTGATTTAAGTGTAAAGCCAGACACGTGGAATGTGGCACGTACTGTGTGGCATGTACTGTGCGGCAGCCTCCCCGGGGCCTGGCTGGCCGGCCAGTAAACATGTTTGCCTGGCATCACATTTAAACCAGGCTTTAGCACTGATTTTTGGAGCTTTTGAACATGCCGGAAAATTGCGCCCCTCCCCCTCTTTAGTACTAAGATTTTAGGTTGGTCAGTCGGTAGTACAACTGCTGTTCAAATACAGCTTTTCAAATTAAGTTACAAATACCAAATTTTGTAGATGAATTCATTCTTGGCTTACAAAACTTCAAATTTAAGTGTGGTAGTTTATGTAGAGTGAAAAGATGTCATACTCTTGGTTTCAGTAGCCATCTGTTAGCTGAAATAAGACTTTCTTCAGTTAAATAGAGATAGTGCAGAAATATGAGTAACAGTTCAGTTCCGTAGAATGTACCAGCGCAACGGTACACTGGTAACTATCCGTTTTCCAGTTTGCTTCATCAGGCACATTCGTACTAAAGGGACTGCAACTACAAGTTCAAATTACAAAATTATACAAGCTCAAAATACAAAATACAAAAATAATTTTGTACTTTGAACTTATATAGTTTTGTAATTTGAACTTGTAGTTGCAGTTCCTTTAGTATGCATGTGCCTGATGGAGCGAACACAGAAACGGATATTTACCAGTGTACTGTTGCACTGGTACATCCTACAGGGACTTTTGGACTTTCTTTGGACTTTTGGAACTCTACAGAGCGCTTGGAATTTATGCAGGTCTTAATTCAAGAAAGCAACATAGAACGGAGTTGGTGCTCCTTATGCATTGCTTATTGTTCGTTTCAGTGTTTCAGTGGGTCAGCATATGGAAATAAATGTGTAAATTCATTTTCTACCAGTTTTAAAGATTTTTGCAGCAAGTTTTTGTGCTTTGGGTGTAGTTATATTTTGCTCAGGATGTGAACTGCTGCATTCAGTAGGGGGAAAAACGTAGAACTTTTTTTTTTGCAAATGTTAGGGTTTTTAAATTTTCTTTTTTTGATGGTTTTGTAAGGAAACATCAGTTTTAAAATGTTCATAGATTAAACACAGTGTCATTTTCTGTAGTTGTGGCTATTTCAGTAAAGCATGTATACATTTTTTTAACTTATGTCCTTTGAGTCCGAGATATTGTCCAAGATAATGCATGGGATGGAGAAAGTAGAGAAAGAAGTACTTTTCTCCCTTTCTCACAATACAAGAACTCGTGGGCATTCGATGAAATTGCTGAGCAGACAGGTTAAAACGGATAAAAGGAAGTACTTCTTCACCCAAAGGGTGATTAACATGTAGAATTCACTGCCACAGGAGGTGGCGGCGGCCACAAGTATAGCCACCTTCAAGAGGGGTTTAGATAAAAATATGGAGCACAGGTCCATCAGTGGCTATTAGCCACAGTGTATGTGTGTATATAAATTTTTTTGCCACTGTGTGACACAGAGTGTTGGACTGGATGGGCCGTTGGCCTGATCCAACATGGCTTCTCTTATGTTCTTATGAGTTTAGTGAAGTTATCTCTTTTAATTTGAAAAGTTTTATTGGTATTTGAAAGAAGAAAAAGAAAAAGGGCAGGGTAAATGGAAATAGAAAAGTATTGAACAGCTAATAATATAATTATAATCCATTCTGCATATCAATAAATAAGATATTTTTGATCTATTTTTACATTCTTCTAACATCGTAATCTATATAAAATATTATATAAATATTATATAAAATATTGCAAGTCCTTATGCAAAACAACTATTTTTCAGGTTATACTTCTGGTTTGTATAGAATATTTGGTATATATAACAAAGAAATAAAAATAAGAGTTCACATCAGTGAATCTTAAGAATCTAACCACACATATAACTTCTCCCAGGTTTTTTTTTTAGCTGCTTCTTTAGATTTCCCAGCAAGCAACTGGGATAAAGACTCAGAGGTAGAGCATCTGCTTGGCATCTCCAGGATCAAAAGGTAGTTGTTGCGAAAAATCTCACCCAGAGAACCCAGAGAGCTTCTGTCAGTCTGAGTAGCCAGTATTGACCTTGATGGACCAATGCTTGATTCAGTATAAGGCAGCTTCATGTGTTAAAGTTTTGAGGACTGTTAGAAAATGCAAAATTTCAGGACATTTTTAAATCATGAGAGAAAACTTTGTGTATTTTTGAGGGAGAAATGGATAATTTTTTTTGGCGGGGGGGGAATGGAATATATTCAAAATTTATTTTTTATCAAGCTGAAACTTATTTTACTTCTCAACCAATATAAAATGTACATCTTATAACAACATATAAAATTATAGTAATAGGCATATTTATGGAATTTAAAAGTATAAATGCCTTTGTTTTCTGCAAGCAAACTTCTTACACTGCTGTCTTTGATCAAGCAGTTTCAAAGCACCCGGTAAAATGGTTTGTGATTTCAGATGTTACAATAAAACACAGCACAAACTGTGGTAAAGAACCAGCTACGAACCCTAATTGGAAATCCATGTTTGTTGACAGCCATCATCTACATTCAGTCGATTGATCAAACCACAGTTTATTGCTACATCTGACTGCAGCTATGGTATGCAGTGCTGCCCTATAGTACCTTATTGCCATTGCCATAGATGCCTAGTTTGTGGACCACTTTAGACACACATATATTCTTTCTGAGCTTTTCTTAGGTGTTGATATTGGATTTATATCCCGCCCTATACTCTGAATCTCAGAGTCTCAGAGCAGCCACAATCTCCTTTACCTTCCTCCCCCGCAACAGTGAGGTAGGTGGAGCTGAGAGAGCTCTTACAACGACTGCCCTTTCAAGGACAACTCATACAAGAGCAATGGCTGACCCAAGGCCATTCCAGCAGCTGCAAGTGGAGGAGTGGGGAATCAAACCTGGTTCTCCCAGATAAGAGTCCACACACTTAATCACTATGCCAGATTGGCTCTCAGGTGCTGATAGGCTTCCATTTTTGTCAGCTGAGATGAAGAGAATTGCTTGGATCTGAGCTATGTCATGTTTAGAATAAAAACCCAAATTATTTCCTGTACTACTTCCTTCACATCTAGAAGTATAATTTCTGAAAGCTAATTTGCTAAGACTCTAATATTAGAAATCTGTGTTAATTATGATGTGTGTTTCTGAGTCACAAAAGTCAACTGTTCAAAGGTTTTCAAGTGTATTAGAAGCCGTGGGAAATTCAGACATTGGAATATATAAATTTCTTTTAGTATCAGGAAGTTTAAAAATATAGGTACATTGGATTGGATTTGCTGTATCTGAAGATAGGAGTAAATGTTTTATTAAGGTGGACTTAAATCAAATGGACAAGTTAGTAAATTCTTTGTGCGGTGTCCTGTTTGTAAGAACTGCAGATAAATCATTTTTTTCTTTTTCATAATGGAAAAAACCATGCAGGGCTGAGGATCTTTTTGTAGTAATGAGATATAACCTTTCTTAAGGTTACAGAGTAATTCAGATTTCTGTCAGCAATTTACATAAAACCCATTACAATATTTTAGATACCAGTTAGATGAAAGCAACACAGAATTGGTGTCTTAACGTTTTTCAGTGACAGTTCAATATGACTTCCTGATCTAACAAAATCCTGTGAGGACAGTGGCTTGTTTTTTAAAAGGGACTCTCTATTACACTAGTGTAACTTTCTTCAGATTATAGAACATTAAATCCATCTATACATGGAACTCATGTGTATATCAGAACCTCTGATTTGTATCCATGGTTGATTGTTCAGAATTCTTTTCCTATACAGAAGTAGAGAAATTAAACAAAAATTGCAAATGTTGAGTTTCTCGTATTACAGCTGATTGATTTATCTCTTCTGTGTCCCACAGAAGCACCTTGTGCTACTCCACTGATATGTAGCTTTGGACGGCCTGTTGACCTAGAAAAAGATGACTATCAGAAGGTGGTATGCAACAATGAACATTGTCCCTACAGCACTTGGATGCACCTTCAGTGTTTTTATGAATGGGAGAGCAGCATTTTGGCCCAGTTTAACTGCATTGGGAGAGCAAGAAGCTGGAATGAGAAACAGTGTAGACAAAACATGTGGACCAAGAAAGGATATGATCTTGCCTTTCGTTTTTGCTCCTGCCGGTGTGGGCAGGGCCATTTAAAAAAAGACACTGATTGGTATCAAGTAAAACGAATGCAAGATGAGAAGAAGAAAAAGTCTGTGAATGAGAAGAGTACGGGAAGATCATCCTCAGAGTCCACAGAAGATGTTAAAAAGTGCAGACCTGCAAACAAGTCACAAAAAGGTTTAAATCATGATATCCAGCGACGGCATTCGATGGATAGACAGAACTCTCAAGAAAAAAGTGGCTCTAGTGGTAGTTATGCAGTGCGTTCTCCCTGTGGCTCTCCTGGTCAGTCTCCTCCAGCTGGGTACTCAGTTCTTGCCCCCACTCATTTCAGTGGGCCCCGTTCTTCACGATATTTAGGAGAATTTTTGAAGAATGCTATTCACCTAGAACCCCACAGGAAGAACATAGCCAATAGTGGCATGTTTAGAAATGCTCACTTTGATTATGGGTCATCTGGGCTACAGTCACATAGGTCAGGGCATTTTGATGCCCCTGTACAGTTTTTGAGGAGGCTTGATCTCTCTGAACTTCTTGCTCATATACCACGGCATAAACTGAACACTTTCCATGTTCGTATGGAAGATGATGCCCAAGTGGGTCAAGGAGAAGATCTGCGGAAATTCATCCTTGCAGCACTGAGTGCCAGTCACCGAAATGTTGTCAACTGTGCATTATGCCACAGGGCACTGCCAGTTTTTGAACAGTTTCCATTGGTGGATGGAACCCTGTTTCTTAGCCCATCGCGACATGATGAAATTGAATATGATGTTCCCTGTCACCTTCAAGGTACAGGTTGCTTGTGGATCCTGTTGATTTTTAAACAACTGCCCTGCATTTTGCTTTCCATGTTTTGAAGGTGGACCTATACATTACTTGCACATTTGTGTAGCTATATCTTTATCGCTGTTTAATTTAGGAAAAACTAAGTTGGGCAGGAGTGAAAGAAACCATGTATGTGTGGAGGGTAGGATATCCAGTACCTGAGCCTTTGCCTTCCACTTTCCCCCTTTGATTCATCCTTCCCTCCATAGGATTCTAGGTGTGTTTACTTTTTGCAAGCATATATTTTGGATATCTTGTGGGGTGAGAGTAGAGTTGCAGGGCAAAGAAGCAGATGAGGAAAAGGTCAAATGCTGCCTTTTCTTGCCAATATACAATTGCAAGAAGGTGTGGCTGTTGGAGGGATTTTTTTGTTGTTTTGAATGTAGTTCAACCTGTAATACATTTCTTTACATAGATCAGGTTGTCACTTCATTGGGCAAAAAAACCCAAACCCTGTTGAAACATGTTTTGAATGTTTAAAAATTGGTATTCTCGTTTCCACCCGCCCCCCCATATGTGAGGCTTTCCATATGGATAGTGGAACACACAGGGTGAAGGATTGTAGCCTGCAATGCAGTATGCTTGCAGAGACTTGTTTGCTGTGAGTCTTACATCTGTCTATTCAAGGAAGCATCTTAATATTTTATAGCGCAAAGAGCCGGTCTTGCAACTTTTTTTGACAGTTGCTTTGAAAAGGCCAAATTGCTGACAATAGTAACCGGTAAGCCCACAAGGGGTGTGGAGAGGCATCTTTTTGGGTTAATCATGATATAGTTGCATCAAGAAAGCTTTTTGCACACAGTTGAGGCATTTGGGAAAGAAGATGCCATGTAAGATGAGAAGCACCTACAGAGAGTAAAAGTTGTACAGATTGTCAATGCTCCCTCTAACCTGTGGAGTCTTGTGAGCAAAAATTCTAGTTTGTGAGCAACTGGCATTAAAGTTGTGAGTTACTGCATAAATTAGTTTGCTCTTTGGGCCATTTTTCCTGAGTAAGATAATGTGTGAGCTGGAGGCTAAAAAACTGTGAGCCAGCTCACACTAACACAGCTTAGATGGAATACTGTGCCTTCTCTATGGGAGTTTCTGCTATTGTCAGTGAGGTATGAATTGTCCTTTATCAGGTTATCATTGTGGCTAGAGCAAAACTTTTAAGTGTTCCCATTTTGCAACTTATAGCTATGTCAGAATATAGCTTTAACATTTCCCAGTGAACATCATATGTTCACAACCTGCTGCCTTGATGACCCTATTTGGGTGGGAAGGTGGCATAAGAAGGTTTATCAGTTGCCTGGTAAGAGTTAAAAGGTAAAAAAAGAGTCATTTGGCGCTTGATTTTGATGTCTGTCATTTCTGCCTTTGAACATTTACTACTAATCTCTTCTTTTTAGCTGTTCTCATATGACATTACTTAATGCCTAATACCATTCTAAGAAGGCAGAACTGTTTTCAAAGGCAATTAAGCTAACATTAATCATTAGAAGGTAAATTGGACAAGATGTTATTAAAATGTATTTTATACAGTCTCCTGTACATTGGCTATAGCAAACCAATCAGTGGATTTAATCCAAACCTTTCTGAACAGAAACAGTTTGCAGAAATATATCTTCCTTGCCTTCCCATTCTTTTAGCAAGGTTCCATGGCTTCCATAAAGTTACTACTCAGGGCTGGAAGTGGTGCTCTTCTTGAACGATATGCTGCACAACATGGGAAGACTATAGTAAGGAGTGGAAAGTCAGGCGAAATGACACCCTCCCCATGCTTTTAAGTGAGTGGCACAAAATTCTCTATTGGACAGGCAGTTTAGTGTATTGGTTGGAGAAAGGGTCCCAAGTTCAGATCTCCACTCTTCCGCAAAGCTTGCTGGGGTGACCTTGGGCTGGTCACAGTCTTCTTGTATAACCTACCTCCAAGGGTGAGTGTGAGGGTATATTGGAGGAGGAGAGACAGATGTATACCACCCTGAGCTCCTTGATGGGTTAAAAATTATATACAGAGAGCAAGAATGTGTGTATTTGGGAAATTTCATCCATTTTCCCATTCTTTGCAGTATCCCATACTGCATGGCTTGATTTCCCTGCATGTAGAATGTTCCATGCTGCATCTGAACCAGCTTTCTCCCTGATGTCAAAACTTTCTTGCAGAAGAAGTTTTTGATGTTGGAAGCTTTTAAACGAGAGATTGTATGGAAGAATGGAATTTGAATCCCACATGCATTTTCAGTGAGTGAGTGTGGAAATTTTCTCCACACCCTGCTTTTATATTTCAGGACTGTTCTGCACACTCAGCTTACTCCTGATTTTCTTTAGAGTTGATCAGCAAGCACTGGAATACGTTTGGGCATTGGTCTTTGGCATATCTGTCCTCCCTCTCCATTTTCACAGTTGTGGAGTCAATTTATTTTCTTCTGCACATGCCTTAAATAATGAAGATATTTAAGACAATATGTTGTTGTCATAGGTGACATCACAGCACCCCTTTTTGTGTTTTGCACATGCTTATATTGAAACTGCGGCCCTCAGTTTGCAAGACCTGATCAACGCCAACGCCATTAACGATAGGATTTTTTGGAAGACATTAATACATAGGGTTACCTTCAGTTAGGAGTGACTTGATGACTCTTAACATACTCATATTAATATATCGATATCAGGGCTGCATTTTTTAAAAAGAAGAAGATGAAATTGGATTTATACCCTGCCCTACACTCTGAATCTCAGAGCGGTCACAATCTCCTTTACCTCCCCCCCCCCGCAACAGATAACCTGTGAGATAGGTGGGGCTGAGACAGCTCTTACAGCAGCTGCTCTTTCAAGGACAACTCCTACAAGAACTATGGCTGACCCAAGGCCATTCCAGCAGCTGCAAGTGGAGGAGTGGGGAATCAAACCCAGCTCTCCCAGATAAGAGTCCGCACACTTAACCACTATGCCAAATTGGCTCTCAGGCACTAAAATATTATTCCTTTTGTAATAATAGATCAAGCAGATTCTCTGAAGTCCTAGCTTTCCTTTTTTTTAAAGTCTCTAGACTTTTCCTTCATGGATATGTTTCTTTTTCCTTGTATCTGCATAAGAAGAAGGCCAGAGATTTACTTTAAAAAAAATGAAAACTGGGAATTCAGATAACCTGCTAGACCTGTCATTACAGTGGTATACTGATATTTTAGTGCCATTTTAAAACAGAAATGTATCCAGTTGTTTTTAGGGCAGAGGAGGTGAGAGTGGTTTGAAGATGACAGTCCAATCATTGAGTAGTGAGTGGGCAAAGAAAACCAATAGAAACATTTTTACCCCAATCTTTTCCAGAAAAAAATTGGGGTAAAAATCTCAAATGAGGAAAAAACCCATAGAAGGGACCACTCTCTCCCCCCCCCCGACTGAAAACTAGAAGAACAGAAATACATTTAGAAATTGGGATAAACCAAAGCAATATGGGGGTCAGAAAAGACGTGGGGGGGTGGACCGTGGAAAAACCCTCAATCTGCTCTGTGGTTATATGCCCAGCATCTGCTTCAGCAGTGTGTGTGCATTCATCACTTGCAGTGAGAGATCCTTCCTTCCATCCATTCATCCATGGAATTAAGGCAAGTGTCTCTGTGTTTTGTGTGTCCTGGTATTTGTACTTTCTGAATGCTTTTGTCCTAATGTCTTGCATGATTTTACCTTGGTTCAGCCCTGCGTTCTGTGACTTTATGAATCAAACCTTTTGACTTATTCAAATTAACTTTGTATTTTAGCACTACAAAAATGGATGAGATACCTGTAGTAGTAATTGCTTACAAAAAATTACATGTATGTTCTGTCATTAAGATGTATTACCCTTTGGGCTTCGCATTTTAGCAAAATTGTTACAAGGTTTACAGTGCCTAGGAGTCAGAGTTTAATGTTTGTCCTTGTAGTGTTCATTGTAGCTATCTGTAGGGTGTGTTCACACTACACTAAATAATACATTTTGCAACTGGATTTTTGCTATTCTTAGACAGTAAAAATCCAGTTGCAAAACGCATTATTTAGCGTAGTGTGAATGCCCCTGTAATTGTAATTAATTTTTTTTTAAATAATCACAACTGTTTTTTCCAAAGATCAGCATAACATATTTTCAATTTAAATCCTGTTAATACAGTTCATTTAGCAGAGAACATGGTATGGTTGAGAAATTTCTGGAGATTTTGGGGTTAAAGCCTGGGGAAGGCAGGGTTTAGGGAGGGGAAGGAGTTAGGTGGGGTATAATGCCATAGAGTTCATCTCCAAAGCAGCCATTTTCTCCAAGGTATTGATCTTTGTCATCTATAGATCATTTGTAATACTGGGAGATTTAAAGGTCTTACCTGGAGATTGGCAACCCTAGAATAAGGATGGGGTTGTAGTTGTAAAGCTAGGAACTGCCAGTGAGAAATGGAGTCAGGATGGGCAAGGGAACTGGGAGTGGATTAGCAGGCAAACTGAGAACTCAAACCTTTAGTCTGAAGAAATACTTCAAAATATTTCTTATTTTACGACCCATAATTTTAATAGTGGGGTCCTGTGCAGAGTTACATCAGTCTAAACCCACTGAAATTTATGTGTTCATTGATGAATGAATGCTGCTCATTAATGAATGTATCCCACAGTCTGAAAGATTTATGCATAACTGTAGACTACAATATACTCCTTCCATATAACCTTAACACTTCCCTCTTTGGAGAGGTAGTGGTTTCACATAGTGCAGAAATTTATAAAGTCTACATTTTATCTGTCAGAATATAATTTAGAACATGATAGTAAAATAAGCTAGGAGAGATTCTTTCACTGCAGTATTTGGTTCTTAAAGACTGACTAAAGACTTTACTCTCTAGAATATAGTGATGAATAATTGCCTTCCACCCATCCCCAAAATTTTGCCCTCATGTGCATTTCAGAGTGGCATCTATTGAATGTTTTAACAGCTTGCCCTTTGGAATATAGTATATTTTTACTCCATCCTTCCTCTGAAGAGATAAGCAGATATGGTTCTCCCTTCCTCATTTTAGCTTCACAACAGCCCTGTGAAGTAGGCTTGGGTAAGGAAGAATGAGCATTGAACCCATAGGTTTCAGTTTGTTATTCGGATCTCTCTACCGCACCAGCCACTACACTGAACCAGTTATAGCCTGTGCATAGTTTATAGTTGGCTTGCAGCATCTTAAGATATTATCACCTTGATGACTCAAGCACCTAGTACTCTCTGACAAATAGTATCTGTTGATGGAATGTGTTGGACCTGTCAAAAGTGCCATCTGGATTGGAGCATTCTATGTATGGTATGGCCAGTAAGATGGCCTGACAAGTGCAATGATACAACCCTGGGAAACTGACAAGCAGGACTTGCTTTGAGGTGGTTTGTCTGCAGTTTCTGTTACTCAGAGGTATACTGGGTCTGAATTCAGAAGTTTCATTTTTAGCTGTGTTAACTAATCTAATGCATTTCATCCTGCTGTCCTTCCGTGCAGTTCAGAGATGGCACACATAGTTTCCCCTTCATCATGGCATCTTTGTTACAATCCTGTGAAGTAGATTAGGCTGAGGCTGTGACTTGCCCAAGTTTATCTAGCAAGATCCATGACAGGCAGGGGAATTGTATGATGTACTAGATCCTGGTAATGGATAATGCATGGAATGGAGAAAGTAGAGAAAGAAGTACTTTTCTCCCTTTCTCACAATACAAGAACTCGTGGGCATTCGATGAAATTGCTGAGCAGACAGGTTAAGACGGATAAAAGGAAGTACTTCTTCACCCAAAGGGTGATTAACATGTGGAATTCACTGCCACAGGAGGTGGTGGCGGCCACAAGTATAGCCACCTTCAAGAGGGGTTTAGATAAAAATATGGAGCACAGGTCCATCAGTGGCTATTAGCCACAGTGTATGGAGCACAGGTCCATCAGTGGCTATTAGCCACAGTGTATGGAGCACAGGTCCATCAGTGGCTATTAGCCACAGTGTATGTGTGTATATAACATTTTTTGCCACTGTGTGACACAGAGTGTTGGACTTGATGGGCCGTTGGCCTGATCCAACATGGCTTCTCTTATGTTCTTATGTTCTGGTCAGACCTTCCAGTCACTATACCATGTTCTGGCTATTGATAGACTTACTTTCATAAATCTTTTAAAAAATCATCTGTGCTAATGACTATCATACAAATGCAAAATGTTGTTTTGTTTGCAAAGTTGGTGGGACATCATTGAGAATGCATCTGTGTTTTCCACAATGGATGCTGGATTTCTTCAGTGTTCTAACACTGTTCAGCATTTCTAGTGGTGTTATAATGTTCCTCCACTTACTGCATAATATAATTGTAGATAATTTTCCCTTCTTTTAATAATGTTTGTTTCCCTCTCTACAGGAAGGCTTATGCATCTCTACGCAGTTTGTGTAGACTGTTTAGAAGGGGTTCACAAAATTATCTGCATAAAGTGCAAGTCTCGGTGGGATGGAAGCTGGCATCAACTAGGCACCATGTACACTTACGATATATTAGCCGCTTCACCCTGTTGTCAGGTTAGTATTATCAGTGAGATCTTATTCAAATGAAATGATGTTAACGGATGCTCCTTACAGAATTCATCAAGAAGTGGCCTGAAGAAAGAAAATAGCAAGATAAATTGTGGTCAGTTTTGAGGCCATTCGATTGAGCAATATGGTAATGTATGCAATCCAGGGAAAACATGAATCAAGATTAAAGTACTTAGAATTGCACTGTTTGTCTGATTTATCACCAGTCACTTTACTCAAAAAGAGGAACTTGAAACTTCTGACTGTTAGTTTCATGTGTCAGATACAGGGCAAATAGGTGCTTTCCATTTTCTTCGATACATATGTCAGATTTTATAATAGCAAAGATATGGTGGAAGGAAACTCACACCAGTATGTAACGGTCAAGTACAGAGAAAAATAGCTTCAGTCAAAACTTGTGTCTTGCATGTTGATGGCTTCTTTTTCAGTCTTTGGCGTCTATACTGGAAAGTTGCAGGACTGGGAATAAACCTTTCCTGGATGTCCTGGAAAATTTCTATGTATGGTATGAAAGTTATATGATAAAAGGGAGCCATTTGAACTTTTTACTGGTGAATGGTTTCTTCAGCAATTTTCAAGTTTCACTACATTTAATTTTAGAGAGAACTGTTTCAAGAATGTTAACATAATAACATTTTGTCCTCATGGAAAATTCAAGATTTACAAGAGTTAATATAAAATGCTAATTTTATAATGATAGCTGAGTTCATTGAGATGCAGAAGTACTGGAATATGATTTCTGCAACAAATTAATGAAATATCACAAATGTCATTACTTTTCAGTTAATTAATTTTTGGTTGATTAATGTCTAATACAGTGTCAACTAAATATGATCTTGTCGTTAGTTAAATATTGCATGATTTTTACAGATAGAAGAATTTTAATAAAATTTGCAGAGCATCCAGTTTAGTCAAATAAATATTAATAAGGTCCTGGGTCAAGTTACCAGACTGGTGGTTTAATCAGAATGGCAAATGGGTTACAGTCTTTTCTTTCTTTCTGTAGTAGACATGACCCAGCCTAGCCTGATCTCATATCCTGGAAGCTAAGCAGGGTCAGCCCTGGTCAATACTTGGATGGGAGATCACCAAGGAATATCGAGGGGTTGGTGTGCTAAGGCAGGCAATAGCAAATCACCTCTGAATATCTCTTGTCTTGAAAACTGTACAGAGTTGCCATAAACTGGCTGTGACTTGACTGTATTTTCCACTACCAGTAGACTGGATTTTAATGTGTTCTGTACTAGAAGTCTTGTAAATGCTAGTGTTTTATTTTCTTTGTATATATTGCTTTTAATTCAGTTGGATATATGCTGTTTTTCTTGCAATATTATGAATAATTTCAGAGGCCAGTAGTTCTCAAATGGTGGGTAATGCAGATAGGTGGGTAATGCAGATATCTGGGAGGAAGGAACAGGGTAAGCTGGGAGGCAGGAAGAGAAAAGAATGAAGAGTTTCCATATTCTCTCCTTACCCCCTTCTTTCACCTTGTAGTTCTGCTGATTTTGTTAGAGGAAGAAGAGAGACTCAGCCTGCCAGCTTCCAAATGCAAGGCCCCACTGGCCCCACTGATGGACCATCCTGATGGCACCTGGTTTTTTGGCCACTGTGTGCCACAGTGTTGGACTGCATGGGCCAGTGGCCTGATCCAACATGGCTTCTCATGTTCTTAAGGCGAGTGTTCCAAGCTGAGCCTGGCAGCATGGAAACTTGTGTATACCAGTCGGTTTCTGGGTGTGCATAACTGACAACAGGTCCAGGCCAAGTTTCTGCCTATGGCACTGGATTTGGCTTACTGTCAGCTGCCACTGGTGCAGGAGGCAACAGACTAGTCTATAGTAGGGCCAATATTGTTGGAGACTGGAGTCAAGCAAAGCCCAGCTTGCCATGTTATCAGTATTGCCATTGGCTCAGCTTACCCTCACTTGATGGAAGTGCAGGAAGCAAAGGGGATAGGTAGCCTTCATCCATCATCTTCCAAAGCTGTGCTGCTGATAGCTGTGTCTGATATGAGCCCCGGCAGAAGTGCCGGTTACTCTCTTTCCTTCCTAGCAGGGAAGATGTGGAATAAAATGAAGAAGCATGGACACTACCCTGAATTATTTTGGAGAAAAAAATGTAATACATATGTGATAGATCCCTGAGCCTTGGCCAGGTGTTGTTGAAGACAACTGGCCCACACGTCCTTCAGTTCTCTCAGGTATTGGCCATCAGGTGTAATCAGATGTAATTCTTTGTCTTGGCTTATCACTGAGAGATGTGCTCTGACCTCCTGGTGCTTAAGAACATAAGAGAAGCCATGTTGGATCAGGCCAATGGCCCATCCAGTCCAACACTGTGTCACACAGTGGTCTATACACTCTCTCTCTCTGTGGCTAATAGCTACTGATGGACCTCTGCTCCATATTTTTATCTAACCCCCTTTTGAAGCTGGCTATGCTTGTAGCTGCTACCACCTCCTGTGGTAGTGAATTCCACATGTTAATCACCCTTTGGGTGAAGAAGTACCTCCTTTTATCAGTTCTAACATGACTGCTCAGCAATTTCATCGAATGCCCATGAGTTCTTGTATTGTGAGAAAGGGAGAAAAGTACTTCTTTCTCTACCTTCTCCACCCCATGCATAATCATTCTAGTTGCCCTTTTCTGCACTTTTTCCAATGCTATAATATCCTTTTTGAGGTGCGGTGACCAAAATTGCACACAGTATTCCAAATGAGACCGCATAATTGATTTATACAGGGGCCTTATGATACTGGCTGATTCGTTTTCAATTCCCTTCCTAATAATTCCCAGCATGGTGTTGGCCTTTTTTATTCCAATCGCACACTGTCTTGACATTTTCAGTGAGTTATCTACCATGACCCCAAGATCCCTCTCTTTGTCAGTCTATGCCAGTTCACAATCCATAAACTTGTAGTTGTAGCTGGGATTCTTGGCCCCAATGTGCATTACTTTGCACTTGGCCACATTGAACCTCATCTTCCACATTGACGCCCACTCACCACACCTCAACAGATCCCTTTGGAGTGCCTCACAATCCTCTCTGGTTCTCACCACCCTGAACAATTTAGTGTCATCTGCAAGCTTGGCCACTTCACTGCTTACTCTCAACTCCAAATTATTTATGAACAAGTTAAAGAGCATGGGATCCAGTACTGAGCCCTGTGGCACTCCACTGCCTACTGTCCTCCACTGCGAAGACTGCCCATTTATACTCACTCTCTGCTTCCTATTAATTAGCCAGTTTTTGATCCACAATAGGACCTGTCCTTTTACTCTATGACTCTCGAGCTTACTAAGGAGCCTTTGATGAGGAACTTTATCAAAAGCTTTCTGGAAGTCAAGGTAAACAATATCTATTGGGTCTCCTTTGTCCACAAGTATGCTGATGACACCCAGCTCTATCTGCTGATGGATGGCCAACCTGTCCGCGCCCCGGAAAACCTTGACCAGGCACTACGGGCCGTGGCTGAGTGGCTCAGACTGAGTGGGCTGAAGTTAAATCCTACGAAGACAGAGGTCCTTTGCTTGGGCCGCCGCGGCCCGGGGAGGGGGATCCCCCTGCCGGCTTTTGATGGTGCGCCGCTTATGGCGGCGGACAGGGTCAGGAGCTTGGGGGTGCTATTGGAGCCTTCTTTAAAGATGGAGGCTCAGATAGCAGCCGCTGCCAAGTCCGCATTTTTTCATCTTAGACGGGCAAGGCAGCTGGCCCCCTTTCTGGAGCGCGACGACCTAGCAACAGTGATCCATGCTACGGTCACCTCAAGGTTGGACTACTGCAACGCCCTCTACATGGGGCTGCCCTTGTCTCGGACCCGGAAACTGCAGCTGGTGCAGAATGCCGCGGCCCGGCTGTTATTGGGCCTCCCAAAGTGGGAACACATTCAGCCGGGTCTTCGGACTCTGCACTGGCTTCCAGTGATATACCGAGTCCGGTACAAGGTGCTGGTTATTACCTTTAAAGCCCTATATGGCCTGGGACCTGCCTACCTGAAGGACCGTCTCTCCCCACATGTTCCCCAGAGAGCACTGAGGTCAGGAACACAAAATCTCCTCACTATCCCCGGGCCAAAAGAAGCCCGCCTGAAAGCCACCAGGGAAAGGGCTTTCTCCGTTATGGCCCCCGTATGGTGGAATCAGCTGCCGGAAGAGGTGAGGGCCCTGCGGGACTTAGCGCAGTTCCGCAGGGCCTGTAAGACGACCCTCTTCCGGCTAGCCTATACCTAGCCTACATTTAGCTAGGATAACAACCGGAGGAAACTGGCCAGCCATCTGTTCACAGGAAACTGAATTACTTTGTTTTAATGTTTTAACTGCTTAAATTATTTAATTGTTTTACATTTGAAATTGTTTACTTTTAAGTTTGATTAACTGTTGGAAGCCGCCCTGAGCCATCAGTGGGAAGGGCGGGATATAAATCCCAAATAAATAAATAAATAAATAAATAAATAAATAAATAAATAAGTTTGTTCACCCCCTCAAAAAAATGTAACAGGTTAGTGAGGCAAGATCTTCCCTTACAGAACCCACGCTGAGTCTTCCTCAATAACTCATGTTCATCACTGTGCCTACTCATTCTGTCCTTGATAATGGTTTCTACCAACTTTCCCTATATTGAAGTCAGACTGACTGGCCTGTAGTTTCCCGGATCTCCTCTGGAACCCTTTTTAAAGATGGGGGTGACATTTGCTACCTTCCAGTCCTCAGGAATGGAGGCAGATTTCAATGAAAGATTATATATTTTTGTCAGAAGATCCACAAGTTCAACTTTGAGTTCTTTCAGAACTCTTGGGTGTGTGCCATCCGGACCTTGTGACTTACTAGTTTCTAATTTGTCTATTGGTTGTAGAATCCTCCTCTCTTGTCACTTCAATCTGACTCAGGTCTTTCAAAACCGCTTCCAAAATAAGTGGTTCTGGAGCAGGCAAACACTTCTCATCTTCCACAGTGAAGACGGCGGCAAAAAATGCATTCAGCTTCTCAGCCATTTCCCTATCCTCCTTCAGTAATCCTTTCAACCCTTGGTCATCCAAGGGCCCCACTGCCTCCCTGGCTAGTTTCCTGCTTCTACTATATTTGAAGAAATTTTTATTGTTGGTTTTTATGTTTTTTGCAATATGCTCCTCATAGTCCCTTTTTGCCTGCCTGATCACAGTCTTGCATTTGATTTGCCACAGCCTGTGTTCCCTTTTATTAATCTCATTTGGACTAGCTTTCCACAGCTTAAAGGAGTCCTTCTTACCCTTTACAGCTTACTTTGTTTGTTAACCATGCAGGCCTTTTCTTATACCTGTTTACGCCTTTCCTAACTTGTCGTATATATTTTATCTGAGCTTCTAGGATTGTAGTTTTAAATAGCCTCCAGGCTTCCCCAAGGGTTTTGACTGTATTTACCTTTCCTTTCAGTTTCCTCTTCACATGCCTCCTCATCTCAGAGAATTTACCCCTTTTAAAGTTAAACATGGTTGTGCTGGTCTTTTGGGGCAACTCTCTATTTATACAAATGGTGAAATCAATAACGTTATGGTCACTGCTCCCAAGCGGTATGATCACTTTTACATCTCTCACCAAGTCTTGGGCATTACTTGGGACCAAATCCAGGATCGCCCCACCCCTGGTAGATTCTGTGACCAACTGCTCCATAGCACAGTCATTGAGAGCATATAGAAACTCAATCTCTTTCTCTCGACCAGAACATATATTGACCCAATCAATCTGCAGGTTGTTAAAATCACCTATGATGACACAGTTTTTACGTCTAGCCACTATCTTTAAGCCTTCCATCATATTATAATCGTTCTCTATCTTTTGATTTGGTGGGCGATAACAAACTTCCATATTTAAATTTCCTTTTGGGCCCTCTATTTCAACCCAAAGCATTTCTAGAAGGCAATCTAATTCTTTTACCTCAGTCTTGCTGGACCGTATGCCCTCTCTGACATACAGAGCCACCCCACCTCCAACCCTTCCCTCCCTATCCTTCCGATATAACTTATATCCAGGAATCACCGTGTCCCACTGATTCTCCTCATTCCACCAAGTTTCTGAAATTCCCACAATGTCTATATTTTCTCCCAACACTAAACATTCCAACTCACCAATTTTACTTTGAACACTTTTAGCATTTGCGTACAAACATCTATAATTTCCCAGGCAAGCTAGGCCTGCCACCTTCCTCCTGCCGCCTTGAGACTCTGTCAGGCAGTCCATACTGTTTGTCACCATCTCAGTGGACAACTCTGATCCATTACCCAGTAGAAAAGTAACAGCTAACCCTTCATCTCTTTGAGGGAGTCCTCCCGAACCAGAGACATTTACTGTCCTGTTGGCTTTCCCCCAAGATTTAGCTGCTCTGCCACCTTTTTGATTTTAAGCGCCAGCAGCCTGGTTCCATCTTGGAACAAGTGGAGATCGTCTCTTTTGTACAGCTCCCGCTTATTCCAGAAAGCATCCCAGTGCCTACCAAACTTAAACCCTTCCTCCTTACACCATCGTCTCATCCACACATTGAGACTTCTAATTTGTGCCTGTTTCTCCAGCCCTGCACATGGAACAGGTAGCACTTCTGAGAAGGCTAACTTGGAGGTCCTGGCCTTAAGTCTCCTGCCTAGCAGCCTAAATTTTTCCTCCAGGACCTCACGGCTGCATTTCCCCAAATCGTTGGTGCCAACATGTACCACAACCACTGGCTCCTCCCCAGCACTGTCTATCATTCTATCTACTACACGCGTAATGTCCGCTGCCTTCGCACCAGGCAGGCAAGTCACCATACGATCAGTACACGGTTTCGCCACCCAGCTGTATACTTGCCTAAGGATTGAATCACCAACTACCAAGACCCCGCCCCCCCACTGCCCAGGGATGGTTCCTTGGCGCGAAAGGATTCCCGCATTCCCCTTATACTCACCCCGGTGCCCTGTTCCCTCTTGACCCTCATGCTCCCTGGCAGCAACAGCGCTGCCACGTTCAGAGCAGGGCTCATCTAACATGTCCCCGAGAGTCTTCTCCGAGTGCCTAACTGACTATCTCTGCTTCTCCAGGTCAGTCACCTCAGCCTCAAGGGTAGGAACTCGTTCCCTGAGGACCAGGAGCTCCTTGCATCGAGAACACACCCAGGACTTCTGTCCTGTGGGCAGATAGTCATACATGTGACACTCAGTGCAAAACACTGGAAAGCCCCCCCCCCCCCGCTGGCATTCTACCTTCATGATAGCTTTTTAAAAATATACAGTCCACTTTTAAACCCTGTTTGTTTATTTGGCTCCCCGTGTGGAGAGTCTACTTACCTTATTGGGAACACAAGGAATCTGGGTTCCTGGTCCTTACAGAGCCCCCAGGCTAAGAGCCACAGGCCAAGAGCCCTTTAGTTCTCGCTGTCTGGCAAGGCACAGCTTAATAATGCAAAGAGGTTGGGGAACACAGCCACTCCTAATCAATCAGCAACCATCACCTTCACCTTCAGCCCTTCACACAAACTCAGAAGTTTTCAGCAACTTCCCCAGCTGCTGAGCCACAAACCTCACCCTTTGTATCACTTCTCTGCTCTATCCCAGAGCTTGTGTTCGCATAATGTAAATGTTGACCTCAGACATGATTCTTAAGAAGGCAAAATAGTGTACAGACAGATCCAAATGTGCCAGTGTGCCAAATGTCCATGGGATCTTAGTACAGCGTATTGCTCAATACTTCTGTAGCTTTATAGATATTAAAACTACAAATAAGTGTTGTAAAAACTTTAAAACTGTCATGGGATTCTTGTGTTTGTTTTGAGGAATGAGAAAATAGTATAAATTTACTCTGCAGGGTAGTCCTAAAAAGTAAATAAAATAAATAGAAAGTACCTAAATACGTAAAAAGTACAGAAGAAAGGCACTGCTGGTCCGACCACTGGGCCATTTTGTCCAGTATCATGTTTTACACAACAGCTGGCCAGTCGTTTTGAAGGGCCAACAAATAGGGCCTCTCAGTGATGGTATTCAGAGGTTTGCTGCCTGTGTAGCTGGGAGCTCCCTTCAGTCACCATAGCTAGTAGTCACTGAAGGACCTATCCTCCATGAATCTGTCTAACCCCCATTTAAATTATCTGTGCTTGTGACTTCACTACTTCCACTGGCAGGGAATTCCCCAATTTGTTTACTTGTAGAGTAAAGAAATGTCCTGTACCTATTGCCCATCAACTTCATTAGGTGCCCCTGAGTTCTAGTTTTGTGGGAGAGGGAGAAAAAACTTCCTCTATACACTTCTCCATCGGAGAGTAGGTAGGTCTTATTTCACAAAATGTGCAAGAGCCTCTGTCATAGAATGATTAATCTGTTGCTCTCCCTCCCTCCTAGTAAATCTCCAGGTAGGAGACAATAGTTCAGATGTGCACTAAGAGGAGGAGCCCCGTGGTGCAGAGTGGTAAGCTGCAGTACTGCAGTCCCAAGTTCTGCTCATGACCTAAGGTCGATCCCAGTGGAAGCTGGGTTAAGGTAGCCAGCTCAAGGTTGACTCAGCCTTTCATCCTTCTGAGGTCAGTAAAAAGAGTACCCAGCTTGCTGGGGGTAAAGTGTAGATGACTGGGGAAGGCAATGGCAAACCACCCCATAAAAAGTCTGCCGTGAAAATGTTGTGATGCGACGTCATCCCAGAGGTGGCAACGACTGGTGCTTGCACAGGGGGCTGCCTTTACCTGTTTAAGAGAACACAACTGAGGGAAATTGTATTGTTGGTCTACCATGGTTGGATAGAATTGAGTTGCCTATCAGACAGAACTGTTGATTTTACCTCCTTCAAAATTTAGAAGCAAAATTCTGATTTAATTTATCTACCATTAGTTACTGCTCCTCAGATTAAGGGTACATCTGCCATACAGCCATAACCTTCCACCCTAGCCATCTGTTGTGCTGATTCTAGTAAAATTACAGAGGTGATGGTGGTTTTTTAAGGTTTATTAATGAGATGTAACCCTCTGAAGATGTGCAGGAAAATATTATAAATATTACAAATGTGTCTTTATTGCAAAGGTTAGAAAGCTGAAAGTGTTTTGGTATCATGTCATATTTTAATGAGAAATGGTGATAGTAAAAATTGAATCATACTAGTCAGAATTTTCACAGCTTACAGTGTGAAATAAAAATATTTTAATACAAAATCTTTTAGCAACAACACATTGTACTTCAGAGATACTTAATACTTCATTTCTTATATTTCAAATTTTTATTAAGTTTGGATATAAAAAGGACAAATAATGTGGGAATACAGAGCCAAAAAAAAAGGAAGAAAAGGGGGGGGGCAAGATAGAAAAACAATAGACTGAAAAAAGCAGCAAATATATCAGTTACATTTCTACCTCAAAGCATAATACCAAATTCTTTCTACCTGCAAGTCTTTGAATTTTAACCCAATATAACCATTAAATTCTACAGTCTTATTATTTCATTATATACTTTTTACTATTCTGTTGCTTATGATATAAATTCAAGCTATTCATCTTCAGTACATACAAACGAGAAAAGCAGGGAAAAAAACCAACCATGCGATAGAACTAACCGGTTAACTTTAGTAATATTAAAAATAAGAGATAATTAGTTAATTTGACAATGTTGAGAGTAAACATAAGCAGAAAAGATACAATTTCTTTATCCTTAATACTAACAATTATTTCTAGCAGAAGAGCAAGAAGGAAAACAGAAAACACAATACTTTGTCTATTTCAATATAAACAGATTCTCAAATCAAAAATATCTGGAGCAGATTTTTAAAAATATAAAATATCTATATTATCTACCTTACTATAAATTGACCCAAATTACTTGTTTGTCTGCTTTGAGTATTTAAGATCTTTAAGATTCTTTAAAAACTTTGGGAGATTATAACTCTTATTTTCATACTACTCTAAGAAAAATAAGTTAGATAAGCAATAACAGCCTCATCTCCCACACTTATTTATTTTTGCCTATGGAAGAAATCATACAATTTCTATAACCCACTCTCTATTAAATTGCTCTATTTAACTTTAAAAATATACAATCCATAGATGAAAATAACGAACAGAAGAGAAACATCCAGATTCTAAAAGTCTTGCTTGCCATTTCAGAGTTGCACGCCAGTTTCCTTTTATTAATTCAATGTTGACCAATTACGTAAAAGAGAAGCAGTTTATAATCCCTTCTTTTTGAAAGTTTTCCAAGTCTTGATCTTCTTGATGAAGTCTGCCTCTTCTCCCTTTGACATATTCATCCATTTTCCTAAAAGTGATGAGACCTCCATACCATCACTTCCTCCTGTAAAAACTTTAATCACTCTTGATTTCCGCCTCCTCTTTGTAACTGCGTACAATGTCTCCATTTTGATTTCTTTCGGCTCCTTTCCCAATGGATTTTTATCCACTTCTCTCAACTTCGTAGACATCGCTGAAGTCTCTTTACCATTTCAATCATGTAAATTTTCAGTTTTGTTGTATTCCAAAATAAGTTTCCACCCTGTTTTGTATCAACTCTGTCAGCAGACCGATTTCCTGCTTTGAGGGTATGGTAACCATAACATCTTTTTAATCAAGTTGCAGTGCCATGTTCTCCACAGTATAACTCAGTCTAATAATCAAAGTTAAAAAATAACTCAAAGTCCCAGATAGTCTATCTTTCTAAATCTCCAGCCGTGTGCTTTTCTCTTACATTCCAGTTGTAATCATTTCAGTCCCGATCAAGTATCAAATGCTTTTTTCAGACCGTATTGTAATAAAATAATGCTCTCATTGTAGCTTGTTGAATTGTAAACCAAATCTGTTCCAATATCTATATTCAGTTTAAATTATTGAGAATTCTTAAGGTTGTTCTTTGTCTTTTTGAAGCCTCCCTTGTAGGGAAGGGGGGGGAATATCCTCCTCTTCCCCTTTTTTTTAACAGTTCCAATTGGCGTTATAGAAGAAGATCCATTAGTCGGTAGTATTAAAAAAACAGGCTTACTTGCATGGTAGTATTTCAGTGATTAAGGTAGAAGTATGATGTATTAAAAGCTTGTTAAAAGAAGAAAGCAGTCGGGCATTCACCTCTTGCTGCCATCATGGCGACCATGGTGGCAGAGCACTGGAGTGGACAGGAGGAACAGGGACCAGCTGCCACTGTTTCCCTGGCTCCTGTAAAGCCCCTTGCTGTCAGGAGACTCCTCCAGGGTCCCCCTTGAGATGCCACAGCCGTGGCATCCCTTTTACCACCTGGTTCAGGGGGCCGCTGAAGGCGAGCTCCACAGACCTCACCTGAGCTCGAGATGCCAAAACCCAGAAACATCTTATATTCTTTATAGTGCAGAGTTACACTCTTTCAAGCCCTCAGTGGACATTGAAAGGGCGTAACACTACTTAGGATTGCATGGCTGGTGGACTAAGGGGAAAAATTGTCTCACAAGGTCAGTTATTGTACCATTAAGCTATTACCTATAGTTAATATCTGACCTGTTAGCTATTTGGAATTTTTGCTGTTTTTTCCATCAAACCTGCTGGCTAATCATGAAATGTTTTTCTTATCAAGGCACATAGCAGTTTGGGGGTGGCATTTACAAAGGGAAAGTAGTAGACTAACTGCTGTCTTCATGTACTGAGTCAATTTGGTTCACACCACAACTGCAATTTATTGACATTTAAAGAGATTAAAAATCTGATAATGAATTTCCAAAATGTCATTTAGTTATGTCCTAAATCCATTTGATTCTAAAAATACTTCCAGGTAAGTAGTTTAGGATTGCAGTTGCAGTCAGCAGGCCTCTTGCTCCATTAAATTTGATAAAACACATTCTGAATGTAGCCTGCTAAATTTCCTGATTTCAGGATTCAATAAGTATTCTGATTCAATAAATCCAGTTGCAGGTTGCTTGTTTGGAATGGGAGTTGGATTTGGAATGGAAATTGCACCGATTTGTGTCTTTTTCAGTATCTCTTTTAGGGATCTGGGGTCTGGAGTATTCTGCAACTTTCATTGCATTCTAAACAGAATTACACTGTTCTAAGGTCTCTAACTTCAGTAGGCTTACAGTGGTATAACTCTGTTTAGGATTGCACTCTTTGTGCTCTAAATAAACGATTAGCACTTGTAGTTAATAGAGTTTACCATTTCACTTAGCCAGCGGTTCCTATCACTGCTGCTGCTTTCAGAGCCAAATGAGTGTAGGGCAAAATGTATTAATTTACATTAGTGCTAATTAAGAGAACTTGGTGTGTACTAGCATTTACTTACTGTATGAGGATATACTTACAAAGAAATGTGTCAGTTACCGCTTCCTGTGTTGACAGAAATCTCGTTCTCATGGTCTTGGCTTTATCACTGCAGATCAGGCTCATGCAATTGAATGTTCCTTCATACAAATCTTTCCATAGAGAAAACTAGATGTTGAAGACAAGGATTCTGATCAGACACAGGAGTACCTCAGTTGAAGTAGGATCAAGGTTAAGATGGAATATGCATAAAAACATCCCAAGTGCCTCTGGGCTTTGGTCTGATTATCCCTTTACTTCTGGGACCTTGGGGACGAATACATACAAACAGATTGCTTGCACTCCTTATCAGATATGAAAGATACACATGCATTGAAGCAGGATTGTATCAAAATCCACCACACTCTTGAGAAGCGACATCCAAATGGTTTACTCCTTTAGAGACACTATTTTTTTTCTAAAGAGATATATACCTAATGTCATCCTTGAATTACCATCTCTCTTGATGCAGTATGAATGCGTTTCCAAGTGCAAAATGTACAGTGAGAATCTGACTTCTATTCCCTAATTGCAAGCTGCAAGAGTGATTAAAATGTCTTTGTGGTACAGTTTGATCAGCAACAGAAACAAAAAACCTCTTTCTCTCTCCCCTTTTCAGGCACGACTGAACTGTAAACACTGTGGGAAACCTGTTATAGATGTACGTATTGGGATGCAGTATTTCTCAGAATACAGCAACGTTCAACAGTGTCCACACTGTGGAAACTTGGACTACCATTTTGTGAAGCCATTCTCTTCGTTTAAAGTTTTGGAGGCTTATTGACAAAAGCTTTGCCATAGTAATAGCTATTTTATGAGTATTGTTTCTTTATTTTACATATCTTTTATAAGATCTGTTCTGTGATGGGAGAGGGAAAAACCCTAATTTCTAACTGAAAGGAAGTGCAGCAGCTTTGTATGTTTGTGTACATGTGTTCCTATGTAGATGCGTGTCATTAAGACCATGGTCCTCTTGCCGCAGTTTCAGTGAAGGGTGGGGGTTGAGGCCAACCAACATTTGCCGAAGCAATATATTTTTTTAAAAAATCCATTCTGTCTTTGTTTAAAAACTTATTTAGGACAGAGAAGCTGCAAGGTATGGAGAACCTATGGTCAAACTAATACCTGATTTTAAAATAGAAAATATCATGGGGAGAGGAGAACTCTTCATAAATGTCTTAGAACAGTCAGATGGGATCCCTTGCAGCTGTCTGTCCAGATAGATGGCGTCTTAGTGGAATGCAGTGATTGGCTCCCCACTTAAGAGCATTCATCCTTGTCTTTACTCTTGATTCACAGAAGTTGATTCCACAGTTTAGTATAATGTAGAGGATAGTAAGGGGATGAGATGTTCTAAAGGTTGGAATTTGGAGTGATCTGTCCGGTGTCCGATCCACAAGCTGGTCTTACAGTTCACGATGACAACCTCTCTATGCATTTGGGTTTGCAATGCTTGGATGAGGTAAGTGATCAGACTGAATGGTTGTAAGTGCCGGCAGTTCTGTTGACATTGCTATTTTTCAGCAAGCCTCTGTGTTTGGCCTCCCTTGTATGATAGCCTCCAAGTTGTTGTTCCGCAATGAATTTGCCATTGTCATCACTTGGGAGCAAGGTCAGGTCTTGGTAGTATAAGTAGTAGTAGCAAATATACTTTGAGAGTCTGTTAAGGTAAACCTAACCATCATGACAAATGAATGTAATGCTATGTCGGAAAATGCACTGTTTTTTTCTTTCTTAAAAAAACCCCCTTATTTTTGCATAGCGTCTTCCTGGAATATATATTTGATAATTAGAACTACCCTCACTGACAGATCATACTGTTTCCGCTAATATTTTAATCCTAGCAGGACAGCTGCTTTTACCAAAACAAGCTTGAGAACTTACAACTGTGTTATTTCAGATGCTTTGTAGATGTTGTTGATGCTCAGAAGGACCATGTAGCTAATTTCAGACCAGCTGTTCAAGGGTGTCTGAATTGGAGCACCTCTGTTGCAGCCCTTTGTGTTTGGATGACCCTTATCTCTCATTGCTGTTGCAGTAAGCAATGGGCAAAGCAAATGGATTATGTTTCAAGTGGCTACCTAGGGTGAATAGATTTACCTGTTGGTTGGAATGTCACCATGTCACTTGCAAAATGGGAGAGATAATTCCTTTATCATGTGAGTACTAGTCTAGAATAGAAACCTTTAATAAAACTTGTAGCTGGAGCTTTCATCATGGAGTCAACCCCAGATATGTCAGCTGTTCAAAAGTAGTAGGAATATCACCCCTCTCCAAAAGCTTGCTGATTCAAGCAAACTCTGTGCACATGTGTGTAGACTCTTTCATAAACTGGCCTAATAGATTCAATGCTAATGCCTTAGAATGGCTGATTAAAGGGATGGACTGGAATCCAAGGGACTTTTTGCATTTATGGAAAAGTTGTCTTAATCCAGTGGATTTGCAAAACTCCTTTCCTTTTAATGCCGCATTGCGTCCTGCTTTTGAAGTTCCCAGGCTTTCAAGGTAGTTTGCTGTACAGCATGAGGGATTATGAGGGCTGCTGTGCAGACTAAAAGGGGGAGAATTCCTCTTGATTTCATGAAGGTAGTTAAATGTAAAGTGGTGCTTTTTTGGACCTAGTTAATCTTCAAGAAAGCTGTGAGTTATTTTAAAGCAGTTGACTCCTCCTGGCCTGTACATGTTTTGAAATGGCACTTTTAACTTGGGGTTGATAGACTAAAAATGACTGAAGAGGTTGAATTTTGAGCCCCTTAGAAATTTAAGATCTTTTTTGTTGTTATTGTTTGGATATAGTTTCCATCCATACCAATATTTACATGTATGAAACTAAAAACTGGGGGACACACCATACTATCTTGGTAGACCTAAGCATATTCCAACACCGATCCCTCGGCATTAGGAGATGAGAAATCTCTCTGGACAGTGATTTCAGTTTTGGGAACTACAGCCATTAAAATGAACCTTTGAGGGAATGCTTAAAATGATTTTCTATAGACTAAACTAGGGCACTGGACACAAGCCACATTGAAATTATTAGATTTAATTGCCCATAGCTCTCTGCTGGATCATGCTCACTGTATAGTTTGGCAAAACATCATTTGCTAAAAAGGGAATACTCCGTTGTACTGATTGCAAGTATGGCTCCAAAATGAATTGTACATTCCCAAAAGAATGCAAAAAACAATAACACAGAAGTCATAATAAACTTAATGTTCAGTGTTACAACAAAGCCCCATCCTTGCAAGATCTTTAACTGCTTGCTACACTTATAAAGAACCATGCGTTTGCAATAAAAATACAGCTGCTTAGAATTTTATCATTTAAACTTCTAAAGTACTTTTTAAAAAAGTTCAAAACAGGTCACTTTTGCATTCAGCTATATATTTAGTTGTGTTCAGCTGAACTAGGTATTTATGCAGAAGCATTTTTAGGTTCCCTTGATCTAATAATTTGCATACTTTGCACAATTCAGCATTGTGCATGAATTTCAAATCATGTTGCACTCACATTTTTACACAGGAGAAGAGAAGCTCTGGGAAATTTTGGATTTGTATTTTTCACTGCGGTCTGCAGTTCTTTCTGGGTTTGCTTCTCTATTAAGGTGCTCCTCTTAAGCACTTGTGTGTTTAACATTAGTGTAAGTTCACATGTATCTATGGTGCATGCTTACTGCCATTCACTGCAGATGCTCTCCCCTTCTGGGCTATTAGTCAAGGCTATTCGTACAGTCAAGCAAACATCTTCCTAGGAATGCCATGAGAACTGGTAGCCAAGCTTGCCCCCTCATACTTCAAAGCAGACCTTGGGTCTTGTTGTTGTTGCCATCTGCACACTTGTGTTGTTGAAGGGTTGGCACCAGATTTAGCTGTGGGGCCTCTAGAAGCTAAGCCTTTAAAGTAACTTAAACCCTGAACAGTTACATTCTTCTAAGTCCATTGGGTTTAGGACGTCTGCTTAGAATTTCACTGTAAATAAGGGTAGCAGAAGTGTTCTCTGCTTCTCAAGCTACAAATGTCAATTGTGAGCGAGGTTCAGGATGGGGTTGAGGTATTAATGCTTGAGTTTATGTTGCCTTTATTAAAAAGCATATGTGGATATGGCTGAAAATTTAAAAATTGACAGGGCTGAAGGAAGTGGAGAAATCCTACTGATGTGGAGCTCTATATATGCCCTGGAGCTGTCACATTATAGCCTGTGAGTTGGAGTGTTTATGTAAAAGCCAGGATATCTCTGCATAATTATGTTGTATATCTGCATATAAAGAGTATTAGCAGAGTGACATCCAGTGCTTCTTAAAGGACACATTATAAAAAGATAGAGACCTAACCAAGAGTATTATACAACAAAGGGTATTAAAAATTTTCTGCAAAAAAAGTATGTATGGGCTTTGTGTGCAACAGATATGGAAATAACATTGCACCTAAAGTACTCCATTATTGTCTAGAGAAAATATATATTGCAGTTATTTAAATTCATTTTTCATTATATTGATTTTTTTAAAAACGTATGTAGCATTCTATTGTGTTAGCATCAAAAGAATTTTTTTTTGCTTTGAAATTAGCTGAACTGTGAAACATAAATGGGTCTTCAAAGAAAATTACCCTTGATCTGAACCTGTTTGAATTCAACTGACTTTCAAATTACATCACTTCATGTAATACTTAGGCAGGGGAGCCCAGCTAGTAGCCTGCAAACTGCATCCAGATTGAGCATCTGGCATGATATAGCTTCTTATCTCTGTCTTCACTCATCTCATTTCCTGATTGAAAAAAGAGACCTGCCAGGTGAGGAGCCTGTCATTTGCATGCTACCTTTGGCCTCAGCAGTGCTGCTTCCTGAGCATTTTTTGTTCAGGAAGCAATTCCATTAAGGCGGAGTTATGTACTGCATCGCAAGACTTCTATGAAAAATAGTTACTCCGTAATTTATAGGATTCAGAGGCCCGTGGGCTTATCTCTAATTTTCCGGGTGTGATGGTTATATGCATATTCTTTAGCTTGGAGGCATGGTCTTATTCTAGCCAAGCTGCTTCGGAATTGATGTAGTTTATAGGGAAGATCCAAAGCATCATAATATGGGCAGTGCTGGTGCCTGAGCCAGATCTCTGTTCCAGAAGTCTTTCTGCTCTCCTATTTATTTGTGTAGTAGAAGACAACAGAAGTTTCCATTTCTCTTACATACCTTTTTCTACAGACACTATGATGCTTTTATTTATTGAGGCATTTGTGTAGAAACATTTAAAGATAATGGGAAGACAGAAAATTGAACTTTTTACACACACCCCTCCTAACAAAATGGAATGGAACTTTATTCTGTCTGCTAAAAGGTATATTTAAAATGCAGGTAGAAAAAAAAGTTTTAAACTGTGAGCTTTGGGGAACCTGAATTAGTGGAGTTCAGAAATTTGGATTCCTCTAGGATTGTATTTTGTACCCATAGCCCCACATGGAATTTAAACCATTTAAAAACCTGTTTGCAGGATTGGGATGTTGATAACTAACATCTAAATGTGTGGAGTTCTGAGAGAGCAAGGTTTGAGGCAACATGTGATTCTGTCAGTGTGTTCTATTGATAGGAAGACATGTACTAAGTTTATTTTCATTTATCTCTGATTTTATTGTACGAGGTATTCAAGGGCAAAGTGTTGTGAGGTTATGTTTGAAGCCTGCCCCACTACGTTTGTCAGAAAAAGCCTTTTATGAAAAAAAAGAAAAAAAGGGTTGGATTGCACTTTCGCAGAAGAGAGAATATGTACATAGCAAATGAATGTTGATGAAATTTAAAATAATTGGTTATGATGCCATTTTTGTGTGGTGTTTTTGGTTGTGATTTATCTGTATTAAAATAATTGAGATCATTGTGTCTGTGGTTATTTCAAATTAAGAATAAAGTCTTATTACAGTGCTTATGCAGTATCTTTTGGGAAAACTGAAGGTCTAGTATTTCCGTCTCTTTCTGCTTATTTTTCTTATTGTTAATGTTTTACTTATATCATCCAAGAGCTTGGGATAGTTCTTTCCCATTTTATCATCATAATGACTCTGTGAAATAGATTAGGCTGGGAGAGAAGCACAGGCTCAGAGTTATGCAACATTGAGTAAGTGATGATTTGTTCATATAAATTACTGGGCTGGGAGCAAGTTCCTCAGAATTCAGTCACAAACTGGAGCATTTGCTGTGGTAGCCAGCTGTGCTCCCTCTACGCTGAGTTAGTGTGAGCTAGATCACAGTTTTTTAACCTCCAGCTCACACATATTTATCTCAGCTCAGGAAAAATGGCCCTAGAGCAAACTAATTTATGCGGTAGCTCACAACTTTAAAGCCAGTAGGTCACAACTTTAATCCCAGTAGTTCACAAAGTAGAATTTTTGCTCACAAGACTGCACAGCTTAGAGGGAACATTGGTAGCCAGTGTGAATGCTCACAACTGTCATAGGCAAAACTTCAAAATTCATCTCTCTATGTTATGAATGCTCCTTAACCAGATGACTCCAGGAGTTCCCAAGGACTTACAGATTTCAGAACTTGGAATGCTCATTATTATTGGATTAGTGGTAATATTATTTGGGGATGTATGAGCTAAATGTCCTGATTTGAAGTATTGTTCAAAAATAGCTATTAGACGTGTTAGCTTTTAATTAGCTTTTTTGTCCATTTTTGTGTCAACCGATGGTATGGATAGGTCCCTACGTGGATGTGAGGACATCAAACACTATGGTCACTTCTGTCCCTTTTAGAGTACGGTTCAGCATTATGAAGTTGAAGAACATAAAGCAACTCTTTGGTATAGGGGCTACTTTCTTAAATTACTATGACTACATCCCACATATCTAATCATAAGCAATCACTGTGATTTATGTCTACTGCATTTTATAGTTAATGAAAATACAAATGGTCCTTACATGTTATATAGATAACAGAAAAATATCACAATGTTGTGATGCTGTATCAAAAAACAGAAAAGTCCCATCCTTGTGGTATTGTAGAACAGCTTCTGTAATAAGTTGTAGTAAATTGACAAAGCATTTAGATGTAAGCCCGTTTCATAATTCATCTTCCTCAGAAGCTATGAATTGCAGATCTTTGTTGTCTCCCTACAGTTACATCCCACATATCTGCATGTTCAGATTGGGGTGTTTTATCTCAGATTAATTTAAAGCTACTATGTAAAAAATGCTGATGTAATTCTAGGCTGTTGATGAAATCTGAGTGAGTTACTGAAGAAGTTAAATGTTAAAGTTTGTTTTCAAATAAGGTTTGTCTCCTGGTGATAATTGAGGCTAGTAGTGTTTCTGACAAAGTAAAATTTGGTGTATGGGAAAAAAATAACTCACTGTCTGGCCATGTGTCAAAATTCATATATAGTAGGAGAGATGAGAATGATCAAAACTAGAGCTATTTTTTGTCTTTTTTAGAGAAATAATCAAATAAGGTGTCTGAGTGTTTATATATATATATATATAAATAAACACTCAGACACCTTATATATATATATATAAAATGTTGAACAGATGCTTAACAAATTTGTATCCCAGTTCTAAATATTTGTATTAAGATTTTATTTTCATTTTGATAGCATTTGGAGAAACATGTTCATTCTGATACTTGTAAACTTGCAGAAATTAAATTTAAAAATCAGACTTTTATAATATTTTACCCCTACATCAGCTTCCATCCTTATTGGCTCCCATGGAAGCTTAATGCAGGGTTCCTCACCCTTTTTGAATCTGCAGGCATATTTGGAATTCTGACACAGGAGATAAGAGTCAACTGCTTAATGGCTGTTGCGGCTTATTTCCAGATTGAAATATTCACACAGTGAAGATCCTTGTGCTATGGTGGCAGCTCCTGCCAAAGCAACATTTTAAAAAATATCTGCAGAGTCAGCTAAATCTCAAATGGATAGTCAAAAGAAGAAGAGATTGGATTTATACCCTACCCTTCAGAACCTGAAGGAGTCTTGGAGCAGCTTACGATCTTTTTTTCCTTCCCACAACAGACACCCTGTAAGGTAGGTGGGGCTGAGAAATCTCTCCCAGAATTGCTCTAGAGCAGAACAGCTCTGAGAGAACTTGTGGCTGACCCAAGGCCACTCCAGCACTTGTATGTGGGGAATCAAACCTGGTTCTCCCATATAAAAGTCCATGCACTTAACCCCTACACCAAACTGGTTCTCAGAAAAGCCTTGCTGGGCGAAAGCCCCACTGGGCCCTGCTCACTTTCTAAAAAACACTTGGGCACCACATTGGGGACCCCTGGCATAAGAGCTGACAGCCTATGGTTTATAACCATGCACATATTATGCACTATATTATACACATATTATGCACTATATTATGCACATATTATGCACTATTTCTGCTCATGCAATACAGAGGCTAACACCTAAAATGTAGACGAGGGATATGTGGAGATTGCACAAGGTGGCTGTGTGCTGATACTAACTTGTGTTTTACAAGCCTTTGATCCTGAAAAGTCATTGAATGGCTTGTAAAGATGCTATGTGCACCTGGAGGAAATTCTACAGCTAAAGAAGCAAGCCTCATTTACATCTAGCTAGCATCTTGCTGGCCTGTTGTGTGTGAAAGCTGTGGCTGTAGATAGCATTAGTTGCATGCATAGGTGCCCTTGCACCCTACAGACAGCTTTGTTGTATTGCAGCTTCCTTGTTCCAATACTGCTTTATTCCAGTGACTTAGTATTAAAATAACACTTCCCTACCCTCTACAAAAGTGAATAGTTGTTTGTCCAAATGAGCGTGATCCCTCAATTGTGCAGTTCATGAATGCTGTAGGGCCATGCAGCTCCATGATTACAATAAACTGCCAAATGCAAGAAATCCTTGTATGTGACTGCAGATGATTGTGCATATCCACATCAGTTGTGACAGCCCAGCTCAGTGAGTACTTGGAGAGCCTTGTGCTGCGCATTTCTGTATGATGATCCTCCTGGCTGGCGTAATGACATTGAATTCCTTTCTGTTAAAGTTGGTGAGATGGAATGCCTGTGTAATGTTTGACACATTTGTGGTTGGATAAATCCATCCCCCCCAAGCAGCCTCCAACATAAATCGCTCTTCCTCTACTGGAAGAGCTACTTAAGTTGCATTAAAGGCCTTTTAGATTGAGGGAAGGCTTCATATTGGAACCATAGGTAATGTGGGATGTAAATATTTAAATCATAAGAACATAAGAGAAGCCATGTTGGATCAGGCCAACGGCCCATCAAGTCCAACACTCTGTGTCACACAGTGGCAAAAAATGTTATATACACACATACACTGTGGCTAATAGCCACTGATGGACCTCTGCTCCATATTTTTATCTAAATCAATAAAACTTTGTTCAGTAGAGTGGTAGGATAGGGGTAGGATCTACCTTAGTGATTTCCTTTTACACCCATTATCCACCCCCCTGCTTGCAAAAGAGTTTTGGGGTGCACTGTAGAAGGGTATATTCCATGCTCATGTAGCATTTGAATTACATCCAGTGTGTGTATGTGTATAATTTTTGGCCACTGTGTAACACAGTGTGTTGGACTGGGTGGGCCATTGGCCTGATTCAACATGGCTTCTCTTATGTTCTTAAGTACAGCATACAATTTATTTTTCATATTTATATCCTGCCCTCCCGCTGAAGCAGGCTCAGGGTGACTAACAACATTGCAATATCAACAATAAGAACAATCACAATAATAAATCAGTTAAAATTAAAACAGTTTACAATTTAAAATTATTAATACAATTTTGGTGCTAAATTTCATGCCATACATTCAGTGGTGATTGGACATCTATGTACTTTGGTTGAAGGCCATTCGAAATAATGTTGTTTTGCAGGCCTTGCGGAACTGGGCATGGTCCTGCAAGGTTCTAACATTGTCTGGGAGTTGGTTCCACCAGTGGGGGGCCGCAATAGAGAAGGCTCTTTCTCTAGTAGCCTTCAATCTCGCCTGCCTCGGCCCGGGGATTACTAATAGGTTTTGTGATCCAGATCTGAGTACCTTCTGGGGAATATATGGGGAGAGACGATCCCTAAGGTTGGCAGGTCCTCGGCCATATAGGGCTTTAAAGGTAATAACCAGCACCTTGTAGCGAATCCAGAATACTATTGGCAGCCGGTGCAATCTCCGCAGCCCCGGCTGTATATGGTCCTGAATGGGGAGACCCAATAGCAGCCTGGCTGCTGCATGCTTCAGCTTCCGGATTTGGGACATGGGCAGCCCCATGTAGAGGGCATTACAGTAGTCTAGTCTCGAGGTGACCGTTGCCTGAATCACTGTTGCTAAGTCACTGTGCTCTAGGAAGGGAACCAACTGTCGTGCCCGCCTAAGGTGGAAAAAGGCAGATCTCACAGTGGCTGCTATCTGGACCTCCATAGCCAATGTGGGCTCCAGTAGCACCCCCAAGCTCTTGACTTTGGGCGCCGATATCAGTGGTGCCTCATCAAAGGCTGGTAGAGGGATTTCCCTTCCCAGGCCACCGCGCCTCAGATAAAGGACTTCTGTCTTTGCTGGATTCAGCTTCAGACGACTCAACCTGAGCCACCCTGCCACGGCTTGTAGAGCCAGGGCCAGATTTTCTGGGGCGGAGGCAGGCCGGCCATCCATCAGCAGATAGAGCTGAGTGTCATCAGTGTACTGATGGCAACCCAGTCCAAATCTCTAGACAATCTGGGCAAGGGGGCGCATATAGATATTAAACAGCATCGGGGAGAGCACCGCCCCCTGAGGCACCCCACAATTAAGCAGATGCCTCTGGGATGATCGTTCCCCGATCGCCACCCTTTGTCCCCGACCACAGAGAAAAGAGGAAAGCCATTGCAAGCCAACCCCTGAATCCCCGCATCAGCAAGGTGGTGAACCAGCAACCGGTGGTTGACCATGTCGAACGCCGCCGACAGGTCCAACAACAACAGTACTGCTGACCCACCTCGATCCAGTTGTCACTAGAGATCATCCATTAAGGCAATGAGCACTGTCTCCATCCCATGGCCCAGGCGAAAGCTGGACTGGTGTGGGTCTAAAACAAAGAAAGGTCTCTCCAATGCTCATGATTTTCAGTTATTCAATTACAGGTTCACTGAAGAAATGCTTGCTCTCACTCAAATTCTGATACATGTTTGAGAGGTACAGCCCTTGAAAGCCTGTGGTTCTCCAACCAAGAAAATGAATACTAAGCCTAGTTCTTTTTCGTTTTTAAAACAGACATTCACCTTTTAAAGTGAAGGGCTTATTTTTGAATCTAAGCAGTTGCACATGCTGCTCCTTTGCAGATTGCTTGGCTGGCACATTTAATTCTGGATGGTTTAAAAGCTGTACATGCACGAGGGGCATTCATTATGTTTTCCTGCCCAACTTCCAACAATAGTGTCTGCTAACACTAGTAATGATACACCATTTTGCTGAAACCAAGAAAATTGCAGCTTTCTGACATCTGGTGTGTGACTCATATGACTTCGGCTCAAAACATAAAACATGCTTCAACTGCCTCTTCTGTTAAAGAGGGAATGCTGGTTCAGTGGGTGGGCCAGGTTCCCTGTGTGTGGGTCATTAGCTCCAGGTGGCAAGTGTTTGATACATAAAAGGGCAACTATTTTTGTTTCTATGTCAGGGATTAGAACTGACATTCAGAGGAAGCATGAATGAAGATATGTTATAACACTAACGACTGTTGTCTTTACACAGTTCCAAGAATGGTTGCACTAGATGGAAAATAACATCTCCCTTCCCCCAAGTTTATGATTACAAACTGGGCATGCACAAAAATGCAGCAATTGATGCTGAAAAGAAACAAGAGGGGTGGTGGACTTCTGAGGGTTAACCTGTCTCATAGACTAATATGCATTCCTCTGTCCAGGCATCCCTGTGTTTTATAAAAGGTGGTGGTATCATTAGTTGAGCATTGTCAGCTCTCACACCAAGCTGCAGGATTCTTGTTTGATGCCATGGTAGTTAGGCAAGTAAAAAAATTATATGTCTGTAGCAAAGACTCTTTAGAAATTTGGATCATGTAGCACCCTGGTTATGTATATAGTACTGCATAGTTAACAGCAGGTTTCTATGAGTTCTAATTCCTGACATGGAAACAAAAACAGTTGCCCTTTTATGTATGCCCTTTTATGCAACTTGGGGAAGTGTCCAGTTATAGCTGTTTTCTTTACCACTACAGGATTAATTTTGGCCCCTTTAATCGATGTCCCAGGACAGGCAGCAAGGGAGGAAATATAACTGATCAGTTCATGGGGTTAATTTTGGACCTTGTTTGGCATACATGAACTCAAGTAGAGTTTCAGGATAGATAAGCAGAGCCTTAACACCCCCCCCCCCAAAAAAAAAAACCCAACAACCCTGCAAGTCAGATAATACCCAGACTTTCCCATCCTTTGGTATCCCTTACTTATGCAAAGAACATGGTTATGTTTCTTCTATATGGTTGTTTTCTGTTCTCAAGGGCCTTTGTTACTTTCTCAACTGGAGCAGCCCCCAACAAAAGAAAGTTTTGTTAAAAAGCACTTGATGTACCCCAGTATACATCCTTGTGTCAGCTTCAGTCAGACAGACCACCTTCTCCTGGTAGTGTGCTCACCTAGGATGGTCTGCTTCATAACAATCTAGCCAGGGCTATTCTCTGTGGTAGGTTCATTTCCCGTGGGCAGGATGGGCACCTTCAGTTGCCACATTTACGAAACCATGCAAGACTATTCTGCTCCAGAGGACATTTGGTGGAGGGTGAACTGTTTTAGCTGTACTAATTCTGTATAACTGCATTTTAATTCTGCACTGGTTTGAATTGATTGGATACTTACAATGTTTTGTTAGCTGTCTTGAGTTTGCAGACATAAGGTGGGTGATTAATAGCCCAATCTAGACATAGGTGGCGGCCAGCTGTGGCATAGCTGCCGCGCTGCTAGTAGACTTCCTGAGGACTTCGGCAACCTGGAGCATGGGTAGGGGAGAGGTGTAGCTTGCCGTGAGGGAGACGGTTGCCATGGCAACTCCACTGGCGTAGGCACGGAAGGGAGACGGAGGCAGCTGGAGGGGAGGGCCAGCTCACTCTCCCCATTGGCCAGTCCTGGCGCATGAGCCGCAGCTCATGACAGTCAGGGATGGGGAGATGCGGCCCCAGAGAGGCTGATAGCCACCCCAACATGCTGCCAAACAGAGAACGGAGCCAATGATGGGCAGACCATCACAGGCAAAGGAGAGACGTCCCACCAACACGGGGAGGGAACAGGAGGGAGGCTGGGCATGCGCGCATGAGAAGCCTGGGTTGGTGGCGAGGCAGGGGTGGGGGCGAGATAGGCCTGCATGAGGCCATGGAGAAGCTGTCAATCCCCTCACACCCTCCCACTGTCAGAGACTCTGTCATTGGCAGGCAGACAAGCAGGAAGTACCAAGTGCAGGAGTTTGCTGTCATAGACAGTGGCTGGAATGTATGTCTGGGAGTGAGCAGCCCAACAGCAGACACCCTCCCAACCATAGATCCCCTGTGCTGCCCTGACGCCCCCTTCCATGTGCACGGAACACCTCCCCCAGGGGCCACAGAAATCAGAGTGCGAGTGCATCAGCCACAGAACTCTGAGTCCACTTCATCAACCCTCCCTTAGTGCCCTGCGCACAACAGCCCTTTGGGATCAGGTATGGTGTCAGCCCGGGCAGGCTGAGGGGGGGCACTCCCCTCCCTTGTCCAGCCACGCGGGGGGCAGTGTGGCGGCTCACAGACCATTCCCCCCCCAACCAAGTCTGACCACCCTCCCAGGCATTCCCTTGGAGAGGCCACTGATGGGGGGGGGGGTTGCCCAGGGAACGTGCAACAGATGCTAAGCAGGAGAGGCAACAGAGGGCACAGCTCAGACTTTATTTTTGCGGACAGAGTGCAACAGTCTCCCTGACATGCGCTGGGCAGTCTCACTGTGGGCAGGGCTCCGTTCAGAGTGATGGGCAGAAACAGCTGAGGGAGTGGGAGGCGGTGGAGCGACACACACGGAAGCCTCTGTGTTGAAGTCCCACCTGCAAAACGGAGACAAGATCAAGAGCACCTGCATGGGCGGCAGCTAGAAGAGCAGACTGCATTTCAGCCGGGCGCTCTCTTAAGGGGACAGTCTCTGACCCACCTCCCCGCATCAGGATAGCTGCCACACACACACACACACACCCTGTTTTTCCAGGGGTTGGGAATGTGGCAGAGGGCAGATCAAGGGAAGGGAGCAGGCAGCAGCACAGGGGAGTGGGGCCAGCAAATGCCCCCTGCTGGAGCCCACTGCCTGGTTCAAGTGCCAGAGATGTTCGCACACCAAGCAGTCAAGAGCGAGGGGAGGGGGAGGCTGGGGGGGGCAGTGGAACTTACCCAGCCCTGGGCGACAGTCCTCGCATGCAGAGCCTCCAGGAGCCCAGAACCTGTGGAGACCTGGAAACAAGAGCAGTTAGCCCCAGGAGAGAGACCTCTCTCCCCTCGCAAGTCAAAGATACTGTCAAAGCAACCGCGTGGTGCAAAACCCGTCACCAACATGCCTGCCTGTCCCTCACTCTCAGTCTGTATGGCCGGGAGCTCACTGGCAGAGCTTCCCGCCACACGAACCTGACCCTAACAACTAAGTTGTGTGAGTCAGAGCAGAAGTATTTCTAGGGGGGGGGCCTGATTGGGTGCCAGGAAGGGGGCTCACCAGGCCAAGGCACAAGGGGATTGGTGAGGCAATCAACTGCTCCCTAAGGGATTTGCGAGCTTCCACAGTGGCAGAGGCAACCTTTGTTTTTGGTTTCAACGAGTGCCTATGGGACATTCCGCTATTTTTGCCGGCGTGATGTTGCGCCTCCCGGGGGGGGGCGTGTCATGGGTCAAACTGCTCAGGAAGCTGCCTAAGCCTGGCCCCACCCCCAACTCCACCTGAATGCCACGCTCCACCTCACTTCCGCCCGTGCTCGGGTGCAGCCCCTTGCCCACGTAACTCCCCTCCATTGTGGTGGTGCTGGTTGTACATCGGCACACACCCTTCCTGTGCCCACGTAGCAGCTCATCTGCTCAGAAAAGACTTTCTGCCCCCCTCCCCCCCAGATTGTGCTGTAAATGTGTTAAATAAAGTATATTAAATAAGTTAGTATCCATTTTCTGTGCTTTTCTGCCTGGTTGTGTTTCATCATTCCTGTTTCCTGGCTTCATCTACTCTTCCTAGAGCTATATCTAGGTTGCTTGGGGCCTTGAGGATTTGCTGCTACCTTCCCCACTAGCATAACACATACAGCCCCGAGGTGACTGGATTCCTTGCCAATTGATGTTGCCAACAATTGCTATTGCCAGTTTTCTTGTTGTGCTTTTTTTGCTTCCTGGCAACCTCAGGTCCTCTGTTTTTTTATTTTATTTTAAAATAACACTACTCTGTTAGTGAAGCACATCGAGCTAAGTTTTTTCTGTGTGTTCTGTCTTAGCTGGTTTACTAATAAGGTGATCTTGTGTTGTTTTTAAAAAATAGTTCTCATGATTTGCTATTAACATTGCTGTTACTGGATAAGAACTAGGTGATGCTGGCCATTTTTATAGCAGCATCTGAAAATCTTTCATAATGGGGTAGGTCACTGGTTCATATAACCTCCAGTGTTGTCTCCTAAGGAAGGGAAGGTGGCATGGTAAAGTGTGAAGCTAAGCAGGGTTGGTACTTGGATGAGAAATCACCAAGGAAGGCTCTGTAGAGGAAGACAATGACAAACGACCTCTGCTTCTCAATTGTCTTTAAAGCCTCTTGCTGAGGTTGCAATAAGTTGGCTGTTACTTGATGGCATATGTATGTACTGTCTGCTCTGGCAGTAGAAATCTGAGGTACCATGCATGTCTCTTTCCTATTCCTTGGACCTCTTAACTATGGGGAGATCTGGGACAAGCCGCATGCAAATTTGTTTACTAGGCATTTCTATCTTGCCTTTCCCTTGTGGCTGAAAGCCATGGCTGTGCATGCAGTCCTGAAAACAAAACATACTCTTCCTATCATGTGAAGGTGAACTGGACTGAAGATGCATGAGAATTCTGGCATTTTGTAGTTTTGCTGGATCCATCCGTGTGCATTTTTACATGGAGCGTTAAGATGGTTTCTGAAAATGAGAGTTTTCAGTATGAGAGTATGATGAAACAGTGCAATCTTATGCAAGTTTACTCCAGTCTAAGCCCAATGAAATGAATGGGTATAGACTGGAGCAACTCTACAAAGGAATAAGAAACTTCAAAAAATGTAGCTAGATCACTTTTCATTTGCAGAGGCATTCTGCAACTTCTAGCTGTTATTATGGCCCTGTCCCCAGGCTTCAGACTTTTCAGTGTGATATGTGGGCATCATTGTGCTTATTAATGCAGATTTTCATTCATTTTACATCGCAGGTGTGTCAGCTGAATTGCAGACCACAGGTAGAGACTTGCAGTAATTAATCATCTGCTTGGCTTGTCGTATAAACTCTTCCTAGGTGTTGTGGTGGGTGGAGATACTTAAAAAAAAAAGTAAGTGATCAAAAGCCTGACACATTATAGCCTAAATATGACACATCTTTGGCATAACCTGTTTTGGAGAATTATCAATTCTCATATGCCTCAAAATGGCTTCTAAAAATTAGTCATGAGAGTATGTACTTTGCTGGACACGTTTCTGGGCAAGGTAATTGAGAGAGCAGTGGCCGAGCAGCTTCAGGGCTTTCTGGAGGACACATTGGCACTAGACCCATTCCAGACTGGTTTCCACCCTGGCCATGGGACTGAAACTGTCCTGGTCATTCTAATGGATGACCTCCATAAGCAGCTGGATTGAGGCAGGTTGGCACTGTTGTTATTGTTAGATCTTACAGCAGCGTTTGACACAGTTGACTATGCATTGTTGACTCACCGCCTCGCCGATGTGGGAATATGTGGGGTGGCCTTCCATTGGTTTTCCTTTCTGCGCAGTTGGGGACAGAGGGTGGCGCAAAGTGAGGATGTGTCCACTAGATATCCCCTTTTATGTGGGGTTCCATGAGGGGCACTCCTCTCCCCAGTGTTGTTCAATGTCTACATGCACTCCCTTGCCCAGCTGGTACGGAGCTTTGGGCTGAGATGTCATCAATAAGCAGATGATACCCAGCTATATTTGCTGTTGGGTGATTGGTTGGCTACAGTCCCACCAACTCTGGCTGAGGGTTTGGAGGCCGTGGTGGGCTGGCTAAGGAAGAGCAGGTTGAAGCTGAACCCATCAAAGATGGAGGTTCTGTGGTTGGGGGGAGCAGGGTTGGAGCTGGAGCGTAGACTGCCGACTCTTGATGGGGCACTACTAACACCAGCGCCTACCGTCAAGAACTGAGGAGTTACACTGGACACCTCAGTTTCAATGGAGGCCCAGGTCACACAAGTTGCCAAAGTGGCCATTTTTTCATCTCTGTCAAGCCCGGCAGCTGGCTCCCCTCCTATCTCGCTGGGACCTAGCCACAGTAATTCATGCAATGGTCACCTCCAGACTAGACTACTGTAACTTGCTCTATGCTGGCCTACCCTTGAGTCTGATCTGGAAGCTCCAATGAGTTCAGAATGCGGCAGTGCGAGTCCTGACAAGAACGCCACAGACGGCACATATTCTACCTGTGCTGCGCCAGCTACACTGGTTGCCAGTTAAGTACTGGGTCAGATTCAAGGTTTTGGTTATGACCTTTAAGGCCTTGAGAGGTCTGGGACCGATGTATCTACAGGACCGCCTCCTCCACTATGTCCCTGGAAGGGTGTTGTGCTCCAGTAGTTGAAATCTGCTGGTGATCCCTGGCCCGAAAAAGGTCCGGCTGTCCTCAACAAGGGCCAGGGCTTTTTCAGCCCCAACTTGGTGGAATGCTCTGCCAGAAGACATCAGGGTCCTGTGCGATCTTTTACAGTTTCACAGGGCCTGTAAGGCAGAGATGTTCCACCAAGCCTTTGCATGAGTACGGAGACGGTTGCCATCCTGGCACCTTTTCCTCTCCACCCCCTCTTGGGGGGATCCCCCACCCCTGATATGATGCAATAACTGAATAAGAGCACTTTAAAAATGCCATCAGGATTTGTAATTTTTAATGTAATTGATTATATATATATATATATATTAATGTATCTAATTTTACTGTTGTACATCGCCCTGAGCCTGGCACTGGCCAGGACAGGGCGATTCATCAAATATAATAAATAATAATAATACTTTAAAGAATACACCAAAAATGTAAACTAGTTTAGCTATCTGGATTTTACCCAAGTGAACTCTGGATTTGACCCAAGCCATTACAGCATACATAATTAAATACTGTTTAGAGAACAAGGTTAAATCCTGATAGTGAAAATGCCATTAAGTCACAAGCAACTTATGGTGACTTCCTAGGTTTTCAAGGCAAGAGATAAACAGAGATGGTTTTCATTGCTTTGACTATGACAGTGACCTGAACTTTGTTCGTGGTCTTCTAGTACTAACCAGGGCTGACCCTGCTTAGCTTCTGAGATCTAATGAGATTAGGTTACCCTGGACCATCCAGCTCAGGGCAGGATGTAAACTAGTATGGTTCAAATTTCACCTGCACCATAATATTGTTAGATTGCCTTATTCTCCATTTCCCACATCCTCTATTTACCATATGCTATGGCCATACGCTATTGGCCCATTCATTCAGGGTTATTGTTCTCATACTGGCCAATGTATGTCCTTTGGTATAGCATACAAATGCTGCATTATCTATGTGTTCTTCAGATATCCATGCCCTGCTTTACTCTGCAGTAGAGATCCAAAATGGCTTTTCAGTATCATTTCCCCCTCCTCCTTCTTATCTTTACAAAACAGCCCAATGAGATATGTTTTCTGGGACAGAGTTACGAGTCCAAGGTTACCCAGCAAGCTTCTGTGACTGACTCTCCCAGATTCTATTCTGACTCTAAATGCCATGCAATGCTCTCTGTCCATATTAAGAGGCTTAAAGCAACTTTCTCTGGGGTCTCAATAAGAATCCAAGAGTGACACAATTGTACGAATGGTAAAAAATGAACAACTGATAAAAGAGAGAACACCAGGAGAGCAAATAAAACCATTTTAGTAGAGATGGATCTTGTATTGATACAATTTTTGAAAAACTAGTATTAAGGTAACAAGATGAATTATTATCATTATCAGAATTAGGCTTAAATTCTACAGGTATTCAGTCAATCTTAAATATATGTTCAGTTATATAGGTAAAGTTATCCATCCCACCACCTAATGCAGGTTTAATGCTTGTTTTATAAAGTGGGCTTAATGAGCAATAACTGTGCTGGAATACAGCCATAAATGTTTAAATAACAGCAGTGTAGTTGGTTGATAGTATTGTTATAATAGGTAAATCAACGTACACACGTTATCAGTTTGATTTTTTGGGGAGCTACTTGTATGCAGAATATGATTGTAAACCTCATGACTGCAGTCTTCAAAGGAATAGCTACTAAAAGATAAATATTGCTACAGTTCTGAGGATTGCCAGTTTCCAACATATTTATTTGGATCAGTGTTGAATCTTGGAATTCATTGATTATTTTTTTTTAATATTTGAATATGTTATTTTTTTCTGAGCGTGGCTAATAACTTGATCCAGAAAAGTCATTGAGTGGTTCTAAAGAAATCTATGAACAAGTTCTTGCCCATTAGTAGACCTCAGAAAGCACACAAAAGGCCATTTCTTTGAAGGTGGTGTCATCTCAAAAGCTCTTTGCATATGGAAAGCTACCATGATAGGACGCAGTGATTTTAGAAGTCAAATCTATTTTCAGACATACAACTGGGAAGGAAAACAGAATTGCAGGCTGCACCTCTTGTCAAATCAACATGTCCTCCATTTCATATGCTAAATATTTTGTGAATGAGGATCCAGGCTAACACCCCAGTGCTGAGCACATTTATTTGGAATGAGGTTCCCTTGAATTTGATTGAATTAAATTGCATGAGTGTGCACTCCAACTTCAGTAAGAACTGCACAATAATCAATCTTTTCTCTGAAATGCAGCTAACTTTTGTCTGGTAACATAATTTATGTAATGGGGCAATCCTAAATGGAATTTGTCTTTATACTCATGTATCAGTACAAGTTTTTATTGGATAATATTTTTAAATTTATTTTTGTATAATATTCTCAGAAACCAACAAAAGATCACATATACTGAACAAACAATCTTCCTTGTGAACAGGGCTTTGTTTGGGCAGGAATATGCAGGAATGCAGTTCCGGCAGGCTTGGCATCAGGGGGCGTGGCCTAATATGCAAATAGGTTCCTGCTGGGCTTTTTCTACAAAAAAGCCCTGCCTGTGAACAAGGAATCACTGAATTTAACAGGGGCCAAGGTATAAGTATCTCAGGCCTATACATAGTATTGGCTGTAGGAATTCCATGGCACAAATGGCTTGAAAACTGTAGCTCAGCTTGAAGTGATAATGTTGGAAGTACATGTTAGTTCATGGTTTGAACAGATTTGTATTTGATACACAATTCCTTTTATTTTACAATTGATTCAGAAATCTTCATCATTGTTTAACCCAGGGGTGTCAAACATTCAGTTTGGGGGCCGAATCAGGCCCCCAGGGGTCTCCTATCAGGCCCCCAAGCAACTGGAGCTACAAAGCAAAACCTCTATTTTCTCCATTGACTGAGACTCCTCTCTTTGGGGAGGAAGGGGGAGAGGAATAGTTTGCTTTGCTAGGCTCTCTCAATCGCACAGCAGAACTACTGAGCCAAACCTCTCTTCCTTCAATAGACTGAGGCTTCCCACCCACCCCAGTCCCTGGGGAAGGAAGGAAAGAGCCTGAGCTTCCTTTGTCCAGTTCTCTGGATCCCATGGGAGAAATACAAAGAAAGCACCTTTAAGTCCAATGAATGCTAATGTTTTAAGCATTTTTTGTTTAAGGTGTTTTGTTTTTAAAAAAAATCTGTAATTGTGTTTGTCTGTGTCCTTTATAAAGTTTATATCTCTGCTACCTAATCTTAAATAGGTACACACATGGCCTGGCCTGACATGGCTCAGTCCAATCCGACATGGCCTGGCCCTTCAAAGTCTCATTTATGTCAGATCTGGCCTCATAACAAATGAGTTTGTCACCCCTGGTTTAACCTCTTTTATTTCCTCCACCTCACTCCCAAACACGTTACTTCTCATATTTCAAATGGCATTTGTGATGGCCTGCACTTTTTAAAGAAGCTTGGAGGTGCTGTACCAAGAACTAAAGGATTGTGAAAGGTTAATTCTTCACAAAGCTAGAGAGCCTTGAGTGAAAGACTGCTCTAAGCAATCTGATTGGTTAGCATTAGCTGAGCAAAAAAAAAAAAGTCTTGAGACAGCTGGATGCTGACAAGATTGAGTCAAGATTCCTGCTTTAAGTGAGAAGAGACATGTACTGAGACCATATGAGAATAGCCCTGAGAGAAAAAATGGTTTAGTGCTGACAGAGTCAGATTTCAGCTTTGACTGAACACAGTCTGAATTCAGCAGTACCTGAGAGCAGTTTGAACACAGACAACTGGGAAAGAGTTTGGTAAGGAAGTCTGGGTAGTAGGGAAGACTCCCATTCAAGCAAAAGGAAAGGATCGTCTAGAGAGAGAAGATTCCCTAGTCAGTTAAACAGGGAAAGTTATTTCTGAGGAGTACAGAATTCCCTGGTCTGGCGTGGTTGGAAATTGCCTGTCTGAGACCTTAAAAGTCAGTAAAAAAAACTCAAGAAGAGTACTGATGAACCAACGAGAAGGAGTTTGGGTACTCGGAAGAGGGTACCAGCCTTCTGGGCACCAATGGAGTCAGCAATTACTCAAATAAAGTGAATTAGAGTGTTTGGGAAAACACTGGAACAAGAGCCTTTCAATATAAAGATCTAAGTAACTATGTATAAATTAAGAACCTCTTATATATCAGGCTGATTAGAACAAAAATCTGTGTTTGTACTAGTTTTACCTTAGTGATTTCAACCCCTGATTTCACCTGACCTTCCCCTGCAATATTAAATAAAGTCTTTTGTTATTTTTAAAAGTGTCTCAAGTGCTGTTTTCAAGGGTTTAAGTCAAAGGGCAATCCTGTCCCTTTCCATTAGGTTCCTGGGCTGAACAATAGCCAAAATATATTTTACTGACAAGGGTGAGAAGGGGAGACGAAAACATGTTACCAGGGCTACTCAGTCAGTGAAGGGACACAGAAACAGAGGGAAAACCTAGCCTTTGAGGGAGGTAAGTGGACGGGGTGCATCATAGCATTGTCTTACATAAAACCAAACTAATATTCAAAACCTGGTAGTGGAGTTGTTTGATACTGAATGACAAGGGCTTTTAGGGCTTCTTGCTTTATCACTGCTAAAAGTTAGATGGTAGAATGGAAGATCCTGCATTTTGCTTTTCTTCAGGAAAGCACTTTGTCTTGAGTAGATGAGGCAAACTTGAAGCTCAAGACTATTAATTCAACTTGATGGTATATTAGCAAGATGACTCTCACAGTCTTGAAAGGCAAACCTCTTAATGGTTTCCAGCCCCATAATTGCTACTGTAAAAACAACTGGAGGAGAAAAATGGAAGGATAGAATTGTCAAAAGAAAGGTTCTTCTATATGTTATGCTAATCAACTCCTTCCATGTCAGCATCAGGCAACTGAAGCTCTGGATGGATTTGAGCCGGTTGCTCTTCAGTTTTTTCTTCCTGTTGCTCATCTTTTGGGACAGATGCTGTTGGCTCCACAGAAATACTTCCATTGTCTTGGTGCATGGGAGATGGTAATGTTGACTCGGGAAAGCAGAGCGGGCTGCATGCTTGTAGATCATGTGATTCTTCGTTGACTTCTTGATTGGTGTCTGTGAGTGGCATTTCCATGTGATGGGTCACTATGAAAGCTGTTGCCAGATCTTTCAAGGCATTCTCATTAGCAACAGGCAGATCCTTCAGGACAATCTCATCAGCAACTGATAACTCATCAACAGGGTCTGTAACAGAAGAGCTTAGACCAGACTCATTTCCTAGGCTATCCTCATCTACGGCCTGGTCTTCTTCCTCTTCTTTCTCCCCAGGGAATTGTGCTTCTTTTATTTTTTTATATAGTACATTTCTCTCTTCTTGAAGTGCTCTACAGAGGTTCTCTAGCCTTTGAATTTTTGCCACAAAACACTCGTATTCCTTGGCCCTCATGGATTTCTGTGACAGAGAAAGAAATGAACACATATGGATACTACTAAGATAATAATAGAACTTGATAGGCTGGGGGGCATATTACCCCCTCTCTAACCCCCCCAATTTTAAACTGCTTCACAAGTGACATCATGCCATTGGTTTGACCTCTACTGTCTAGTGTACACTTATTATCTTTGGGGCTTTAGAGAAAAGCTTTGCTGGATTAGATCGATGGTCCATCTAGTCCAGATTCCTTTCTCCTATAGTGGCCAACCAGTTCCACTGGAGGGCCAACAACAGAGCATAGAGACTTATGATGCATTCACACTACACTAAATAATGCATTTTACATCTGGATTTTTGCTATTCGCACAGAGTAAAAATCCAGATGTAAAACACATTATTTAGTGTAGTGTGAACACACCATGAGACCACCCCCTGAAGTTGCCTTCTGGCTCTGGGATTCAGAAATTTGGTGCCTCTGAATGTGGAGGTTCCCCTCAGTTGCCACAGCTAGTAGCCACTGATAGACCTATTCTCCATGAATCTGTCTAATCCCCTTTTAAAGCTGTTTATTCCTGTGGCCATCGCTACATCCTCCGTCAGTGAGTTCCACATTTTAATCACTCTGTGTCATGGTTCTCTAGAGATGTCATAGTTCTCTGGACTTCTGAAACTTTGCAATCTTCATTGCAATCTATGTAATCAGCAAAATTTTATAGAAAGTAATATTTAATATTACAGTTACGGAAGGGGGGGAACTTACTGCTATAGTAGGTATTATGACTGTCACTTCCATATTGTCATGTTCTCCATTGGTTTTGAAGACTTGCATTTGTTGGAAGCAAAAATCTTCCCCAAACCTTTTTGTAAGAGGGGAATAATATCTCTTTACCACTCTTCAGTTACCAATCGTGTAGATAAAAAGAGGGGTAAAATGTGATAGAAGGTAGCATGCATACTTGTGAGGGCTCCATAATCCTCTCAATAGTCACTGTTTCAGAGACGTGCTGTTAACATTTTTAAACCCTTGGGTTACATCTTTTGAATTAATTAATTTTGGGTGATGCTCTTAAATGACAAAATGTTCAAGAACATGTTTCTCACCTCTTCAATCATGTCCAATAAAGCTTTATTGCAATTCTCAAACCTAGATTTCCATGTAGCTGTATCTTTTTCCAACTTTTTCATCTTCTTTGTCATCTAGAGAAAGAAAATGTGCAGATCACAGCAGGAATGTCAAAAATTATCTGGAGTCATACAAGCACTTCAGCTTGCTTTCTTTAAGGCAGCAGGTATCCCAAGATAGCTCTTGAAGAGCCCACATCATATTTTAATGGTCTGGTATGGAAACACCACATAATTGACTGTGCCCAGTCGCTGCAGTGAAAAGATATTAATAATCAAGCACATGATAGCTGAATACAGCAGCAGTATGGAAAGGTAAGTGAACTGCATGAATATGAGCTGTGTCCAGATGGTACCATAAGCACTGAACACTTGGTACCATAAGCACTGAGCGCTTTACCATAAGGATCCCTTCTTCTGATTAATTGGCTCCATTGTAAATTTGTAATCTGCATGTAATGACTGTCAGCAGCTGTAGTGAAGTAAGTGAGTTTTAATGTAGGATTTGAGGCTGCCATTGGACTGCACCACTTGCTGCAAGATAAAATACACAACATGGGTTGTGGAGCAGCAGGCAGTCCTTGCTGCCATGCTTACAAGGTCCCTCTGTTCAAAATGCGATGTGTAGTACCTGTTGACTAGGGAGACAGCAACACCACACTGGCCTTGTTGCTACATTAGTATAGGACCATTTGTGAGTTGTGAATGTGGCAGCATTTCCAGTGTATGGATTCTGCTTGTTGAACTGGACTTGTTTCAGGGAGCTTATGTCTTAACAATGATGTCACAACAATCATGTTCATGTTCCTCCAGCCTCTTTGCGCTCTCTCCTCCAAATGAAATAGTTTCTTGAAGGGAGAATGCTTCAAAGGACCATCAGTAGATCATCCACATGGTTGCTGTGGCCATTTGCTTTCTTAGAAGTCATGCTATGACAATAATGGCAAAATGAATCACATCCAAGCTCACATGCATTCTGTTTGTATAATTCACAGTGCCTTCCTAAGCAGACTTACACCCTTCCATGCCACTGACTTCAAGGGACTTAGAAGACTACAACTCTGTCTAAGATTGGTCTGTTGATTGCTGTTAGTTTGACAGCATATTTCCTACTGTTGTGAGTTATGTAAGGTATGCATGCTGTTGGGCACAAACCTTGAATGCAATGGCAATTTATGTCCATTTTACACTATGCAAATGACTATTTAGTGGGAAGTGCAAAAGTAAATTATGCATTATTTTTCTTTTTGCTGCCACTACAGATTGTTGGACTAATTCAAAAGCCACTAAAGTAAATTATGCATTATTTTTCTTTTTGCTGCCACTAAAGATTGTTGGACGCATTCAAAAGCTGGCATAGAAATGGGAAGGTTATGAATGATATTTTACTGAATACAGCTCTTCATTTATAAAAAATAAAATTCAGACATACAATCTATCTCCCCTCACATACAAGGTAAAGTGATGTAGTCCAAAAGTGGCTCAAACCATGTGCTATTTCTGCCCATTTGGAAAGCCAGCTCTTCATTGCCTCGGCTCCATCTCAGCCCCTTTGAGTGTGCAAGAAATGCCTTCACCATAGGCTCTTGCCTCAGTTTTGTTGCTAAAAATTAAAGATCAAAAATGTAGGAAACATCAACATATTCTTAAACAGTAACAAAAGAGTATTGATAAAATAAGGGCAAAGGAAGCTGAAAGAAGCACAGCCTCACCCTCTACCAAAATATCAGCATCCAAAATGGGTTTTAGGGAGATGTTGTGCAACTCACTTTATCCATCTCCTGCTTGAAGCTGGCAAACACTTCATTGCTTTTTGTCAGGGTTTTCTGAAATTCCTCAAACCGTTCAGAATAGAGAGTAAGCTAAATTCACCAGGAGAAAAAAATTATCAGATCAGTTTCACAGATCCCAGGATGGCTTCATGATAAAGATACTCACAAAACCCTTCAAATAATTACTTTTATTATGTAAGAGGAAAATGCTATAACTACAAAGTTTCAGCCCTACAGAATAATTTTTGTCTGAGTCAAATCCAACAATGAACATACAGAAATAACTTATGAGTCAGATAACAGTTATAAAGTCTTTATATGGAGTGAATTAAGGTCAGTCACAGAGAAGTGACTAGAGAGATCTGAAGCTGTTTGGCAATGTGGATTGTAGGTCCAAGAATGTCTGTCTTTACTGTAGGTGACTATATAGCCAAGGGAGCAGATGCTGTTTTTTCTAGTATTTTCCTTTTATTGTGCCAGAGATAAATTTTGATTGGTTGCATCCAACTTAAATTTGGCAAAGAATAACTACTTAGGAATTGTGTATTCAAACTGCTGAAAAAATAGAATGTGAAACCACTGGGTAAAACTACTGACTGTCTTGATGTTGAAGAAGCTGAAAGTCTGATTGATTCCCCCCTCCCACACCTTCAGATTCTCCTTTGGTCAGTTTATTTCTGTGAAAGATTTCAAGGTTCTAGTCTACCCCCCTCACTTCTTTGGGGGAAATTTTCTACAAAACTATGAGGTTTCAAAGTTCCCAAGAAAATTATTGTTTAAAGTCAGTACAACTTAAGCTTCCATACATGTTTGGTAATTTTTTTCTGGGAATGCCTTCTTAATCTAAAGATGGCCACTGCTTCCTCAAGCTGAATGCAGGTGAAGCACTATGAGTTGTAGTACTGTAAGGGATAAGGGATTTTTTGACTGCTGCTTTTGTATGGTGGGACCCCAGACTTACCTTGGGCCTTGTTTGTGGGCCTGCAGGGCAAGAATAGAGGTGATGCAGCTTATCTGGGGTCTGGTGGCGTGACTGACTAATGACTGGGGAGGCCTCTGCAGCTGCCGGAAGAGGTGAGGGCCCTGCGGGACCTTGTACAGTTCCGCAGGGCCTGTAAGACGACCCTCTTCCGGCTAGCCTATACCTAGCTTGAGAATTTTAATGTAACTTGCCGGATTTCTTTTATATACAGTTGAAATATTTATTAATATTTATTGATAATCATGGTTTTATCTGTTTTTATCTGTTTAAATGCTGATCCCTTTATATGTTTAAATACTGTAATTTTGTTGGATCTATCATTGGAAGCCGCCCTGAGCCACTTGTGGGAAGGGCGGGATATAAATCCCAAACATAAATAAATAAATAAATAAATAAATAAATAAATAAATAAATAAATGCAGACAACCCAGCACCCTACTGGTCTAGACGATCAGGTGCAGCCTGAAGTGGGCAGGATGCAGGACCTAGGCTGGTGGACCTCATAGAGTGACTTTTATCCAGTTGTGATAAAAAGGACTGCCATACCACCTGGACCTCAGTCAGCATCATGGCTTTTCCCACCCACAACTCCTTTTTTGCTTTCAGTATCATGAGAGTATCTTGTTCCCCCTGTTCTGTCACAACTACATTACATAAGAACATAAGAGAAGCCATGTTGGATCAGGCCAGCGGCCCATCCAGTCCAACACTCTGTGTCACACAGTGGCAAAAAAATTACACTGTGACTAATAGCCACTGATGGACCTTTGCTCCATATTTTTATCTAAACACCTCTTGAAGGTGGCTATACTTGTGGCCGCCACCACCTCCTGTGGCAGTGAATTCCACATGTTAATCACCCTTTGGGTGAAGAAGTACTTCCTTTTATCCGTTTTAACCTGTCTGCTCAGCAATTTCATCGAATGCCCACGAGTTCTTGTATTGTGAGTGGTACCAACATGGTGCTGGATCCAATTCTGGGGAAAAGGCAGTTTGCATGTCCATTTCCCCCATATTTGGGGATCCCCTTAAGAGATGTTGGGGTGAGAGCTTATGGGGGAAAAGGCTAGCCCTGCAGCTGTCAAGGCACCCTCACAGTCAAGTGGCAGGGAAGACCACACAGTGGCTTCTGCCCAAGTGGAATCTGGCATCCTACCATCCCAGCCCCTGGGCTGGGTGGGGGTTCTTCTGCCCTAGAGGTTCCCAACTCACTGGCCGCTCTAGGCAATTTGAGAGGGAAAACTCTATGGTACAATAGATACCATAGCGTTTTTCCCAGAAGCCACAGGGGACTTGGCAATCCTACCAAGCAGGGGCTTCTTGGCTGGCAGGCAGGTTGACTGATGCCTGGATCCATTTGCTCCATTCTGCACCAAGGGTCTTATGGCTGCTGTAACCAAGAAAGTTGAAGCCATTTTCAATCCAGCAAGTTATATGTTATCTTGTATTCACTAGGGAGTGGAGGATTGACTCACCATCTCCCTGCCCTTTAGTGCTAGGACTGCAAATAAAATATGCATGTGAGAGAGTGTATAATTTTCTGCCTTATCTTAATGTTGCACAGGAGTACTCTTGTGCCCTTGCACATCAGTGGAAAGGCAAAAATAAAAGTAAATAAAGTTTGCTGCCGCATACATGATATACAGAGCAATTCTATACAGGTCTACTCAGATTCTCAATAAAGACTGATTTTGCACTTGGGCTTGTTCCGGGTGGAGAGCCCTTTTGTATCCGATGCTTCTCTCAGTTTTCGCACAAGCTGCCCCAGAGCTACGAGTTGGTGTGTCACTTTTCCGCGGCAAGTAGAAACCGTTTGTAAGAGGATCTCACTTGCTGTGGAAAAGTGGCATGCCAACTTGCAGCTCTGGGGCAGCTTGTGCAAAAACTAAGAGAAGCCTCGGGAGCAAAAGGGCTCTCCACCCAGAAAAAGCCTAGTGCAAAATCAGTCAAATCTACCATGGCACTTACTCCCAGGAAAGGATTCTTAGGATGACAGTACTAGTGGGTTTGCATGATTCAGTTATTTTCCTTTTCAAGAAATATGACATTCCAAACTAAAAACATCCCTTTGGTTTAAGAGAAGGATTAATTCTCCCATGTGCAACCCTTCCATAAAAAACATAACCTGATGCTGTCATAACTTTAATACCATGCGTGCTGTATTGACCTGTACTGCTCAAGGTAGCTACACATTCATGGAATCATAAGAGTTGGAAGGAACCTCCAGGGTCATCTAGTCCAACTCCCTGCACAATGCAGGAAACTCACAAACTCACATTTTCTTGCTTTGATACATCAAGCTGTCTTCCCCAGTCCTTGGGAGTGCAACACTGAACATGGGCTCAGTGCTCTATAAATGCTGACTTGGAATTTGGTTTCCTGTTGACAGAGAACACCCACTGGAAGGAACAGGTGTCACAGTAAAGCAATTTATACTTAAAATCCCCAAAATGTGAAAAAACCCCAAGGGAAACTAGCTCTTTGGATTCAAAGTTGTATGGGAGCAAAGAATGTTAGACAGTAGAGTATCTTTGCATGGCTCCCATGACACAAAAATTAAGATGGCAACCTTTGCTTACAATTGAAGAATTGAAGAGTGAGTGATTTTGCAAGTACCTCAACTCTTTTCTTAAACTGAAGGATTTAATTAATTTTTTTAATCATAGACGATGTGTGCATGCATAGCAGTACTTTCTGCTATTGTGTTCTATCCTGCCCCTATGTTCCAGAAAGATTCTTGATCTTCTAAGCCCCCGTTTCTTATATCTGGTTTATTCAGATGATGGCCAAGGTTTTTAGAGCAGTACTCATTAATATACACCCATATTTCTTTTGTCTCTCTGTTACCACTGTTCAAGTAGGTTAGAGCTATTCAATACCCTATTTGTGTGTGAGTTAAGTGCTGTCAAGTCGCTTCTGACTTATGGCAATCCTATGAATTGATGACCTCCAAAATGTACTATCATTAACAGCTTTGCTCAGGCCTTGTGAACTTAGGGCCATGATTTCCTTGATTGAGTCAGTCCATCTTATATTGGATTGTTCTCTTTTTCTGATGCCTTCAACTTTTCTTATCATTATTGTCTTTTCCAGTGACTCTTGACTACTCATAATCTGACTAAAGTATGATAGCTTCAGTTTGGTCATTTTAGCTTCTAGGGGGAGTTCAGGCTTGATACTTGCTTATTTATGAGAGGCAAAAGTGGGAGATCACACATCTTGACCTTTCAAGCTGCCTCAACTTCTCTGAAAAAGGGACTGTCTCCAGAATGGATTTCTAATTCCATCTGAGGGTAAACATGGCCTTCTGTGTGCACAAACAATCTAGAACAATCATGTAGCCTTTTCTTGGGTTGGTTATTTGTTGATGGTTGTTGCTTCTTTCCCTTTCCTTACTCTATTGCTTTTCATTTTGATATTCCTACTGGTTTCTTCTATCTACATTTGTCTCACATTTCCTACTTTCCAATAATACTTACCTCCATGTTCTGTTTTTGCTTTCCCTATGTATCCCCCCCTCCATTTTCCCATACAGGCTGCCTCTTTGCTGCCTTGCCCCTTCTTCCTTCAGTTTCTCTCTGAGTGCTTTTCCAGCCACTCCACCTATTACTGCTACTCTGGGATTAAGGTCCACAGTGTTGATCTAATCCTATAAACCCTTTGTATATGCAATTTAGATAACACTGTACAGGAATTCTATGTTCAGCTTGCTAGCCTGAAAAAACACTTATATGTAAGATGGATGGCTGGAGGAGGGGTTGAGGGTGGGGTTGCTGAAGAAGAAGTGGTTAGAAAATGAGGAAGAAATGCTAATTTGCTGCATAGCTGTAGTCATGCAGATCACAGAGTTCACCTTACAGCAAGACATTTTATGCAACCATCAATTTCCTTCCTGAAAAGCCCAGCTTTTATTTTCTAAAATCAGCAGGTCTCTGGTTATCAAGCTGGCTAAGCTTAAATGAGAATGGGAAATGTCTGCCCAGCAACAGATGGACAGTAGTCAGGATCAGAAACTTATCTGTTTTTATCATGACTCCCTTTCTACTAATGTTGTCAATTCCCCTCACCTCTTTTTACTGACTGACAATAAACCATAGACCCATTTCATTTTTTACTTTGCTTTGTCATAAGGACAAGAGTACCTTACCTCGAATAGGTGGCATTTTCTTAAAGTAACTGTTGTTACTCTGGATGATGAGGTGTGGATCAATGATAGAGTACATTCTAGGCATTCAGGTGGTCCCAGGGTTGATCAGGACCAAAGCAGATGACAAAGATCATGTCGTCTTTTCTTCTAAACTGATAGTTGCAGTATGGGGAGTGTGGTTTCAGACAGAGAAACTGAGGTTTTTGGCACTGACTTTTTGCTAGAACTATGCTTCTTATGCATCCCCCCCCAATAGCATCATTTGCCATTAATTGCTCTTCTGCTTTTTTGCTTTTGAGTTTTCCCTGTGTGTGTTTTCAGATCAGCTTTGCTGTGGTTGGGAGAAACTTGAGGGAAAAACCCAATATAATGCATAGGGAAAGGGAAAAACTGATGCAGTTAAGCCAAGTTACAGCAAAAACTTGATATGGAAAAGCTGTGAATGGGTTGAATCCTCTAACAGGTTCCTCCTCGCCCGTTATGGAATTATGCAATACACAGATTACTTTATAGATGGAGATCTGTGATGTTTGTCATGCCTGTTTGACTCTCATGGCCAGGTACTAGGAAAAGCTTTTCTCTCCTTGGCATCAATATTGAGGTAGAAGAACCAATGATCTTACTAGGTAGAAGCTATCTTTGTATGTTTACTTTGATGCTAAACATGGGGTATATTCCTAGGCAATGGAATTATTTATTGAAGGAAAGTGTCTATATTTGCATAATTTATTCCATTAACTATAAGGGTTTTTTTAGATTATAGAATTATGTTATGGCCTTGCTGCTAATTAAGGTCACTGGAAAGCATATGCAACTTAGGTTCTGAACTAAATGAAGGTAGAACAAGAGCTGGTGAATGTTGGGGTTAGGAAAAATGTAAGAAACTGATTGGCTGAAGGTGTAAATCAACAAACATAAGAAATGTGATGTTGCTAACAATCAATACTCAGCCCCTCCCTTATCATAAATCCTCACAAATATGTTCCCTCTGCTCTGACAGACATTACAGACATATGACAGGCATTAAAACTGCTCCATGCAAATACTCCTGCTGTTAAACAAGGTGCATGCTTCTGTTGTAAGTGTTGCATTGATATATATTAATAGGGTGACAGAAATAAACATGTGGCTACATGGACCCACATTTATGTGTCTCTTGTATTAAATATGGAAAAAAATAAAGGGCACACCATGCTATTTCCTCTTCTAATTCACCTGGGCTTGGAGAACTGTTTCTTGTTCCTTCAGCATTTTTGCCTGGAGCTTCCACTCAGCAGCTTGGGTGAGTAGCTGGGTTTGGAATAAACAATGGGAAAAATGCACTTCATTTCAATTAAAAGTCCTTCAAATTCATTGAGTTTTTATATTGTCTAGCACCATTCAAAATAACCACAGTACATCCTAAAGCAATGCAGGTTAGCTATATACATAAAAGAGCATTTCATGGGGTTTTGAAAATGCTGGAGTTTTTTCTTCCTTCTTTCCTTCATCAGAGGAAAAACAACAGAGATTAAAATGAAATCCTGTGGAGGAATTTCAAGTTGGCTGTGTTTAATGGTATGAAACAAAACTCTGAATAGCCTCAGGGCCAAGCCAGTTTTCAAGCTAGTCATTAATCTAGCAAACTGCCTAGGCTTTAGTATCGCTTAAAATTTCACCCAGGCTGTGTTGTCACATATTCCAGCTGGGACCCTGTAGAGGTCTCATGTCAAATACAAAAGGCCTCTGCCATAACCAAACAGAACTGATGAGGCAGAAATCATTTATGTGTGTAATCCATTGTGGCTTATTAATGAGTTTCTCTCTCTTTTCTTCTTGATGTCCTACAACAAACATATTTATTCCTATAGAACAATAAAAACCCAGAAGTCAGCCTGTAAGAGATACAAAACTGCAAGTGACATTCTGGACTAACAGCTGTGTGTGTGTGCGTTTTAAACATATAGCCTAAGGTAATCTTTAGAAACTAATTTGGCCAGCCAGATGCTGAAATTGGTATTTTTGTTAATAAAATATGGAGCAGAAACAAGGGAGGATTTAAAGCAGATAACAGTTCATAAAGAATACATAACTATTGAATGCAGTTTTTATACATACAGGTTAGAGTTTGTGTCTAGATTTACAAAATGTCCAAAGAGTCTTGTTAATAGTTGCCTGCTTGAGGCTAGGCTTAGTACAACCTCCGGACGGTTGTTCTCTTTGTTCTCGCCAACTTCCCTATCCAAACTAATTCTCTAATTAGTGGAAAGTAACTAATGGGGAAAGATAGTTTTAATTCTAACTTCTTATGTTTGGAAACAATTTTCATTGCTTTAGACAGGCCCTATGGGACTACAACCAAGACATGTAGATTTATTAAACATGGCCAAAGGGAAGATACCAATTGGTGAAGTCCAATGCTCATTTGCATTTCTAATGTTAGCAGATACAGCAGCAACTGTAGGGAATAAGGGGACAAGAAGAGCCTGTAAGTCATGAGACTTCCAGATGGACTGGAGTATATTAACACAGGGCTGTCACCCAATATGTGTTGTGTTCTCATCTTCCAGGTTATAGCTGTGGTACAATATATTAGAGCCAATGCAGATGTAGTGTTGGACTAGCATTCAACTTTTCTCTTGAGGTCCTTCTCTCTCTCAGCCTATCCCACCTTATAGGTTGTTTGGATAAACAGGAAGAGCTGTGCTGCCCTGGGTTCATTGTGGGAAACATGTTAAAGTTACTAAGCATTTTTCCATTCCCACACTTATAACTAGAATTGGGTGGAGCAATCACATAGCATGATGACATCAGGGTACCACTAAGTTGTACTCTGTTGTGCAACTGGAAAGAAAAAACTGAACCCAGGACTGCTTTTTAAAAATTGAAACAGTTCATACTTCTTATGGATCCAGCCTTATTCCATTGTTAGATTCAGAAGGCCAACGAACAAGCTATTCATTAATTTACAACATGAGGCAGATTTCTCCTCATTCCATGAGAGATATGAGATTTTCAAGGATTTGCTAAAGATACAGGATATCATGAAACTGCTGTAGTTATCAGGTGAATAATATGACAAAATGCTACAGGAATGGCCTAGACCTAAAACTGAAAAGCAAATTAGAGCCTTTATAGGAGTTGTGGGATATTATTGAAGGTTTGTTCCAGAGTTCAGTTCCTGTAAGCCGCTCTGAGACTTACCAAGAAGGCCTTCCCCAAGATAAAGGGAAATCCTGTAAGGGAGGGAAAAATCATCATAGATGCCTTGGTTGATTCTGGATGGGATGTGTGTATGTGTTGGGTGCATGTGTGTGTTGGAGTGGGGGCTCCTAGTGGAAATCTTTAACTGAGATCCTGTGATAAATCTTTGCAGCCCTGGGTGAGGCTTGAACTTTTCTGGTGGCTAAGTATTCTGGGATCAGCTGCCTCTCTTTCTCCCTCTCTCTATGTGTGCACGTGTGTGCACTCTCACATATAAAACCTGGAGCTGATCCTGAAATGACTGGTTCATGTTACTTCATATTCTCTCAGTTCTGATACTAAACTGAATAGAGTTTTATGAATCTTGGCCTGCCAGGGAAATTTGAGGGCTGTGTACATCATAGGATGAAGGCAGCCCAGCTTCACCAGCTAGCAGCAGCTTACAGTTGGGTAGTCAGATATTAAAATGTCTTATACCATAAAAATCCAGGAAAAACATCTAAAAGCAAGATGCATGAATCACTGGAAATGTGAGCCAAAGGATGTTTTAGTTATAAGGATAAGTGTATTACACTGTACATTAGTTTTAGTAATGTGATTCCCATTGCTTTTTCTGCACTATGCACACCAATATTTAAGTGGAGTGTGTGGTGTCTCTAGAGAAATTAGAAAGGCCACTGGGAGGCAGCAGAGCTATTCCGTTGCTGATGGCTCTTGCTTTAGCTCTTTTGAGTAAAGAACAGGTGCTTGAGATTTGCAAACAAAGTGCTAGGGAGGATTCAGAAAAATCTGGTTAGTTTACAGGTTAGTTCCTGAAAATTATGGCACACTAAAACTTTCTCATCCTAAAGACATAATAAAATAGTAGCCTGCCATTTTGATGGATGCAATCTTTGGTCCTGGATTCTAGAAATCATGATTGTAGGTTATAGTGGTTTAGACAACAAATGGAAGGAAGAATCAGAAGCTACCTTACTGTCTGTCTATATAGAATCAGAGACATTACAACACTGGCCAGTGTTTTTGTCCTTTGGAAACATTATTTTTGAATGTCTCAGAGTCCAGTAGTATAATAGGGTCAGAAGTCTATTGACTGGGATTGAGGGTTCAGATTCTTTCTTAGCCATAAAACTGAGTTTTGGGGGGCCAATCGCTTTTTTAAAGCCTCCTTGACATCATGGAGTGTTGTGAAAATAAAACTGGATAACCTCAAGTATGCCCTGAGCACCTGGGAAGAAGGACAGGTGATACATATGTGCAGTTCTTCAAGGGAGCATCTGATCCTTTAAAGCAGGAGGGGAACCACTAGTCAGCACTAGAGCATATGCCTTGATCTCAGTTCAGTCCCTGATGCCTCCCTTTGAGGGATCTCAGAAAGCATGGCTGGGAGACCCCTTGAAAAGAAGACCACAACCAGTCAGAGTAGATAATACTTGGAAAGCAGTCATATATTCACACTGCTGTGGCAAAACCAATGTGAGCCTGAGAGTGGCTGGACCAGAGACCATTGAAAGTTTCACATAAGCCTGTCTTAGCTCACCAGAGAGGCCTAATTAAAATGTCAAGTGGCTGTTTGAGTGGACCTATGCATAAAAAAATTTAAACAAGTAAGTACATATTCTTTCTCTCGCTGATGCCGCTCCTCTGCTTCTTTCATCAGTTCCTGTGACTGTTCCAGTTTGGCATCCACTAGTTTCTGCTGAAGCTCTCTGTGCTTAAATATCTTATCAAGGTGCTAGAAGAAAACAGATCAACATGCACTTTATTTTTAGATACAGCTGTTTTGGCACCTACAGAGTAATAGAAGAAAATATGTCTTTTACCACAGGACATAATGACATATATTACTAAAATTGTTTCAAAACGATTACTGAATATTAATCTTGTGTAGATGCAGTTAAAGTAGAAAACACTTGACATAGATTTAGAAATTATTTACAAATACATTTCTAACTATACTGCATTCTGCAAGCCACACAATAAACAAAGTAACAAGCCTACATTTGTGACACATGCAAATTGGTATTGCTCTGTACATTTTAATTTTTTTGCAGCTGCTATTCAAATATGTAGTGAATAGATAGATACATAACATGTGCTCTCTCTGCTGCTTTAGGGTAGCGTATGGGTACTAAGGAAAATAAGTACCCTGAAAATGCATTGAAAATCATGGCAAGAGACCCAAATCAAGTTAGCCTTTGTGCATCATGTATATTGGCAGTCACAGTGCTCTCACCTCTTCTCTGACTTCATACTGGTCTATGATGCTTTTCAGTTTCTCTGCCAGCTCTGTGTTCTCCTGGCACAGCTTCATGTTTCGTTCACTTTGCTGCTCAATCTGTGCCTGGATGTCGTTCAGTGTGCCCTGGAAGTGATTGGTGATCTCCTTCCTTTTCTCCTCTTCCTCCCTTGCCCGCTGAAGAGTCTCCTCCTGTATTGAGAGCAAACAATATAACATTAATATAAATAATTTCCAAAAAATGTGGTATTCCCTTCATTTTATGTATTTATTTTATTGGGCTTTTATCCTGCCCAATCCCAAGGCAGACTCAGGGTGGCTCACAACAATTAGGTATAAACAAACAGCATTACGTATAAACAGACAACAATAGCATATGATAAACCAAGTTAAAACAAACAACAATCAGACAATAAAGCAAACAACAATAAAAAGATGGGAATAACTAGTCCAACAATATTTCTGTGGTGTAATTCTGTGGGCATGGGAGGCCGAGATGAACTGAATGCCCATCGCCTCAACCAACAGCCTGGTGGAACAGCTCCATTTTACAGGCCCTGAAGTATTGTAACAAGTCCCACAGGGCCCTGATTTCACGTGGGAGCATGTTCCACCAGGCTGGGGCCAGGGCAGAAAAATCCCTGGCCCTGTTTGAGGCTAAGTGGATGTCTTTTGGGTCAGGGACTACTAGTAGATGTTGATCAGCCAAGCACAAGGCTCTCCAAAGCACATATGGGGAGAGATGGTCCTGTAGGTATGCTGGTCACAGGCCACATAAGGCATTAAAGGTCAATACTATAACCTTACACCAGATCCAGTACTCTATTGGCAGTCAGTCCAGTTGATGGAGCACCGGCTGAATGTGTGCCTGCATAGATGTCGCCGTCAATAAGCATGCCACTGCATTCTGCATTAGCTGCAGTTTCTGGGTCTGCTTCAAGGGCAGCCCCACATAGAGTGAGTTACAGTCAGGGCTTTTTTTGAGCAGGAATGCACAGGAACACAGTTACGGCTGGCTTGGTGTTGGGGGTGTGTCCTAATATGCAAATAAGTTCCTGTTGGGCTTTTTCAACCAAAAAGCCCTATGTGAAACAGCGGTGGTATCAGGGGGTATGACCTATTATGCAAATAAGTTCCTGCTGGGCTTTTCTACAAAAATAGCTGTGAGAAAAATACCCCTAATTCCAGAACATCGTAGTCACCCGCGCAGTTGCCAAGGTGTCTGGAGACTCAACTCACACACATCTGCCAGGAGAACGTGGGTTTTGTCTACCAAACTGGAAGGGACTTATGAATACTAACAGCCACCACGTTGCAGCAGCACTCCGTGTCTTTGGAGGAGTGCTAACCAGGAGGACAGATGGTTTCCAGTCGCTCCGTGCGATCCCCATCTCGGTCATTGTAGCGGAAGAAGTTACACTGCCAGGAGCTGTCCAAGCAAGTGTAACCACAGAATCTCTAGGGGAAGGCTAACAGCACCAGCAACTATCTTTCCGCAGCGCCAGACTCTATAACAGCGAAGCGGGAGGTTCACGTACTCAACAGATGTCACCTGTGCATAAGGCAATCAAGCTCACCCCAGGAGGGGACCCTGTCAGACTGCCTAAACTTTTGTCCCAAGGAACCCAAAATAAAGGATGGTGCCAGCAGAGGAGTAACATCTTCACCTAAAGCCAAGTATCTTTGTGTAGATCAGGTGTCACCTTAGGTAGCAATTTGGCCATCCATTGTCACCTTTTAGACACGTTTAACAGCTTTTCAATCACCCTCACCCCATTCTTTCCCTTGATGGTCATCCCGGAGCCTCCCCCTTGGCCCATTGTCACCTGGAGGTCCAATCAGGTAATCAGGACCAAGTCCTCTCATTAGCCAGGAACGGGCATCCAATCAGATGCCCCCTCCAAGCTGGCCATTAGCTACCGCACAAGTCCAGCCTTTATGGTCACTGTGGAGCCTCCCCTTTTTCTGAGGCATGCACCAGCTGACCACCTGTCATCCGCCCCTGTACCTCCCATCTCCTCAGGGCCCAGGGGAAGCCTTATAATCTCTGACCAAACTTTTTACACAATCTAACAATACCCCATTTCCACTGTCTAGATCCACCCCCGATTCCTGATCAGTTGAGGGTCCCCTCCCCCTAGTCCTCATTTTTCCGCCATTGGAGCCTTCCTTGGAGACTACGATTGGTAATTATCACCCTGTTTGTACATCCCTATGCTATCTCTATATTCTTTTCCCTGTTTTTATTAGGACTATATGTGGGTTGTATAAATTCATGACCTTGTATGTGTGTGTTCTATATTTTTCTGTAATAAAGTTTTGATGGTTTCTCTTAGTGTCCTTGGTAAATTTAAGCAATAATTTCTAGAGGTGGAATCCTGTATACATAGATTCTAGATCCTTTTCAAGCCAGGTGCCCACCTGTCAATTCCCCAACCTCTTTTGAGGGCATTTTGGCTTACATAGCCCTGAAATCTAGTCCTGGGAGGTGAGATAGTGAACCAGTTGCCTGACCAGCCAAAGATGATAAAAGGCTGATCAGGCAACAGCAGTGACCTGACCTCCAGTACTGTATTGTACTGGATCAGTGTTAGAGCAGATGCAGTGAGAAAGAGTTGCTCCAGTAGGCCACTATAACATTAAAAGGGTGCCTGTGTTTGAATCTGATGCATATGATGGTTGTATGTTGTCATTATATAGGAACAGAAAAATAATGTTAGAAAAACAAAAACCTGTCTCTTCTTACTAACACTAGAGTCTTTATTGGCTGAGCCAGTTATTTCCTGGCTATGAACATAAGACGATCCCTACAGAATCAGACCAGTAATCCATCTAGTCCAGCATCCAGTCTCACACAGTGGCCAACAACAAGGTATAGAGGCTGAGACCTCCCCTGCTGTTGCCTGCGAGCACTGGGGTTCAGAGGTTGACTGTCACTGAACAGTTCCCCTCAGTAATCATGGCTAGACGCCACTGATAGACCCATCCTGGTGATCCTGTGATGCTGAGGCAATGCAATTTGATTTTATAGCAGGTTTTATGTTTATATTTAATTTGATCTATACCCCACCCTTCCTGCCAAGGTGGGCTCAGGGCGGCTTACATCAAATCATAGTAAACTAGATTGCAGTCATAAAATCAATAGAACCATTAAACAATACAAGTGAAAAACAATCTACAGTGGGTGCTAACAAATCAGATATTACTCATATTCTCAGGATGACAATTGTTCCAGAATTCTCTTACAGTTGACTGAAGGCTTGCTGGAAGAGAGCTGTCTTACAGGCCTTGCAGAACTGAGCAAGGTCCTGCAAGGCCCTAACCTCTTCCAGCAATTGATTCCACCAGGAAGTGGCTGCCACTGAAAAGGTCCGATCCCTGGTGGTCGACAGTCTCGCCTCTTTCAGCCCGGGGATCACTAGGAGATGTTGGGATTCAGATTTTAGTACTCTCTGGGCAATGTGTGGGGACAGATGGTCCCTCAGGTAAACAGGTCCTCAGCCATATAGGGCTTTAAAGGTAATAACCAGCACCTTGTAACGAATCCGGTACACTATTGTTAGCCAGTGCAGTTCCTGCAGTGCTGGCTGTATGTGCACCCCCTTGGGCCACCCCATTAGCAGCCTAGCAGCTGCATTCTGCACTAGCTGAAGTTTCCGGGTTCACAACAAAGGCAGCCCCAAGTAGAGGGCATTGCAGTAATAATGCTTTACTTTCTGTGGTTGCCCTCAGAACAGTGATCATTTTGTCTGTTTACACTGAAAGCTCTCAGAGCTAAAATACTTTCAGCATGGAGATTGAGTCCTCTTTTGTAGGGTGAGAAGCAGTTATTTTGAAGAGCACTTGTGAGCGACCATTTTGAGCGTACTTTTGGGCCTGTGATCATGTCAGGTGGTAAGGGGTCTGGCAGGTCCAAGGGTAAGAAGCTGGCGCCTAAGACACCCAAGGCGCCTGCTAAAAGGCCCCCACCCCCCTTATCCTCGTCTGATGAGGAAGGTGATGTAGTGGTTGAGGCCAATATTATGAGTAGGTTGCGGGCTTTGGAGCAGGCATCAGGTATTCCCTCTCCAGGAGGGTTGGAAGGGGATAGGGCCTCTAGGAGAGGGCTGCAAGCTAACATACTAACCAGGCTGTCTATCCTTGAGGGCAGATCTGGTGGAGTTGTAGACCAGCACTGGATGCTGGTTCCAGTGGTACAGATGTGGGTGCTGTGTCAGCATCTGGAGCATCTGGAGTTGGATCGTCTTTGGTTCCCACTGGATTGGCAGGTAAGTCCGGGAACAATTGGCAGGCTGGTGTTGGGCGGGCGTGGCCATGGGGACCATGGGGTCCTGCTTTGATGGCCAGGCAGGGTTATCCTGCTGTGAGTCCGGGGGTGCCTGCTTCTGGGTCGGGGTCCCTGTCGAATTGGGCTTGGCCTGGCAGGCAAGGTGGCCCTTGCGGGGCTTGCCTGGGTGTGGGGCAGGTTCTCTTATGGGCGCACCTTCTCCTTATGGGATGGTGCCTTTCACATCTTTGCCCTTTGGGGATGTCGCCTTGCCGTTAGGGGATCACTTGCTTCTGGCAACTAAGGGAAAAAATCCTGAAAGGGGAGTATGTAGACATTTTTTTCTCTGCTCTTTTGGGAATTGGAGAAAAAAAGATAAGGAGGAGTTGGATGAGAAGGAGAAATTTAAAAAAGCGAAAGGTAGATAGGACTTGGGCAAATTGGCTTCCGGGCTTTTGTATTTATGCCGGGGTGATTGTCCGGGTGCAGCCTTGGCGTGCAGCTGCCCTTTTCTAATATTTGGATATAATTTATAAGGGCTACACGGCATTTAGCGGCCCTGCCTGGTTGCAGTACGATCAGGAATTTCGGATGAGGGCTGCCCTGTATCCGTCTCTTCAGTGGGACCGTATCCATCAGCAGCTGTGGCTGCAGGTCATGTCCCTGGCTAGGCCTAACTTGGGTGATTGCTCTGATAGCGGTTACCTGGTGAGCAGGTCATCTACAACATCTTTGAATTCATCAGGCTATCCCCGTGGTTCAGCAGGGCAGGTGGTTCAACCCCGCTTGCTCTGCTGGGAATTTGCATCTCTGGGAGAGTGTAGCAGGAAGGCTTGCCAGTTCAAGCACGAATGCCCCATGTGCGGTGGGTCCCACTCCTTTGACAGCTGCCCCAGAGCTCGGGGACATAAGAATGCAAAGAAGCCTGGTGGGGGTGGAGGAGCCTATCAAGCTAAGAAAGGGGCCCAGCCTGATAAGGGTAGGGCCTCTTGAGCATTGGCTGTCTAGGTACCCTCGAAGGGCAGACAGTTTGTATTTGTTAGAAGGTTTTAAAGTTGGTTTTAGGATCCCTTTTCAGGGGCCTCGAGTACCATTTATGTCTGGGAACCTTCAGTCAGTTAAGGGCTTTTTTGTGGGTCCAAAGGGGATTGGGTGTTGTGGACAGCTGCTGTCTGGCTTTATTGAGCTGGTGACGGAGCTTGGGGTCCCTTTGGCTCCTGAGAAAACAGAAGGTCCGACCCAAAAGTTGACTTTTTGGGGGATTGAGATTGATACTGTTGCGCAGCTGTCCAGGGTACCTCTTCAGAAAATAGTTGAATTGAGGGCTAGGATTTTTGCCTTTCTTCTTAGAAAGAAGGTTACCTTGCTGGAGTTGCAGCAGCTAGTGGGGCACCTCAACTTTGTGTGCAAAGTGGTTGCTCCAGGGAGGGCTTTTCTTAGAAGGCTTTGTGATGCTATGGCAGGATTACGCTTGCCTCAGCATAGAACTCGGGTTACCCGCAGCATGAGGGATGATTTGAGGGTTTGTCAGGAATTTTTGGAGTCCTTCAATGGAGTCTCCTTTTGGAGAGAGGACATGAGGCTTGAAGCTGAGCTTCAGGTAATGTCTGATGCTGCTGGGTCTTTGGGTTTTGGAGTCTATTTCCGTGGACATTGGTGTGCAGATAGTTGGCCGGACTCCTGGATACAAGTAGGTGTGAAACGAGATCTTACATTTCTCGAGTTCTTTCCCATTTTAGTCGCAGTTTGGCTGTGGGGGAAGGATATGGCCAATCACACCGTTCATTTTTGGTGTGATAATATGGCGGTAGTCCATGTCATTAATTCCCTTTCTTCCAAATCTCAGTGGGTTATGAGGTTGGTGAGGGCCTTCACTCTGCGTTGTTTTCGGCTTAATATTTTGTTTTTAGCCAAGCATGTTCCTGGGGTGAGTAACGGGGTGGCTGATGCTCTCTCTCATAAACAGACAGAGAGGTTTTGTCAGCTGGCCCCAGATGTTGACAGAGAGGCAGTGCCAATGCCCCAGGAGCTATGGCTGATTGGAGAGCTGAGGCCTGCAGAGCGATAGGTCTAGCCATTGCGCCTAGCACCAGGAAGTCTTATGAACGGGCTGTGCGGCAGTTTGAAGACTTTAGGGCTGAGGTAGGGTATAGCATTGTTTGGCCCCTCCTGGTGGAGCAGTTGCTCCATTACTGTGTTTTGCTTCGAGGTAAGGGATTGGCCATGCGATCCATTAGGGGCACCTGTCTGCATTGGCTTTTGCCAGTAAGGCGCTGGGTTATAGGGAGGAAACAGCTGATTTTCATCTTCAAAAGATGCTGGAGGGGTAGTCAAGAGAGGCTGGACCCAGGGTAGATACACGGAATCCTATGTCTCCATCGATTCTGCCGGGTTTGAAGGGGATTTGGGATGTGGTGTGTGCTTCTTCTTTTGAAGCATGTTTGTTTCATTCTGCGTCTTTAGTAGCCTTTTTTGGGGCCCTTAGAGTCAGTGAGCTGGTGGCACAGTCCAGAAATTATGTTTCTGGTAGGGCTCTGTTGTTAAGGGACCTGGAGCTATCTGTGGGTAAGGCTATCTGTGATTACTGTCCGGCTATCTGTGATTACTGTCCGTCGCTCTAAGACGGATCAGTTGCAAAAAGGTACTGTACTTGAGCTGGATAGTTGTTCAGAGCTTGAGCTTTGTCCAGTTACCACGTTGGCTGCTTATTTGGCAGTCTGGGGGCCCAAAGATGGGTTTTTGTTTTGCCATTATGATGGTAGCCTGTTGACAAAGCATCAGTTTTGGGTGGTGACGTCACAGGCTTTAGGTGAATTGGGGTTGACTGGGGTGCAGTTTGGGACCCACTCCTTTAGAATTGTGGCAGCCTTGACAGCTGCCGCTATGGGGTATCCTTCCTCCTCCATTCTGCGGTTGGGCCGTTGGCATTCATCGGCCTAAAAGTCTTACATTCGACCTTTCCTCAGCTCTTAAGTAATTTATTGTTGGATGGTTTCTGGTTCTGTTCTTGTTTAACTGTTTTTTCTCTTTAGATGCTGTTGTTCCTGGCCAGAGGAGCCGAGTTCTCATCTGTGGCCATAGCCACGTGTTTTGGGCTGCTCATCAGGCACAGAGAACTTCAGTCGGCTCTCAGCTGGGACTCAGCCAAAATGTTTGTATTGAATGGCGGGGGCGCCAGGTCTTCAGTGGCTGGGTCTGCTGCTTTTGTTATTTCAAGATAGTGTGGGTCCTCCTTCTCAGGTTTTAATCGTTCACCTGGGAGGCAATGATCTGGGGCTTTTAAAGGGCAAGGCCTTAGTTTGGCAGGCCTTTGATGATTTTCAGTATATTAGGGAGCAATGGCCTGGGACCACTATAATTTGGTCAGCCATGCTGCCCTGCCTTGTTTGGCACTGTGCTTGGGACCCTGCAGCTATTGTGAGGGCCCGGTATAAGGCTAATAAGGAGTTTAAGAAGGTGTTGGAAGGGGGGGTGGGCCACTATCTGCCCCATCTGGACATTTCGTCAACATTTCCTGACCTCTACAGAGGGGATGGGGTGCATCTCTCAGAAAAGGGTAATATGCTTTTCCTGAGAGATTTGCGGCAAGGGTTGCGGGTGGCTTTGGGCCTCCCGGTGGGCGCTAAGCCCTAAGAAGAGACTTGGCCTTAGTAGTGGCAGGTTTTTGGGGTTTAGGGCACTATGCGGCTAGGGGAGGACTGTGAAGCATCCCCCTTTTGGGGAATTAGAGGTCTGGCATGATCAACCTTGGGTTTGGTGACCTGGGGTGTGTAGAATGCAGACCGTTCTGGAGGCTCGACTAGAGGGTGCCTTCTGTCGAGATGTGTGTCTGGGTTTGGGCCCTCTGGTGCATGCCTCCCTGCTGGGCCTGCCTGGTGGGAGCTGAGTCACACAGCTCCGGCTGGGGGGCTGGGTCTCTCGCCAGCTAATGGCAGGGGAGCGGACGCGGTGACCCCTAGCCCTGGCCAGGCTGCTGGTTGGGTGCCCTTGCCGTTTATTATGATATTTAATAAAGTGGACCAATTATTATCCAATGCATTGTGTCTAACTCTTTATTCCAACCTTGGGGGGCAATCTGAGGCTTGCAGCCTGCAGCAAAGCTGCTAGGATGCTTTAGCCTTGTTTGCCTCCCTGGGAGGGTGGAGTTAGTGTTCGCCCATTTGGGCGCGCAATGTTGGGGGCGGGGTCTGGCTGTCTTAACAGCCAGATCCCTGCTCCTTGCTGTCAGTCCTGCAGATGATCGGGCCTCCCGCCTGCCCTGTTTGTTATGTAGGCGATTGCTGGTTGCTTCATTTGGGAGGCCGGGTAGGAATTTTTTATGCCCTAGCTGATTGGCAGTTGCTGGGGTGTTTTTTGCCTACCCTACATAGCAGTGCAGCGGATTGCAGATTTGGCTATCGGGAGGTGCTATTAAATAGACGGTCACTTTAGTTGGCAGGTTTTTGGGGTTTAGGGCACTATGTGGCCAGGGGAGGACTGTGAAGCATCCCCCTTTTGGGGAATTAGGGGTCTGGCATGATCTACCTTGTGGTTTGGTGACCCAGGGTGTGGAGAATGCAGACCGTCCTGGAGGCTCGTCTAGAGGGTGCCTTCTGTCGAGACGTGTGTCTGGGTTTGGGTCCTCTGGTGCGTGCCTCCCTTCTGGGCCTGCCTGGCGGGAGCTGAGTCCCACAGCTCTGGCTGGGGGGCTGGGTCTCTTGCCTGCTAACGGCTGGGAGCAGTCACGGTGATCCCTAGCCCTGGCCAGGCTGCTGGTTGGGTGCCCTTGCCATTTTTTACGATATTTAATAAAGTGGCCCAATTATTATCCAATGCATTGTGTCTGACTCTTAATTTGTCCATCAGTTGCAAAACCTCTCTCATCACCTCAATCTGACCTTGGGGGGCAATAAAAATTGTTAGTCTTAAAGGTGCTACTGGACTCTTTACATGTATTGTTGTTGTTGTTAATTAGATTTAATTAATCACCCAATGCCGGTCAAGGTTAATGAACAAAATAATGGAAGCAGTAAAAGGTAGGAAGGATTTCTTTATGGGGTAGAAGGCTAGTCTGAATAAATAAAAGGGAGCACAGGCTAAAAGGCACTATGAAGAACATACTGCTAAAGACATAAAGACCAACAATAAAATTATCTTCTAATACATTAGAAGCAGAAAACCAACCATGGAGGCAGTAGGGCCCTTGGTGACCAGTCCAAGGGGTAAATGGATTACTAAAGGGTGATAGGGAAATGGCAGAGAAGCTGAGTGCATTTTTAGCCTCTGTCTTCACTATGGAAGATAGAAGGTGTTTGTGTTAGCAGCTGCACCTCTCCTTTAGCTCAAAGCAACCTGGGGCAAGCACTACCAGGGCCTGGGCAGGCCAGGCTACTGTCCAGACATGGATGCCAGTCACATAAGATGTCTTTTCCCCACTATAAAGGCATGCATAACTTCAGCAAACAGATTATTCAGGGCTTGAGTGGAACATCTCTGGAAGACTGTTAGCAACTCAAGCAAGCAATTACTCTCAAACCTCTTTTGCATGCAAAAGATCCCTTTCCCCTCTTCCCTATCACGTAAGTGCAACTTAGTCCCTTTTTCTCAGTGCCACCTGTCCAGTCCAGACATGGATGCCTTCCTAAGTCATCAACAGGGCCATTAGTGGCCCTCAAGCCACAAAAAGTTTCCCGCTGGAAAGGACACACACCATCTCATAGCCTCAGGGCACAATTCTTCAATTAGAATCAGTCTCAGTTGTGTGTTCCTGGTACTCACCACCTACACCCCCATTTGTGGGCTTCTTTTTTATTCCTTCACCAAATGTAATGATGGCTGTTTCTCTCTAGATCTGCTGCTTCTGTGGACTTCTCCAAGAGTGGAAAATATCACCCAATTCCTAAAACACTGTTTCCCTGCTCCTCCCTGCCTTTCAAGTTAGCTCTTGAATATTGTGTGTGTTTTGCTGAAGGAACCTCTCTCTTTCCTCATTTTCCTTGTTAATAAAAATTTGAACAAATCACCTGTTTATTCTGAGTTCTCACAGGGACAATCCTCGAAAATGTTGGTGTTTCAATTCTGGTTGGCCCCTCTTGCACAGTCTCCTATGCTAATTCCCCCCAACTAATTGCAGACTGCCTCTTTGGTTAATACTTGCCCACTCCAGAACCACCAATTTCATCAAAAGTGTCAAAGGATCTGAGTCAGATTGAGGTGATGAGAGAGGAGATTCTACAACTGATGGACAAATTAAAAATTGACAAGTCACCAGGCCCAGATGGCATACTTCCACGAATTCTGAAAGAACTCAAATGGGAACTTATAGATCGCCTGACAAAAATATGCATCTATCACTAAAATCTGCCTCCATTCCCAAAGATTGGAATGTAGCTAATGTAACCTCCATTTTTTTAAAAAAAGTTCCAGAGAAGATCCAGGAAATTACAGGTCAGTCCATAATGTCAATACCGGGTAAATTGGTGGAATACATAATTAAGGATAGTAAGCATATTGATATACAAAAAGCTATTAATGAAGAATCAGCATGGATTCGACGAAGACAGAGGTCCTTTGCGTGGGGCGCGGCGCTCTGGGAAGGGAAATACCTCTCCCGGTTTTTGACGGTGCGCCGTTGAAGGCGGCGGGCCGGGTCAAGAGCCTGGGAGTCCTACTGGAGCCTTCACTATCAATGGAGGCCCAGGTAGCGGCCACTGCCAAGTCGGCATTCTTCCACCTGAAGCGGGCAAGGCAGCTGGCTCCTTTCCTGGAGCGCCGGGACCTGGCAACAGTGATCCATGCGACGGTCACCTCAAGACTAGACTACTGCAATGCCCTCTACATGGGGCTGCCTTTGTGTCGAACCCGGAAGCTGCAGCTAGTGCAGAACGCAGCGGCCAGGCTGTTATTGGGACTCCCGAAATGGGAGCATATACAGCCGGGGCTGCGTGAACTGCACTGGCTGCCAGTTACATACCGGGTCCGATACAAAGTGCTGGTTATTACCTTTAAAGCCCTATATGGCCGAGGACCTGCCTACCTGAGGGACCGTCTCTCCCCATATGAGCCCCAAAGAGCACTGAGGTCGGCAGGGAAGAACACGCTGACTATCCCTGGGCCAAAGGAGGCGAAATTACAGAGTACACGGGCACGGGCCTTCTCTGTTATAGCCCCGTGCCTTTGGAATCAACTTCCGGAGGAGGTACGGGCCCTGCGGAATTTGGACCAATTCCGCAGGGCCTGTAAGACCATCCTTTTCAAGCAGGCGTTTGTAGAACTTGATAGGATGGCTGTTTAATTACCAACTATTTATCTAGTGACCCCTGCCATAATACAAGTGTACAGATAACATCAGGAAGATCACCGCCGTTTAAACTATGGAATGATCCAGACATTTGGAACTGGTTTTAGATTGTTGTTTTAAATCAATGTATAACTTAAATGTTGTTTTAAATTACCTTATATTGTATATTTTATATTGTATAATTTTATCGAACTCTTGTCAGCCGCCCTGAGCCTGCCTAGGCGGGGAGGGCGGGATATAAATAAAAATTTATTATTATTATTATTATTATTCTGTACAGGAAGATTTTGTCTCACTAACCCATTAGAGAGGGTGAACAAACATGTGGAAAAAGGTGACCCAATAGGTGTTGTTTACCTAGACTTCCAGAAAGCTTTTGATAAAGATCCTCATCAAAGGCTCCTAAATAAACTCAGTAATCATGGTGTAAGGGGACAAGTACTCTTGTAGATTAAAAACTGGTTAATTAAAAGGAAACAGAGTGAGTATAAATGGGCAGTTTTCACAGTGGAAGGTGGTAAGCAGTGGGGTACCACAGAGCTCAGTAGTGGGTGTGGTGCTTTTAAACTTGTTCATTAATTATTTGGAGTTGGGAGTGAGCAGTGAAGTGGCTAAGTTTGTGGATGGCACTAAGTTGTTCGGAGTGGTGACAACCAGGGTGGATTGTGAGGCTCTCCAGAGGGATCTGTCGAGGTTGGGTGAGTGAGCATCAATGTGACAGATGAGGTCCAACATGGGCAAGTGCAAAGTAATGTACATTGGACCCCAAAATCCTAATTGTAAGTACACATTGATGGGGTCTGAACTGATGGAGACTGACCAGAAGAGATATCTTGGAGTTGAGGTAGATAATTCATTGAAAATGTTGACTCAGTGTGTAATGGCAATAAAAAAGGCCAAAGGTATGCTGGGGATTATTAGGAAGGGAATTGAAAACAAATCAGCCAGTATGATAATACCCCTGTATAAATTGATGTAGTGGTCTCATTTGGAATACTGTGTACAGTACTGGTCACTGCACCTCAAACAGATATTTTAGCATTGGAAACGATACAAAAAGGACAATTAAAATGGTTAAGGCCTTCCTTGTGAGAAAAGTTAAAGGAGTTAGGGCTCTTTAGCTTGGAGAAACAATGACTGAAGGGTGACATGATAGAGGTTTACAAAATTATGCATGGGACAGAGAAGGCAGAGAAAGAAGTATTTTTTCCCCTTTCTCCAAGAACTCGCGGGCAGTAGGTTTAGAACAGATAAAAGGAAGTATTTCACCCAAAGAGTAATTAACACGTAGAATACACTGCCATGGGAAATGGTGGCAACCTATGTTCCCTCTAAGCTGCAGAGTCTTGTGAGCAAAAATTCTACTTTGTGAGCTACTGGCATTAAAGTTGTGAGCTACTGCATAAATTAGTTTGCTTTGGAGCCATTTTTCCTGAGCTAAGACAACAATGTGTGAGCTGGAGGCTAAAAATCTGTGAGCTAGCTCACGCTAACTCAGCTTAGAGGGAACACTGGTGACAACTACAAGCATACATAGCTTTGAGAGGGGATTGGATACACATCCATCAGTGGCTATTAGCCATAAGGTATAGATGGAACATTATGTCTGGGGCAGTGATGCTCTGTATTCTTGGTGCTTGTGAGGCAACAGTGGGAGAGCTTCTGGCATCTGTCCCTGCTGTTGGACCTCCTGATGGCACCTAGGTTTTGGCCACTGTGTGACACAGAGTGTTGGACTAGATGGGCCATTAGCTGATCCAGCATAGCTTCTTCTGTTATGTTCTTAAGCAGGATAGCGATGAGAAAGATTTAAGGTCAAGAGTTAAAAATAAATGGGGTGGGGACATGGAAAAATTAGGTGGAGGGAGAAAGAAATGAATGAGAAAAGTGTGGAAAAGAAGCAGATGAATTAAGGAAAGAGAGTGAAAAGCTGTTTTATCTTGCTGCAACATCCTAACTACCGCATTGCAAGATCCAGTTGCGCTGGGTGTAAGGAAAGGAAGAGAGAAAGGCTGGACGATAGGAGAAAATGACCTGCAGGCTTGCAATTACTGTAACAACCATCAATGTGCTATTTCCTGTTGCTTCAATGCTGGCTTGGCTGATAGATTTAGCATGATTTGTTAGGCAAGTTTGCTTCAATCTTAGGGTGCATGCACATTACACTAAATAATGCTTTTTTGCAACTGGATTTTTACTGTGTAAGAATAGCAACAATTCAGTTGCAAAACACATTATTTAGTGTAGTGTGAATGCACCCTTAGAGAAAGATAAGTATAGCCTATAGTAGCGAGCCTTTTGCTATGCTCAGACTTCCCAGATGCAGCATGGCACTGGCTTCAAGGGCCTTCTAGCTGATTTGGACTCCCTAAATTTGTCCCCTCAATCCCCACCTATTGGCAGCTCTGGAGGTGGGGGTCTCAGGTTGAATTGATCTGAGCACTGGATAGTTATCTATTTGCAGAGTCTTTCCCACTCTATCCTTGGAAACTTATTTGTACAGAAAATGGAAAGGAAGAACATGGTGTCCATTCAGTCATGTGCAACAGAAAGCACTATAACAGCGGTCCCCAACATGGCACCAGTGAGTGATATGGCACCCACCCGCATCTTTCCTGGTGCTTGCCAAGTGTATTTAGAACATGGGCAGTGCCAGGTGGGGCTTTTGCCAGCAAGTCTTCTGATTGGCCATTGGTCATTTGATTGACTGTGGAGCTACTTTTTTTTAAAAAAAATTTGCTTTGGTGGCAGTTGCCACCACAGCACAAGGATCTTCACCATGTGACTGAAAGTAAGCTATGATAGCCATGTTTGGGCTGGCTGCACCTCCAGCAGGAGCTATTTTGTGGCAGCCATTTTGTGGCTGTGCACCACCCTATGTCAGAATTCCAAAGGTGCCTGCAGGCTCAAAATATTTGGGGCTTTAAAAAGGAAAGTATAATGTGGCTAGTATTTTGAGCACTGGTATGGCTGCTTTTTCCGTGGGATAAGTACAGCCCATGTATAGTTCAGTACACCTTTTGTCTGTTCACAATCTCGTGGTGTACCCAAAGTCTCCAAAGCAGATCTTTGCAGTGCATTTGGATGACAGTTTTCACTATGGCTGATAATCTATAGGAAAAGATGCTACATAATGTGTAGGCTTTCATTCTACAGTGGAACTGCTACTGAAGCCCAATCTCCCACTGGAATCTACAGCACAGCAGGGTCAGCTCAGTCTTGCTAATCTTCTCTGTATCGTCCCAATTTTAGTATATGTATTGCTGAAGTGAGCACAGGTCAGCTCAGTCTTCATATGGCCTGTGGGTGCCAGGCATGCTCAGCAAGTCCATCATTCAAAAGCACCTCTGATAGAAGGTTCTTGTTTGGCCCATCTACACTAAAACTTATTCAAAATAAGCGTCACAGGGATGGGTCATCCTGGAGACTACTGGGTTTTGTGTTTTTAAATGAATGCTTGGAATTCTTAACCATGTAAAAGGACCACAATTTCAAAGATTCTTCAGTTGGGAGTGACTCACCTTCAGGGTTTTATTGTGTCTTTGGAGCTCCCTACAGAGACTCTCCAGTTTGCTCCGGGCAAGGATGGCTTTGCTATGCTCACTCTGCAACTGGTCTTTTTCTTTGATAAGCTGTGCCTGCTTTTTCTGCAGACACTTCAGTTTTTTCTGTTCAGTACGATGTTCTTCCAACTATGCAATCATACAAAAAAAGAAAAAGAAAGAAAAAAACAGCAACAGTGGTTTAGTTAAAAGAAAGATAAGCTGATTTGTAAGAGAGAACATTTCATTCTTGTGTAGATAGAAGAAATATATTCAGATGGTGGAAGGTTCCTTGAATCAAAGGAAGGCTCAACTGCTAGTGGAAACGAATAATAGGATCCATTCTAATGTTTTTATAACAAAGATGCCTAAATGTTGGCATTTGCAACGCTTATTGTAGAAATAGCCCAGCAGGAACTCATTTGCATATTAGGCCACACCCCTGACATCACCATTGTTTCACACAGGGCTTTTCTTGTAGAAAACCCCCCAGCAGGAACTCATTTCCGTATTAGGCCACACCTCCTGATGCCAAGCCAGCCATAACTGTATTCCTGTGCATCCCTGCTAAAATAAAGCTCTGCTCATCTCTATGACATGAAAAGGTACACTTGCTGATCTCTGCCTATCAAGCTGTGGTAGAACCCAGTACAGGCATATGACCAGAAAAAAAATGTATTAGAACAGTCATACTTTTTAGAGCTACTGTTTGCCAACAAGGATAATGGTCAAATTGCAGCAAAACAGTGGTTTAACATTTGCTATGACATCATCATCTCGATAGAAGTATGATATCCAATTGGTCCACATGGGAGAAGGATGACAGAAAAGCCTTAAATCCAGGGCTTTTTTTTGAGCAGGAACGTATAGGAATGCAGTTCCAGCTGGTTTGGCATCAGGGGTGTGTGGCCTAATATGCAAATGAGTTCCAGCTGCGCTTTTCTTACAAAAAGTCCTGTGTGAGACAAGTGATGTCAGGGGGTGTGGCCTAATATGCAAATGAGTTCCTGCTTGCTTTTTCTATGAAGAAAAGCCCTGGTTAAGAATATTACCTGGGAGACTCCATTTAATCCAGTAATCAACTGATTTTTTTAAATTGCAGTTTTGGCTGGCTTGGTGTCAGGGTGTGTGGCTTACTATGCAAATGAGTGCATGCTGGGCTTTTTCTACAAAAAAAGCCCTGTATTATCATATGCTAATGTTTGCACATCAGCACCTGTCATGCTGAGTCATGTCCATCTTGTTCAGTATTGTCTATTCTGACTAGCAGCTGCTTGCCAGAGTCTCGGACATTAGGTCTTTCCTAACACCTGTTGCCTGAAGTCCTTTAACTGGAGTTGCCAGGGATTAACCCTTAGAAAACATGTGCTGCTGCAGGGACAGGACAGAAACTATAAAGGAAGTTGTTGACCAAAGAGATTCAAGTAGGATTATTACAATTTGACACTGAAACCACTTACCTCAGAACAAGTGGTTTAAGATTTGCAGGTGACTTTTCCATAACTTTAACAAATGTCATCTTTTGGCCCTGGAAATCAAGGATGCTTTGCCTTCACTGGCAAACTATATTTCTTCATTATGAGTGTCCCAGTTTATCTAATCCGGTTGGAAATGCATCACATACATTACAAATGTTTTGCTACGCCATAATTTTTATTTATTAAAGCATTTCTACCTCACCTTTCCTTGTGGTTCACTGTGGCTATTAATCACATCATATACTATTTATCACTTTCTAAAAGCCCCTTCCCTCCTCCATGGAAGAATTCCTGCTTGGAGAGAGGTTCTTCCCTTCATCTTCAAAACATAGCTGATAGGAAGGTTAGAATTAGAGAAAGTGAAGGGCTTGAGTTACCCAAGGAGCTTCATGGCTGGCTGGGGGGTGGGGAATTTGACTCCAGATTGCCAGTCCTAGTATAACATTCAACCACTATAGGTGCTGGCTCAGAATATTTAATTTATGTATTTAAAACACTTCAATACCACTTTCCCCTTCCAATTTAGAATCCCTGAGGTGGCAAACAATCACAAATATTAAAAATTAAACACATTAATTAAACAAAACACATGAGCAAAATAATTAAACAAAACATGTAAGCACACCAATGGGAAGGAAGATCAGTTGGAGTCCATGAGGGAAGGCTTAACAAAACTGAAGAGTAATGTAACCACAGTGTTATCAGGGCATGCACCACCATGGCAAGAATTTTTGCACAAGAATGGACACATCTGGTGCTCCAGCTGAAGCTGCTGAAAGGTGTCACTGACCATCACTGTCATCTGCTTATCCAACAGTTACAGGAGGCCAGGGTCTGGCAGCACCCCAAGTTACAAACCTGCTCCTTAAGGGAGAGAGCAACACCATTGAGAACTGTGCCAGTCCTTCTCCCCACTAATAGCATCTCCATTTTGACAGGATTAAATTTCAGTTTATTAGCCCTCCTCCATCCTAAAACAGCCCCCAGGGACTGGTTTACAGTTTTCACAGTCTCCCTGGGAACTGCTGGAAATGCAAGATAAACTGAATATCATTCACATATTGGTGACAACTCATCCCAAATCACTGGATGACCTCTCCCAAAGGCTTCATGTAGGTGCTAAAAAGTATGGGAGACAAGATGGAACTTGTGGGACCCAAAGGCCAGAGACCAAGGGCCTAGCAGCAGTCCCTCAGCACCATACTCTGAAACCTACCTTTGAGGTAGAACTGAAGCCACTACAAAACAGTGCCTCCCAGTCCTACCTAACCCAAAATGTTGATCCAGGAGGAGACCATGACTAATGGTACTGAAAGCCACTGAGACATTTAGAAGGATTAACTGGGTTGCATTTCCCCACCCCATCATCCACCAGGTCATCCACCAGGCGATTAAGGCTGTTTCAGTTCTGTAACCTGGCCTACATCCAGATTGGAAAGGATCTGTTTTATCCTGGAAACCTTCAGCTGTTCCACCACCACTTGTTCAATCACCTTGCTCAAGAATAGTATATATGAGACTAGATGACAGTTATACAAATTTCCTGGGTCCAGAGGAGATTTATTCAGGAATGGATGCACCACTACAAGTTTCAAGGCAAGGAAAACAGCACCCCCTGCCTCTCTAAAGGAGGCATTTACTACCTTCCAGACCCAGTCACATTTAAGCAAGCATGACAGCAAGGGTCACATAAGCAGATGTAAGTCTCTGACTTTCCAAAATTCACTGAAACATTCTTCCCATTTGTTATTGGGTGCTCTACCCCTACCCAAGGGTATACAGGCTCATCAGGCTCTCAAAATAGTTATGTATGAAGATGTATACAATCGTTACAGCCAAAGGAGTTAGGTGGCAAGCAACCCCGTGGTTTCCAATGAAGATGTCTTATGGAAGATGAGCTACAGTTTCTACTGTCCATCCTCCTCTCCTCCTCCCATATGAGGCAAGAGAGGAGGGTGAATGACAGAAGTGGGCCAAAAAACCACAGTTTCCTCTTCTGTCACTTCAGTAAAATCGGATAAGAACATAAGAACATAAGAGAAGCCATGTTAGATCAGGCCAATGGCCCATCCAGTCCAACATTCTGTGTCACACAGCGGCCAAATATACACACACACATATATACATACACACACACACACACACACACTATGGCTAATAGCCACTGATGGACCTCTGCTCCATATTTTTATCTAACCTCCTCTTGAAGGTGGCTATGCTTGTGGCCACCACCACCTCCTGTGGCAGTGAATTCCACATGTTAATCACCCTTTGGGTGAAGAAGTACTTCCTTTTATCCGTTTTAACCTTTCTGCTCAGCAATTTCATGAAATGCCCATGAGTTCTTGTATTGTGAGAAAGGGAGAAAAGTATTTGTTTCTCTACTTTCTGCATCCCATGCATTATCATGTAAACCTCTATCATGTCACCCCGCAATCGACGTTTCTCCAAGCTAAAGAGCCCTAAGCGTTTCAACCTTTCTTCATAGGGAAAGTGTTCCAGCCCTTTAATCATTCTAGTTGCCCTTTTCTGGACTTCCTCCAATGCTATAATATCCTTTTCGAGGTGTGGCGACCAGAACTGCACACAGTACTCCAAATGAGACCGCACCATCGATTTACACAGGGACATTATGATACTGGCTGATTTGTTTTCAATTCCCTTCCTAATAATTCCCAGCATGGCGTTGGCCTTTTTTATTGCAAACGCACACTGTCTTGACATTTTCAGTGAATTATCTACCACGACCCCAAGATCTTTCTCATGGTCAGTCTCTGCCAGTTCACACCCCATCAACTTGTATTTGTAGCTGGGATTCTTGGCCCCAATGTGCATTACTTTGCACTTGGCCACATTGAACCGCATCTGCCATGTTGATGCCCACTCACCCAGCCTCAACAGATCCCTTTGGAGTTCCTCACAATCCTCTCTGGTTCTCACCACCCTGAACAATTTTGTGTCATCCGCAAACTTGGCCACTTCACTGCTCACTCTCAACTCTAAATCATTTATGAACAAGTTAAAGAGCATGGGACCAAGTACCGAGCCCTGCGGCACCCCACTGCTTACCGTCCTCCACTGCGAAGACTGCCCATTTATACTCACTCTCTGCTTCCTATTACTCAGCCAGTTTTTGATCCACAAGAGGACCTGTCCTTTTACTCCATGACTCTAAGTACAACATTAATCTCACTACATTTTTTCAAGTCAAGGTTCCACCACTCCACCTCCAGATTTGCAAAACTGCTATACTAACCAGTTCAGCATACTTCTTAAATAAAAGGTCCAGCTTCTCTTCTGGGGTATTCAGCTTATTCAGATGTTGCATCAGCAGGGTAGCTTCTTTCCCTGAAGCAAGTAACAAAAGAATGAGGAAAAAGGTCACCTTACAGATTGTACTTTGGAGTATAACTACCTTGGGTCATACAAGCAGGAGAATCATAGTAATGAGGGGGCAGAGCCCTGAGGTGGTAGAATAGAATGCAGGTGGAGGATTCCAGTACGTTTGCAGAAAACAATTCAGTGCAAATTGAAAAGTAGCACAGCAGAAAGAAAACTTCTACCGTCTTTCTTTGTTTGCTAAGCTGATTCTCTCTGTGAAGGAAGTTTTTAAAATGCAGTATTTGAATCATGAACACACATGAATACATGAAGCCCTCTTATAACTGAATGAGATACTTTGTCCGTTAAGGTCAGTATTGCCTACTCAGACTGGCAATGGCTCTCCAGAATCTAGGACATCACCTATTACTTGTTCTTTTTAACTGGAGATGCCAGGGTTTGAACCAATCAGATACTCTGCCACTGCGCCGCAACTGTCCTGTATATTGTTGCAGAGCTTCTATTCATGCACATTTTTTTCTTATTGATTTGATGTTTTGTGTAAAGACAAGCTGGAAGAATGATGAAATAATGATTTAGTCCAGCTGTAGTTTTGCTATGGGAGAATATTTGTGTATCCCAAACCAGCCAGCTGCATTTGCAACTTTGAGATACACTTTGAAATGTATAGATTGGTGCAATCCAAAACAGCCCATTGCCATGCATTCCCTGATCCAGTCTTGAGTGGCTTCTATTTTTTAGGCATTTATCTATTCAAAGAAAACCCTGTTATTAGCAGACATGATTTTTCACCACCAACCAGACAAGAATTTCTGCTTTCTGTGTCAAGCACTGAAATGCTATGACCACAGCAGTGCCTTTCCAGATATAGCCAATGAGTCATGTTCAGTTCTGCATTCCAGATACGCAAGCAGCTACTTGCCTAGTCCCTTCAGCATTTTCTTTTCTAGTTTCTGTTCCTTATGAATACTGGATTCCTTTAATCCTGAGGCATCCCCAGAAGCTGCTTGTTCTTTCTCAGCCTCATCATGGGCATCTTCATATTCTCCGTCATCATTATTAAATGATTCTCCCTTCTCAGGTTTGTCTGTTCCTTTAGTATTTCTTTCCTCGATCAGACTGGCAGCTGACCCATAGGTTTTAATAATGTCCTCCAGCTGTCGGCTCAGCTCCTCAGATATATCGCAGAGCTTTATTTCGGGCAGAGAATGTGCTACATTCTCAGGGGATGGAGGTACAGGACTTGATTCTTCACTTTGTTTCTCCAAGCCATTCTGAGTAGGTAATGTTTCAGAGCTGTTGACAGGAAGTTGTGATTGTTGTTCATGTTGGTTATTCTCCATTATTTTTCCAGATTTACCTGTCAAAAACGAAAGTTATGTTTTAGACAAACCAAAATAATGATTAGCAGTGTATCAGCACAAGCAAACTGTCAATTTATTCTTGGACAGTCTGTGCTTTGGGCTACAAAACCCCCACATTCCTTCCAAGAAGTTTCTCCATTGGTAAAAGGAGAAGGAATTGTGGATATGTTATTTGTTCTCAATCATCCCCCATTCCAGAAATGGTTCTCCCAAGCATCCAATACACAAGGTTTGGTTATGCAAAGTCCAAGGTTTCTATGCAGAGCCAGGCAAGCTACTTATTTTCATCTCTTGCCCTAAAAACTGCATGAGGGGTTGCCAAAATTTGTCAGTGACTTGATGGCACGTTACCCATGCATAGCAAAGGCACGCATTTTTCAGAAATGTAGAATATGTAACAGTAATTTCAGAATTAAAACCCCCATTTTTCATGGATCATGATATTGTATGCAAGGGGTGAGGAACTGCGATGTTGGGGGTCAGTGGTGTCAGGAGGCCCAGTACAAGTTTGTATTCCCCTCCTCCCATGCTTGGCCCTATGACACAGCATAAAGCAGCTTCATGTGTACGAACTACTACACTCATAATTCAGTCGAGTGAAATAGCAAGATTTAAAGCAGTTTAGTAATTGAGTTCAGAGGGATTCAGCAGCAGCAGGTACTTTAATTTAACTTGGTGATTGGTTGAAGAGTAAAAGGGTTCATCCCTGCACTGAAGGTTTCAAAAACAGAGCAAGACAAACATCAAAGTAGCAGCATATAGTTAAGCATCAGCTAGTTTACCTGTTAGCCAGTTAGCCCTCACTTGCTTTTTGTTGTATTTTCTCCTGTGGCCTCTTTTATGAGAGAATGAGTTCTAGAGGGAAGAAAGAGATTAACTTCCTTAGTATTTGTGGATATGTTACTTGAAATGTTTTATGTCTTCTCTTTCAGATGAGTAAATTAGCAAGAAGGAGACTTCGGTACAGCGAATTAGGAGCTAGGATCTTCACCAATGATACAAAGGTCCAGTTTCATAGAGAAAACTCCAGATTGAATATATTTTTTATTGTTTTACTAGAAATTATGTAAAAAGGTACATTTACACACACAAGCAATAAAATACATACACAGCAAGGTCTAGGAAATATAGAGGTGATCAACAGAGATTTTTAGGAATTGTTGGAGTGGGTAATACTACCTGGTCCAGAAGTGCATATGTCTGTTCAGCATAGAAATGGAGAGAAGGGCATGTACAATCAGTGTCACATGCCCAATAAGCCCAATTACAAAGAGTACAGACTGTATAAGAGCGCCCTACAGAATGCACATGCTAAGGTGATTTTTACCCAGTTTATACAGGAGGAGTGGAGACCGTCCTGTAACCATGGAGACCTTAATAACCATTGATGGGCTTATCCTGGACACATGAATGTGTCACCAGGCTAAAACAATTGGTGTTGCTTACACAGTATTTGACATTCAGATGGGCCATGATGAGTTTAATGTTCTAATCTGTTTTTGTTTCCACACTATGGAATGGAGTCAGGGTAGGAGACAAAGAACTGGTGTAACGTGGCAAACATTAGCAAAGAAGTAAATAGGAAGAGCTGAGCTGGAGCAGGGAGTCGGTGAGATGTGCCATTAATCAGTAGCAAAGGATTAGGTCATGAGTCATACTTTATCCCTATTATTCTAATGCAGGGTTTCCCAAACTCCCCACCCCCCCGCCCTGTGGCTTGGTTATTTTTACACTTTTCCTTCATGGCCTGCTAAAATTAGGGGGTGGAGCCAGGAGACTTTGAGGGTGGAGCCAGGAGACAGGAAATGATGTACTAATATGCTTAAAACTCTTGCAATATTTTTCTTAGGAAAGGTAGAATAGTGGGATTTTGCAATACAATTTTAAAAAATAAAACAAGAACAAGCACAAGGATTACACAGAAAACTTAAAATATAAAATGCTCTCAGCCTGGGAAAACATGAAATGGCAGGGCATTTCAAACTTCTTCCCCCCCGCCCCCGGTCTACTCAGATTAGCAGGGAAAAGACTGACTGACAGAAAGTGAGAAAGAAAGAGAAAAAGAAAAACATGAAACAGCAGGGTACTTCAAGCTTCTTCCCCACCCCACCCCAATCTACTCAGATTAACAATGGGAAGGAAGGAAGGAAAGAAGGAAAGAAGGAAGGAAGGAAGGAAGGAAGGAAGGAAGGAAGGAAGGAAGACTGACAGAAAGAGAGAAAGAGGGGTGGGTGGGAAATAAAGCAAATAGGGAAATAGAAAGAAAGACAGATTGACAGATTGACAGAAAGAAAGAAAGAAAGAAAGAAAGAAAGAAAGAAAGAAAGAAAGAAAGAAAGAAAGAAAGAAAGAAAGAAAGAAGGAAGGGGGGAGAGTCAGAAACAATTAGAGAAAAAAAGAAAGAGAAAGGAAATAGGAAGGAAGGAAAAGGGAGAGAAGGAGTGAAAGAAAGGAGAGAAAAGGAAGAAAGAGAAAAGAAAGGAAAAGAAAAATGGAACGAAACGGAATAGGAGCATGTCATCTTTAAAACTGCTAACTCTTGCCACACAGCTGACTCTTGCTGTGCCAGCACGGCTGGGTCCCCTGTCATCCGCTGGCCAGAAGGAAGTGTGGAGGCCCCCGTGCCCGCGCAGCTAGGTCCTCTGACCTCTGCTGGCCAGGGGGAAGTCAGGAGGCTCCCGTATCAGCGCGGCTGAGTCCCCTGACTTCTGCTGGCCATGGGAATGTTTGGATGCCCCCGCGCCAGAGCGGCTGGGTCCTTTGACTTCCACTAGCCAGGGGAAAGTTGGGAGGCCCCCATGCCAGTGTGGCTGGGTCCCCTGACCTCCGCTGGCCAGGGGGAAGTCTGGAAGCCCCCGTGCCAGCGTGGCTGGGTCCCCTGATCTCTGCTGATGAGGGGGAAGTCAGGAGGCCCCTGCACCAGTGCGGCTGGGTCCCCTGACTTCCGCTGACCATGGAGAAGTCTGGATGCCCCCGCATCAGTGCAGTTGTGTCAACTGACTTCTGCTGGCCATGGGAAAGTCCGGAGGCCCCCGCGCCAGTGGGGCTGGGTCCCCTGACTTCTGCTGACCAGGGGGAAGTCCAGAGGCTCCCACACCAGTGTGATTGGGTCCCCTGACTTCCGCTTGCCCGGTGGAAGTCCGTAGGCCCCCACGCCAGTGTGGCTGGGTCCCCTGACTTCTGCTGGCCAGGAGGAAGTCCAGAGGCCCCCATGCCAGTGCAGCTGGGTCCCTTGACTTCTGCTGGCCAGGGGGATGTCGACAGGAGGCCCCGCGACCTGGCATTGAGGCCTGCATGGTCCGGTGCCAGATTGCGACCCTGCCATTGGGAAACACCACTCTAATGTCTTCTGTTGGGTGGGGGAATGGACCAGGTCAGGAGAATATCTGCGTGGCAATCAGAGCAGGTTAGTACCATGCCACAAACTGTTTTGCAAGGAGTATTTTTTCTTGGCCTGTTTCTGACCAGAATCCATTTTGTTTCCAGAGTCAGAGGACCCCACTACTCTTGTGGGGTGCTCCCATAGAGGCAGGCAGCACCTCCTGGCCACGGGTAAACACCAAGACATCCATCTGACAATGTCTGTGTCATCGCTGGTAACAGACAACTCTGCTTTCCCTGTATACATGCCATATGACAGAACCATTTTAGAACTTTGTAGATAGATCCAAGCGGGCAGCCGTGTTGTTCTGAAACAGTTGAACAAAGCAGGAGTCAAGTTCACCTTTAAGACCAACAAATTTTTATTTAGAATGTAAGCTTTCGTGTGCTCTTAAGCACACTTCATCAGATGAGGAATCTAGCACAGTGAGCAAAGCCATACATAGCTGAGCAGAGCCATACATAGCTGGTAGGCAGTGGCCCAGAATGCAACATGGTACAGATTTAAGAACCAATGACAGTGAAGTAAAATTATCTGGTAAGCAGTGGTTTAGAATGTAAAATGGTACAATGACAGAATAGTAAAATTAACAAATTGAGCAAACCTTTGATCTGAGCAGCATGAGCATGCAAAAGCAACAAAACAGTAGTATGTCAAAATGTGAGATTGTCTGTCAATTACAATGGGAGATGGGTTCAATATATGTAATGGGATAAGCAACCAAAGTCCCTGTTTGAGTGTGTCAATACAGCTAAAAAGAAATACATTGGATAGTGATGTTCTTGTCCACCTAATTTACTTTTTAACATGTAAACATAATTCTAGTTTGCCATAGGAAAAAGGAATATAATAAAATATAGTGAAAATGGGTAAAGCATATGCTTTACCCATTTTCACTATATTTTATTGTACTCCTTTCCTGTCACTATCCAATGTATTTCTCTTTTAGCTGCATTGACACACTCAAACAAGGACTTTGGTTGCTTATCCCATTACATATATTGAACCCATCTCCCAATGTCATTGACAGACAATCTCACATTTTGACATACTACTGTTTTGTTGCTTTCATATGCTCATGCTACTCAGATCAAAGGTTTGCTCAATTTGTTAATTTTACTATTCTGTCATTGTACCATTTTACATTCTAAACCACTGCTTACCAGATAATTTTACTTCACTGTCATTGGTTCTTAAATCTGTACCATGTTGCATTCTGGGCCACTGCCTACCAGCTATGTATGGCTCTACTCAGCTATGTATGGCTTTGCTCACTGTACTGGATTCCTCATCTGATGAAGTGTGCTTAAGAGCACACGAAAGCTTACGTTCTAAATACAAATTGGTTGGTCTTAAAGGTGGGACTTGACTCCTGCTTTGTTCATTTTAGAACTTTATTTGCCCTTAGAAAATAAGACACTCTTCTCCTCTACAGAATTGTATATCTTTCCCTTTTCTAGTTGAAAAATGCTTCTGTAAAGTCTACACTCTTCTCCCCTACTGCACTGGAATTTCTTGTAATATTAATAAAAGAGCTGCCTAATGCTAAACTATTGGTTCAAATTGTCCAAAGCTGCCTACTGTAGTTCCAGAGAAAGGGGTCTTTCTAGATAGGCTAGGGATTGAACACGAGAAGTTCCGTATGCAAGCTGTGTAATCTGCTACTAAACTACCAGGAGGTCCTTTGTTTTTTTTAATTAGAAGTATGATGAGTAGACTAACATGAAAGGCACTGCCTTTGGTTCTAAGTGGTTCTAACAAAACCTTTCATTTTGTTGTGACTGGCTACTCTGCTATTGGCACTGTGTACTCACTAATAATATACCTTTCACAGAACAAAAATCACTTTTTTTGCTGCTGCTGTTGTCACCAGAGAAAGGCCATCAGTCTCAGTCAAATACTCTGGCTTAAGCAGTCCCTGGCTATACTATTCTCTGTGCTAACTGGCTGCTATAGGAACTCAAAGCTGAACTGGACAGCAAAACTGTAACTTGAGCCCTCAGGCATTCGACAAAGTAAACAGAAATTAATAAGCTCTGTAGCTGATAGGAAGGGTTGTGATGACCAGTCACGTGAAGCTCTTGACACATGAGCTGAGGCACAAGGACTTCTACTGTGCTGCCTTAGATGGAGAATTACCAATGCATTCTGCTTCCTAGGATCACAAATATGTCAGTTCATTTCATATGAGAAAATACATTTGATGTTCTCAAAAGAGACTGCAAAGTATGCTTTTCAGACATGAAGCAACTACAGCATTACCTGCACTTAAATCAGTGGTTCCTAGCCTGTTCCTCCTGGACCACTGGAGGGCCTTGAAGTTATTGCAAGGGGTCCACAAATCCATCTAGTTCAGGTGGGTTTCAACCTTCCCCACATATGCCTTTTTCCCAGGCACACCTCAATGACAGCCACACCTCCCAACTCTGTGTGAGGTCAGCTGGGCTTCATCTGCCAGCAAGCCATGTCCCCCCAACCTAGACTGCCTGCTCCGAACCCCCAAGACAAACAGCACTATTCCTTGTGAGAGGCTTGGTTGGCTTCTATCTTCTAGTCTTCCCACCTCTGGTGTCAGTTGGAAATGCCCATGCCTTCAATGGAGGCATTATTGTGGCCCTTTAAAGAGCTATTGTTCAGCTGGTGGCATCTTTGCATGCCTGTTGGCTGCCTTCCCCAATCCCAACCCCCCATTTTTGCCAGCAAGGGAAGACCCAGCACTGTATCAGACAGCCATGAGGAGTAGGAGCTTCACTGGGAAGCCGGGTCTCTCTAGACCACCCTGAGGTAGCCTGGTAAGTGTGTGTGAGGAGAAGACACTCTGGATGGGGGAGCCCACTCCACCTTTACAAAGAGCAGCCTCCCCACCCATTATTATCCATTACTAAAAAATCAGTTTGATGCAGGAACCATCATCTCTCTTGTTTCTTATTTGTTCTTAAGCAGTGCTTTTCTGTGAACAACAAACTAAGAGGCAAGTGGGGATTTCAAGAATCAGCATTAAACCCTTTTGGAGTACTACACAAGTAACTAGAACTCATACTTGATATATATGAAGCATTATCCTTCTAATCGCAATATAACCTCACATTAAAGCATTTTCAAATGTAATTGGAAGAAGAAGAAGAGATTGGATTTATATCCCCCTTCACTACTCAAAGGAGTCTCAGCATGGTTTACAATCTCCTTTCCCTTCTCCACCCCACAACAGGCACCCAGTAAGGTAAGTGGGGCAGAGAGAGCTCTCCCATAACTGCTCTTGAGCAGAACAACTCTGAGAGGACTTGTGGCTGACCCAAGGTCACATCAGCAGGTGCAAGTGGAGGAGTGGAGAATCAGACCCGGTTCTCCCAGATAAGAGCTCACACACTTAACCACTACACCAAACTGGCTCTCCACTTAGCAATTTCTAATTAGAAATAAACAACTTATTCTGTCTAATGGATGTGCAGTTCATGCATTGGAAGTAAGCTCTGTCCCAAAAAAGCTTATGCTGGAATAAACTTTAGAGCAAAGTTTGAGTCCAGTGGCACCAACAAAGTTTAATTCTGGGTATAAGCTTTCATATGCATGCACACTTCTCCACATATAGCCTTATATATAGGTAGAGAGGGGCAGGGTTAGTTGCCAGGAAAGGCTAGTTATAGTCCAGATGCATAGGTAACCGAGTGATTAAATAGATCCAAGTGGGCAGTTTATGTTGGTCTGAAGCAATTGAACAAAGCAGGAGTCAAGTTGCACCTTTAAGACCAACAAAGTTTTATTCAGAACGTAAGCTTTCGTGTGCTCTCTAAACACACTTCATCAGACGAAGTGATCAGGTACTGTGGGCTGAAATACATGCAGTTTGTTGATTAAGAGGGCAAACCGACTGTGATCACATGGTAAAACAGTGCGCCTTGGCCATTTGGTCTGGGTAGCCATAAAAGGTAATAAAGTTTCCTGCCAGTTGGTGTTTCTGCAAATCTAGGTAAATCACAAAAGAACATGTATTTCCTAATTGTAGTCCACCTATCAACAGCAATCTATGCATTATAAACATCATTCTAGTCTGCCATTAGAAAACAAGAATACATAAACTGAAAATTTATTTATTTATTTATTTATTTATTCCGTAACTTATATCCCGCCCTTCCCACAAGTGGCTCAGGGCGGCTTACAACAAATAATAAAACAATAAAATCGGAACAAATTAATACATTTAAATTCAAACATTTAAAACCTAAAAACCTTAAAATTTTACATTTTACATTAAAACTGTGCAGTATAATCACAAAAATCTAAGATCTAGAAAGCTACATTTGTCTAGTCAGGCGTAGGCTAACCGGAAGAGGGTCGTCTTACAGGCCCTGCGGAACTGAGTAAGATCCCGCGGGGCCCTCACCTCTTCCGGTAGCTGGTTCCACCACATAGGGGCCGTTGTGGAAAAGGCCCTGTCTCTAGTTGTTTTGAGGCGCACTTCCTTGGGCCCGGGGATGGTGAGAAGATTTTGAGTCCCAGACCTCAGTACTCTCTGGGGAACATGTGGGGAGAGACGGTCCCTCAGGTAGGCAGGTCCCAGGCCATATAGGGCTTTAAAGGTAATGACCAGCACCTTGTACCAGACTCGGTATATTATTGGAAGCCAGTGCAGAGCCCGAAGACCCGGCCGAATGTGCCCCCATCTTGGGAGGCCCAATAACAGCCGGGCCGCGGCATTCTGCACCAGCTGCAATTTCCGGGTCCGGCACAGGGGCAGCCCCATGTAGAGGGCATTGCAGTAATCCAACCTCGAGGTGACTGTAGCATGGATCACTGTTGTTAGGTTGTCGGGGTCCCGGAAGGGGGCCAACTGCCTTGCCCGTCTAAGATGAAAAAACGCGGACTTGGCAGTGGTCGCTATCTGGGCCTCCATATTTAGGGACGGCTCCAGTAGCACCCCCAAGCTTTTGACCCTGTCCGCCGGCCTCAGCGGGACACCGCCAAAAGCCGGCAGGGGGATTTCCCCCCCTGGCCCCTGACGGCCCAGACAAAGGACCTCTGTCTTCGCAGGGTTAAGTATATGTAATGAGATAAATAGCCCATATCCCTTGGGTTAAGTATATGTAATGAGATAAATAGCCAATATCCCTTATTGAATATGTCAATATAAAACATTATTCTGATACACTATTATAAAAGATAAATACATTGGAATACTGTGGATTTTCATTTTCAAATGAAATGAAAATGAACATGGATGTATAGCTATACTCACTGAGAGTGGGTTTAGCATATGTAATAACATAAAAAGCCAATGTCCCTGTTCAGTCCTGGGGAGATGTTTGTTCCAAGTTTCATAATAATTTGTAAATCAGCAATTTTTCCAATCAGTTCTTGAAGTTCCTTTTCAGTAAAACAGCTTCCTTGAGGTCACCCATTGAATGCTTTGGAAGGTTAAAGTGTTCTCCCACAGATTTCTCAGTTCTGTAATTCCTAATGTCAGATTTGGACACAATGTATTTGAACAAGTATGCATGCATGCAAAAACTTATACCCAGAATTAAATTTTATTGGTGTTAAAGGTGCCACTGGACTCAAACTTTCTCCTGTTGCTTTAGATCAACACAGCTTCCCACCTGAAATAAATTTTGTTACTCATTCAGGTGCCACTGGACTTCTCATTTATTTTCCCAGACAGATAAGTAATCACTACATTATCAGCTGTGGAAGAGACCTGCTGTTCAACTCATGTGCCCATAAATTTGACAGCATGTTCTGGAGATGAGGCTCCCTTTCTTCCCACTGAAGTGCTATCAGTTAGGCAGGGGAGGGGATGACAGCCAAGCATCCCTTGATCATGCCTGTATCCAGCACAATTGAAAGTTCTCTCCACAAAGAATATTTTGTATTGCACTTTAATCATTATTGGTGATAGATTCTGATAACTGTGGGCTCTTTTGGGTCCCAGCTGACCACTTAAAAGGAGAAAGCTCTGGCTGTCTACTGGCTGCATGTGCATTCTGAGCATCCAGAACTGTCTGAAAAAGCTGTAAGTACCTGATCTCTTTCCTCACAACATATATTTGAGAAAGTGGATTTTCTGCATTTGTTGCATTGAAAAATAAATACCAAAACAAGCTGAATATGGAACCAGATCTAAAGTTGAAACTTTTATTGCTGCAACCAGAGATCCGATCTATGAAAGCTGCAGAACAGCATCAGCCCTCCCATAAAATAGCTCAGTATAATAAATAAGCAAATATACCCTCTGTAGACCAAATAAATAACATGCCTCCTACATATATTATTACTATTATTACTTCCACCTACTATTATTTCTGTTCTTCAAATATTTGCAGAAGTTGTAATTAATAAAGCACAAATTCATTAAAAGCATTACTGAATGCATAGGGTCTGTTGTGAGGAAGTCCAAGTTTTATGAAACTGGCTTTTTTTCTAATACTATGAGCAGCTCTGGAAGTTCTTCCAGCTGTTTTTGCAGTAGGCTTGCCAACCTTTAGGTGGGAAATTACAACTGATCTCCAGACAGGGAACCTCTAGGAGCCACATGAGGTTTGCATTTAGAGAGGGAAATGAGCAAAAATCACCCCTCTGTGCCATTACTGGAACTTTATCACAGGCTTGAAGCCCTTGCTTTTAAACCATGGCTAATGTGGTTGCCAATGTATTGTCCTGAAAATACCAGATGGAATATGAAGATACCAGGTCTCCATGGGATATGCATGGTTTGCTGCACACTTTGAAAAGAGGCTGTCTGGTATATGGCTGACATTGGTGAAGGAGAAGGAGAGAGATTAGGAGGGTGTCTTTGGGTTAAGTTTGAGCATTGCTGCTTTAGGAATCCAGGGGGGCAAACACTGTAGAATGTTTATTCCATCCATCCATATGTTTATCGCTCACAGACCATTTGGTCATAAGCAAATGGCAATGAAATACAAAATTCATCAATAATATAGATTTTACAGATTTTACAAAATAAATGTTTAGAATCAGCAAAGTGCACAACATAACCCATCATCATTTCCCATTTTCTTAAAATCCTTCTCTTGTCTCTTAAATCTACACACTCCCAGAAGAAATTTTACAACTGAAACTGTGATGGTTAGATCAAAGCCACCAAGCAAAAGCTGGAGCTTATTTGCCACAGGCAGATCAATATCGAAAATTAATGGGTCGATAAACTGTTTTCTTAAGTAGTTATACCTTTGGCAAACAAACCCCACATGTTCTACAGTTTCAAGAGAGCCAGATCTGGAACCACATAATTTCTCATGTAGTACCCACTAAAAACAGCAGTAGGGAGCACATTAAACCAGGCTAAAAAGAAGGCTCTTCTGTTGGCTGGGATGGTCAGAAAATTTATATAGGGACAATGGGATTTGGAGTATGTTAAACCAAAGAAGGCAGGAGAGTACACGCGATTGAGCATGGAAAATAGTGCTGTTTAAGTCCCACTGAAAGAGTCTTTTTCATCAGGGATTGAGCTTTGGAATAAGACTAAGTTAACAAAAAAGCATTATCCAGCCCAGAGCCAGCGCATGGGAGCAAGCCAAGTAGGCGGTGGCCTTGGCCGCCACCTGGCCCTGGGGCACCAGGAGGTGCCTCTTCTCTTCACGCGCTGCCGCTGCATTCCTGACCTTGCCGAGGCTGCCGGAGCCTTGGCGATGTCGGGGAGGGCATGGCAGAGAAGTGCCGGGACATAACACCAGCCTCAGTGGCAGCAGAGGCTCAAAAACGGGTGGGGGGGCAGCTGGCAGCCCCGTCCCTTCCAGGTTGCTGGTAACCAAGTGGGGCTGCAAGTTACGCCCAATCTGCCGGAGAAGCCCTGCTCCTCGCCGCTGCTCTCTGGCCAATCCCCCCATGCTCCACTGCTCACCCAGCAGTGGCACCAGTCCCAGCAACGTCAAAGGCAGAGACTCTATACTGCTGATTCCCCATGGGGCGGGGGCTGAGCTCCTCAGGTGGATGACACAGGCAGGAGAGCCCTCTCTCTCCCTCCCTCCCTCCGTTTTGTTTTTTCTTTTCTTTTCCGAAGTGCGTGGTGTTTTAAAGGCGCCCGGCTGCTAAAAAACTACGCTCTTTGGAGGCTTCCAAGGAAGCCTCCAAAGAGTGTAGTGTGGGGGAAAGCGGTGGTGTGGCAGCACTTTCATGCACTGCCTGTTGCTCTCTAGTCTCCCTCATGATGATATCACTTTTAGTGATGACATTGTGGCGCGCACATGCAAAGTGTGAGCAGAGGGAAAAAAGGGGGGGAGCTGGCCAGGTAGGGGTGTGGTGCAAGGGTCTGCCTCTAGCACTGGCCCTGATGCAGTCCCAAGGTTCGAAGTTTAGAATCTACAAATTCAAACCAAGGGTTAACAAATTAGTCTCTTTGTAGTACAGATAAGAGACTGGTAGAATGGTTATTGCAAGATGTGCAAGCTGTGTTGGCATGGCACTTCACTATGCTGGAAATGGTTCAATAATATACCACTGGACTTGAAAGAAGTAGATACCTCACAAAAGGTGTTATTCTTCCCATGCAAAATGCTGGCATAGAGGCTGTGCACATTTGGTGATTAACCATCTGATCCCTGCCAGTGCTGTAAATTAGGACTGTATGGTGACCAAGCATATACTGAGACTGCTGACACCTGTGTACTATAAAGCTGGATGAATTCCAAAACCACTGTGCTGATGTGCATTCACCCACATTATACTACTTGCCTTTCAAAATTGTGGGATAAAATTCTGAATCCAAATAGTGTAATGTGGCTGAATGCACACTGCAGTAGTTTGTTTTGTTCTTGTTCAAGATGTTGATATTGGGAAATAAATCCTCATAAGCATCTACACACAGCAAGATGTTTTTCTTTCACTTGGAAAGATTACTAATTTTCTGGAAATCACTGAAATATTGTCTACATGCTGTAGAATTTATCTTTGAAGACAACATCTCACCAGCCTAGACCAGAGGTGACAAACATATTTGTTATGAGGGCCAAATCTGATATAAATGTGACTTTATTGGGCCAGGTCATGTATACCATAAAACATAATGCCAGGTACTGGAGATATCAGCTTTATAAAGGACAGCAGCTGGCAAACTCAGAGTTGGTGTGTCCTCACTGCAAGGCCCCATGGGCCGGGGATGTTTGCAGAGGAAAACCTGCATGGGTGGATTGGAGAGCCAGTGGTGCAGTGCTGGACAGACACTCCTACGCTGCCTGGGGGGGGGGGAACCTCTTCCCCAGCCAGCTTCTGCCACCAATGCTATGAGCCCAGGCCCCAGGGTAAAACCATGAAGTAGCTGAGTGTTGCAAACTCCCCTCTGCCCCAAGCCACCATGGAAGGGGATTGGGAAGACAGGTTGAACCATGGAAGTGGGGGCAGCAGACCAGGTCCAAGGCCATGTGCATAGTGGGACCCAGGCTAAACAAAGTCTGATAAACTGGACATTCCCATGAGGCTGCCTCCAGCCAAGGCCACCAGGTGATCCATAGCGTGGCGAGATTGGCGGTTCAAGCCAGAGATAATTGGCAAGCCATGCCAGTGGTGGCAGTGATACCTTGGAGTTTGTGGATTCATACTTCAGTCTTTTTGTTTCTGTCTTGCTTGACCTGCCCTAAACAGGACCTTGGCTTTAAGGCTCCTTGACATGCATCATTCAGCATCACTGGGGAAGCATGTATGAATGGTGCAGAGTGGTGGAACTGCCCAGCCACATACTGCCCAGTGCCATAGGAGAAGGAGTTTGTGAGAGGGCTTCATGGGCAAGAAGATACTTAGGAAAGGTGGGTGGGAAGGAAAGTATTTTTTGGGGGCCTGGTGGTGGAGAAAAGAGGAGGAATCCCTGGGCATTTCCTGCCCTGGGCCCTCAAAAACCTGGAATTAGCCCTGGTTTTGGGTCAGAAAGCTGGTGCAGGGTGGGTGGGGCTTTCTGTCTAGGGCTGCTAACTCAGGATTGGGAAATTTCTGTAGATTTTGGAGGTGGAGCCTGGGGAGGGGTCAGGGGAAGGGAGAGACCTCAAAGGGACATAATGTCAAAGAGTCCACCTTTCAGCTATTTTCTCCAGGGGAACTGATCTCTTTCAGCTGGAGATTAATTGTAATTCTAGGAGATCTCCAAACACTACATGGAGGTTTGCAAATCTACTTCTGCTTGTTTTCCCCACTTGGCATGATTCCCATCTGAATCAGCCTGCTTGTGCCTGAGAATTGTTTCTAGCATGGAACTTGCCGCACATATCTTATCATACAGCAAAAGGAGGACACAAGGAATACATAATGTGGGCCCTGAAAGAAAAGTTCGTAACCTCCTTACAGGATACCAGATTTCATGTGTAGCATTACCACAGAAGTGAAAGTTGTACAACTGTAAAGCTTCCAGATGCATAGTCTCCTTGCCATTTGTACATTACCCGGGGCACTTTTTTAGACTGAAAAGGCATAAATAATGGACCAGAACAATATGTAAATTATGTTCATTTTCATTCTATGCACCCACATCTACTCTCCAACCATAGTTTGGTAGCATCACACCCCATGTGCAACTGGGGAAATTTGATCCCACAATTTATTTAGATATAGTGAAGAAAACTTCTCTGGTTTTGGTGAGTATCTGATGCACTGTTTTGGCTGAGCCTGGTTTGTTTACAATTGGTAATGCAGCATCTGTGTAAAATATTCCTGAAAGGTTAAGAGTGCCCTTATTTAACAATGGTGATAATCCTCTTTCTCCAGCAGCAACAAAATATACACATACAGTTTACTTCTGTTGCCAATTCATTATACTAAGTGTTTATTGTCAAATCAATTACAGTTGAATTATATTATTGTCAAATAAATTATGTTTATTATAATAGTCATCATTTTTACCAGCTAACCAGCCATACAATTGTTCTTAAAAATGTTGTGGTTCTTGCTCTTTGTGGTAGGGATGGATTACAAAAAGCACTACTTTCCTTATGAGAAGAACAGGTCCCCTCCCCGCCCTTCAGTAGGAGATTTTAAGAATTTGCAATGCTTATCTATTTTTAGTTAGGCTGTGCTCTCTGAATGCAACAGAGAGACACATGGCACCTGCTCTGAAGTCACAAGTTATTTTAATCACAACAGTAAAGGGTGGTAGTGATTGCCCTTGATAATGACATTTATTCTTGATATTTGGCAACAAACAAGAAAACGGCACTACGTTTAGGCCATTACAAGAATATGGCAGGCACCAAGGGCTGATTAAATGTGTTGTAGTGAAAAATAAAAAGTAGGCCTAAATTATGGTCTCAAAGAAAAAAATATATAATTCTCTGTGTTGTATGATGATTAGTCTAGTTAATACATGATATTTATAATTCCTAGCCAAAGAATCTTATTGCAAAATGGACCGTAGACGGGACACATCAGCTGCAAATACAATATGTATGTGAAATCCACAGTACAAACATGAAAAATTATTCCAAAGCAGAAAGAAGTCATCTAGAGAAAAATACATGCAAAGCTCTTCTCTCAAGTCTTGTGTTATATCTGAATCCTCATTAACTATTTTTGCAATACAAAGCATTATATCACACAGAAATTGCTTTAATCTAATTCTGCTTTTGACTTCTGCCCTCTTAAAATGTCAGCTCCATTTGCCATTTTTAATGGAAGTACCAGTTATATTGTTAATGCTTCTGTTTCTCTCCAGGCTCCCATGCAAAGTATTTAAAGCACATGGAATGAAACAAGCAAAACCCACAGTGTTTCTTTTAAAAACAACCACTGTCATTGCCAAGCCATGCTACTGAATGGCCAGAGTGAGGCCACTTTCACACTTACCTGAGAAAGAAGGGGAAGAAGAAAATGGCAAGAGGAGGGCTTAATGATAGTGAAAGAGGCAGAAAGAACAGCTACAGGACACTTGTCCTCTCTTCCTGCCACAGGGAAAGGGAGGAACTCCTCGACCAGGGAGGGGGGAGGAGTGGATGACACATCATGCAAGATTACTCCAGAATGTGGATGCCAGCATCCCAGCACTAGATACAAAATGGAAAGAGAGCAAGACTCTTGAACTTTTCATAGTAGCGTACAAGGGAGGGAGATTTTAGCAGGTCCCATTTATGGTGCACATAAAAAAAAGCTGCACTCTGAAATTCCCTCTTTAATACAGCTATTGAGGAGCCCATGTGTTTGTTAGCATCTGGTTGGTTGATTTCTTAAGGGCTGCCTCTGAAAAGTGAGGCAATGCAAAGCAGTTTACAAATTAGGAGGCAGATTTTCAGCAGCCTTCTATCTCGGGGCAAACAGTGTGCATATAACAAAGCATCACAGGCATATTTTATGAAGAAAATCCACTTCCAGTGAAGTAGAAGGGGAGAAAAAGAGGGGTGTTTTATTGTCTTCCCACTGACCACTTTCCTATTTCCAATTGTCTCCCCTTCATGGGGCTCTAGATGTGTGTATCCTTGCAAATACATATCTGGAACTCCTTGGAAGGAACAGCAGCTGAATGGATGCTTGGAGTGGCCCCAGGGACAGGGTAAGCACCTCTCCTGACATTTACTTGAGAAAGAAGAAGGTGCTGTTTGACAAACTCTTTGTGAGGAGGGATTTGTGGAACTCACTGCTGTGAATTGTGGTGATGGCAATGGAGGTGTTTAAAAGGGCACTGGGCAGATTCATGGAGGTCGTGAGTATTGTTGGTGGTCTGCCAGGAGAGTCAAATGGAGCCTCTGGGATCAAAGGCATTCTGCTTCTGGTTGACTTGCAGCAGGTGAGGGTTGTTGCTTTTGGGCTTCCCTGTGGCATTCTTCTGGCCAGTGTTGGAAACAGGATGCTGGACTGGATGAATTGCTGGTCTGATCCAGCAGGGCTCTCCTTATCTGCTAATGAAAGTAAATGAGAATACGGGCCAGAGTGAGGGCAGCAGAAATACCTTTTTGCTCCTATGTTCTGCATGTTCTGGCCACGCATTTTCACTTGCCCTCCTGCATGCCTTGTGGTCAACTTGTTTGGCTTGACTAATATGGACTGCTTTTCTTCCATGAACAATGATTCCCTGACATAACTTGCAATCTAGTTATGATAAGCCCAGTGTAGTTTAACTGATCACTATAGCTGAAGCCAGGAAGGCTCTGCCTGTCACAATGGTTAGATGTTTTATGTATTTTCCTGAAATATTTTTGGACTGTGTCACTTACTTGAGCCATCTGGCTTTTAAAACAGTTTTTTTGTTAGGAACACAGGGGGAAACAACATACTTATACAACAAATAATTATATATACTACTATATACTACATAATATTACTATATCCTAGGTCATGTGTACTCATTTTTCAAATCCTGTTCTTGCAGAAAAGTCTCCCCCCCCCCAAAAAAAAAGAAAAAGAAAAAGAAAGAAAGTCAGCTGTTGCTGTGCAAAAATATTCTGAACTTCTGATTATTTTGGATGGGTCTTCTTTAAGCATAGAGATTTAATCCATTATCATCATGAACCACCACTTTTAACACTATACTTCCAGTTATGGTAATGTGCATTACTTCTGGTTTTGAGCTAGTATCATTCTGACCCTCATCAACAGATGCATTACCAAATATCATTGAGGTTTAGGGAGTTGTTCTGCACGATGGTGCTCTTGGTACAACTGTCCACATGGTCTCTCATTTATTCCTCTCTGTACTTCTTTCTAGTATCCCTAAATGAGGTGACACCAGCATTACATATGGAAATAGGAACGTTGTCATTTTTTACATTTCCAACACATATCTGAACTATTTTTGAAACTTTAACTGATGCATAATGCCATTTAAAAATTACTTTTAGACAGCTCTAATTTCCATGTTTTTAATATTTGTGAAATATATGAAAATACATTTTTCTATTCCTTCTTAGACAATTTTTGTTCTATATACAAATCTCAGCTTGTTCAGCAGCTATGTTTAATTTTTTGTCATGTTGCATGTTTTTAGCCACCCTGAGCCTGCTTCGGTGGGGAGGGCGGGATAGAAATTTGAGAAATAAATAAATAAATTAGATTTTATAGTTTATTAAATTAGATTATATAGTTTATTAAATTACAAATCCTTTTGTGCTGTAGGATAGTATAACAGTTTTTCCATGGCCATAAATGGCCATGTTCTCTGTAGGCAGATCTTAGAAGGTCCTTTCTGCTGCTGCTACAGGGCAGCTTGCAAGAGATGGGCCAGATGTTTCCCGAGGACTGTAGTGGCCAGCAATCTAGTTTGCAAATGCTTGGTGGAAAAGTGCCATTTTACAGGCCCTGAGAAACTGTATGAGCTCTTGCAGGGCCCTAACTTCTTCCGGCAACTTGTTCCACCAGCGTGGAACCACTACAGAGAAGGCCCTGGCTCTAGTTGTCATGAGCCTGGCCTCCTTAGGGCTGGGGATTAAAAGCAGATTTTCTGATGCAGACCGAAGTGCTCTCTGGGGAACTTGTGGGGAAAGGTGGTCCCTAAGGTACGCAGGTCCCTGGCCATATAGGGCCTTAAAGATAAGAACCAGCAACTTGAAACGAACCCGGTATGCAATAGGCAACCAGTGCAGTGCTTTTAGCCCAGGTTGAATGTGCTCCCACAAGGGAAGGCCTAATAGCAACCTGGCTGCCGCATTCTGCACTAGTTGTGTTGCTAAGTCGTTGTGTTTGAGGTAGGGGACCAACTGTCTTATCAGCTGAAGGTGATAAAAGGCTGATTTGGTGGTGGCTGCCACCTGGGCCTCCATATTTAAAGAGGGATCTAGGAGCACCCCTAAGCTTTTAACCTTGGGCGCTGGTGTAAGTCAAAGGTCGATAATGAGACCTAAATTCCTAGACCACAATGACTTAGGTACAGGACCTCCGTCTTCGTCGGATTCAATTTCAGTCAACTCAGTCTGAGCCACCCTCCTACAGCTTGAAGCGCCATGGTCAGGTCTTCTGGGGAGGACTTGGATTGGCCACCCAGCATCAGATAGAGCTGGGTGTCATCTGCATACTGATGACATCCCAGCCCAAACCTCCGGGCAATCTGGGCAAGGGGGCACATGTAGATGTTAAATAACATTGGGAAGAGGACTGCCCCTTGTGGCACACCACACACAAGTGGGTGCTGACGAGACAGTTCCTCCCCTATTGCCACCCTTTGTCCCCAACCCTGAAGGAAGGAGGAAAGCCACTGTAGAGCCAACCTCTGTATCCCAGCATTGGCGAGGAGGTGGGTCAGCAACTGATGGTTGACCGTGTCAAACGCAGCTGACAGATCTAGAAGCATCAGTACTGCCGAGCCACCTCTATCCAGATGCCTCTGGAGGTCACCTATGAGAGCGACCAAAACTGTCTCATCCCATGACCTGAGTGGAAACCAGATTAAAAAGGGTTTAGCATGGAAGTGTCATCCAGAAAGCTCTGTAACTCCCTTTCAATAATCTTGCCCCCAAAAAGGCAAGTTTGACACCGGCCGATAGTTTGCCAATATGGCTGGGGGTCCAAAGATGGTTTCTTTAGAAGGGGGCGGGCTACTGCCTCTTTAAGAGTCTGTGGGAAGGTCCTTTCAGATAGGGACCGGTTGACAATTTCCCTCAGGGGGACCAGTAGTTTGTCCTGGCCAGCCTTTATAAGCCAGGATGGACATGGGTCCAGACTACAAGTAGTTGGGCGTACAGTAGAGAGCATTTTGTCAACTTTCTCCAGGCTGAGGGGAGTGAAGTAATCCAAAATCTGACTAGAAGATGTGGACAGAGCCTAAAATTCCTTTACTGTCTCAAGTGTGGCAGGGAGGTCGTCATGGAATGGCAAGACCTTATACGCGAAAAAGCTCACAAAAACCTTCACAGCCTATATCCAATTCCCTAGCATTTAATTTACCCTGTGGTAGGATAGTCAGTGACTGAATTGATCTAAACAATTGTGCTGGGCGTGAGCTCACAGATGCAATCATGGCCGTAAGATGAGTTCTCTTAGCAGTCTTGACTGCCATCTCATAGGTTCTCATAAATGACCTATAGGATGTTCATGTAACTTCATCGCGGGCATGTCACCACTGCCTCTCTAACCATCTCAGCCCCTGTTTCATCAGCCGTAGCTCCGGGGTATACCATGGAGCCAGCTTTGAACGGGGGTGGAGAGGGCGCCTGGGAGCAATCTCGTCATTGGCCATGGAGAGCCTGTTATGCCAGGTCTCCATGATCTCATCTAGAGAATCGTCAGGGAGCCAAGGATCTCACAGAGCCATCTGAACCCACGTGGAGTCCATTTGGCTCCATGAACGAGCTAAAATACGCTCGTTACCCAAACAGGGTTTGAGTGGAACATTCACATGGGCCTTCAGGGCATATTCTTCCTTCTATGCTAATATAATTCATAATGTGGAGATACTGAAATTGTCTAAGTGCTGTTGAGCCAACACTCTGTTGAACCTGTTCTTGGTGTAAGAAATCAATACATCTTACCGACCCATGATTTAAAACCTCCTGGAATGTTAACTGGGGAGAAATCTTTACTGTATTTGTAATTAATAAAGCGAAACAACCAACAAGCTTAACTCATACTTTATCCCAGAGCCATAATTTACATTTCATTACAGTCACCTTTCTTCCTATTCTGTTTAGTATACCATATGCGGGGCAGTGGGACACTAATATGATTCTGTGTCTCCAAACACTTTACTTTTTTCTTTCCTGAACCATTCCATGAACTTTAACATGGAGGCGGTATAATAATTAAATATATTAATTAATCCTACTTTATCATTAGAACCTTGAAAAAAAATCTTTCTTTAGCTTAATCCTTTTACATCCCAATATATATTTGCTGAATATTCTTTGAATTGTTTTCTACCCACTTGTTAGATATTGGAATAGCAGAGAACAGTAACAGATAGCTTGGGAGTATCTTCAACTTTAAAGCAGCAATCCAGTCTAGTCATGATAAAGTCAGATCTTCAGCTTTAAGATTTATTTTCACATGTAAATCCAAGATATTTAATGCCTTATTAACCCAGTTAGATCCTGTTATCTGGGATATTTTTGCTATAACCCATTGTCTCTTATAAAACTCCATAAACATTGATGTTGATCTATTGATTTTAATACCTTGAGACCAATCCATAATAATCTGAAATTCATTAAAGATGTCAATGATTTTTGCAGTTCTTGCACTGAAAATAAGATGCCATCTTATAAAGCAGAACTTTAATTTCAGTATTTTTACATTTTATTGCCTTAACGATATTGTCTTATTTGGGCTAAACGTTCTATATAGATGTTACAGAGTAAGGGAGAGACTGGACATCCTTGTCTAACACCCCATTTAAGTAGTACCTACATGGTTACATTTTTAAACATTTTCCTGTGACACATTACTTGAGTCATCCTGAGTTGTTTCTACTATTTATGAACATATTTATGCTCTGCTTTTCTCTCCCTTAGGACACAAACCAGCTTACAACACCATTCTCCCCTCTTCCATTTTATCTTAAAACAACTCTGTACAGTAGTTAGGCTGAGAGAGAGAGTGACTGGCTCCGGGATACCTGACGAACTTTGCTGGCAGAGTAGAGATTCATACCTGGCTCTTCAAGATCTTAGTTTGATCACAGCACCATGTTGGATGTGAAATCATTTGTTAGAGAAACCATCAATAAGATAATTTGGCTCTTTGTTAGTTTTCTGTTTGTGGCAAACAAATCTGTATGATGGGAAGTAAATTTATATAAGCAGGCTTATATCTACTTTCTTTCTGTGACAATTCTGCCTTTGCAGGTAGCATGGTACTCAACAGCAATAATATCATAGCCAATTTCTTTTAAAATTATGTTAAATATTCTTTCACTATATAATCAGATGGTTTTAGACATCTGGGAGAGTGGCTTCCGGGTTACGTCGCCTTGAGCTCAGGGGTGTCCGCAGATCGTCCTCCTGTGGCACCTTTGAATCAGGCAGTTGGAGGGGGGGGCCACAGATGTGGCACCCCCATAGGAAGACCCTGGAGGGGTTTTCCTTTGGCATGGGACTTTTGCGGGAAGTTAGGGGTACAGCGGTGGCTTCTCCTGTCCTTCTTGCATGTCCTGAGGCTCCGCCGCCATGATAGCTGATGCAGCAGAAAAAGGTGATCACCCGACTGCTTTCTTTCGCTCCTTTCAATAAGCTTTCGATGAATTGCTTCTCTATCCCAAGCATCGCAATTCTACCACCGGCTAATGGGCCGTTTTACATAACAAGTGGGCAGCTCAAAGGAAGGGAAAGAAGTCGATTACACGCCTACTTTTCCTGTGAATGAGGCCTCGAAAAGTTAAAGAGCAACTTTAAGTATCGGTAACAATTTGAATTGGACTGAATACAAATACTTAAATCGACCTGGATTATAATTGGATATATGTTAAAGAGACTATTATTTGACTGCAATATGGTCTGAACATAAACGAGATATATTTTAGAGAGATTTGTCCCTGTTGTCCGACTGCAACTGAAGTGATAACATTTAAAATCACAGCTGGAGGAGATTTGGAATGACGGACTAACTGGCTCTTTAAACTACTTTTCAACTTGGATTAAGAGACTGAGTTTGCTGACAGAGAAAAATGGCATTTCCAAGCGAAATGTTTTACAAAAATGTATATACTATGGAGTATTACTTCTCTGAAACAGGATCTTGGTTTATTAACGGAGTAGATTAGAAAGCAAATGGGAGCTTTTATGTTGAAAACTAGCGAAATCTCAAATCTACATAAGCAGAGTGCTAAAGAGATTCTGGTGACGTTTGTGGAATTAGAAGGGGAGAGTGATCCACTGAGAAATGAACAAAAGAAAACCAAAATGGAACCTTATGGCACAGTTAAAAAACAAGACCGGAAACCGAGATTCAATGAAGTTCTTCTGAGAGAAACAAATGGCATAGAATTCTTTCCTCCGTTACCGAGTGGGATGACTGCATTGAGAAGAGAGAAGGTGAATCTCAGCCAACAAATCAAGATGTGGAAATTTTTCAGGAAGAAGGATTTTTGAACTCTCTCTCTTTGTGAATAGTTGGATATGGAACTCTCAATAAGAACTGACATGCGATTTTAAAAGGTAAAGTGTGATGTCTGGGTTATATTAAGTTGTTTTTTCTGGAGTAATATGGATATAAAAGCTAAAGGAATGAAAAGTTTTTAAATTATAAGAAGACAGATAACGTAATTAACTTGCAAGTTGGCAGACTTTGCGGGTAGTTGGATATGGAACTCACAGTAAGAACTTATATATGATTTTAAAAGGCTAGGTGGAATTTCTGGGCTATATACTTAAGAACGTAGATAACATAATTATCTTTCAATTTGGTTTGCATTTAATAGATAAAGATATTTGTCTCTTATGCTCACTGAAATGATGATATTGTCAAACTAATAAATGAGTTTGTATTTTTAATATGGTTAAGTAGTAAAAATCAAGATGTAAAAACTTTCCTGGGAAGAAGGGTTTCTGAGTTGTGGTTTCCTCTGTGGGTAATTAAATATGGAATTGTTAATAAGAACTGATATTTGATTTTAAAACGTCAGGGGAGATTCTAAGGCTGGAACCCGGAAGTTGCTGCTGGTGCAGAATGCCGCCGCCCGGCTGTTATTAGGGCTCCCCAGGTGGGAGCACATTCAGCCAGGGCTCCGGGGACTGCACTGGCTGCCAATAATATATTGGGTTCGGTACAAGGTGCTGGTTATTACCTTTAAAGCCCTATATGGCCTAGGTCCTGTCTACCTTAGGGATCGTCTCTCCCCACATGTTCCCCAGAGAGTGCTTAGATCTGGTTCTCAAAATCTACTAACAATCCTTGGGCTGAAGGAGGCCTGACTGACGTCAACCAGGGACAGGGCCTTTTCTATTACAGCCCCTTGCTGGTGGAACCAGCTACCGGAAGAGGTGAGAGCCCTGCGGGTCCTTGGGCAGTTCTGCAGGGCCTGTAAAACAGTCCTCTTCCGGTTGGCATATAACTGACCGGTATCTGAAAAACCCCAAAGGAAGGTTGTAGGATAGCACATTGATAGATCGTTTTCTTGTTTTAACTGCTGTAAACTATTTAATGTATTTTAATATTCATTAATCTTATTGTTTTCTTGTTTTAACTGCTGTAAACTATTTAATGTATTTTAATATTCATTAATCTTATTGTTAGAATTTAATGTTGTGAGCCGCCCTGAGCTGCCTCGGTGGGGAGGGTGGGATATAAATCAAATAAAATGAAATGAAAAGGAAAGGTTTTGTTAAAATGTTAGATAAATATACAGTTAATTGGGATCAATGGTTAAGAGGGGCAGACAACACATTTTTTATCCGGCTGATCTGCTCTTAGTATGTTTGTTTGGAGAAATTGTTCATACTGAGACAGATAAATTATTATATTTTATTCTTAGCCTGTTAAGGATAAGGATATGGGCTCAATATGTTTATTCTGGGATGATATTATTAAATTAACAAGTCTGTCTGTGCATGATATTTCATGTGTTTACTCTAACGCTGATATTGCTAAATTAACAAGTTAGTCTGTGCTTCCAATATGGTTTAATTTAGCCAGTCAGCTTTCTGTTGAGACTGCTCTGATTTTTTATACTTTTATGTGTTGAAGAATTGTTTAGACTTATATTTTAAGTAATAGTTTAGTAAAAAAGATATAATGAAAGAAAAAGATGGTAAAATATATGGGGAGAATTTTATACTTGCGGGTAAAAAGTATTGGGTATTTTATTTGGAGGTAGAACTGTAACTGATATATGGAAGCCTCCTTGAGCCCGCTGCATCGCAGCATGGCTAGAGGGGGAATTTTGCCCCCCCTGGAGAGAGAGCGGACTTTTTCGGCGCGCTTTTGAGCGTGTCTCTAGGAGGCAGGGCTTCAGCGCTATTGCTGAAGCCCCGTCTGATGCCGTGCAGTCCTCTCGGCATTTTCGGAAGGGCTGGGAGCGTGTTGGCACGCTCCTAGTGTTTGAGGGCTGTGTAGGCCGGGAGGCTGGGGATCGTCGCGTGGATTGGCGGAGCTGAGCTGAGCGCGTTGCTGGAGCATTGTTCTTTAAAGTTTGACTGTGTGCCCAGGGGGATTATAGGGTGCCCTTAGGGCTGAGGGAGGCTTCCTTTGCAGGGGCCCTAGTAGCAACTGTGAGGAAAAGCCCCCTACTTTTCATGCATGTGGACATCATGATCGCCAGTGTGGTTGCCAGGGTGCCTGGAGAATTAACTCTCACACATCTGCTCTAAGAAGTGTACTTTGCTTAGTTTCTAAGGCTTATATGGCAGCTTTGCATTCTACATCTCTGAAGAGTGGTAGCCAGAACTACAGACATGCTCCAGCTGCTCCTTGTGTGCCCAGTCTTGGCCACTGCAGTGGAAGAAGCCACCATGTTTCCAGCCTGGCTCCATGGACCTAGAGCTAACAACAGCAGAATCCAGCTTGCTTTCCTGACCCAAGCTTACCCTGCCAGGCTGAACTCATTCCTTCTTAGTGGGAAAGTCACACGTACACACCCTGAGCCTGCAAGCAACCCATCTGTTTTAAGAATGGATTAATAGCTCCACTGTTGATCCTAATTGCTCAGCAATACCAGAACAATAAACCTTGCCCAGCAGAAGATGAGAAAGAGGAAGGACATCTCCTGTCTCCATCAAGTCTTTTGTCTAACCCGGGTGGTACCTAGGCCAGCATTTGATTACCTATTGTCACCCTCCTAGTTAATCCCATTTAAACTTAAGTATCCAGCCATTCCCATTCTTACTCCAGTCTAAGTACCCTGGGGCCAACCCAGGCAACATTGCAGCTTGGAAATTTCCAGGTTCACTGGACTAAGGTGAAGTTCATTGGCCAAAGCAGGCATCCAATTAGGTGTCAGTAAGGAATGTCCAGCCTTCTTGAACCTCCCATCTCTCCTCCCTTGGACCTCCCAGTCCCTAAGGGTCTGAGGAAGCCTATTTAACCTCTGACCCAACTCCACTCATGTGTGCTTTCTATTCAGCAACCCCTATTACCCGCTGTCTAGATCCATCCCCAATTCTGGCCACAGTGTTGGGTCCATTTCCCCTGTCCTCTTAAGTCGCCATTGGAAACCTTCCTGGAAGACTACGATGGTAAATATTACCCTGTCTGTTTATCCATATATGTTCCCCTATTGATCTATCTATATTTCCTAGACCTGTGTGAATGTGTGAGTGTTTTGTATTTTTACCTTGTATGAAAGAAATATTATTCTAAATAAATTACAATTGATTTTTACTAAATTAGAGTCTCTTATTGAGCATTGACTCTCTGAACGGTTGAGCCTGGTATACACAGATAATAAAAGATTCCTTTTTGGGGCTAACTGTCTCTCAGTCTAATTCCCCAATCTCATTTTGAGAGCAGTTTCCCTAACAGAAATTGGTGGAGAAAGCGTTGGCATTATCCTATTTGTAGGAACACACGCGAGTCGACACGCGTGTCTTCATACAGACAGACGTAGGGTTGCACCGTTCAAACAGTCTTGCTAGGGAGGCTATTGTGTGAGTGATTGAGTGAATGAGTTCTGTGTGAACGGCTCTAGCGAGCATCTCTATATAATTGTGGGTTGGGCTACTCCCATTTCTATCATTCAGCGTTGGACTTCTCAGCCGCCCCTAGGAGGCCAGACCCCTCGAAAGAGGACTGAGCCTGATAGAACGCAAGGGGGAAGTCCCGTGAAGCCTGGCCGCCGTCCCGAGGCCTTTCTAAACGCGTCTATCGTGGGAGGGAATGTCAGGATAGGTCAGAGCTGTTAAGATCTGGATAGAGCACCCTTCCCTTCTCCCTTTTCTTTAGAGCGTAGTGCACACACACTACATACACACTCAGACACTTGCACACACACACCCAAGTCCTTACACGAGTCTAGGCCAAGGCTAGTCTAAGGCACCCGACAGTCAAGAAGGCAGGTGGGTCGTAGGACCGCTGCAATCTGACTGCTGGGCAACTTTTTATTTTGTTTGCCCGAGACGCGATCGTTGGGTCGGCTCGTGGCTCCCTTTTGCCCGAAGACGCGACCGTTGGGTCGGCTCGTGGCTCCCTTTCGCCCGAGACGCGATCGTTGGGTCGGCTCGTGGCTCCCTTTTCTGGCCGAGACGCGATCGTTGGGTCGGCTCGTTGCCTAAAATTTCGCCCGAGACGCGATCGTTGGGTCGGCTCGTGGCTCCCTTTTCTGGCCGAGACGCAATCATAGGATTGGCTCGCTGCCCAAAACTGTGCCCGAGACGCGATCGTTGGGTCGGCTCGTGGCTCCCTTTTCTGGCCGAGACGCAATCATAGGATTGGCTCGCTGCCCCCTAAACCCAAGCCGAAGCGCAATCAGAGATTGGCAGTAGGCAAAACAAAAAAAGGGAACATAAGTAAAGTTGCCAGCCCAGGTGTAAAATAGCACATAGGAGCCAGGAAGCATCTGGAAATATGCTGCTAGTTCTTTCACTTGGCTGTGCCTTTAAGAGAATTTACTGGAAGGAGCAAGAAGCTCTCCTTTAGGGTTAAAAAAAAATTTGTCCCGGGTCTGAGGAGATAGGCAATCTTCCCAGCCGAAAAATTTCCCTTTTGCTTAGGGCCAACAGAGGAAAAGCTCAGGCTCTGAGACTTTTAAAACTTTTGATTTGTTTGGAGGCAGAGGCTAGAGAAAAGCCCCTCCTGAGGAGCTCAACAATGTGTGCAAGGCCATAAGCCCATGCCACAAACATTTGTTAGTGTTGCAGAGAACTAAGGAAGGTCCTGCAACTCCCTCCTTTACTTGTGAGGCACACAGAGGTGTCCTGCAAGTTCTTTGCTCCCCAATAAGCAGGAAAAGTGCCAGGGAAGGCTCCTGCATCAGTTAATTTTGGTGGCCTGTGGTTAGGCACCTAACAGTGCAGGAAAACCAGCCCTGCAAGTAAAGTTAGGACTTTGAGAGGAACTAAAGTGTAAGCTATGGCATTGGCCAAGAAAGAACAGGAGCTTCCCAAGCTAGAGAAGTGGCTTGTGAAGAAGGGAGACAACCCTTGGAAAGCAGGAGTTTTTAAGAACCCTGACCCCCTCCAATTCTTTCGAGACACGTTTGAGGACCAATGTGCTCAGAAAAAGATCAAGCCAGGAAAAAGAGATCTTTTCGCATCATGGGGTCTGTTCCTAGCCTTGCAGGAAAGCTCCAATGTGAACAGACAGCTTAGGGAACAAGTTAAGAAACAAGAGCAACAGTTAGAATTAAAGGAACAAGAACTAGAACAAACTCTTAAAAGCCATGCATCAGTGCTGAAGCAGGAGTTTCAAAGCCATGTGGCAGAGAAGGAACTCATGCTCCAGGCCTATGCAGCAGAGAAAGAGCAGATTCTCATGAGTCATGAGGCCAAAGTAAAGCAAATGCTGGAAACTCATGAGGAAGAAAGGACAAGATTGAGAGAAGAACAGCAAAAACAGGTATCCTCTGAGCTTAGAAAGACAGAAGCTAGGTTAAAAACTTATGAGAAGGAGGTAGAAAGGTTCAGGGCTGAGAGATATGAGTACCTAATAGACAAACAAAATTTAACCCACTCTCTCCATGAGGCCAAATGGAGACTGGAGAATGCTTTAAAGCATGCCCAAGAATCTGAGAAGAAGGCTGCTGTTTTAGAAACACAGCTCACTCAAGCACAATTAAATAGAAAAGGCCAGTACCCTGTTTACTGGAATCAGGAACAGGACGGGCATGGAAAAGAAAGCCAGAACTGGAAGTTCCAAAACACTGGCTTTGGTTCCAGCTCTTCTTGCCATCCCCAGCTTGCCCCAAAGGTTCCCCTTCACAAGCAGGCTTATGCTCCTAGGCAGACACAGTCAGCCTCTGGGCAACCCTGGCCTCAGCGGACTCCTCGAGACAAAGTCAGAATGGCAGCTTGGTCCCAGCTTAGAGCCACTGGAGCAGACATGAAGCAATTTGATAAGCAGCCCACACATGTGCTACTTGCTGCACTTTCAGAAGCCATGAAGCCACCAGGGCACATGGCTCCCAATGCCACAGGGTTTGCAGAAAATGGAGATAGCTTCCCCAAGGCTACTGCTGTGGAAGACTTCCCTAATAAGGAAAGGGTAGGGAAACTTACAAATCCTACTCATGAAAAGGATTTAGAAATCCAAAAGCTTGCTGAGAAAAATCAGGAACTTCAGCAAAAGTTAGAAGCTGGTAGGAAAGAAAAGGAAACTGCCAGCCTCCTTCAAAATGTTCTGGAGTCTTGCAGGGCCAGAGAGGAGACTAGAAATTCTGGAAGTGCAGGATAAAAGGAAATATGGCGGGGCAAACCCAGCTGTGCAGCCCCAGACTTCTTTCCCCCATGAAAATGAGAGAACAGTCCCTATTTCAGTTCTCCTACCCCAGAATCATGAAGGAAATGTGGTCTCTGAGCCTATGCAGAGTTCCACAATCATGGCACCAGGTATTCCTTTTTGCAAGGACTTGCTCCAGACACTCCTACATGAGCAAGTCTCAGCCCTTCTGGCTAGAAATTTACTGTCTTTATCTCATCCCATTTGGGGAATTTGAAAGCCAGAATTCTGTGGAGCTTCAGAGAATGGTAGTCCCACATGGGCAGGCAAGGTTCCTTTGTCTCTGAACCTCCCCCCACCCAAAGGAAAATCTAACATCTAGACTTGAATGTCTCTTAAAACAGAGAGATCTGGCTTTTGTAGGGTTTAAAGGTAACAAGGGCGCCTTTTCCCTTGACTAAATAAGAAAACATACAAGCAATGACTTGGACTACAATTAGACCATGCCATTTCTCCAGGTGAGGCCTGGAGATCTCCTGGAATCCCAGCAAGGGTTCCAGCCTGCAGAGTTAGTTTGCTCTGCAGGGTAATGGGAGCTTGATGTAATATCTTCAGTTTAACCCTTTAAAAATGCCAGCATCAAGTACCTGAGAAAGAGAGGTTGAACTAATTTTTGTTAATTCAAAGCATTCAGAGCAGAATGTAAGAAACTGACTGTTTTAGCTTTCAAATTGGCTGAATGAAAATCTGTGAAACTCCCAAGTTCATCTTCCTCTCTCTTGCTTATAAAGTCAAAAAAATATTTATTTCCTCAGTTCTATGAATTTTAAATGGTATAGCCTCTGAGCTTGTACAGAGTGCCTGCAGATTAGCCCAAATAGAGCTGGCTAAAGTATTGCAAATGCTCAGCACTCCTGCCATCAGGAAGAAATGCTAATTGTTCTCCCTCTTGCTCCATGGAGATCTGTAGCAGTAAAGATTTGATAAGCAACTAAGGCAAAGGAATAGAATTTTAAATGCATTGCCCTGAGAAATTAAATTCTTGTTTATCTCGGGTCTCCTTAAGGCACAAGCAACTCAGTGTCTTTGAGAGAGAGAGCCTCATTGTCTTATAAGAGGTGTTGCCTCTCCTTCTCAAAGGTCACAGCAACACAAGACAGCTAACCTCAAATGGGCAAGTCTGTCATTTAAATCTGAAAGTACAGAAAGGAGAACCTCCAGCTGCAAGAGCAGCAACAACTAATGTAGTATTGATTGGCAAATCTCATGCAGACCCTCTTGAAATAAACTCAGCCAAATCCAGCTTGAGTTAAAGAAACTGGAAAAGAGTTACAATTTTGAATCCCACCCAGGCAGAAAGCTCATTATTCTCCTCCTCCACCTTTCTTTGTAAAAACTTATCAGGGTCAGATAAGAGAGTACTGGCCAAATCCATTGTGTCTGTTTTAGCCTTTTGTTAAAGCTAAGCCCTCACTTTACCCAAGAGGGAAGGAATTTTGGTTTGTCTGTTAAAACCCTCCCCGCCTTCTTCATCTAGGGGGGGTGGAAATACAGTTGAGGTATTTTTTTGTGCTATTTTGAATTCTCATCTCCTGATTTTGGGTCCAAAAAGATATAATTTCAAAAGTTTTTCATTACCAAACTTTTTTTAATATTGCAGTCTCTCACAGAGACAGCCTCTTCCCAGCCAGAGAATACCTGGGTGGAAGATGTGCATACTACTGTGTTTTTGTAAGGTCGCCAGTCTCCAGGTGGGACCTGGAGGCCTCTCCCAAAATCATAGCCTTTTCCCCAGTACATTGAGGCTAAGCCTCTGGAGGAAATAAGTGTCCAAGGAAATGGACTGCATGCCTTGTGATTTTCAAATTTGACCCAAATTTCTAGAAATCTCCAGCCTGGAGCTGGCATCTACTTACAGCCAATCCTTCTCTGCTAGAGAAAATCCCCTGCCTGTAAACTGCCCTAATACTAAGAGTTCTCTTAGATTAGAAGCTTTCTTTCTGTTATTTATTTTTGCTGTACCTTTTTAGGTCTTAAAATATTTTTTCTAGTGACTGGTACCAATCTCTCCTATACTTAGGTTTTGTAGCTTTTAATTTTAAGGGAAACACTTTTAGGAAATTGCTCCTCAAAGTCTATTGGGCATTCCCAGTGCTTTGTAGTAAAAGGAAAATGCTTTGCAATCTATAGGCCCTTTGCTAAACATTAGAGCTAAGAAAACTTTATCTCACGAATTTGGTTCCTACAAGAAGTATAGGACATCTGTACACTTCCTTGGGGTAAAATTACCCTCTCCCTGTGCTTTTTCTCTCTTAAGACTCAAGAACTAATACTCTTGTTTTGGCAGAATTCCTGAAAGTTCTTGGTTTCCATTAGAAATCTGGATTCCTCAAATGTACTTCAACTATTGATATCTTCATTTTCTCTCTGAATGCCATGTGCATCATCAACCTTCCCTTTTTGCTATTTGGTGAAGCTTGAGTTTTAATTTTAGTTTAATCCAGTCTGCCTGTGGAAAGAGGTATCCACATGTTCTTAAGAGGCCCCCACCTTGTGGGCTCAATGTCTTTGTTTGGTTTTAAGCAATATAATGACCACTGAATGGTCCTGCCTCCACCTATATCTTGTTAGAACTAGACTTTTTCTGAGTGAAAACCCTTTTCTATTTTCCCATGTTCTCAAGGAAATGAGCAATAACCTGTTAGATTCTTAATGTAGATTCCTCAGGGTCCATTTCTGATCATGATTTTCTTCTTGCTACTAAATGTCCTTTTGTGTTATTTGTGCATCTATAACCAGTTGGCTGGGCCTATCAAGGTTTTCCAAATTAAGTCTTGTTGTATTATGCTCAAATTTTGGTCTACTTGGTATTTCTGACAGCATGTTGCCTTCCAGCAACACATTCTTTGCACTCTGTGTATGCACAGAGGAAAATCATTCTCTGGCACAAGCCTTAAACCTGGAGCATTGTGCCATCATCCTAGTTTTGCCTTCTACTCCATAAAAGGTTTCTTCTTAAAGGGATATGCTTTCATGCCTCAAGTTTTTTTTTTTTTTTTTGACTTGTCCTTGCAACTACTCAGCATTTTCTCTTGGTACTACAAATGCCAAGCCACAACTTTTCTCTTTGTATGAATTGTTTAATGTGTTTGTCAAGGTGAATTAACCATGATTTGATTTCTAGGATGTTGTAACTGTTTTGTTAAGTTTGTTCATCTTTTCTTTCAATATAGATGTGCAGGGAATCTGGACCTGCAAATCAAGTCTAATGCATGCTCAGTAGTTCTAAGAGTTGTTGATAAGCTTGTTAAGAATTGTTTTATGTATGTGTAACCATTATGTTGCTTTTCAGAATTCTTGTTTTGTTAAGTTTTTGTTGAAATCTATGCTCACATGTGAGACCCCCATACCAAGATCGTTTTAGCTGAACTAGCCCAGAGAAAAACTGGATGTAGTGGGACCTGATCAGCTCACTAATGTCCAGGTTTTAATTTCTCTGCTCTAGCTCACCTGCCATTTTGGGTATGATCCCTCTCATGTAAAGCTAGCTAGCATTGTTCTATTGAGGCCTCAGTTTTTGTTTTTGAAGTTTTATATTGTTTTGACAATTTATTATATTCCAAGGCTATAGCAAAAGTTTTCTTTTGTCTCTTCTTTTTGGAACTATTTTCATCATATGGGGGACGCCCCAAACTATGGTCATTTTCCTGGATTGTGCACAATGTTTTATTTTAAGTTTTATGTTGCAACAAAGAATATTTTGGGTTGTGTTTTCTGTATTGTGTATCTTACTTTCCTTCCTTGACAAGGAAAAAGCCTCCTAAAGTCCTGAATGCTTAGTGTAATAGGCAAACTGGCCCAATGCAGGCCCCTAACATGACATATGTAAGCTTGTGACGTAAAAGCTCACTGGTCACCATACTCTGGACAGGAGGACACTTCACTAATAGCTTTTTAAGACTCCTTTCTTCATGGTTGAATGTATGCGTTTTTGATCTGCTTTCACTGCTCCCTACAATGGTACAGAATCATCTCCATGTTGTCATGTGTGAATGTTTTTGGTTCCTTTTTGGTTCTTTCCTCAAAGCCCACTGTTGCTCTATGGACCATCAGTGATACAGGCAGAAAAGCACCATTGCCAATTACATGCTGGGTTACAGGAAGACTCCCTTTTAGCAACAATAAAGACAGATTTTGCTGGGTGCTAGGGGGGGGGTGGGAAGACTCTTTAGTTCACCCTCCACTAGGACTTTCACATACCCAATAGGTACCTGGAAGAAGATCCTCTTCAAACCCCAGTATAAGAAGCTTATCAAGGGGGGGAGAAAAGGAAAAGAAGACTCAAGATTAAGATATGGATTCACTTGTAACCATGAACTCTAATGTACCTGTGTGTTTTCCTAATCAATTATTGTCATGATTGTGTGTGATTTATAGATCAATTCTTGTTATTTATCTGGTTTAAATGGCAGTAATGATTTTATGAGCTCAACTTTTATTTCAATGATTGTAACCCTGTGTTTTAATACTGTATGCCCTACAATGTTGCCAATGCCTGTTATCCCTGCATCGTAGTATTCAAAGGAAGGAACCTTTGGCCTATTGGAATATTTTTCCAAATTGATTTTTGAGTAGTTTAGATAGTGGCTCCAACCTTTTTAGATAGACGGTACACCCCGGTAGACAATTGAAGCTACGTGGACTCGCCGCCTGTCAACTACAGATATGGACATTGTGTTATTGCAAGACCTCGCCACCAGATGGTGACATAGGTCTTGAGGGGGGGAACTGTGAGGAAAAGCCCCCTACTTTTCATGCATGTGGACATCATGATCGCCAGTGTGGTTGCCAGGGTGCCTGGAGAATTAACTCTCACACATCTGCTCTAAGAAGTGTACTTTGCTTAGTTTCTAAGGCTTATATGGCAGCTTTGCATTCTACATCTCTGAAGAGTGGTAGCCAGAACTACAGACATGCTCCAGCTGCTCCTTGTGTGCCCAGTCTTGGCCACTGCAGTGGAAGAAGCCACCATGTTTCCAGCCTGGCTCCATGGACCTAGAGCTAACAACAGCAGAATCCAGCTTGCTTTCCTGACCCAAGCTTACCCTGCCAGGCTGAACTCATTCCTTCTTAGTGGGAAAGTCACACGTACACACCCTGAGCCTGCAAGCAACCCATCTGTTTTAAGAATGGATTAATAGCTCCACTGTTGATCCTAATTGCTCAGCAATACCAGAACAATAAACCTTGCCCAGCAGAAGATGAGAAAGAGGAAGGACATCTCCTGTCTCCATCAAGTCTTTTGTCTAACCTGGGTGGTACCTAGGCCAGCATTTGATTACCTATTGTCACCCTCCTAGTTAATCCCATTTAAACTTAAGTATCCAGCCATTCCCATTCTTACTCCAGTCTAAGTACCCTGGGGCCAACCCAGGCAACATTGCAGCTTGGAAATTTCCAGGTTCACTGGACTAAGGTGAAGTTCATTGGCCAAAGCAGGCATCCAATTAGGTGTCAGTAAGGAATGTCCAGCCTTCTTGAACCTCCCATCTCTCCTCCCTTGGACCTCCCAGTCCCTAAGGGTCTGAGGAAGCCTATTTAACCTCTGACCCAACTCCACTCATGTGTGCTTTCTATTCAGCAACCCCTATTACCCGCTGTCTAGATCCATCCCCAATTCTGGCCACAGTGTTGGGTCCATTTCCCCTGTCCTCTTAAGTCGCCATTGGAAACCTTCCTGGAAGACTACGATGGTAAATATTACCCTGTCTGTTTATCCATATATGTTCCCCTATTGATCTATCTATATTTCCTAGACCTGTGTGAATGTGTGAGTGTTTTGTATTTTTACCTTGTATGAAAGAAATATTATTCTAAATAAATTACAATTGATTTTTACTAAATTAGAGTCTCTTATTGAGCATTGACTCTCTGAACGGTTGAGCCTGGTATACACAGATAATAAAAGATTCCTTTTTGGGGCTAACTGTCTCTCAGTCTAATTCCCCAATCTCATTTTGAGAGCAGTTTCCCTAACACAGCGCCTTCTATAAATAGCAGTCCAGTTTTGGACCCCCTCCCCCTTCATTCTGTCAGGGGATTAGGTGGCCATTTGGCCAAGACAGTGGTGGGCAGCCGGGCTCGGTGGCCGTTTTGAGAGGCGGCTATTGGTCAATGGGTTCGAGGGTGCTTGTAATTGTACTTTAACCTGGGGCTTGGCAGTCATTTTAGCTTTGCTGCTTCTTTCCCATTCCTGGTGCTTTGGGTGGCCATTGTTGAGTTGCTGTGCTTTTCCCTGGTGCTTGGCGGCTATTTTGGCTTTGCTTCCTCTTCCCCATACCCTGTGCTTGGGGCGGCCATTTTTTGAGTGCTGTACTTTTCCCTGGTGTTTGGCGGCCATTTTGGCCTTGCTTCTTCTTCCCCACACCCTTGCTCTTGGGTAGGCTTCCCAACCCTCCTGCCCTGGCGGGGGACCCCCAGGTTGGCAGCCTCCTCCCCCACTCTCCAAAAATCTGGAAGTGGGGGAGGGACAGTGCTTCCCCCTCACGGTGCCTGCCGCTGCCGCGGCGGCACCAGAGCAGCTGGTGCCGGCGCCGCCGGCACGGGCACAGGTTGTTGCCGCCGCCGCTGCAGGCTGCCTGAGGAGAGCGGCTGCTGCCACTGCCACTGCCGCCACCGCTGCTACAGGCTGCCTGAGGAGAGCGGCCGCTGCCGCCACTACAGGCTGCCTGAGGAGAGCGGCCGCGGCACAGGCCGCCGCTGCTGCCGCAGCCACTACGAGCTGCCTGAGGAGAGCGGCTGCCGCCGCTGCTACAGACTGCCTGAGGAGAGCGGCCACGGCACAGGCCGCCGCTGCTGCCGCTGCTGCTGCAGGCTGCCTGGGGAGAGCGGCGGAGGGTCTCCTCTCCCTCGTCCCACTGGGGCCCTGTCACTCTGCGGTTCGGGCACCAGTGGGGACGACAGACCCCGGCATGCTGCGCGACTTTGGGGCGTGCTGGTCCGTCTTGCGCTGCCGACGGAATTGTGCGGGTCGGGCACAGTTGATGTTCTGGTGGAGCCCTGTGTGGTGTGGACTGCTGTGTCCCTCTCTCCCAGGACTGGCAGTTGTTTTTTGCACCCCTTCCTTATTGTGTTTTTAAGACTTCTGAGGGTTTTGGCTTGGTTTGGATACAAGCCTTTTACAAAATGCAATAATTTTTAAGGGCGAGAGCTTCTCTTCAGAGGGGAAATTGGAATTCATTTGCTGTTAGTTCTGCTGAGTGACCATGCAGATGAATTCACAGGCCCTGGGGAGAATTATCTACAAAACGGTAAGAGAGCTGGCCGGCCACCACGAGAGGGGTGAGAAAGGATCGTGGCTGCAGTTTTACTCCCTGCTCAGTGATTTGCAGCCATGTGTAAAACACTCTAAAAATAATTGGGTAGTGATTGCCTCTCCATTGCCTTGCTAGCAGAAAGGGCAAAATGTTTGACTTCAGCAAGCCAACCCCAGAGGTAGAGTTGCCCAGTCTGGGTTGGAAAATATAGGGTTGCTAATCCCCAGGTGGGGGCAGGGGATCCCCCAGTTTGGAGACCCTCCCCGCGCTTCAGGGTCGTAAGAAAGCGGGGGGAGGGGAGGGAAATGTCTGGTGGGAACTCTATTATTCCCTAGGGAGATTTATTCCCATAGAAAATCATGGAGAACTGATCCGTGGGTATCTGGGGCTCTGGGGGGGGCTGTTTTTTGGGGTAGAGGCACCAAATTTTCAGTATAGCATCTGGTGCCTCTCCCCAAAATACCCCCCAAGTTTCAAAAAGGTTGGACCAGCGGGTCCAATTCTATGAGCCCCAAAAATGTGCCCCTATCCTTCATTATTTCATATGGAAGGAAGGCATTCAAAAGGGGTGCCGTCCCTTTAAATGTGATGGCCAGAACTCCGTTTGGAGTTCAATTATGCTTGTCACAGCCTTGATCTTGGCTCCACCCCAATGTCTCCTGGCTCCACCCCAATGTCTCCTGGCTCCACCCCCAAAGTCTCCTGGCTCCACCCCCAAAGTCCCCAGATATTTCTTAAATTGGACTTGGCAACCCTACTCTTGGGGCGACCATTTTACAAGGTGTTGTGGTGGCCATTTTGAAGGCTGTTTTTTCCCACCTTTATTCCTTTGTTTGCCTCAGGCTTGGTTAAGCTAATTAAAGAAATTCTGCTTTGTGCTGTGCTCTTCAGTGAGCATGTCGGGTCGCAAAGGCAGTGGAAAATCAAAAGGGAAACAGCCTGCCCCTAAGGCTCCTAAGCCTCCATCTAAGCCTCCGCCCCCCCTTCGTCGGACGAGGAAGGGGATGATGAAGTTAATGCAGCCATTTTTCAGAGGCTGCGGGCACTTGAGCAGGCATCGGGGTTTCCACCTTCTCAGTTGCCCAAGAAGGGGCGGTTGTCTAAGCATGCTTTGCAGGCAGATATATTGACCCATTTATGTCTTTTGGAGGGCAGATCTGCTGCGGTTGCTGCTGGAGGAGGTGTGGGGCCTGCTGGCTCTGATGTTGGAGCAGGCCTGTTGTCCGGTGCGGGCGGTACCAGATCAGCTTTGGTGCCTGCTTTACCTTCTGATGCAGTTGTTCCTGGCCGGAGGAGCAGAGTTCTCATCTGCGGGCACAGTCAAGCTCAGAGAACTGCTGTTGGCTCTCAGCTGGGGCTCAGCAAATATGTTACGGTTGAATGGCGGGGGACCAGGGGTCTTCAGTGGCCTGGCTTGCTCCCCCCCCTTTTCTTATTTCATGGGTGTTTGGGCCCTCCTCCACAGGTATTAATTGTTCACCTGGGAGGGAATGATCTCAGGCTGATTAAAGGCAAGGCTTTGATCTTGCAGGCCTGAGACGATTTCAAGTACATAAGGAACAGATGGCCTGGTACCATTATAGTTTGGTCGGCCATGATTCCGCGCTTGGTGTGGCGCAGTGCTTGGAATCCAGCTGGATTAGAAAGGGCTCGTTATAGAGCGAATAAGGAGATTCGCAAGGTTTCAGAGGGTGGTTTGGGCCACTATTTGCCCCATCCGGATATTTCTAAGGAATGTCCCGCCCTCTACAGAGAGGATGGTGTGCATCTCACGGAAAAGGGTAATATGCTTTTCCTGAGGAATTTACAGCAAGGGCTTGTGTTGGCTTTGGGCCTTTCTGTGGGTGCTAAGCCCTAAGTAGAGACTTGGCCTTAGTTGTGGCAGGTTTTACGGGGTTTATGGCACCATGCGGTCTGGGGAGGACCGGTTAGCCTCCCCCTTTTGGGGAGTTAGGGGTCTGGCAGGATCAACCTTTGGTGTGGCCCAAGGTATATGAATGCAGACTGTCCTGGAGACTCGATTGGATAGGTGCCTTTTGCTGAGACTCGCGTCTGGTGTTTGGGCCCTCCGGTGCGAGCCTCCCTGCTGGGCCTGCCTAACGGAAGCTGTGGCTCACAGCTCCGGCTGGGGGGCTGGGTCTCTCGCCCACTGAAAAAGGCAGGGGAGCGGTCTGAGGAGACCCCTGGCCCTGACCTGGCCGCAGTTCGGTTGCCCTTGCCGTTGCTGGTTATTTTAATAAAAGTGGCCTATAATTTCACCAATCTAATTGTGTCCGTCTCTTTATTCCAACTTGGGGGGGCAACGGAGCCTCCTTGAGCCCGCTGCATCGCAGCGTGGCTAGAGGGGGAATTTTGCCCCCCCTGGAGGGAGAGCGGACTTTTTCGGCACGCTTTTGAGCGTGTCTCTAGGGGGCGGGGCTTCAGCGCTATTGCTGAAGCCCCGTCTGACGCCGTGCAGTCCTCTCGGCGTTTTTGGCCCACCCACCCGCCCTGTTTGTTATGCAGGCAATTGCTGGTCGCTTCCGTTTGGAGGGGCCGGGTAGGAATTTTTTACTCCCCGTGTCACGACCCAGACCTGCAGGCAGCGACGGGCAGCTTCTGTTGCCCTGGCAATCGGCCAGGACGCGGGCTGCCGTCTGTAGTGCTTGCAAAGGGAGCTCAAGCGTTATCTTAACAGTCCTAATTGGTCTTCACCATAAATCAGTCCAGCCGAAGGGAGTAGCAAAGCACGGTGTCAGGAATGCAAAGGGTCAATAACCGGGGAAAGCAAGCCGAATATATCCAAAGTACTTAGCCAAGTCGCAGAGTCAAAGCAGGGTCCAGTGTCCAGTCCAAAAGTCAAGCCGGGTCGGGAACAGACAGGTTTGCTCAGCAGGCAAGAGGGTGCAGGGCGCGGTCACGTCCGAGGGTGATCATTTGTTGCCAGCACAGTTTGTACTGAGGCCAGGATTCCAGATATACTGTGCTGGCTAATTAGCTTGTTAGTATTCTGGGCTCAGATCCCTCCTAGCACGCCTGCGTGCCTCTCTACGCCTGTTCCTGAACTCCAGCCGTCTCCTCTCGCGTAGCCGGTCTCCAGGTGGTGGTGATTCAGGAGGGGATGAGCTAGTGCTTGGTGTAGCCTGATCGGTTCCAGGTGGCCCCTGCTGCTGGCTTGCTCCTTCGGGACTTACGTCCGATGTTGGTAAAGGCATCTGCACAGCAGGGGCTGGGTCTGAAGCAGGCACCTGCTCCGAGTCAGCAGGGGCAGGCATGACACTATCCCCCCCCTCAGGCCCCCCCTCATCCAAGCCGCCTGGCTTATCTGGGTAGGCCTCGTGGAATTGCCGGAGCAGGTCAGGGGTATGCAGGTGGGTAGCCGGTTCCCAGGAACGATCCTCGGGAGGGTAGCCTTCCCAGTCCACCAGGTACTGGAGCTGTCCTCGGTGCAGCCGGGAGTCTAGGATCTGACGGACCTCGAACTCTTCCTCATCGTCCACCACAACGAAAATGCAGGTATGGCCCTGGGATCGTGGTAGGTCTACGATGAAGTCCATGGACACCACGTCCCAGGGGCCGGCGGGAGTAGGCAGAGGCTGTAGGAGACCAGAGGGCTTGGCCGGTACGCTTTTGGCTCGGCGGCAGACCTCACAAGAAGCCACGTACCGACTAACGTCTGCTCGGACGCGAGGCCACCAGAAGTCTCGGGTTAGTAGGTGAGCTGTCTTGTGTTGCCCGAAGTGGCCAGCCGGGGGTGCATCGTGGGCAAGATGGAGGATGCGGGAACGGAGGGGCCCGGGAGGGACGTACAACTGCTCCCGATGGTAGAGCAGCCCATCCCGGGTGGATAGTTCTCCGGCAGGGTCTTGCTGCGGTTCCTGCAGGTGTTTCTGAGCCCAAGGGTCGGTGTCTTGACTGGCCTGTATCTCCGCCACCAAGGCGGGTGCGGTCAGAGTGGCAGCAAAGACCGAAGGTGGCAGGATGCTTGCCTTGGGGGCTTCGGTAGCACTAGAGGTGCTATAGTCCGGCCGACGGGACAGAGCGTCGGCTTTTTGGTTCTGAGAGTGCGGGACGTAGGCAATGGTAAAGTTGAACCGTGAAAAGAACAGGGACCACCGGATCTGCCGCTGGTTCAGCCGGCGGGTGGTCTGCAAGTGTTCCAAGTTGCGGTGGTCTGTGAAGACTTGGACCGGATGTCTGGCTCCCTCAAGGTGGTGACGCCACACCTCAAAAGCCACCTTGATAGCCAAGAGCTCCCTCTCCCATATGGTGTAGTTGCGTTCGGCGGCGGAGAGCTGCCGGGAGTAGTAGGCGCAGGGTTGCCACGGCTGGCTGGAATCGTCCCGCTGGGAGAGCACGGCTCCGAGGGCCACATTGGAGGCGTCTGCTTCTACCATGAAGGGCAAGCAGGGGTCAGGGTACCGCAGGAGGGGACTTGAGGAAAAACTATGCTTGAGGTGGCGGAAAGCCTGGTCGGCTTCTGGGGTCCACCGAAAGGGCTCCTTAGGTCGGAGGAGTCTGGTCAAGGGCTTGGTCAGGTCGGCGTAGCCTGCGATGAATTGCCTGTAATAATTGGCGAAGCCCAGGAGGCGCTGGACGTCCTTCCGATTTTGCGGGGCCTGCCACTGAAGGATGGCGTCAACTTTCCGTGGATCCATCTGGGTTCCTTGGGGGGAAATGGTGTGCCCCAGGAACTCGACGGACTGGAGGTGGAAGGCGCATTTCTCCAGCTTGGCATACAGGCGATGGGCTCGGAGTCGCTGTAGCACCTGGCGGACGTGTTGGACGTGCTCCTGCTCGGAAGTGGAGTAGACTAAAATGTCATCCAGGTAAATGATCAGGAACCGGTCTAGTAGGTCGCGGAACACGTCATTCATGAATCGTTGGAACACGGCAGGGGCATTGGTGAGCCCAAAGGGCATAACCAGGTGTTCGTACTGGCCATACCTGGTGCCAAAGGCGGTCTTCCACTCATCCCCGGCTTTGATACGAACCAAGTTGTAGGCCCCTCGAAGGTCGAGCTTGGTGTAGATCGTGGCCCCTTTGACGCGGTCGAGGAGCTCTGGGATCAGTGGAAGCGGGTAGCGGTTCCGAATGGTAATCTTGTTGAGGGCTCTGTAGTCGTTGCAGAGCCGCAAGTCCCCGGTCTTCTTTTTGACGAATAGGACAGGTGAGGACAAGGGCGAGGTGGAGGGTCGAATGAACCCTCGGGCCAAGTTCTTTTCCAAGTACTCCCGGAGGGCAGCCAGTTCCGGGTCCGCCATAGGGTAAAGGCGGCCTGCTGGTAGCGGGGCGCCGGGTATCAGGTCGATGGCGCAATCGTAGGGCCGATGTGGGGGAAGCTGGTCTGCTTCCTTCTCGTTGAAGACGTCCGCGAACTCCTGATAGGGAGCTGGTAGTGCGGTGGCGGCCCCCAGGAGGCTGGTGGTGAGTGGGGAGCCAGGTTGATTGGCAGACGGCACAGGAGCCGAGGCGGGTGGTAGCGTGGAGCAGGGCGCGAGGGCACCCGAAAAGCTCAGTTCGTGTTGCACCCAGTCCACACGGGGGTTGTGGGCCTGCAGCCAGGACAGGCCTAGGATGACAGGGAAGCGGGGCATGCGGGCCAAGTCAAAGGTCTGTTTCCCTTGGTGCTGCTGGACCCATAAAACGAGTGGTAGAGTCTCGTGGCAGACGGGTCCAGAGCACAGCAGACGGCCATCCACTGCCTCGACCAGTGTAGGAGTCTTCTTTTCCCGGACAGGGACGCCATGCTCCTTGGCAAAGTGGTTGTCCATGTAGCAGCAGGCAGCCCCTGAGTCCAACATGGCATGGACGAAGATCCACCGGTCGTCAGGGAGTTGCAGACGAATCGGGACCAGGAACGGGGTGGGTGGTGGGTGGACGGAGCTGGAGGACCTCAAGAAGTGCCCCAGGTCAGGCGATCCAACTAGACCTGGGGCTGGCCTTTTACCGAGGCAGCGGAGCTTGTGGGGCGCTTCGGTTTGGCCGGACAGGAGCTTGCAAAATGCCCGTCTCCACCACAATACAGGCACAGGTTGTGGGTGCGCCGTCGGCTCTTTTCCTCGGGTGTCAGGCGAGGGCGGGCGACGCCCAGCTGCATGGGTTCTACAGCCAGCGGTAGAGCTGGGGTGCCTGAAACGGGAGCCGCCGTGGGAACTCTGGTTGGAGTAGCGCCCCTCTTCTGCCTCTGGCGTCGACCTTGCAGCCGCCCATCGATGCGTAGGCACAACAGGATCAGGTCTTGGAGGGCAGCTGGGCGGTCACTGCGTGCTAGTTCATCCAGGACAGCATCAGAGAGACCCTCAGTATATTGGTCCACCCAGGCAGCTTCATTCCAGGCCAGGTCTTGAGCCAACAACTGGAACTCTGTGGTATAATGAGACACAGAGTTTTGGCCTTGGTGCAAAGCCCGTATCTTGCGATTAGCCGTCTCAGCACGCACAGGGTTGGCATAGGCAGCCGTGAAGTGTGCCTTGAACCGGTTATAGTCTGCTAGCAGCGGTGAGGGCTCGAGTAGCAGAGGAGTGGCCCATTTGGCCGCTGGCCCTTTAAGCAGGCTCAAGATAAAGCAGACTTTGGTCTTGTCTGTAGGGAAGTCGCCCTGCCTTATCTCCATGTACAGTTCACACTGGGCGAGGAAGGCAGGGAACTCCTCCAGGCTTCCAGCAAATTTCTCAGGGACGCTCACCGGGCAGCGAGAGCGGGGAGCGGCGGCAGCAGCCAAGGCCATGGCATTGGACGCAGTCTGTTGCTGGAGAGTAATTACAGCCTGTGTCAGCTGCTGCACCTGGTCTAGGAGCCCCGGCAGGGGGTCCGCGCCTCCTGCCGCTGGGTCAGTCATGGGTGTGCCTGGTGAGTTTTGGGTGCTGGCAAGCTGTCACGACCCAGACCTGCAGGCAGCGACGGGCAGCTTCTGTTGCCCTGGCAATCGGCCAGGACGCGGGCTGCCGTCTGTAGTGCTTGCAAAGGGAGCTCAAGCGTTATCTTAACAGTCCTAATTGGTCTTCACCATAAATCAGTCCAGCCGAAGGGAGTAGCAAAGCACGGTGTCAGGAATGCAAAGGGTCAATAACCGGGGAAAGCAAGCCGAATATATCCAAAGTACTTAGCCAAGTCGCAGAGTCAAAGCAGGGTCCAGTGTCCAGTCCAAAAGTCAAGCCGGGTCGGGAACAGACAGGTTTGCTCAGCAGGCAAGAGGGTGCAGGGCGCGGTCACGTCCGAGGGTGATCATTTGTTGCCAGCACAGTTTGTACTGAGGCCAGGATTCCAGATATACTGTGCTGGCTAATTAGCTTGTTAGTATTCTGGGCTCAGATCCCTCCTAGCACGCCTGCGTGCCTCTCTACGCCTGTTCCTGAACTCCAGCCGTCTCCTCTCGCGTAGCCGGTCTCCAGGTGGTGGTGATTCAGGAGGGGATGAGCTAGTGCTTGGTGTAGCCTGATCGGTTCCAGGTGGCCCCTGCTGCTGGCTTGCTCCTTCGGGACTTACGTCCGATGTTGGTAAAGGCATCTGCACAGCAGGGGCTGGGTCTGAAGCAGGCACCTGCTCCGAGTCAGCAGGGGCAGGCATGACACCCCGGCTATTTGGCACGTGACTGGAGGGGGGGGGGTTTGCCTACCCTGCATAGCATGTCAGTGGATTGAGAAACTGGCTTTGGGTTGGTGCCTTGGTAGAGTTTGGTCACTTTTTAGGGCAGGTTTTATGGGGTTTATGGCACCATGCGGCCTGGGGAGGACCGGTTAGCCTCCCCCTTTTGGGGAGTTAGGGGTCTGGCAGGATCAACCTTTGGTGTGGCCTGAGGTATGTAAATGCAGACTGTCCTGGAGACTCGATTGGATGGGTGCCTTTCGCTGAGACTCGTATCTGGTGTTTGGGCCCTCCGGTGCGAGCCTCCCTGCTGGGCCTGCCTAACGGGAGCTGTGGCTCACAGCTCCGGCTGGGGGGCCAGGTCTCTAGCCCGCTGAAAAAGGCAGGGGAGCGGTCTGAGGAGACCCCTGGCCCTGACCTGGCCGCAGTTCGGTTGCCCTTGCCGTTGCTGGTTATTTTAATAAAAGTGGCCCATAGTTTCACCAATCTAATTGTGTCCGTCTCTTTATTCCAACTTGGGGGGCAATTGTATTTTTCTTTGTTTCTGTCTTTTCCATTTTGTATCTACCCTTCTTCCTCTATACTGTATCTATGCTCACACTTCTTTTCTTTGTAGTTAAAATCAATAAAATTTTTTAAAAATCTAGACTTCTGGGAGAGTGAAGAACAGCGTACCTTTTGGTGAAGACACATTCCATTTTCAGAGTAGTGAGGCTGGACTAGAAATACCTGTGATGCATTCATTCCAAGCATAACTTTTTTTTTTTAGCTCTGGGAAAAGAAAATGAAATGTACCACATGACTGAAGCAGAAATTGTATGTGCATGGCATTGATTTGCTGGCCTTTCATAATCATACAAGAATGTTCACCCATTCTATAGCAGCTTTAGACAAGAGTTTTCTTTTTTTTTTGTTAATTAGATCACAAACGGATAGATGAAAAATAAATAAATAAAAGGTGGACAACTCTCCTTATAGAGGGAAAGGCAAGACTGATGCTTAGACCAGTGGCATTGGGATACATAGCAGCAGACGCATAGAACTGGATTCCCCATATAATCTCTTTATCTGCAGGCGGGGTTTCTTTTTTGAAGTTTGCTATTCCAAGCCTAAGGAATGTTCTATTAGGATCCCTTTAGACTGCTTATTTTACATGTTTTTATGCATTGACTTTTTAATTTGCTCAACTTGTTTTTATTTCGCTGTTATTTCTTTGTTTGGCTGTTTTGTTGACTTTTAAAGTGTTTGTGATTTGTTTTTATCAACTCATTTTATTATTTTGTTGGGTCATGTTTCATTGTGATTAGGCAGCATACAGATTTTCCAAATAAATATTAAATTTGGACTGGATTCCACTTCAAGTTATGGACCTGGTGTAAGAATGGAGACCCTGATGCTGAGGGGTTTTCAGTTTCCTGTAATATGGCAATCAATGAGGTAGAGAGTAGAGTGCTTGTGTCCTTATTTATGCAAACAAGCTTTTTATTTGCATTATCTGTTAGCACTATGCCAGAGTGATCTTGGGCTCTTTTCACTGGTTGCTGACTTCCATTTGTCTACCCTGAAAACAGCTGGGAACTGGTGTAGGTGTGTATTGGCTTGGAAACAGCCAATGTTTTAACTTACTGTATTACAAAACTGTGGATGGAAATTCTGTAAATTGTACATCATTTACCTGTGGAAGAAGATCATATCCAATTGCTTGACCTAAACAGGTTAATTGAACCAGGGTGCGTATGTGGGGGGAGGTACTTGAACATGCTCCTGCAGTTGTTGACAGTCTAAAAGCAGGCCCTTCAGAATACATCAAATAAATCTGGTTAGGACAAGGAGGCACAAAGAAATACTATCAGTTCTGCCCAAAGGCAAGAGTCTGTTTGCTGTATTTATATACCAAGATCCACACCTTCTGGATTCATTAGGCATCCAGTGTTTCTGTGTAGGGAAAGGATATCCTGTTCTACCCTCTGGCCTGTCATCCATTCAGCAGAGTGGAGAAAAATCCACCTTATATTAGCTATCACAGTTCTCTGGATAAGAGGGATTGTTCTTGTTTGCATTTTTAGACCACTGTATTTGTTCATTTGTAATGAAGGTGCTGGCTCAAGGTTTATTCAGCCTTCCATCCTTCCGAGGTTGGTAAAATGAGTACCCAAGCTTGCTGGGGGGAAAGTGTAGATGACTGGGGAAGGCAATGGCAAACCACCCCATAAAAAAGTCTGCTGTGAAAACGTCATGATGTGACATCACCTCAGAATCGGAAACGACTGGTGCTTGCACAGGGGACTATCTTTTTTTTTTTTTTAATGAAGGTGCAAAGTGCAAAATAATTTTTTTAAAAAAATCAAAAACACTTAAATTCCGTCTGTGTTTGCCAAGTAGGGTTGCTATACTCCAGGTGGTAAACTTTATGACTCCTAAAGTTACTAAACATTGTAGCTTGTATATCACAGTGTTTGTTCTTTGTATTGCCTTCAATACTCCAGGTGGTGGCTGGAGAACTCCTGGGATTACAACTGATTTCCAGGTGGCAGAGATCAGTTCACCTGGTGAAAATGGCTGCTGTGGAAGGTGGATTCTATGGCATTATACCCCACTGAAGTCCCTTCCATAACCCCACCCTCTCCAGGCTCCACCCTAGGTATCTTCCAATTTGGCAGTTTGGTCACAGAGATAGCACAAAGAAGCCAATCCATCTATAAACATATTTTCCTGTATTTAGGAAAGATACATTCAATGGTAGAAATGGGAGCAGGGAAGAAGCAGAGGATCAGATTCAGATAACATTCACATATTCCATGTTAACTTCAGTTCTTACTCTGGCAGTGGTTTGTGAAAGAACTGCCTTCATCATGCAAATCACATGGTTAGATCACATGTTGGGGTTGCCAGCTGGCCTGGAAAAATATCATGTTCTTTTAATAAAGGTAGAAAAGAGTAAGTGTCCAATAGCACCTTAATAAGGACTAACAAAATTTGTGGAAGGTATGAGCTTTCATGAGTGAGCAGTGTCTTGTGAAAACTCATACCCTACCACAAATAATGTTATTCCTTAGGGTGTTACTGGACTCTTTGTCTGTAGCAGTAGAAAAGACTAACGCGACTACCCATCTTGATCTATCTTTCAATAGAGGTTTAATATGTGGAATGATCTAGTGAAGCTTTTCATGGCCCAAAGGTAAATAGCATTGCCTGGTGAATAACATATTATTGAGTCTTTATGTTAGCAACAGGACCTTTCTCTAGGAAGCTGGCAACCCAGTGGTCTTCATCTTGGGTATTTCATTTTGTAGCATTTTTGCTGAAAACCAAGATTATTGACATCACAGAACTGACATAATAAAATAAAATAAATATATCAGCACAAATGTTCTAGAGGTTTTAGGAGATTAACAGATGTATACTTCAAAGCTTTACACCTAGGCTATAAGTAAGAGAGATGGAAATTACCCAGAAGTGGGAATGTTCATGTCTGGAAGCCTCTGAAGAACAGTGGGTGGTGTCTTCTCAACTGAATGCTTTCCTATCAGGAGGGGCTTTGAAATTTAGATTGAGAAATTCACAGGGGAACCTAATTTACACATGAAGTTTCAGTGAGGGTTTTAGCAATCACCTCAGATTTGAATGCCTGGGAGCCTATGATTCCTTTATTTGTACAACTATACCACCTGTTCTTATTGTATTTATTTATTTTATTTATTTTTATTGTACACATACACTCTCTCTTTGCTCTGCCTCTGTTTTTCTTCTACCACTGAGGCAGTCTACCACCTAATCTGTCCCTTCTGCCAGCCATCCTCTTTGCTTCCTGCACGTGGGTCCCTAATTTCTGGGACCTACCGGTATTCTCTCTGAGATTTCCACTGAGTTTATACAGTAAGAATATTTTTATAACAATGTGTAACATGTCAAGTATGCTGGGTGGATTGACTGCAGAAAGATGATTCTCATACAGAACGTAGAATGTGTCCATCATAGAACTCAAAGTAGTGTACAGAAGGTTTCCATTCAGGCGCTTACCAGAACCAGAGCCACTCCGTTTCAGCAAGATTGGTGTAGCATATGCCCTGTAGTTACAGTCTGGCCTCATGTAATTGCTGTGCAATCTGTACCCTGGTAGCTGAATGTTGTGGATGCCAACATGATAATTCAGTAGGGTTGCCAAGTCCAATTCAAGAAATATCTGGGGACTTTGGGGGTGGAATCAGGAGACTTTGGGGGTGGAGCCAGGAGACATTAGGGGTGGAGCCAAGATCAAGGCTGTGACAAGCATAATTGAACTCCAAAGGGAGTTCTGGACGTCACATTTCAAGGGACGGCACACCTTTTCAATGCCTTCCTTCCATAGGAAATAATGAAGGATACGGGCACCTTCTTTTGGGGCTCATATAATTGGACCACGTGGTCCAATCTTTTTGAAACTTGGGAGGTATTTTGGGGAGAGGCACTAGATGCTATACTGAAACTTTGGCACCTCTACCTCAAAAAACAGCCTTCCCAGAGCCCCAGATACCCGCGGATCAATTCTCCATTATTTTCTATGGGAATAAATCTCCATAGGGAATAATAGAGTTCCCAGCAGACATTTCCCTCCCCTCCCCCTGCTTTCTGATGACCCTGAAGCAGCGGGAGGGCCTCCAAACCGGGGGATCCCCTGCCCCCACCTGGGGATTGGCAACCCTATAATTCAGACATTGTAAATCTAGTGTGTGGTACTACTGGTTCAGACTTCAAGTGTGACTTCACACCTGCATTTTGAAAATCTTTTACTTTCACTTAGGAGTTTTTGATTAATGCATTTATTATCACCATTCAAAAGTTATTGTTTTCTTCATACAAGTGTCACTGTGCCTTTCCAGTTGGAGTGGGAGACGGTATTTCCTTAATTGACTTCCTCATATTCTGATGATGCGTACTGCCTTGTAATTTATCTTAAATGCAATCCTATCTCTGCCTTCCTTGCCTGCCTAGCAAAGCTTTGTGAGGGAAAAACTCTCTTGACAATATTCTTGTAAATTTCAGCCAGTTTATTTTAAAAAAATTACATTCTTACTATCCTGTCCTGGGCTGGCATAGGAACATGGCTTTTGAAACAATAATAATTTCGTAGATTTGAGGCACGGAGGAAGGCTGGAGGGAAAAGGAGAAAGAACAATGAGCCCAGCTACATGAAAATAGTCATGGGAGAAAACTGGGTATTTGTCTTCTTATAATATAACTCATCACAGAAACTGTGGGGAAGAGGGGAGGGGGCAGAAAAGCCAGTACTAGTGGAATGTGTCAGGTTTCTTCTGTACCCATTTATCCTTCACCTCAAAACCTTTCCCAGTATATGAGTGGAAACCAGAATGGTTGCAGTGGTGTTCAAAGACAGAGAGGCATAAAACATAGCAGTGCAATTTTCTAATTTAAAAAAACTGGCATGTTAATATTAACCAAAGAAACCTTCCACACAAGGAAGAGAGGTTAATTTTTAAAAAGACACTACAAAGTCAGAAGAAAAATGAAAGACAGAGGCCTAAATGTGTTTCAAATAAAATATTTCTGCTTGCAAGTGACAAAAAATTACAAAAGTTTGAAATGTAAATCCACCTTCCTTTATGGCCATCAATCACCATAGAAACCTTACACAAGTTCTTTTAAAACTGCCGTTTTGTCTTCTTCACATACATAACAATTAAGAAGCACATGAAAAGCCAAATATAGAAGAATATTTTTAGAAATCAATCTATAACCAAATGTCAGAGTGCTAGCTACATCTAGTGGCAGCGGGTGGGATACTTTAAACACCCTGTAGGCATAGGTATGACTTCAGTCATAATAAACTATTTCTATTTTGTTTGAAATACACAAACTCAGAACTGTGTCCAGTCATACTTAGGATTTACAGTACAATCATAAACAGAGTTACATTTGTCAAAATCTATTGCTTAATGGGCTTAGAACTGCTCCAAATTGCACTGCCAGTGGGCCAATAGTTCAAATGTTTCCTTAACAAATCTGTATGATTATTTAGATATTTTTAGATCTGTAGAGTTCAACTGACAAAAAAAGTTGAAAACAGGTTTTGTACTAGAAAAGCAACTAATATGTTAAGTTACTGCAACCCTGTTTGCAGTTTTAAAAAATCAGTTGATTACTGGATTAAATGGGGTATCCCAGGTAATATTTTTAACCAGGGTTTTTTGCATAGAAAAAGCCCAGCAGGAATTCACTTGCATATTAGGCCACACCCCCTGATATCACCATTGTTCCACACAGGACTTTTTTGTGGAAAAAGCTCAGCAGGAACTCATTTGCATATTAGGCCACACACCTCAGATGTCAAGCCAGCCGGAACTACATTCCTGTACATTCCTGCTCAAAAAAGCCCTGTTATTAATGAAATGCTATAATTTAGAACACTGTTGATTGAGGGTAGGGTTGCCAGGTCCAACTCAGGAAATATCTTGGGACTTTGGGGGTGGAGCCAGGAGACTTTTTCATTGCCTAAATAAATAAATTAAAATACAGCAGTGTAGTTCTCCCTGAATAGTCTTCATTTCTTCATCCTCTTTTTTTTTTGTCTACGTTGGCAGTTGCACTTCCACTAAATGAAAGTTAAATTTCTCATACCCCCACAGGTCCCTTTGTCAGGCTTTGGAAGCTTTTCCAAGCATAGTTTTTTTAAAGGACATGCATGCACACTCAACAAAGCAGCCAAAACAGAGTTTGCAAGCCCACACTTTTGTGATCTCATTGGGCCAATTTACTCGTGGGAGTTGTTGAATGATCTGCTGTATTTCAACCAGCTTCTTCAGACAGGAACAGGAAAGGAGAACAGCCTAGGGGGGTGCTTCTTTTCCCCAATCACATAATCAGGTTTTAGCTAACTCTTTCCTATCCTTTTTACTATAGAAACAACTTCTGAAGCACAAATGCAAAACAGAGGAACTCTGCTCTCTGCCTTTCTCACAGTTTCACATACATGTGGCTCTTCCTGCTCCCCTCCACTCCCTGCTTTCCAGCTGCTGGGATTTAAAGGTACACACAGCTTCCAAAACACAAACAGCTGCAAGTGCCTTCTAAGCCTGCTGAGGTTTAAAGGAGCATGATGGCTGTTGGGGTGGGACTCCCGCCTTGCCTGAAAACCTGGGGGATCTCTCACTGGGACTTGGGGACTGGCAAGCCTAATTGAGGGCAACAACACATCATACACTTTAGATGATACACTTTAACCAATAAGATCCTTCCCTCTTAGGAACCTTCCAGAAAAGGCTCACACCTGCTCCTTCTTGCCCCCCTTCCAATCCTTTCACCATAGCTGGTCCTGTTTTTAAACATGACTCCTAATTAACATGTTCTTCTGCCCAACCTTGGGTAAGATAAACCAAGGTACACCTGGTTAGACCTTTGAATATTCAAATTTACCCCTAAGTGGAATGAGGGAGCAGTTGCATCACAATTGGAGCTCTGGAAGGACATGGCCCCAAGGCAGAACCATAGCCAGCAGGAAGGCACTGAAGGCAGCTCCCCCTTTTGAATTTGCACCTACCCCACCCCTATTTCCCCCCAATAGCCAGAAACAAAAGTAGGAGAACAGATCTTCTTCTTGCTGGATCTCCTTTAAGCTTCCTTGCCTTTATAAATCCCTAAAGCAAAAGAAGCCTGAAGCTGCTTTAGAGAGTGGTGTTGAAACAAACAAATGCAAATGCATATCCCCTGCGAACCTAGGGAGGCATCCATTGTCCCCGGCCACTGCCACATGACATCAGCGGCACACCTGCTGCTGCTTCTCCCTCTGCTGGTGGTGAAGGGCCTTCCTTCCATCCTCTGAAAAGAGTTCCCTCCCCGTACTTGGAGTCTAGGCCTATGTGGGGTCTCTGCCTTCATTTGGCCATGCTTTGACATCCCTCAAATAGCAGCTCAAGGTGAGTGATTCTTGTGAGGTGGCTGGTGCTGTGCACTGCCTGCAACTTTGCTTTCCTTCAACATTTGTTAATTCTAGAAGGGGATTTTGAGGGGTTGGGAGGGATTTCTGTTCTTTTCTCCTCCCATGATTCCTTGTATGACCCTGATAAATATCTCCTAGATGTACAGTATATAACAGAATATATAGCATCATATAAAAGAATAAGTAGAAAAGAATGACAAGTTGTCTGTATTCAGCTTCAAATATGAGGAAAATACAAAGGTGCTGCCAGTACATGAAGGAAAGGGATTAACTTCTAACAATCAATTTTTGGTATTTTTCCTTCATGCATCTCTTTCAGATGTCGCCTATTGTAAATAATGTCTTATATGAATGTTTTGTCTTTACTCTAAAGCTCTGTTTTACTTATAATTGAAGAGTCTTTGTAACAAATTGAACACAAAAAAATAAGTAAATTAGAAAAGGGATTTATAAAACACTAACAGTTCTTATTTATAAATTTACTTTCAGCCTTCCCCCTCTTCTTTCCATTCTCAAAACAGTTCCCTGTGATTCCCCCAGCAGGTAATGCATGGGCAAAATGCCACAGGGCACAGGAGCTGCAGTAAGGGGGAAGTACTGAACAAAATATCACAATCTCCCTTTTTTTGGTCAGTGTCTCTGTCTGCAAAAGTGGCAGAATGGTGTAAAGTTTAGAGAGCTGGACTATATCCTAATCCCTACTCTGTCATGGGAAGCTTAGTGGCTGACTTGGGCCAGTCATATATGTGGCCTAAATCTGCCTCAGAGGATTGTTGTGGAGGAGAGGAGAATGATGTAAGCCACTTTGGGTTCCCATTGCGGTATAAGTTAATACATCGATCCAGAATGTTCCCCTAAATCCACCATGACTTTTGGTAGGGGGGCATCACAGGGTCTGGTGGAGGAAGGCCAAAAAGATCAGCATCAAATCTGTCTGTTTGGGAAAGGCCTGAAACAGGATGGCGTGAATTGCCTAATCCCTCTTCCCTTTTCCTCTCTTTGCTTCACCCTAACACCATTCCTGCAGCTCCTCTGACAAATAAATTGGAACACCCTTCTTCCAGATAACAATCCCAAGTTTTCTATTCTAATAGAAAAAAACAAAAAAAGCCTTCCTTCACCATTCAAAAGTAACTTCTGATTTTGACCTGAACAGTTCAGCACCAACACACGGGTCTCTATCCTGTACATGGTTTTTAAATTTTTTTATACCTTTATTTTCTCCTAATTGAGGACTAAAAGTGGCTTATCCATTTTCCTGTCCTCCATTTTATCCTCAAAACAAGTCAGTGAAGTAGATTAGGTTCAGTAAGAATGACTGTTGAAAGGTCATCTAGCAAGCTTCCATGGCAGAGTGGGGACTTAAAACTGTTGTTTCCCAGATCCTGGTCTGATACACTAACCACCACTCCCCACTGAGTCTATAAATGCCCTAGACCAATACAACAGAAATATAATACAATAAGTACTCATTTCTTATGTTGACAACTTAACCATTTATCCCTGTTCTCAGCATTAGCAAGAGAAGAACATCTGTGGTAAACATTTAATGTAGGAATTGTATAGAACTCAAGCAGCTTCCAATACACCTGAATAAAGTTTCCAGAGGACAGTAAATGCACACATGAAAGGTCCCCTCCAGCCTTTACAGATCTCTGCTGTTGGTCTAGTCTTCCCAATTGCATAAAGTCTGACTCTTGTGGTATTGACCATAAGCAATATGTCCATTACCTGAATAAAAATGAAACTTCCAGAAAGTTCTCCACCAGGCTCTATCTAGTTGAGGCTGGTCTATTTGGGATGCTGAAAATGTAAAAAGACCCTGCCCTTCATGTGCTGCGAGGAATAAGGGATGGTGGGAGCAGAGTTAATGTTACGGCAGAGAGGTATCTTAGATTAGGTTTCTCTTCTCTGGTGCCTTATTTATATATTCAGAAGTAAGCAGGCTTTTCAAGTAATAAATATACTAGATGCAGTTTCACAAAATTTTAATTTAATCACATGAAAATACTTTCTTTCAATTGCTCAGAATACTGTTTCAAATGCCTCTTTCAGCTTAATAATACTGAACACCTTTGGCATTATGTAAGGGTTTATTGAAATACAGGAAACAGAATTATATCCTAAAGCAAAAGCAATCCCAATTTAGAAACCTGATCTGGGTAGCAGACTAAATTCAGCTTTGGCCAGGGACTTGCATTTGGACATCACTGGCTAACTGAAGCTTGATTCAAAGCTCAATTGATCTTCATGGGGGAATAGAAAGGTATGGTGGTGGAAAGTGCCATCAAGTTCCAGCCAGTATGGCAGCTCCTGATGGGATTTTCAAGGCAAGAGACATTCTGAAGTGGTTTGCCATTGCCTTACACTACATGGCAACACCAGACTTCCTCAAAGGTTGCTATTCCCCAGTCCCAGCAGGGGAACCCCTGGTTTTGGGAGCTTCTCCTGCTGCCAGCTATGTGGAAGTGATATCATCATGTTGGGGACATTGCACAATGATTATGTGGTTTTTGGGCAAAATGCTATGGTTTTATGCCAATTTTACCATAAAATTTTGCCCCAAAACACAACATCTCTGACACGATGACATCACTTCCGCATGATACCATTACAGTGGGCTCATTGTGCAGAGCCCCACTGCACTCTTAGAAGGCTCCCACCCACCCCCAACAGCACAATGTTGGCACCTTGCAACTTTCCTTGGTGGTCTCCCATCCAAGTACTAACCAGGTTCAAACCCTGCTTAGCTTCTAAGATCTGACAAGACTGGGTTAGCCTGGGCTATCCAGGTCGGGGCATGAAAAGGGGACAGGAGCTTAAATCAGAGAAACTGTGTTGTGCCAGCCATTGACAACTCTTGATTGTTGTGATATCTCAATGCAACCTATACAGTAGTAATACTAGGAGTCAAGTTGCACCTTTAAGACCAACCAACATTTATTTAGAACGTAAGCTTTCATGTGCTCTTAAGCACACTTCATCAGACGAGGAATCCAGCACAGTGAGCAAAGCCATACATAGCTGAGCAGAGCCATACATAGCTGGTAGGCAGTGGCCCAGAATGCAACATGGTACAGATTTAAGAACTAGTTTACTGTATATAGCTATTGATCATCACAAATTTGGTAAAACCACAAAAATACAAATAGATAAAACCATAACATATGAAGTGTTAATAAAAAATAGTGGCTAAATCAGGTTAAAACCTATCAAGGTACAGTATCTAAAAAGCTGCCCCCTTCAGTACTACTTTTGACCTTATCTTCTTTATTGCAAAGGCAAACAAGGAAACTCTTTAAGATACATATGCATCTTACAAATGCAACCTATGTAACATCCAAATGTAAACACGAAAAAGCAGAGAGGGCATTCACAAGATCAGTAATGGGTGACAACTCAGTCTCCTAGTTCTGCTTAAACCTTGGTCATTCAAGCCTTGGGAAATGCAGTCACAATTCCTGATGAATTTAGTTCTTTCATTCTGGACACTCCCCTCTCCCTGTTTGTTGTGGGGGGAGGAGGAAGAATGATGACTTCAATGTGAGCACAAATTTTCCTGAAGGCTGAAATGTTGTTAGAAACCTGTGGGAAAATAATTAAGTCTTCCAGGACACTGTTGGTGGTCTAAAAGTCCCCATTCTTCAAGAACAGAACTTCAAAGATTGGCTGTAGTGCTGAATTAGAAGTTAGAAAGACTTTGATTGCATTTCCTAAGTAAAGATATGGTGTCAATCTGTTTAGGAAAACAAGAGAGATTGCTTCATCACCAATCACTGGTATCATGAATGGCCCCTGTATTTTTCTTGGATTGCATTTGCATAATAATGTCAAACTTGGACTTCATTTCATGAGCTTTTGCTCCACATAAATTATTTCAGAGAAAATGTGCTTATGATGACACTGTACATGTAATCTTGTACATTTTTTTAAAAAAATGAGTACTCTAAATAATGAAGTCAATTAAATATAATATTGGCCTCACAGTATAGACCTTCTATCTCAGAGCACTGTTCCTTCTTTATAGAATTCTTGTAGCCCAGTTAGCTATTTGCCTAATGGCTGCATGGCTCATTTAACAGAAAAAGGCCATTGCATATATGTGAAAGGTGGGGGGAAGGGAGCCTTTTAAGCCATTCTCTTTTGATCTGCAATTCCACAAGGTGGCACCAACACTTAATACATTCAAGAAAGAAGGGTGTTTACATTTCAAAGCTGGCCACCCGTAACAGATTAGTAGATTAATATTTTGCTCTAAAGGATCTGGCCTTTACTGTTGACATCAATTTATGTGCAGCACAGGCTTTTGCAGTTGTAAAAGTCATCCAGACTATAAACCATACAATAGATGTCAACTGATTTCTTAGTGTGTCTCCCTGGAGCACCTCATAAACAGCTGTGGGGAGCTCACTGTTCTTGCGAGATCCATCACGGCAGTGTGATGTCTTTCTCAGCGCCAGCACAAAGTAGGTCCGTCACCGGTATTTTTCCGCCAACCACAGAGAGTGACGTGGTTTTATTAATCAGCATCTATTTTCCCTAACAAGTGTCTTTTGTGCTGCTTCTGCACACAGAGGCTTATCGCTGATCTCCATTGCAAATAAAACACTGTGTCTATTTATGGACAAGGCTTAAAGAACAGTAGAGCTCATGTACCATATTAGAACTTTTTGAAAAAGTGCCAAAGTACAGAGGTCAAGTTTCCTGTGCTATAAGCAACTTAAACAGGAATGCAGCACACACATACACCCCCTTCCCTCCAACAGCTTCATTTGCAAAAAATATCTGGCATTGGCTACGTAAACTAGGTCACTGCACACATTATGGTTAAACACTTTGGTCTAATGCAAATAAGCAATTTAATAGTTTTAGGAAAACTTAAGGCAGATGGTATCAGCTGGAAAACTTGCAGTTGAGAATTCAAGCACTGATTATGCTTCTCTAGCATCAGTTTTGAATCAATGATGGAACCATGTTAATGGTTTGGAAATGTTGCCTTGCAGTTGTATATAATCACCCTCATTGTCATATTGCAGAAAATTTATTATAAAATATGATTCCTGGAGTATTCTGTTTTGCAGTGCTTTTCAAACTTTCCTGCATTGTTTTTATACATTAATGTCATCTAAGTGTACACCTGGAAATGTAGCATGCGAATGAGACAAACGTTATAAAGCTACTCAGAGTGTCATTACTGTACATTTGACAAGAATTGCAATCTGATACTAACCTGAGTTGCTGCCACTTTGGCCCTGACCTTACTGTTTCCCTACCTTAAGGTGAACTGCACTGTTGATGGTTCAATCTCACCTGGTATTAGCCAGAAGAGTTATGCAACTAGTTGCATGGTCAAGAAAAGTTATTTATAGAAGGGCTATTATGGGAGAGTTTATTTGTGAAGGAATTATAGATGTTGTGAGTATGATGAATCCAAGCTTTAAACTTTATAGAATAAAAGCCAATCTCCACCAAAGCAAAAGACTATCTCATCCATTTTATGCAGAATATTTGAATTCAAACAGTGCACAGACTGCTCAGAATGCACTTTTAAATAACCATAAACCAAGAAGGTTAATAAACCTGATTGTTATACTGCTGTAGTCCTGTCTCCATGCTTTGGGTACAGATTTCCCTGGCTCCAAATATCAAAATCTCACTTCCATCAAGTCCAATTTAAAGTTGCAGATTACTGAAACGGCTATAAAATAAGTGGATACATGGTTACAATAACTGGTTTTCACACAAATACAGAGAATGTGGTAATAAATTATAATGGTGTGATTTTAGCTTATGCCATTATTTTTGAAACCAGATGTGTGTGTCTCAAAATATTACTTAATATATTTTGTTCTCTATTACATTTTCATCCGTATTTTTAAAGGGAGATTGAACTTCTGCATTTGCAATGATAATCAGAAGGCTGAAATCAAAACAATGTCAAGTTCAGTTCCCTGCCTCAAAGCAGAACTCCCCACCCACCCACCTTTTATGTCCTATATGCTACCTATGAGAAGATACCAGTGACAAAAAGCAGGTGTCTTACACAGAAGCACACATGAAGCTGCCTTATACTGAATCAGACCATCAGTCTATCAAAGTCAATATTGTCTACTCAGACTCGCCTTGGCTCTCCAGGGTCTCAGGCAGAGGTTTTTCTTTTCACCTACTGCCAAATCTTAACTGGAAATGCCGTGGTTTGAACTGGGACCTTCTATGTACCAAACAGATGCTCTACCACTGAACCATGACCCAAGAGTTAGCACCTTGAGAACAAAGGAGTCCAGGTTACTCAGGGAAGCACAGCTACATGTTAAAAACGCACACATGGTCTATTCCACAAGGTTAGGGGCTACCATATGTTACAGTGAGGCTAATTTAACAAGAAAACTGATACAAAAACATTTCAATTTTTGTCTCAAATATTATCCTGCATATTAGTTATATTTAATTCTTTGGGCTTCTATATACTCATGTTTCTCAAACTAAATTTCTGGAGCTTTATTAAATACAGACATTTTTGCTGTAGAAAGGAGCAAGAGTCCAGCAGCACCTTAGACTAACAAAATCTGTGGCAGGGATGAACTTTCTTGAGTCACTGGCTCACTTCTTCAGATCTGAAGAAGCAGTAACTCATAAGCTCATACCCTGCAAGATTTTAAGTCTTTTAAGGTGCTACTGCACTCTTGCTCTTTTCTACTGCTGCAGACAGATGAACACAGCTACCCCTCTACATCTTTGCTGTTACTAAAGCAAGAGGACAGCATAAACTTTTATAATAAATAGAACAAAGTAGGCTAAAAGGTTTAGCATTAAACTGCTGCAACCTTGTTAAAAAGGGATCATACAGGTTGTTAAACACCTGATTCTCAGGTTTAAGTGGCAATTCAGGAAACCTAACAATAGTAATAATGATATCTCTGCTGCATAATATATTTGGATGTTGGTACTTTTAATTCACTTTCCAGTTGTAAGACAACTGGCTCATCTTTTCCTAATAAAACTTTTCTTGTCATTACCAGAATTCTCTCTCCCTTCTTTCTCCTCTAGTTATCTTAGATTTCAGTACAATGCAAGTTTTTCACCTGCAAGAACATTTTTGTGCCTGGTACAAGAAACCAAAATTTGTAGTGTCCTTGCATTGTCTGTCTTTCCTGGAATCCTTCAGTGCAACATGATTTTATGTAAAAAACAAATGTTTCATAGATATATCAACTGACAGTATTTATAAAAATTAAAGTTTAATAGATAAATAGAATAAATACTTTATGCATCATAATTCTGGACAACTACATTTAAAGCAAGTAAGTTGGCAAATCACAAAATTGTTGCCTCTTGGCAATTTTACTTTTGATAAAATTACACAGGCATGTTACAATGTTATTTATGAAACTGTGATGTCATATTTATCCTTAAATCCTTTTCACCTTCTGCACCAGTCATGACATACAAAATACAATGGTGTCATGTAAGTTTTCCTTCAAAACATTTCTTGCAGAACCCAACAGTTGAACAATTCAGACTGACTATGTGTATCAAACATTGGTGAGGGGAGGGGGGGGGGGGAGAAGGATAAATTAAAGAAAAAATATTGGTAAATGATGTTTAGGAATAATTAAAGCATTTCTCAATTTTTTATTGACACAGGCAAATTAAAATAGAATAAATTAACAAGTATATTCTCAAAAAAAGTTTTGTACAAAAATACTGTCAACATTTCCTAAAAAGCTTTCAACACAGTAGTATTTTCCCATTGAACTGAATAAACTATATAAGCATGATGCCAAAATTAAAAAAGCTGCAGAAGGAGCTAGAACAAAATGTTTTAAAAAGAATTGTGAAATGTTTCTTTGCCCCTGACTAGAGACCATTCCATTCATACTATTATTACTGTCTGTACAGATGGGAAGGGGAACAAATAGCAGAGTAAGGAACTGGTTTCTTTTTCCTGATCAGGGAAGGTTTGGCCCACATTTGATAAGCTTCCAGTTTAAGCAGACTAAAAGTTAGTAGCACTGCAATGCATAGTTAAAAACAAAGCAAGAGGGCAGTATTTGTGCAGGAATCTACCCTGAACTTCATGCAACCAACTACTGCATTTTTTTTGTCCTTTAACTCAGAATCTGAATGCTGTCCTAGTTATTTGAAATGATAGCCTACAGAAAATCCACAAGTTTAAGCAATCTGCCAATATTCATAACAGTTGAAATAATTGGCATATTACCAGTGGGAAAAAAAATAAGCAGCAAGACTGAGAAAATCTAAAGACTGAATCATTATTACAGGAAGGGAGGCAGAAATGAGTATCCAAGGTTAAAAATAAAGAAATGACAGCAATTAAAAACAAAGGAGGGAGAAATCATATTTGTACAAGCTTATAGTTTACTCTGTTTCCCAGATATTCAAACTCCTAAAAGCCTTTGCAATACTGTGTCTTGAGGGAATGTTTGCATTCACACAGATAAAAAGTCCTTTGTTTCACAAGAAGTCAGCAGCTCACTCTGCTGGACTGCTGTTTGCAAACGAAGTCTGTCATGAAATCAAACTCATTCTGTCCCAACCACAGCTCTGGAAGCTCCTTAATGCGGTCCAAGCCCATTTCTATGACTAAGGACATGAGCACCTCCTCATCTATGAAGTCAGTGTCGATGACATTGGGAGGCAGCATTGCTGCAGGGACGTGGGGCACAGAGGCAGGCACATTGCTGCTGCTACCACCACTGCTGTTGCTGTGCTTCGGGTTGCAGTCTCTAAAATGCTGGGCTGCTCCATTGAGCTGATGGTTGGCAGGGTGCAAGTCCGGCATGTAGTGGTTGTGAGGATACGGATGGTGGCTGAAGTACTGGTTGTTGAGCTTCTGCAGCTGCATGCTGGCTGTTAAGGGCCCCCCTTGGGTTGCCACCGCAGGGGCCATAAACTGGGAACTGGTAAACCTGGCTGTTGGCGGCATGCTGCTTGGAGGGTGGCCCCCGTTCACATTCCCTGGCCCCATGGCGTGTCTGATCCCACTGTTTGCATTCATATTTCCACCTCCATAATGTATATGGTCACTCATCAAAGCGCTGAAGGCATGTTGCTGTTGCTGATGATGGTGAGGGGTGGGAAACTGACCCATTCCCATTCGATGTGCGGGATGGTGATGAAGCCCATTGGTTCCATCAGGGAAGCGCCCGTGGTTCATGGCCATCATGTGGTCTGCCATTTCCAGCCTTTAAAAGTTAATGTTTACAGAGAAAGAGATAAACATTTCTGCTCCAACCACTGATGCTCCCTATCCCAAGGAAACAGTTGCAGGCTGTACCCGGCTCATCCTAGGACACCCCCCCTACGCTTGTAAAAAACAAAATAAGAAAAATTTGCCACACCAAGACTCATTTGCAATCATTTTCTTAAAAAACTGCAAGAGGTAAGGACCTTGTGCAACCCAGTGTCACACACAACTCACGCACACCTAGAAGCCAAACAAGCCTGCACAACAGCAACAAGCCACCCTCCTCCCCAAAATACACTCATTTTAAAAAAATGTGTTCTGAAATAAAATCCTTTGGATTTAAACAGCATGCCCGTTTTTCTACTGAACGTGCCCTATCACATAAGCTTTACGTAAGAACTACAGAGGGCACAGATCTTACCCGACCTTTTCTCTCCTTGTCAAGAACTTTGGGAATTAAAGTCTGCAAAGGATTGTTTGTAATATGAACGCTAGTGGATTTCAGGGCTCCGGCTCAAAAATCCTGCTTTTCCCTCCCACCCCACCAAACATTCTCATTCACATTGTTGCCGAAAGAAAAAAAAAGCGGGGGGGGGATCAAGCTCTTTCGCCACTCACCTCAAGCCCTCCCTTTCTTCTTTTGCTTCAAACGTGCTGATAAAAAAAAAAAAACAGTCAGTAAAGATCACCCAGCATAAAAGCAAGCGATTCTCTTTTTGCTCCTCTGCGCCTATGTGAGTTGATAATAATAATAATTATTGCCGCTGCCGGAGCTGAAGGATTCAAACCCGTTCCTCTCTCACTCCTCTGCGAGTTTCTCATCAACACTTGCCAACAATGAGCTGTGTTTCTTAGCCTGCTTTGGCCACAGCTAATATAGGATTTCAAAAGGGAGGAGCGAAAGCCCTCACAGGCAACCAGAAGTAAAACCTGGAGCAAGCGAAAAAAAAAAAGCCAGGCGGAACTGGAAGGCATCCAAAGAATCCTGTTCCTTCTGGCTGAGTGACACGTGTGTTTGCTGATGGCCTCAGATCCGTGTGATTGCGAAGGAGCCACATCCCCGCCGGAGCCTTTTCTTACCCGTACAAAGAGAGAGGAGGGCGAGAGGGGAGGAATCACAGATCTCCGAAACGGATTAGAGCTGGATGGGAAGAGCGAAGTGAGGAAAAAGAAATCCTAACCGCTATGAGAGCCATTGCTCACAAGAATGGATCAAGCTTCAGCTTTGGTTCTCGGTCAGCTCTAATCTGTTTACATTCCTCCCACCTCCTTACATCTATCAGGCTATTAGGTGCTGTCATTGATTCCCAGAGCGCCGTGGACGTTTCTTTCGGGGCTATTCAGCGTGGGGATTTGTTATATACCTTGTCGCGTTCTAGTCTCGCAAGAATGCTTTTGGAAACACAAGAATTTCATAGAAAGCAATTACAGGGAAGGAGGATTGTCCTTTCCTCGCCTACAATGGCTGCGCTTCTTCCAGGCACATGCAAGAGTATAAATACCGCTACTTTAGAGCAAGAGGTAACTTCTCGGGAGCTGCTCGGTCTCTCATGCACACCAGCGTGTTTGTGTTGCAAAAGCCTGCCCTAGCGGGTGCGCACACACACTCAACATAGACAAACGAAGCTGCTTCTGGGACGAGATATCTAGAGGCGCTTGTCCTCCAGGGCACGCAGGATCCAAGCCACGCTTTCGAGGTGACACGCGGCTGCTCTGTGGACATTTTGCGTTTACCTCTCCTGGTAGCTTTGGCATTCAAACGGAGGCGTCTCTGCTGTGCAAACACTCCGAGATCCTTGGTTCTGGAGATACCCCCCCCCCTTTAAAATAAACACAGCCACAGTGTGTACTTGCCTTTGATCCAAGAGAAAGGGGCAAGACCAGCAGTGCCTGCAGCTTTGGCAAAACTCCCCCCCACCCCCCCCAAATCTAAAGAAGCAATAGGTTTGCAGTAAGCAAACACAACAGCAGGTTTATATTGGTGTAAAAGAAGGTAACGCGATAATTGCTGTGTAAATACAGCACGACCATCCCACATGTTTTCTCTCTTTTTTATATCTAGTGCTCGCGTTCTCTTGCAGCGTTGCTGACAGGGTCAACACAGCTGATAATATTGGGATAAATAAGACCATCCCTGGCAGACTCAGGTCTCTAACTCTGCACCCAGCCAAGACACCAGACACCTGAAAGAGTAAGCTGAAGGTTTAGCAATGCAGCATTTTAAATATTAACTTCAAATGTGGAATCAGTGAGCAGCAAGACTATATTTTCAAGCATGGATCTAAAGCACAAAGATAATGGCTCTGATCTCCAAACTGTGGAGGGGCTACTTGTCTTTTTTGATGACACTGAGGTGGGGCTTCCCACCACAATGCAGAACAAAATCAAGTGGCCCCTTGGCACTTACAAGACAACTGTGTTTACATTTGGGTTTACTTTTAATATCCCAGCATTGCTGGACTATACACATACAAAAGCCAGATGTGCACCAACATTTTATTTATTATTTGTAGCTGTTCTCCCCAATGGAGACCCAAATCAGCTTACAACAGCATTCTTTTCTCTTTTATTTTCTCTTTACAATAAACCTGTGAGTAGGGTTGCCAACTCCCACTTGGGAAGTATTTGGAGATTTGGGGGAATGGAGCCTAAAAAAAAGTGGGATTTGGGGAGGCTGGAGACTTCAGTGCGGCATGATGCCATAAAATCCACCTTCCAAAGCAGCCATTTTCTCCATGGAAATGGATCTTTCTCATCTGGTGATCAGTGTGTAATCCTGGGAGATCTCCAGCCCCACCTGGAGGTTGGCAACCCTGCCTGCGAAGTAGGTTAGACTTAACAACAATGACTGGATCAAGGTCACCCAGTGAACTTCCATAGCAGAGGGGGAAGTCAAACCTGGGTCTCTCCAAGTTCCTAGTCCAGTACTCCAATCACTAGAGCACACTGGCTCAATGCTATTGACATACTCCTACTTGTACAAATTCCATCATTAGCAGGTGTATTTCAGAACACCATGGACAGGGTCCCTGCTTTGCCTGCCTCAGAGGTGTCTCTTCCCTTTTGTATTTTAACAGCTACTATCCAGTCTAAGCAGCAGTAATTCTACAACATCTCTTTCATGTGCAGGTTTTTCCCAGCCCCACTAGCTTTAACTAGTGGTGCCTTGCAATGCATGAGCACCACCAGCCCTTTGGGGTGACTTTTCCATTTCTAGCAAGGCAGGTTTGCTAAGGAGACTGTGCCAGTGATGTGATGGGACTACAAGGTGACAATACATCATTTTAAGGACACTGTTTCAAACAGAGAAAGAGAGAAGATAATCATCTACTTGGCAGAATACAGCATAAGAAAATTCTAGTGAGAAGCATGCTAAAAAAGAGGCCTGTCTGCAAAATATCACTGGATAGAATTTGAAAAACAGGGAAAGAACTATTAAACAATGGAAGTTGACAAGGTTTCAAGGCTTACAAAATAATAAAAACAACATCATCACAGGGCTACAGCTCAATGGTAGAGCATCTGCTTGGCATGCAGACAGTCTTAGGTTCAATCCCTATTGTCTGCAGTTGAAAGGATCAGGTGGTAGGTGATGTGAAAGACTTGCTTGACTCCATAGAGAACTGCTTCCATTCTGAGAAGACAATACTGACCTTGATGGACCGCTGGTCTGACTCACGTTCATATACTTGGCTGAAATCATTGCTGGGGTTTAACATCTTTTATTTTTTGTAGTCACCTGATCAAAGGTATAAACTGATGGTTATTGACATATCTGATGTGCTGAAGAGAAAGCAAAATAGACACAAGCCATTTCTATACCTAATGGTAAACACAGGTGTACACTTTTCCCCCTTGCAATTTCAATCAAGCTGAAGAACTGAGAAAAAAAGGAGGTCTACCATTCCATCAACTCCATAGTTTTGCTGATTGAACCTTTCCCCTTATTGACTATTATTAGCTCTAGAATAGGGATAACGACAGCAACAACAAAACACTGGCCAAAGAGAGGGCTGGGGATTCTTATATTTTTTTCACTTCCAGAGATAATAATGCCGAGGGGTCAGCAAAACTGCAGTCCAGTCTGAATGATGATCTAGGTTGGCATTTCCCATTCGCAGGTTGTGACCCAGCACCAGAACACGGAAGCCTCAATACCGGGTTGCAAGAAAAGCCAAAGTTAGCCCCGCCACCAGCAAAGCATGAGTTCTGCTCTGCTTCCTTCCTTTCCTCTTTGTTGTGCAGAGAAAAGCTAGCCTTGAAGACTGACATAGGCTGCAAAGCCTGAGCTCTGTTTGGCTTCCTTCCTTCCCCCATCTCTGTGCTGTACAGAGAGGAAATGGGTTGCCTCTCCTTCCTTCTCCCTTCCTTGCAATGTTTGAGAGAAAAGCTGGAGTTCACTGGCACTATAGACCCATGAAGTGTTCTTCAAGGTATGAACTTTCATGTGCCTTGCGGTATGTTCTTTTGGGAAGATTCCCCTGGGAGGCCTGGGTGGCAAAGAAGGGGGCGGGGTTTCAACTGGGAGGGGTGGGTAGTGGGCATTCCAGTAGCTTTTTTTTTTACCAAACGACCCCAGGGCAGAATTGTTGCTAGCTGGGGTCATCTAATGGTGAGTAAGGCTCTTTCTTTCTTTCTTTCTTTCTTTCTTTCTTTCTTTCTTTCTTTCTTTCTTTCTTTCTTTCTTTCTTTCTTTCTTTCTTTCTTTCTTTCTTTCTTTCTTTCTTTCTTTCTTTCTTTCTTTCTTTCTTTCTTTCTTTCTTTCTTTCCCTGCAAGTGATGCTCTGTCTGTATTCTTGGTGCTGTGTGGGGGGAGAGGCAACAGTGGAAGGACTTCAGTTGCCTCTCTTCCCTGGTACTTCTCTCCAGTATTAAAGGGAAGCTTGAGATTGCTTGGGAATGTGAGCTGAAGAAGTTAAGCCATAGGAAGGGAAAAGGTTCAGCTGCACTTATTTGCAGGGACCTTTTTATCCTTCATTTGGATTCAACCCCCAAATTTCTATGTGATTGTGGCAGATCTATCATCCTTAGTCCTAGCTGGTGTTATATGTGAAGATTAATACATTTTACAAAGCTACACACTGGAAAGGATTAAGCAGATTGTGAATGACCTTTTAAAGTTTCATTTCCACAGAGTCAGGAAACTAGTACCAACTCTGGAGATGCCAAAGTTAATTGCAAATGGTTGACTTGACACAGAATATAAGGAGCAAAGTCAAGCATGCAGCTGCTTCCAGCATCTACTGAAATGACATGAATAAAAATCTTACCAATTTAAATGGTGAATATTTATTTAATACTCACATATAATATTTGTATAAACAAATTGATTGACTGTATATTGTGTGCAAAACAAATTTGTAAGTTTTCCTTTCTTGGCTTGTATCTGTTTTAGCAAACTGGCAAAGAAGGATAATTCATACACACATGTATATCATTCGATAGCTTATTGTTTGATGGTTTTCAGCTGAACCTGTGAGATGTCTGCAATAAAAATACTAAAAGGTAATGTTATGGAAGTTCTGTCTGTGTAGTTGATCAGTGATAGCTGTTTTAGACATGTAAATACTCATTTGGAGGTGTGGTCACTGAAATTTAAATATACATATATGCCTTTCCTCTTAACCTGAATTGATTAAGGCAGACTTTGGCTTTAAATATAAATCTCAGTAACCAACAATCAGTTTGAAATTGGATGAATCTGAATTATAATATTTAGAAATGAGGGTTCAAATTATAATATCTAAAAGCGTAGTATCTTATTTCTCTAACCCTACTATTGCCTCCTTCCCTTACCCCCCCCCCCCCCAATAACCTATCCTGTTTTCTTGCTTCTTTCTCTCTTTTCCATTTACTGATTTTTATCTGCTTCATCCTGCCCCTGTTTTCAGCTTTCCCTCTTTCTCTCCCCTGACAGCCTCTGCCCAGGAAAACTTTGTTCAAGTTGTGCAGTGCACACTGACCTGGCCCAGTTGCAAAGTAGGGAACCCACAAGGATTGGGGGAGCACCTCACTTTCTCCTATATTCCCTATCTCCACATTATTTCCTCTTTTCCTGGCAACTCCCATCCTCACCTTTTCCTGTTTCCCATCCACCAGCATACCTTCCTCCCCCCATTTCTACAACATTTATTTACTTTGTTTTTACCTCACATTTTTTCACTATGGGGCCTAAAGTAGCTTCCATCATTCTCTTTTCCTTTTTACCATCACAGCAACCCTATGAGGTAGGCTTGACTGATCCAAGTTTATCCAGTGAGCTTCCATGGCAGAGTGTTGAGTCAAACCTGGATCTTCCAGATCCTCGTCTGAAATGTTAGCCAATACACCATTCAAGTCGGGGGGATTGGTGGCGGGGGGGGGGGGGGGAAGGAGGTGGGTGGGTGGGCTGGTAAACACGTGGAGAGTGGGTATGGGATTTCCTTCCCCTTGCAAGTCCCATGGGCCCCCATTTGTACAATCTAATAGCCATGGTATCTTGATTTGCTGGATTCGGGCTGTTTTCCATGACTTTCAAAACATGACTATCTTAACTTCCTCATTCATGAGACAGCCATTGTCTGACAGGGTAATTCAATCATGTATTTAATCATGCTGAGTGGCTAATCTTGGCCTCCCATTTCTTTTACCAATCCACTCCAATTTTTGCCTGGCAATTTCTGAAGAACCCTGCAGACCATTCTAGATCTGGCAAAAGCAGCTGACCCAAATGCTAACCAAATGGTAGGAAATGAGGGCAACAAAAATTTATTTATTTATTTTTAAGTGGAGGGATATCAGTCTTAGCAATCATAGGGTTATATCTTAAAGTAATTAAGTCAATAGACTTAAACTGGAGTAACTCTGAGTCAGCTGGAGTAAATCTGCACAGGGTGGCTTACAACATATAAGAAACAACATGTAAGTCGCAGCATATAAATAACAATAAAACCAATAATATAAAAAACAAATAATCAAAATAGGATGATATTAAAAGAAGGCACTAAAACAGACCAATGCCTGCTGTAGCTTGTTAAACATATGATAGTATAAGGTACCTTAATTTACAACAGTGCCCTGTAGGCAGGGCTTTTTTTGTAGAAAGAGCCCAGGAGGAACTTATTTGCATATTAGGCCACCCCCTGACATCACCATTGTTTTGTGTGAGGCTTTTTTGTGGAAAAAGCCCAGTGGGAGCTCATTTACATATTAGGTCACACCCCCTGACACCAAGCCAGCCGGAACTGCATTCCTGTGCATTCCTGCTAAAAAAACCCCCTCCTGCCTGTAGGTAATGAGAAAATAGTTAGGAGACATTGAGTGGGGTATCATGGGAAGGGGAGGCTGAGATGATTGAGTGCCTGCCACTTCAACCTAAGGCCTATCAACCAGGGCTTGTCTTACAAGCCCTGTGGAACCGTAATAGACTATCACAGGAGAACAGCCTGATCTAGTTAACAGCACAGTTTTGTCCACTGATTTGTCCTACATATAAAAATAGCTGCTAGTATAAATGAAGGGATAGCCTGGAAGGCTGCATCCCCTCCTCCATGGTTAGAAAAATAATCACCTGATTGTTGCTAGTGTGATAAGCCATAAAGCTAGTCAGGATAGAGGGCAGGAGAGAGAGATGATGACCAAGATCTGATGAAATAATAAGCAGTAGGCATGAGGAACTCGACTGAGAGTGGCTAGAGGGGAGGCTATACCAAAGTATAGACAGCTTCGTGTATGGGAGGGGAAGCCAACTAGCTAAATGATATATTTATATTTATTTATTAAGCATTTATTTACAATAATAATTAGAACACCCCCAGCTAAAACCAAAGATAATATAATAAGCCTCACATTTCTCCCCCCACCAAAAAAAAGATGCCTGCTATTCAGACCTCTCAAAAGCGCTGGCAAACAGGCAGGCCTTGCAGCACCTTCTGAAGATCTCCAGTGAGTGGACCCCCGTCACCTCTTCATGGGAGCCAGAGCTATGACAAAAAAGACCTGGGCTCTGGTTGATGCCAGATGGGCCACCCTAAGTGGGATAGCCAACAGATGTCTGCCTGAGGACCAAAGTTGGTACATAGGGACATATGGAAGGAAACAGTTCTTCAAATATGTGGGTCCTAGATTGTGGTGGGCTTTAAAGTTCATAACCAGCACCTTGAACTAAACTCAGAAACAGGCTGGAAGCCAATGAAACTGTTTCAAAATGGACAACACATGCCTCTCAGGGCTAGTCCCTGACAGCAGTTGGGCTGCCACATTCTGGACCAGTTGTAGTTTCTGGGTTGTCAAGTGGGCAGTCCCATATACATAGTGTTGCAGTAATTCTACCATGATGTTACAGAAGCATGGGTCAGTGTGGTCAGATCAGCTGAGTCTAGGCAATGGGAAAGTTGGTGAATCAGATGCAGCTGATAGAAGGTACTCCTGGCCACCATGCCAACCTGCTTTTCAAACAGCAAGGTGGGGTCCATGAGCATCTCCAAGCCCTTGACTGTATCTGAAAAGCCAATGTTACTTCATCTAGTGGACTCAGTCCCAACCAGTACTACCTCCCTCATGGGGCCACAGACCATTATCTTGGAATAGTTCTTCATTGTGTGCCTGTGTACAGGGTATGTACTCAGATGTCATATCCAGGGCTTTTTTTGAGCAGGAACACACAGGAACGCAGTTCTGGCTGATCTGGTGTCAGGGGTGTGTGGCCTAATATGCAAATGAGTCCTCACTGGACTTTTCTACAAAAAAGTCCTGTGTGAAACAATGGTGATGTCAGGGGGTATGGCCTAATATGCAAATAAGTTCCTGCTGGGCTTTTTCTACAAAAAAAGCCCCGGTCATATCAGATAATCATATCCAATATTTGGTCCTGAAATCTCATGCATGCTATATCTGTGTTCTTCAAAGGTAGAGCACAAGCAAGTCCTACAATAATGGTCCAGTAGCCCTCTGTACAGTAGCTGTATGGTTAGAGTTTTGTTGTGTGGACTGGGAGGTTCTAACCCTGTTTCCACTTCCTTTTTGTTGCTCTAAAAGGCAAATCTTGTCTAAGTTCCATATTTGTCCATAGTAAAACTCAGCCCCACTACTACTGCTTCTTGTTTTAGTGTTTTATCCAGCTGAGCTATTGGGGATGTCATAGGGTTCATCTCCATTTATATTCAGTTGTGGCTTCCACTGTGTTCTTCATTTCAAAAAGGTCACTTCTATTCTAGGAGCATGTTTTTCCCCCAGCAGGACTTGAATCCCTGTCCATGGATTCTTCACAGATGCTCCTCCCCAAGTTTCCCATGATTGTGGCTGCTGAGTGACACTAGGAAAAAAACCATCCTTTCTTCATGATGTATTCCTGTGGGTTTGCCTGCCAAAAGATTGGTTGGCTGCAAGTTGGCTGCAAGTATGGGAATCTCTGGGATGTCTGCTGTCTGCACCACAACTGTTCACAGTGGTGAAGTTGCTGCAGTGTGTTTTATATTTTTCAGGAGGAATCCTGCTAGTGTGATTGAGTAGGGTGACATCCTGGAGCTATTTCACCATTGTCTTATATGGGCTACCTTCCTCCATACCAGGGTACAGTGTGAGTATCATGAACATATCATACTATGGTTGGTGGCTATTGGCAATGCTGCTTTGCTCTCTCTTCAAGGCTATTAGAAGTGTCTGATTGAGCTGCATGCCCTCAGACACTATTCCAATAATTTTAAAAGCCATAGATTTGTAAGTATGAGTTGACCTTCAAGAATGGTAATAACTGCTATGTGGTGAACCTACTTTTTGTTGGTAAAACCAGGGGTGATTTCATAGAAAAAGAGGTGCTTGAGCTCATTAGCACAACTCATTTGCATATGCCACACACCCCTGACATCACCAGAAAGTGTACTAAATTATATCAGCTCAGCATCTGCCTTAAATGCTTTTTGAATTATAATTGTCATAATAAAATCTTATTTCCATCATACTTTTTAATTACTTCCTCCTATGATGCCACAGTGGCATGATGAAGAGTTTCATCTGTCTGCTTTATAAGTTTTGGTTATTTTCCCATTTTTTTTTGTGGGCAAAAATATTAGAAAGTTTGTCAAATCTTAGAGTTCAGCAAAATTCTCATGGGGGGTTGAACAATGGAGCCCAGAAGCAAGTGTTTGGGGGAGGAGTTAAGAAAGAGCACAATAAAATTTAGATTTTCTGGAGTTCTGCTCCTGTGAGCTCCTGCCCAAAATTAGGTCTGGGCAAACCTACTAGACTTGAAAACTGGAAACTTGGAACATAAGAACAGACATAGAAATAAAATACTGGAAGCACCTCAGGTCCAGCACAATACAATGTGATTGTATATTCTACTGGATCAATTTTTCAGTAACATTCAGTATTGTTTATTGGACATTAATTTAGTATTACAGTTGTTTGTATTGGAATTTATATATGATAGGCAATTTGTACCTTTCTTTACATTTTTACTATTAGTGTCAGGTTGTTCAGGATTATAATTTAAAAATGTGATACAAGTTTCCACCTGTAAATGGAGCGGAGGTCCATCAGTGGCTATTAGCCACAGTGCATTGTTGGAACTCTCTGTCTGGGGCAAGTGATGCTCTAATTCTTGGTGCTTGGTGGTGGGGGCAACAGTGTGAGGGCTTCTAATATCCTGGCCCCACTGATGGACCTCCTGATGGTACCTGGGTTTTTTGGCCACTGTGTGACATAGAGTGTTGGACTGGATGGGTCATTGACCTGATCCAAGATGGCTTCTCTTATGTTCTTAATGTATGCTGGTCGTATTATTATGCATAATATACGATACCATTTACAGTGATCTTTTGGAGTTTTGTTTTAAAGTATGTTAATCAAGAAATGTATGACTTATCCTATTTACACTGACAATATGTTCACATTTTCTGTCATTACTTGGAGAGAATACATATTGAGCAGAAATTTAGAAAAAACAATCTAGCCATGTTTTCCCTTATGTCTAGTTGTTACAAAGAGCAGTTAAGGGCATTGGGTTTTGTTTTGTTTTTTTGCTATGCTACTCTTACGAAGCAGGACCAGAATCAGGTTTTTCTCCTTGTCTGTTGTGAGATGTTTTGTGCACATTCTCCAGGCTTAAATTTCAATGTTCATATTTGATAGTTCTTCTGTTATCTCGTTGTCATTGTGACACACCCCTTCCACTTCCCTCCCTGAGGCTAGATTTTTCCTCAATTTTTCTATTCCTTCATGGACTGAGCAGCCTACTTAATGTGATTTCTTCTCCTTTGAAGAAACTTTGGCTGTCTCACCCCATCAGTAAGATATATTTTGGCTATTTGCTCAGCCCAGGAAACTAAGGGGTAGGATTGAAAATGGCACTTGAGATGTGTTTAAAATTCAAAAATAACAAAAGGTTTTAATTAACATTGAGGGAGAAACTCAGGCAAAATCAGGGGTTTTACCTACTGAGCTAAAACTAGTACAAGCACAGACTTTTATTTTTATATATCCGGCTAATGAGAGGTTCTTAATTTATTCATAGTTACTTAGATCTTTATATTGAGAGGCTTTTGTTCCAGTGTTTCCCCAAACACTCTCATTCATTTTATTTGAGTAATTGCTGACTCTTTTTGATGCCCAGAAGGCTGGTACCCTCTTCCTAGTACCCCAGCCCTTCTCTTTGGAACACCAGTACTCTTCTTGAGTTGACTTTTTGACTTTTGAGGTCTCTAAAGGCAGATTCTAATCACACAAGTCCAGGGAATTCTGTACTCCTCAGAGATATCTCTCCCTGTTTGGGCAGAGAATCTTCTTCTCTCTCTAGAACAGGGGTGGGGAACCTTTTTCTGTCAAGGGCCATATGGATATTTATAACATCATTTGTGGGCCATAAAAATTATCAACTTAAAAAACAGTGCTCCACCAAGGGAGAATAATTCAGACCAGCAAAATTAATGCAAATAATTGTTTTTCTATTTGAAGTCATGTGGGGAGAGCCTAATCTGGCACACACACACACACACATATGGCCCGCTGCCCTAGGCAAATGCATAGGTCCAGGGCTTTTTTGTAGAAAAAGACCAGCAGGAACTCAGTAGCATATTAGACCACATCCCCTAATATTAGCATATTAGGTCACACACTCATTAGTGTATTAGACCACACCATCTGGGATAATCAAGTGCAAACTGAACTGTGGCAGTAACTTTTCCAGGCCCTGCAGCAATTCTGGCTGGCCAGCCAGACCCCAGAGAGGCTGTCACACAGTACATCTGGGTAGGCTTCCCAAACCTCCCGCCCTGGCGGGGGACCCCAGGATTTCCACCCTATTCCCCCGCTCCCCCCAAAAATGGAAGCGGGGGGAGAGGGGGGAAACCGCGCCGAGCCGCTGGATCCTGGAGCCGGCGAGGCCGCCGTGCCGTGCCGCTGCCGCCCCCTCCCCGCCCACCGCAGTTTTTCCTCCGAGATGGGCCCAGGCTGAGCCCATCTCGGAGGAGCAGCCAAGAGATGGCAGCAGTGCAGGGGAGGGCGAGGCAGGCCAGGAGCATGGCGAGCCGCGAATCCGGGCCCTTCTAGGACCTGGACTTGCGGCTCGCCACGCCCCCAGCCCGCCTCCACCCCCCCACCTCTGCTTCTACCCCAGAGGCGGAGCGGGCAAGGAGGCAGCGGCGCGGCGCCCTCTTCTCCGCTCGCCGTGGCTGCTCTTCCAAGATGGGCTCAGCCTGAGCCCATCTCGGAGGAGCAGCACGGCGAGCGGAGAAGAGGCCGCCGTGCCGCTGCCGCCTCTGCTCCGCTCCGTGGCTGCTCTTCCGAGATGGGCTCAGGCTGAGCCCATCTCGGAGGAGCAGCACGGCGAGCGGAGAAGAGGCTGCGGGGCGGTTCGTCACGCTCCCCGGCACCGTTTCCGCCCCTCCCCCTAGCTCCACCCCAGTGTCTCCTGGCTCCACCCCCACATCTGGGCCCTGGGATCCCTGCCTGGCCCTGGGGAGGCTGCTGCACAGTGCAGCTGGGCCCCACGATCCTCGCAGGCCAGCCAGGCCCCAGGGAGGCTGCCACATGACTAAGTTTGGTCCAGCAATCCCCGAGGGCCACACCAAGTGACCTTGAGGGCCATATATGGCCCTTGGAATGGAGATTCCCCACCCCTGCTGTAGAAGATCTATCCCCTTTCCTTTGGCCTGAATGGAAATCTTCTCTGCAACCAAACTTCCTTGCCAAACTCTCCCCCCAGTTCTCTGTCTGCATTCAAAGTGCTCTTAGCAGATGCTGAATTCAGACTGCAGTCAGTCAAGGCTGAAATCTAACTGTCAGCACTAAACCTTTTTTCCCCTCTTGGGACTATTCTCAGACAGTCTCAGGACACGTCTCTTCTCATTTAAGGAAGGAATCTGACTGAATCTCCTCAGCATCTAGTTCGGTCAAGACTTTTTTTGCTCAGCTAATGATGACCAATCAGTTTGCTTAGAGCAGCCTGTCACTCAAGGCTCTCTGTCTCTGTGAAGAACTAACCCTTCACAGTTCCTTAGTTGTTGGTATAGCATTTCTAAGCCTCCTTAAAAGTGCTGTCTGTCACAGTCATACTTAGGGAGACTAAGGGCGTTTTCGCACTCACCTTCAAGTGGTGCGACCACCCTCCTCACGCCGGCGGATCTGCAGGGATTTCGCACCAGAAGCGCCGGCGCACCCAAAAGAGCCGGCGACTTCCGTCGCGAAACCAGCTCAAACGTTTTCCTGCTTCTTGGCGGTTTCCGTTTGAGCTGGGTTCGCGACGGAAGTCGCCGGCTCTTTTGGGTGCGCCGGCGCTTCTGGTGCGAAATCCCTGCAGATCAGCCGGCGTGAGGAGGGTGGTCGCACCACTTGAAGGTCAGTGCGAAAACGCCCTAAGTTATTTGCTTCCAGTATCTGTATAACTGACACAATTAAACTGTTAGCATTTATGCTCTGCTGGCTTAAGTATGTCTTCCTACCCTGACCTAGTAGAGGAGGGAGTAAAGGAGTGTTTATCCTGGAACCAGAAGAGTTGAGTAGGAAAGATGGTTTCATTTCTGGATGTAAGTGGCTTATTATCTCCAGGAACAACTAGCTGCAGATCCAGTAGCACCTACAAACAAGATTTTCAGGGTATAAGAGTCAATGCTCCCTTTGTCAGTGTTTTATCCTGCTGATCGCTGATTCTTAAAAGCTTATACCTCCCAAATACTCTTGGTGTCTAAGGTGCTACTGGATTCAAAACTGTCTTCTACTGCAGATCAACATGGCTACCCTCTGAAATGATCTCTAGAAAGAGATGGAAAGAAAGCAGCAATTTATGCCAAGCTTTTTCTAAGATGAAACATTTTTGCTGATCTTCTAAATCATTGCTGTTGGCTGATATCACTATTGATCAGATAGTGCTTATTCTGCTTGGGGCCTCTCTTCCCTGGCCCCTCTGTTGAAATTCCTTATTGGGGAAGAGGAAATGTCTCCAGAGCACTACTGAGGAGAATCTGCAAGACCTACACCCTGTCAGCCAGCTTCATTTTCTTCCAACCATCAGAAACAATGCACCTGCTATTCTGGTCACTGTTCCAAGGGCATAGGTCATCAATAGGATCTTTATGGGAACTGTATAATCAGGGTGGAATTCTAGCAGGAGCTCATTTGCATATTAGGCCACACCCCCAATGTAGCCAATCCTCCAAGAGCTTACAAAAAAGAGCCTTGTAAATTCTTGGAGGATTGGCTACCTCAGGGGTGTGTGGCCTAATATGCAAAGGAGCTCCTGCTAGAATTCCACCCCTGTATATAACTATGATACTATAGGACTTTGGGATGGGATCCCAATATTGTGAACATGGGAAATGTCTTGGCAAGTGTTCCTGTAGTATCTTTTCTGTTTTAATGAAATATATTTATTTTGCACTATCACACATGAAAAATAACTAGATGTGACCCCAAAGGCATAAGCCCTCGGCACAGAATGGTAAACTACAGTAATGCAGCCCAAGCTCTGTTCAGTACCTCAGTTTGATAGTGGTGGAAGCCGGGTGCAGGCAGCCAGCTCATGGTTGACTCAGCCTTCCATCCTCCCAAGGTGGGTAAAATGAATACCCAGCTTGCTGGGGGTAAAGTGTAATGGACTGGGGAAGGCAATGGCAAACCAATCTGTAAAAAGTCTGCCATGAAAACATTGTGAAAGCAACGTCACCCAAGAGTCGGAAATGACTGGTGCTTGCATAGGGGACTACCTTTACCTTTAACCCCAAAGGCAGCCCTGAGTCAGGAATCATGTTTCTGGGCCACTTTCATAACTTTTGATACATTAAAACTGATCAATTAAGATTAGGCTGCACACGACAGAAATGGTGACTCAGATAAATATAGTCGGATTGCATTGGGGACACAGTCACTCCCTTGTCAATAGTTCTATACTTTGGCTTCTTGAGGGATCATCAAAATTCAGTCCATTATTAAAAATCAGTGTTTCCTGGACAATAATTGACCTTCTAGGACCATCCAGGAATCTGCTTTACAATGCAGAATTCTCTGGAAAACCTAATCACAAGTGAGATAATTTATTTTTGTTAATCAGGATTTCTATCAGGTAATTCAATCATAGACTAAGGAAGGGCCATCAAGCCCTGTCTAGTCCTTTCTTAAAGCAGCTAAAAGTGGTATTTAACCTAATCACCTATAATATAGCGGGTTCAACGCATGGAAGAGGCGAGGTGGTAGTGAAGCATCAGCTCTTTATTGATTACAGCATAGTGAGGCATAAACCTAAGACTGCCGAACTGGGCCAACAGGGCCAACTACATACACACCCGTGTTCCTGCGCAAGCATTTGATTGGTCCATTCAAACCAGTAGGGGGCTCGTGATTGGAGCAGGGCAGCAGGGTTTTGGATTCTGCTGCCCATTCCCAAGTCCCCAAGCTCTGGCCGTCAGGCTCCAATGAGCCAGGCAGGAACACCCAATCAGTTCTCACTTGAGTCCACATACATTACATCCTCCCCTCCTAGTTCACAAGTCCTGACATACATAGTCCTTTAGCTTAACAGGCTGCGGTTCTCCCTTGTTGACTGCCTTGGGGCTGGGGATGCGGGAGCTTCTGTTGACGGTTCCAGGCTCCCGGATGCTTCTGGCTCTGGTGGAAGGTTGGGGGTTGGGATTGCAGCAGCTGCCAGTTCGGGGGCTGTTCAGAGCCGGAACTGTTGGTGGATCCTGCGGCCCGCTGTCTCCCTTGACCTCGTCCCTGGGCGCCTCCCGTGACCCCAATTGGTCTATGTGCTGCCACATTGTGAACCCCCCCGCAGTGGTGACTTCATACATGACTGACCCCAGCACCCTGGAGACTCTGGCCAGAAGCCATGTGGGGCCACCCCCAAAGTTCTTGATATACACTGAGTCCCCCTTATCGAATCCCCTGGGCGCTCGGACTGTGTCAGGCATCTCTTGCAGGTGCGGGGCCCGATCAGGGTGCATGCGGTCTAGGAGTGTTGACAGCCGCTGGCCCATGAGGTGCTCGGCCAGGCAGCAGCCAGTGGCCGTGCAGGGGATGGCGTGCTGGACTAGCAGGAACTTAGTGAGGTGGGCCTCCCAATCCCCTTGGGTGATGCGGCGGAGTGACTCTTTAGTGGACTGCACCATCCTTTCTGCTTGGCCATTGATACCTAAGGTGCTGGATTAGATTCTGGCTGCAGAAGTCCTGGAATTCCCCTGATGTGAAGGCAGTCCTGTTGTCTGAGACGAGAGTGTCTGGGAGCCCTTGGGTGGCGAAAACCTTTCAGAGTGCCATAGTAGCAGCCCAGGAGGAAGTGGAGGCCATAGGAACTACCTCCAACCACTTGGAGTAGGAGTCCACTATTAGGAAGAATAGCTGACCCTGGAAGGGCCTCGCAAAGTCCAGGTGCAAGTGGGACCACAGGTTACGTGTAGATTTCTACTGCTAAGCTGGCACCCTGGGCGGTGCTGGTTGGGTCTCCCGGCATGGTTGGCACCTCGCTATCCAAGACTCAATGCCGTCGTTGATTCCGGGCCACCAGACATAGCTGCGGGCAAGGGCCTTCATTCGCACAATCCCCGGGTGAGAGTTGTGTAGTGCGATGAGGACTCTTTGCCACAGAGCAGGGGGCACCACTACCCGACCCCCCATAACAGACAGCCCTTGTGGACCGATAGTTTGTCCCGGCGGAAAGAGAATGCTGCAAACTCTGAGCCCACCTGGCCTGTTAGCCATCCCTTCAACACCCAGTTGAGAATTCGGGAGAGGATTTTGTCCCGGGCAGAAAAATGAGCAATGTCCTTAGCATGAACCAGGTGGTCTGGAAGGGACTCTAACATTATCTGGTGTGCTGGCGCTGGATTCAGGTCCCCAGAGGGTAGTGGCAACCAACTCAAAGCATCCGCATGGCCCATAGCCTTCCCTGGACGGTATTGTAGGTTGTACTGGTACCCCGCTAGGAAAATGGACCACCGTAAGACCTGGGGCGACAGCATCTGGGGCGTTTGGTGGTCGGGGGCAAACAGGCCTAGGAGGGGTTTATGGTCAGTGAGTATGGTGAAGGGCCAGCCGGACAGATAATCATGAAATTTCTTAACACCGGCGACAATGGCTAACCCTTCCTTATTTACCATATTTGCGCGTAGTTGCGTTCTGGTTTTTGCAATGTCCTGGAATAATAAGCCACCGGAACCTCATGGCTGTCTGGCAGCACATGTGTTAAGACCACCCTCACCCCGTAAGGAGACACATTGCAGGCCAAGATCACGGGCAGCTGCTCGTCGAAGTGCGCCAGCAGGCTGTTTGACATTAGAAGGTCCTTCACTACTTGGAAGGCAGCGGCCTGCCGGTGGTCCCACACCCACGGGGCCGTTTTGTCCAGCAAATGGTGGAGGGGTTCCACTACTGCTGCCTTGTGGAGAAGGAAGGCGTGGTACAAGTTGAGAAGGCCCAAGAAGTCTTGTAGTTCTGCTTTGTTAGCGGGGGTGGGGACGTCACAAATGGCCTCCACCTTTTCCTTCGAGAGATGGATACCGTTCGCATTGACAGAATACCCCAGGAAGTCAATCTTGGGCACCCCCAGCATACGTTTCTCCCTCTTCACCTTTAGGCCCACTGAGTCAAAACGTTGGAGTACTGTGCGAAGGTGGGAGGTGAACTCAACCTCCATAGCTGCTGCGATCAACACATTGTCAAAAAATGGCTGGACCCCGAGGATACCTTTCAAAAGAGAATCCATTAGGTTCTGGAAGATCCCTGGGGCCATGCTGACCCCAAACTGGAGGTGCTTGACCTTGAAGGTGCCTTTATGAGTCCCTATAGTTTGCACCTTGGCTGTGGCTGCTTCCACTGGAAGTTGTTGATAGGCCTGGACCAAGTTCAATTTCCCAAGAATTTTTGCCCCTGCTAGGGGGGCCAACATGTGGCTCACCACTGGCACTGGGTAGGCATGGCCTTGTAGCGCTTTATTTATTGTACACTTATAGTCCATGCAGAGGCAGACACGGCCATCAGGCTTGACTGCGGTGACGATGGGCATTTCCCAGTGTGCGTTAGCGACTGACTCCAGCACTCCATGAGCCACCAGACAGTCTAGCTCCTCCTCTATGTTATGTTTGAGGGTGAAGGGAACTCACCTGGCCTTCAGCCTTATAGGCTGGACGTTTGGATTTAGTCACAGGGACACTGGGGGCCCCATGTAAGTTCCCAGAGTCCTGACGAAAACTGCCGGGAACTCACCACAGATCCTCTGGAAGTTCCTGGGCCATGTGGGAACCTGATTTAATTCTGTTACTTGGATCCCTAAGGGTCCAAACCATGTTCGGCCCAGCAAGCTGCCCAAGTCCCCTTCTACGACTGTCAGGGGCAGGCTTCCTGAGAAGTCACTGTATTTCACCCTCAGAAACCCCACTCCCTTCACTGCAATCTTCCGTTTCTGATAGTCCCGAACCACGAACGGGGATAGCTGAAGTTTGGCTTTCCCCCCTGAGCATAACCTGCAGAAAGTTCTAAGAGAAATTACAGTTTGTCCAGCCCCTGAGTCCACATCCATTTTGCATGGCTTGCATTCAGTGAGTACAGTCACTTGCAATTCTCGGGGGAGGACAGGGTAAGTTCGCATACCTCCTCATCTAAGGTGGTGATGGAGTGGAGGTCTTCCACCATGGTGGTGTCCTGGGTTCTGCCCTGATCCTGCCAGCTGGCTCTTCTCAGGGTGGAGCGCTTGGACCGGGAACGGCAGACCCTTGCAAGATGGCCCATCTTTCTGCATTGGTGGCAGACTGTGTCTCGGAATTGGCAGGAACGTCGCTCGTGGGGGTCCCCACAGCTAGCACACTCTTGAGCAGGCGCTGTCTTGGACGAATGGCTTGGCAGTTTCTTCTGTGCCGTGTGCTGTAGCTTGAGTGTGTCGTCTTCCCCGGAATCCTCTGACTTGGACAAGGAGGCAGCAGCACGATGCACAGAGGCGGTGGCTTGCTCCGTCCTCAATTTCTCATATGCAGTAGCCTCCTTAATGGCCTTGGCTAGGTTGGTGTCATCCTTACCCACCAATTTCTGCCTCAATTTCTCATCCCGCAGGCCGAAGATGAACCGGTCCCTTAGTGCTTCATCGAGGACTGGGAAGTCACAGCAGAGTGACAACCAGAGGAGGGTGGCACTGAAGTCTGTCACTGACTCATTAGGTTGTTGGTGGCACTCTGAGAACTCGAGGCGGTGGACCAGGACAGTTGGTTGCGGGGCAAAGTGAGTTGTGAGGGCCGTGATGATCTCACCGAAGGTGGCTGCCTTGAGGCTCACAGGTGCCATTAGACCTTGGGCCAGCTCCAGGAGCTGAGCAGCAGCGCCTTCTTCTTGCGCTCTGTAACCTCGTTGTAGTCGATGCGGTTCACCAATTGCTCTAACCCCGGTCTCCCATCTCTCTGGGTGGGCCACATCGAAAGCTCGAATTGGGCCTGGCGTAGCATCCATTTCGCCTGCTGTGGTGGTGCGGAGCTGGTGCTGGATTGGAGTAGCGATACGATGCTGGCTGGACCACTCACAAGGATCCCTTCCTTGTCGGCGCTATAATATAGTGGGTTCAACACATGGAAGAGGCAAGGTTGTAGTGAACCATCAGCTCTTTATTGATTACAGCATAGTGAGGCATAAACCTAAGACTACCAAACTGGGTCAACGGAGCCAACTATATACACACCCGTATTCCCGCGCAAGCGTTTGATTGGTCCATTCAAACCAGTAGGGGGCTCGTGATTGGAGCAGGGCAGCAGGGTTTTGGATCCTGCTGCCCATTGTTCCCAAGTTTCCAAGCTCTGGCCATCAGGCTTCAATGAGCCAGGCAGGAACACCCAAGTCAGTTCTCACTTAAGTCCACATACATTACATCAACCCAGGTTGACTTTCCCCAGACTTCTCCCCATACCTTTCTCATACCTTTTAATCATGTCCATATTTCTACCTTCCACTCCCCTAAAATTTAATAAGATTCAAAGTTGCTGGCCAGAACCCAAATCTGTCACAGCAGAGACACTATCTCCTTCTCAATGCAACTAAAGGTTCATAAAAACCACTTCTTAGCCCACAAACCTCTGTAACTGGTTCCTGGATTCTTCTTGCTACCCCAGCCTGATGGTTGGCCTACTTCCTCACTGTTTCTGAAATCACTGATCTTTCTCCTCCTTTGGACTCTGGAACTTTATCCCCAGGCCAACTTTCATCACCTGCTACTGGACTGGACTCTCACCCATATTTTCTCTTCAGGATCAGGCTTGTGTATTTTCTTTCTCACTTTTTATTCACCCAAACATCACCAGTTTGCCTAACATAAAGTTTCTATTTAAACCTTTAATCTGCTCTGTCACCCTTTTGCTACTGAACATGCTGCTCCTAGCCACTTCTTTGATCAAAAGATCTTGGTTTTCTGTTCCCTGAACAAACATGCACACAAATTCCCAATGTCATGAATATATGTCCATGTGTTTGTGGAGGTGTGGTAACACTGGATTGGGGAGTAAAAATAGCCCTGGTGCAAATCAAGCTGAGCAGCCCTTATGGGTCTGCAAGCCAGTGTTACAGGGCCACTCAGCTCAGTGGGGTAAATTGTGTGTATCAGTTCACCCACTGCATCTTCTCCCTAAAGTGGTTGCAGTGCAGGAGGAGACAGTTGGTGAGCTGATATACTGGGCATTGATGATGAAGGGTCTGAGCAAAGTAGCCCCTGAGGCACTGGCAGAGATACGGGGCTTGGCTGTTCTTTCTTCTGGCCACCAGCACCCCTCCAGGGGAGTCACCAATCAGGAAACATCTCTGTAGGTTAAATGGATAGTCTGCCCATGATTACAATAAAGTATTTAGGCTTGGATCCTATGCCACCATTCTCCTTGTGTTTCTTTCTGCTGAAGAGGCTTTCCTCCCCTGTGGAATTTGCTTCCTCTGCTTGTGTCACTTCTGTATGCAACAGGGCTCCTTGAAAAACACTAGTCTTGGGCACATGGAAGTGCTAACAGCAGAGGAAGTGAACACCACATTGGAGGAAAGCCTTTGTAGCAGCTGGACAGAAGCAGGAGGGAATCAATATAATTGGGTCCAACTCTATATAAGGAAGTTTCCTAGGTGAAGGTTTAGGAAAAGGGGGGGGGGAACTACATAAACTGGGGTCCTCAGTCTTGCTGAACCTGGGGTCATTGTTGAATTTTGAGTACTGGCAGTTGCATCACTGTTGTGGGAGGTGAGACCAATCATAAAATGCCTATTGTGGGGAACATTTACAAATACTTGGGAGATTCCAAGCAAAAATTCCTCCTGTTTCTATATGGGCTGCTGTTTCCAAATATGTGCTCCCTGCAGACCCAAAGGTGATACCTCTTTTCTCTTCTGAAACATCCCTTGTTCCATTGAAGTGGAAGAAAACCAGAATGAACTCTTTGGGAGAAGAAGCAAGTGGGCGCCAGGAAACACATCTGTGGGCAAAATGGCACCTATGGGCACCATGCTGGGGGTCACTGCCATAGGCACTTGAACCTGGCCTTTGTATTGAACAAAAATGTAACAGGTATATACAAGTATAGTCCAGAGAAAACTGAATGCATTTGCATTTATTTATTGAGGAGATTTTTTATGTTGCCTTTCCATAGTCCTGCTTGTCCAGCATTCCTTTAGCTAATTTATTCTATTTTAGTCAGCCAGTTGCTATGTTTTATTTGATAAAAATCAATATAAAGTATCATTGAAATCCATTGGATTTAAGCAAGTTTAATTTATGTGGGTTGCACCCACCAGGTATTCACTATTTTGTAAAGCTGTGACAATTTGCATAAAAGTTACAATATTCATCTCAAACACTTTTGTCATCATTTGACCTACAAGATTGTATATCCCAAGTTAATTTGGTAGATGCTAATAACAGTTAGCGGCAGGAGGTGCAAAAGTATTAAGACGATATTGGTTTTTGGTATTATTGAAGATTAGTTGGTTAAATCCTTTCTACAATTAATTTAGCACTTCCAAACTCTTGCCAGTAATTCCTTCCCACACTAACTCCCTCTTATCCTTCTCTGTTTTCAGATAGTTGACATCCAGATTCTTCTCAAATTATCTGTGATGTTAGCCCTTGTGGCCCCCTGCTTCCCTTTAAGTTTTCAGAATCAATTACCTCTGCCAGTACAGTACTGTCCTCAGTTTTACCTAGAAAGCTCTCATTGCAAATGTCCTTCCAAATTGCTTGTTTCTTGCAGTTTACCTGAAACAGCATCAGAAAAGACCAGTGGCGGACTGGGTCTAAAAATATTGGTTGCCAGGAGACAAAAGGGGCCCACCCACAACTATGAGGCTATAATTTAATTTTTATAAGAAATAAATAATTTTTTCAGAAAATACATAAGTGGAAAAAAGGTACAATTAAAACTTTTGCAAAATAAATGTGTGTGTTTGTGCGTGTGTGTGTATATATATAGTAATTACAGTGTACATATATTGTACATTTTACTGGCAGTATGCAATAGATATTAGTAGATATTAAATATAAATATTTATATCTACTGTAAATTTTAGTTGCTTTACAGTAATAATGGAACTTCTGTTATATTGTCAAGCTACTAAAAGGACATTAACATTTTAAACATATTGTCTAATGTTTAAGGGGGCTCACTTCCATCAGGGGCCCACTTGCAAGCAGTCCGCCACTGGAAAAGACAGCAACCCACAGAATTTCCAAAATATACTACACCTACCACAGTGAACTAACATTGTCCACTAGGAGGTTATTGTAACAACTGTTCTTCATCTCAAAGCCTCAATCTCATGACATTCTACCCAACAAATGAAGATGAGTGAATATATGACGTTCCAGCTCTGGGCATGTTTGGAAGAAATGGATTATCTAGCTCCAACCCCCCCCCCCCCCATTTTTTTTTAACTTTTTTGACTTCATTTCAACTTTGATTGCTGCCTGGAATTTGAGACAGAAACTGACTTTGTCATACTAGTTGATAACCTACATAGAAATAACAAAGGGAGCAGGGGCGTAGACTTTTCAATTTCCCGGGGTGGGGGCTGGCATCCAGCCAGAGACATTTGATCCAGTGACATCATAGGGAGGAGCCAGTGACATCACAGGGAGGGGCCTCCATTATCACTACCTATGAATTTATGGAGAAGCTCCCTTCCCATAAATTTAGGGAGCACCCTCCCTACAATGCCCATGGACCGGGCCAAACCCAGAAAAAGGTGGGAGCTGGCCAGTGGTTATAGTGGTATCTCAGAGGTCTCTTGCTGTGTCCTGTTTTTGAAATTCACTTTTAGAATAGTCACTTTAAGATCTGCAAATATACATATCATATGCATAGGACAAACTAATGGTCACAAATTTGACAGTAAAAGGCAATATAGAAAAGCTTAAAGGGAACATTTTCCTTCCTCCTGCTTTTTTCTGATGACCCTGAAGCATGGGAGGGCCTCCAAACAGGGGGATCCCCTGCCCCCAACTGGGGATTGGCAACCCTATGCCTAGGTGGTGAACAATTGTCAATACACACCTACTTGACCAAGTCTTTAAGAATGTAGTCATTTTGAAAAAAAATATATAGGCTTGCTGGGGCCATTAATTTTCAAAAAGATCTGGTTCAGCATCCTCTTAAGTGAATGTAAATAATCACAGACTTGAAGAAGACACAAAATATCTATCTGCCAAAAGAACTCCCAAATATGTATGCAACTTAGCAATACAGTGTTATTCTTCCCCCCAATTTCTTCTCCAGTCATTAACTAGTTGAACAAAGTTTGAGTCCAGTAACACCTTTAAGACTTAATAAGTTTTATTCTGGGTATAAGCTATCCTGTGCTAGCACACTTCATTGGATACATTGAAAACAGTTTCTTCAACCCTTACTTACAGGGGTTGGGTTGTTGTCAGAAAAGCCAAGATGCATAAAATACTGGGTGATTATAGCTGATTACAGCTGAGACTGAATGTGAGAAAGATCTGTGAATTGCATAAAATTAGCATGCAAACACAAGAGTTAACAAACAAATATGGGAATAAGGTTTGAGGTTTCAGTTTTTACCTACAAGTCAAACAACATTCCATTGTGGGTACAACTGAAAAGCTTAGTATGTCCACTCTTTAAGATTCACTGAAACAGGTTTCCTCAAGTATTACATATAGGTTAGAAAGGAGGGGTAAGTAACTGAGCAATAAATCCAGCTAAGATTGGAATAACACATTGGGTAAGTTGTGTAAATCACAGTAAATTGGTATACAGACAATAAGGTAAAGGTAGGTAAAGCACCAGTCTGCAAGCACCAGTCATTTCTGACTCTGGGGTGACGGTGCTTTGCCATTGCCTTCTCTAGTCATCTACACTTCCCCCACAGCAAGCTGGGTACTCATTTTACCGACCTCAGAAGGATGGAAGGCTGAGTCAACCTGGAGCCGGCTACCTGAACCCAGCTTCTGCTGGGATCGAACTCAGGTTGTGAGCAGGGAGCTCAGACTGCATTACTGCAGCTTTACCACTCTGTGCCATGGGGTTCTTACAGATAATAAAGCAGTCAACAAATGTGAGAACAGAGTTGGAGCCCAGTGGCACCTTTAACACCAACAAAGCGGTGTCTATAGCTCCCTTCACAGTGCCTTCTTACTTTTTGATATTTTTTCGGACACTAGAGTTTCTGGGGTTACACACACACACACACACACAAATATTTCTCTGACATGAGGCATGGGTGGGTTTTTTTTGCTAGGGGGTAGGATGGGGTATAAATTGAGATGAGGAGGAAGGAGGAGGAGTAGGATATTATTATTATTATTATTATTATTATTATTATTATTGGATTTATATCCTGCCCTATACTCTGAATCAGAGTGGCTCACAATCGCCTTTACCTCCCCCCTCCCCAACAGACACCCTGTGAGGTAGGTTGGGCTAAGAGAGCTCTTACAGCAGCTGCCCTTTCAAGGATGACTCCTATGAAAGTGATGATTGACCCAAGGCCATTCCAGCAGCTGCAAGTGGAGGAGTGGGGAATCAAACCCGGTTCTCCCAGATAAGACGACTGTAAGACGACCATCTTCCGGCTAGCCTACATCTAGCTATGATGACAACTGATGTAACTGGCCAGCCATCTGTTTACAGGAAATTGAAATATTCTGTTTTAAAGTTTTAACTGTTTAAATATTTAATTGTTTTATACTTAATATTGTTTAAATTTTATGTTTGATTAAATTGTTGGAAGCCGCCCTGAGCCATTCGTGGGAAGGGCGGGATATAAATCTCAAATAAATAAATAAATAAATAAGAGTCTGCGCACTTAACTACTGCACCAAACTGGCTGTCACCAACTACATGTTGGGTTCAGTATATGCTACAGTTTACAGCTGCTGTTGATACCTAAATCATTCAGTTTTCACTTATACTCAGAAATCAAACTTTCATTTCATGTATTTAACATATCCTCCCCTACCCACAAAATGGGCTCAGGATGGCTCACATCATAAAACCAACAGCAGCAAAACAATAAATAAGATCAATGATTAACAGCCAAAAAAGGCTCATGTCAGATAAAATAAGTGTGTGTGCAATCTAAATGAAACAGTGTACATGCACACAGAAGCTGATGCCCAGAATAAAACTTGGTTGGTACTTAAAGGTGCCACTGGCCTCAAATTTTGTTCTGCTGTTTCAGACCAACATAGCTGCTCCACATGAATCTATTAGAAAAAATTTAAAGGCTTCTGATCTTCATGTCCACCCACACTCAATTTCACTTTCCCCCCAAATGAAAATTGGAACCAAGCAAGTATTTTGAATCCACCAAAGAGGGCCTGCAGTCTGACTGTTGGTACATTAAAAGTGGGTGTAGCCAGCCAGGCTTTATTTTCCAACAGACACCAAACTTATAAGAATTGATATGTATTGGATATCAATACTTTAGTAATTAATCCAGAGAATCCAAAGATACAAGTGAAAAATTTTGCAGATCTCAATTACCTTACAATATCAAGAGTCCTTCAACACTCTAGATTGGCTGGCTGGATTAAAAAAAATAGTCGCTTTTCTAGATCTCAGAGAGGTCTGTATCGCATGTGTGCTGCGAGAGCTATGCCAGGAAAGAAAGTTACCAGATATTCTCTCCTCATCCCCTTGACTCAGGTCTGCCAATGTATTGATTGACCCAATTAGAGCTTACTAACACTGGTTAATATGCATATTGACACCATCTCTCTAATTCATTTGTGTCTGTTTTAGCTCAATTAGCATTTCTAAGAAGCTGAAGTTGTAAAGTCATTACACTGACTTTGCAGCCCCAAGTCCTGTGTTGGTTGCCTGACGGGGGCTTAGCCCCCGCTGGGAAAATCCGGGGGGGGGGGCTGCAGTTCCTGAGCCTCCACGTAGTTTACACCTATGAAAGGGAGTGGTCAAATGACATCTGGGAATCTCTCTGCAGTTTTGTTTTGATGACACTGGCATTCTTCTAAACTGACTATATATTTGGAATAGGGGGGAGCACTAATTTGTTGTCCCTCCTGGAACTATGTTTGACATTCCTGATCACTTGCTAATGCTAAGAATTTGAAATCAGGTCTAGGGGTGGGAGATACTGGGATGGATCCAACCATTCTCCAAGCACCTTTTTCCAACTAAAGTGGCTATTCTTCTAATGGAAGTGCCACTTGTTGGAGAAAGCCTCCTAAGACTGAAAGAAGGTTTCAGACTTGGTTTCAAATGCAACAAATAAAATGTTTGGTGGAAAGCGATGTTAAAACTGAAGGAATAAGACGAGAACAAACAGAAATGGAAAAAGTTCTGCTTGGAGATAATGAAAAATTAATTTTGAAAATCTATAAGTTACTTTTAAAATGGTCTACGGAAGATGAAGTAGTGAAATCTCAAATGATTAAGTGGGCAATTAATGTAAATAAAGAAATACAGATGGACACATGGGAATATTTGTGTAAGAACTCTATAAAACTCTCAACATGTCAGAGTATTAAAGAAAATTGTTTTAAGATGATGTACAGATGGTATATGACTCCTAAAAAGTTGGCAAAGATGAACAATAAGATGCCAGATAGATGCTGGAAATGTAAAAAACATGAAGGTTCTTTCTACCATATGTGGTGGACTTGTGAAAGAGCGAAAAAGTATTGGCAGATGATTCAACAAGAGATTTTTAAGATCTTGGGATATGAATTTAGCAAAGTTGCAGAGACTTTTCTGTTGGGATTACAAATGGAAAAATTTCCAAAAGAAGATATAACTTTAATCTGGTACTTGCTCTCAGCTGCTAGGACATTGTATGCGCAGTTGTGGAAGCAAGAAAAAATACCAGAGAAATGGGATTGGATTGTAAAAGTTATGACATGGAGTGAAATGGACAAGTTAACAAGAACCTTAAGAGACTATGATTTAGAAGTATTTAAGATGGAGTGGGAAAAGTTCAGAAGATAGGTAGAAAAAGAGTGGAAAATAAAAGGACATTGGACAATTTTTGATAACGACTAAGTATAAGAGGGAGGAGGATATTAATTTTGGTTCTTATTAATTAAGGATACCTTAAAATCTTAATATTAAAGGTATCCTTAATTAATAAGAACCAAAATTCTTATATATAACACCGGCGGGGGTCAAGTAACGGGGGGAGGGGTGGGTAGAAAGTAATATATGGGATAGATAAAAAAGTTATTATTAATGATGTAAGAAATTGAAATTTATCACCATATGTTACTAAAAAAATTGTTTGAAACCGAAAGAAGGTTTGAATCAGAAGGAAAGGTGGGGTATAAATACATGATCAAGTTTATCTATTTACATTATTTATGTTCCATCTTTCTCACTGGGATTCAAAGAGGACTACACAGAATAAGTCAATCCAGTCAACAGGATAGGGCATCCAATAAACAGTGCAATAGTATTCAACTTGTAGTTTGCACAACTGAGTGATAGGATAAGATAGGATTCACTCCATAGTTCTGAAGTGGTTTGAGTCTTTTAAAAAATTGTTCAGATGCGGAAGGTGATAGCAGGTGGTGAAGAATCTGGTACACAGGATATGCTATTTAGTATATATAAATACATTTAGACATTTGAATAATAATAATAATATAATAAAAATAATAATAGATTTTATTTGTATCCCGCCCTCCCCGCCTAGGCAGCTCAGGGCGGCTAACAACATTCCATACATTAACATAAATAGGTAAAACTTTAAATTTAACAATAAAAAAATAAACATAAAAACCAGTTAATTGAGTTAAAATACATAATTTAAGTTACATTAAATGTATCTGGCAGCAATAAAACTGTTCTGGCGCTGGTTCTGCCAGTTTAGAATGAGATCACTAGAGTTCTGGTGTAAGTTGTCATAAGTATGCAAATGACACCAATCTTTATAATTAAAACAGCCACTGGATACTGCTACCTCTACCCTGTCCTGATGCCTAACTGCATCTGCTTTGGAGGGGTCTTACTCCCCACATTAGATGGGGTTCAACTTTCTTTGAGAAACACTATAATAAACTTAGGAGTCTTGCTTGACCCAGCTCTATTATTTGAGAAACAGGTGTCTGCAATGGCCAGAAGTCTATTTTACCTAGGGTTGCCAATCCCCAGGTGGGGGCAGGGAATCCCCCAGCTTGGAGGCCCTTCCCCCACTTCAGGGTCATCAGAAAGCAGGGGGGGGGAAGGGAAGGGAAATGCCTGCTGAGCACTCCATTATTCCCTATGGAGACTGATTCCCATAGAGTATAATGAAGAATTGATTCAAGGTTATCTGGGGCTCTGGCTGGCTATTTTTTTGAGGTAGGGGCACCAAATTTTCACATAGCATCCAGTGCCTCTCCCCAAAACACCCTCCAAGTTTCAAAATGATCAGACCAGGGAACCCAATTCTATGAGCCTGAAAAGAAGGTCCCCCTATCCTTCATTATTTCCAGTGAAGGGAAGGCATTTAAAAAGTGTGCGGTCCCTTTAAATGTGATGGCCAGAACTCCCTTTGGAGTTCACTTATGTTTGTCACAACCTTGCTCCTGGCTCCACCCCCAAAGTCCCCAAATATTTCTTGAATTGGATTGGCAACCCTAATTTTACCAAATATATGGCCTGTAAGCTCTCCCTGATTTGGAGACTGTTGCTGTGGCCGCACTCAGTATTGCAGTTCCTGAATAAGCTTTGATGGATGTGAAATGTAGCATCCAAGCTGCTGTCAGGGTGGAACACATGGATAATATTACATCTATTTTGTGATACCTGCATTGTATTTATTAAAACATTTCTACCCTACTTTTCCTTGTGGCTCAAGAAAACTTACTAGCATACTGGTTGCTTATTGGTCTTTGTGTTAAATTCAGAATGCTGGTGCTTACTTTTCAAGCCCTCCATAACCTGAGACCCACATGCCTCAAGGACCCATATGGGAGAGAAGAGGGGCTAAAGCCTTCCAAAAGTGCTATTCTGAGTATGGAAAATGGTGGAAGAAGAGAAGGCTGAGGCCCTTCCACCCCGTGCTCCACCCTCTCTATCTGAGCTGGGTGCCTGAGTGTCCAGAGAGAACTCACAGCTGCTATCTGGTTGGAAGTATCTGTGGTGACTGAGTGTTGCATGTAACATCTACTTAAGTGCTGTTGCTCAACCATTTTTAGTAGAGGTGCAAAGATGCTGGAGAGTCAATAGAACAGAAAGATTTCTCTAAAAGAGAAAGAATCCACAATACTCTTCAATAGTCACTACATCCTGGATTCATTTCCCATGACAAAGTAACTTTAACTCCTTCACCTCACCTTTTGGGATTAGAGAGACTCAAACTGCATATCGTTATAGTTATTTATTACTTTATCCAGTAGTAAGTGAGGAGGGACTTGTGTCAATCGTGACAGCAGAAAAACCAGACTACCCACATAAATGTAATAGGGAATTCTTCAAGTATACAGAAAAATGGGGATGGAGCGACCGCGTAAAATGGCGGGTGCAACTTGAGTGTTCTCCCAACTCACCTCCTTCTTAAAAGAGACTGTAGACCTCAAAACGCTCCAGACAAACTCTGCTGTATATGAAGAAAATGGAGGAGAGAAAGAAAAAGATAGAGACAGCAAAATCCAGCCTGGTAAGCATCCCTCTGAACCCCAAACCACAGCGAGTTAAAAATTGCAGCAAAACGCCGTGGAAAAACAGAATGGCGGGCGTGACTGAAACGGAGCAATTAGAGACCGAAATGGAGGCCTCTTCATTACAAACACTCCAAGACTCTCTGCACTGTTCCTTAACATTCTTTTTTGAGAAGCTAAAAGCTGAACTGTTACATATTATGATGGAAAAAGTGGCACAAATTCTACAGCTAGTCTCTATGCAACTTAAGGATATGGCTGACATTTTAAGTAAAACCACTCAAGTTGTAGATTCAGCAATGAAGCTGGGACAAAAATTGAAGGATGAACAAAAGAATACTCAGAAAGACGTAAATTTGATAAAAGAAAGGCTATTAATAGCTGAGATGACCATGAAGCAAAACCATTTAAAATTTTGTGGGATGGCTGAAATTTTGGAAGGAAACAGAGACCTCATTACTTTTATGTACCAATGGCTTGTTACAGAAATGCAAGGGCAAGAAGATTTTTCTCCAAGTATTGCCAAGGCATACAGAATAGGCTCCATGCAAAGAGCTGGGAAAGCTTACCCACGAGACATACTGGTGGTTTTTTTGGATTTGAGAGAACACAATATTGCCTACAAGAAGACTAAAGGAAATGGTCACCTGATTTATAAAAATGGGGAAAAAAAATCATTGTTCTCCCAGACATTCCATCAGAAGCACTGCAAATTAGAAAAACTTTAAAATTTGTGACTGTAAAATTACAGGAAGCTAACATTAGATATTGTTAGTCCATAGCGGGAAAGCTGATAGTTCATCATAAAGGGAAAACCTTGCAAGACCATGACTCTGCTACGGGGCTGTCTCTTCTGAAAGGACTCAAACTGGATGCTTCAACGGATACTACAACAAAAACCAACAAAAGAAAGCTATCGTTCACATTGTCTCCACTGAAGACAAGCAAGATTCTGGTTCCAGAGGCAACAGGAAGAACTTAAATCACCAAATACACAGACTGGTGAAGATGTAAAGTTATATGATATGCAGCAGTGTATGTTGTTGTAAATTAATGACAAAGTGTTGTAGAATAATACTGAGGTTAAAGTTACATTTGAATAACGTTTGGAGGGAGGTGGGGGAAGAACAAGGTAAAAGGTTAAAGCTCCAGTAACAAAAGTAAGATTTAAATTAGATATAGAGTCTGTAAGGTCTGTAATAGTTGTGTACAGATCAAAGTTGGTCTTAATAATAGTATATTGGGTTAAGTTACAGGATAAGTTGCTAAGTTAATTTTTAAAATAAAGCTGTGTATTTCTTAAGGTTTTAATTATTTTCTGTTGGAGATAAAGGTATCACAATAGTGATAGCAGAAATGGTAACTGTTTGGTCATGAAATGTTAGAGGTCTGAATAACAAAATTAAATAAAAGAGAATAACTCAGCAGGTTATGCAAAATAAGCCAGAAACACATTTCTTGTTTTGTTACAAGAAACACATTTAAGAAATAAGGAACAACTGATTTTAAATACAAACTGGTATAGTCAACAATATACTTCACCAGGATCATCAAAGGCCAGAGGCACTGCAATTTTGATATCAAAAACCATTCATTTTGAACCTATAGATACCCTAACTGATGTACAAGGAAGATATGTTTGTTCAAGGAAAATTAGAAGGTATTGAAATCACTTTGGGGTCAGTCTATGCACCCAATGCTAACTAGATGCAATTTTTAGAGGAAGTCTTACAATTGCTTCAAACTTTCCAGAGATGGGAAATTTTGATAGGCGGGGACTTTAACTTTCTTTTGAACTCATACTGGGACAGATCTAAATATCAAAAGAAATCCAATCAGGTAGGTTTCTCATCTCCTTTACAACATTTAATCAGATGTATAGGATTATGTGACATTTGGAGACTCATGCATCAAGGAGAGCGTAATTACACTTACTATTCACCTAGGCATAATTCTTATACTCATATTGACTATATTTTAACAACACACAGATTGGCTTCTTTAATACATAATACAGATATTGAAATTAAACAATGGTCAGATCATTCCCTGGTGTCATGCAAATTACAATTATCAAATAAAATGAAGAGAGACAGCCAATGGGTTTTTAATTAATCAATTTATTGAAACAACAATACAGAGAGCAAATTGCAGAAAACATTCTGAAAATAAGGTGGAGGGTACATCTCATTTGATAACGTGGGATGCAATGAAGGTGGTTATTCGTGGACAGGTTATTGCAAAATCAGCAGCTCTGAAAAAAAAAGAATATACAATTAGATCTATTTCAAAGAAAATAAAACATCTGGAATTGGCACACAAACAAACGAATGATTTAAGGACACTGAAAAAATTAAACACTGAAAAGAAAATTTTTGAATCAATTTTAATAAACAAAATCCAGAAAGATTTATTATACATTGGACAGAAAAATTGGTTAAAAACTCCAAAATCCCTTAGAATTTTATCTTACAAAGTCAAAGAAAAACAAAACTCGAGGCACATTTATGCTGTTAGAGACTCAAATGGCAGTCTGCATAATGACACAAATAGTATTATATAATGCTTTGAACAATATTATAAAAAGCTTTATGATTATCAGAATGCAGAGCAATTAGAAAAATTTCTAAATCAAGCTATAACAGAACAAGAGGTAAGAGAGGCCATAAATCAACTCAAGAACAACAAAGCAGTAGGAAATGATGGATTCCCTGCAGAATTTTTTAAGACTTTTAAGAAGGAGTTATGTAAACCTTTTGTCGAGCTTAGTAATGATATCTTAAAAACAGGGAAGCTACCGTTTTCATGGACACCAACTAATACAATTCTGATACCAAAACCCAACAAGGACGCAACTACAGTCTCAGCATATCGCCCAATTACATTACTAAAAGTTGATACAAATATCTTTTCAACTATATTAGCAAAAATGTTAAAACAGATTCTGCCACAGTATGTAAAGGAAGCTCAATCAGGTTTTATTCCTCAGTGTAATATAATAAACAATTACGGAGAAAAAAAACACAATTATTGGCAGTATCTTTTGACATTGAAAAAGCTTTCGACAGCGTACATACTGATTATATTCATAAGCTTTTGGATATTGTAGGTTTTGGACAACAATTTAAAACTGCTATTAGAGCTTTGTACCTAAATCCATCTACTAAATTAAAAATTAATGGGTCAACATCCAATTCTATACCGTTACGTCATGGGACAAGACAAGGGTGCCCTTTGTCACTGCTTTTGTTTATTTTAGCAATAGAGCCTCTTGCAGAGTACATAAGAAATAACCAAAAGATTAAGGGGGTACAAATAAATTCAGATATACAAAAGTTTGCTCTATAAGCAGATGATATGATTTTATATCTTACAAATCCATTTGAGTCTCTAAAGGAACTCTAAAAAGGTATCAAATTATTCAGTTTACATTCAGGACTCAAATTTAATGAAGAAAAGACCATTATGCATCCAATAAATGTAAGGCAATCAGAATTAACCAAAATACAAACAGAATTTGGTTACAAAATGTCAAAAACTCCTTGGCGATATCTAGGAATATATATACCAAAAATTACTAAAGATATATACCATTGCAACTTCATAAAGTTGCAAGACGAAATCAAAAGCTCATTAAAGAAGTGGGAAGGGCGGGATATAAATTGATATATATATAGTATATATATATATATATATATATATATATATATATATATATATATATATATATATATATATATATATATATATATATATATATATCGGTGGGAAGGGCGGGATATAAATCGAAATATAAGTGGAACTTAAAAATGCTCACTTGGAATGATAGGTTAAGTTTATTGAAAGCATACATTTTACCTAAGTATCTGTTTTTATTTAGAGCTCTCCCTCTGTTAATTCCGTCAAAAACAATACAAGAGTGGCAAAGTCATCTAAACAATTTTTTTTGAACTATAAACGTCCACATATCAACTTTAAAACTATTAGTAGAACAGTTAATAGAGGTGGTATACCTTTTCCAAATTTAAGGTTATATTATGAATCAGTTCATATATCAATATTATTACGTGCAGCTACTGAACAAAATCCACCAGCATTTATAGTCTTATAGTTTTGTTAAATTGAATTGCAGAAATTCACAGAACAACCAGAACATTCCACAGAACAATCAGCACAGTCAACAACCATCTTCCTTATCTTCACACCCCTTCCAACCCTCCCAGCAATTAACACAGAACAATGGTCACATTCAACAGCCAGTTTCCTTATCACTACCCTTCCAGGAAGCCCCACCAAACAATGGGCACATCCACAAACCTATTGCCCTTTCACCACACCCCCTCCAGCCTAGAAATAGCAGCTGTCCAGCAGCCCCGGCCTCACTCAATGCACAGCAGCCAAGAAGGTCAGAGTGCCTGCTCCGGCTGCAATGCCACTGAGGATGTTCTCCGCAGCCGAGAACGAAACGTCTGGAAGAAAAACTTTCTCCAGTAGAACTTGTGCCCAAAAGATTCTACAAACCCTAATGAGTTAGAACAGTTATTATATAAGGCTAAGGAACAAAAAGCAGGTTTTATAACAGTAATGTACAAATTATTCAATAACTTAGAAGAAGAGACAAAAACTCTGTATCAAAAACAGTGGCATGCTGACCTGCAGAAAACATTAACAGATACTGAATGGGATCACATCTGGAATTCACCTAGCTACACGTCAAATATTTTTCCAGTTCGTTTACAATTAATAAAAGTGTTAACTAGGTGGTATATGCCACCTTCTACTCTAAGCAGAATAGATCCTAAAATTTCATCATTACATTTTAAAAACTGTGGCCATTCCTCAAACTATTTACACAGTTGGTGGGCAAGCCCAAAAATGCAAATCTATTGGACTAGCATAGTTAATAAAATAAATGAAATTTTGACAATAAATATACCATTTACTCCAGAAGCAGTTTTGTTAGATCTCTGGAATATAACACAGGGTAATACTTCAAAGAAAGAAATTGGTTCAATTTTGTTAAATATAGCTAAAAGGTTAATTGCATCAAAATGGAAAGATGACAAGGTACCTACCGTATCAATGTGGATAAATAAAATATGGGAATACTTTGTTTATACAAAATTGGCATTTGTAACATCAAATTGTTTTCCTGAAAAATGTATAAAAAAAGTTGTTAGACCATTGTTTCCGGTAATAGAATATTTATCTCTAAATGACATTATACCTAATAATTCTTTGTATGCTAATTTGATATACTTTTCAAGTTGGAAACCATAAAAGAAATATATACTGAAAAATTTCAAAGGAAACCCTAATTTTTCATTATGTTAATACAGGGTTTGTGTTTTGTTTTGTATTTTATTTCACGATGTGTTATGTTATGTTAGATAATATAGGAATTTAATAAAAATGTTAATTAAAAAAAGTATACAGAAAAATATGACTTTTTAAAGTTAATCAAAAGAAGTAAAACCCAAAATGGTCTAGTGACTGAATATGCTTCAGGAGGCACAGAAAGTTGAGACCAATTGAGAAACAATTAAAGCAGAGGTGTCCAACCTTTTGGCTTCCCTGGGCAGCATTGGAAGAAGAAGAAGAATAGTCTTGGGCCGCACATAAAATACACAAATGATAGCTGATGGTGAGCTAAAAAAGGTCCATGCATAATTTTTGCAATATCTGTCACCACACATAAGCAGAAGGTGGGTGGTGGTGGGGAATCAGTATAAAACCCCATTCCTTCCCTCCCAGAAACACAGGGCCTTAATGTCCTTTCTGCTTCCAAGTCCTGCTACAGATGGCCCAGAGCCAGGCCAGGCAATGCACTAAGCCAGGAGTAGGACTGGGAAATGTCTAGCCTGGGGTATGCAGCAGCCAGCAGCAGACCACCAGGCTACCTCAGTCACCCACCTCAACAATAAAGAAAAAAAAAAGCATAACATCAAAAAGGGCAGAAAGATACTGGCTAGATATTGGGGAGGTGGGTGGGGCCATACAGGAGGTGGGGCCATCTAGTCCAACCTCCTGCTTAGTGCCTCTGGAACTGCACATAGTACTTCATGTATGACCTGATCAATGCGGTGTGCAGCAGGACTATAACATATTGCGATTTGGATGTTATGCCTCTGCTGATATACCCTAAGACTGCACTAACCTTTTTTGCTGCTGCATCACAGTGAATGCTCATATTTAGCTTACAGTCCACCCATACCCGAACATCTTGTTCATACACACACTGCTACCCAGAAGTGTGTCCCCCATTCAGTATGTGTGCTTCCCATTTTTGTTACACGGATGTAGAACTCTGCATTTATCCTTGTTGCATATCTTATTCATATCCACCCACTTTTCTCATGTGTTCAGATCTAATTGAAATCTATATCTTCCAGTTATGGCATGGAAAATAACATCACCTGGTATATATCATTCTATTAAGCTTCCATTAAAGGGGCAAGACATTTTTTTTCCTCCAGGCATTTGGCAACTCTAACTAAGTATAGTTGTTCCTCTCAGTAATGAAAAGCTGAGGGCAGTTGATTACCTTGGAAGAAAGGGGGAGGAGAATAATCAGAAGAGGATGGGTAATTGGTCTGCTCAATTTCCTAAGAAATTATTCTTGAAGAGGAAATTTGAGGCAGGGAGACAATATCCTCTCACAATCCCTTTTAGGTTTTCATGTTATTTGATAGTAAAGTCTCTAATTCTATACAAATCATTACAATAGCAAAACATGGTTACCCACAAACTAGGAGGCATCTGCATAGCTGTGGAAAAACCCCTCCCAATATGGAAAAGCATGGCCATCATCTCCCAGTGGGGCATTCCAAGTAGACAGATAGATATGGTAGGAATTTCTGTTCACTTTGGACACTTCCAAGGTATGCAGAAAATATTAGTATTTAAACAAACAAATAATAACAAGAACCTTCCTCCAAAACTGCCTGTTAAGCATTGAGAATACCGATTGCCTTATGATCCAAGGAATGTTGAAGGTACTTTAGCATCTGATAAAAATAATGGTGGAAAGGGGACAGGGGAGGGACTTGGTCTGCTTAACCTTGTAATAGTTTGTGCTATCCAGCTTGGTGTAGTGAGAGCCAGTTTGGTGTAGTGGTTAAGTGCGTGGACTCTTATCTGGAAGAACTGGGTTTGATTCCCCACTCCTCCACTTGCACCTGCTGGAATGGCCTTGGGTTAGCCATAGCTCCGGCAGAGGTTGTTCTTGAAAGGGCAGCTGCTGTGAGAGCCCTCTCAGCCCCACCCACCTCACAGTGTGTCTGTTGTGGGGGGAGAAGATATAGGAGATTGTAAGCCGCTCTGAGTCTCTGATTCAGGGAGAAGGGCGGGGTATAAATCTGCAATTCTTCTTCTTCTATCCTGGAGGTGAAGATCAGAGTCAGGGGATGCAGTGAGCCACAGAATACTGAAGCATAGAGTCTCCAAATGTATGGCTTTTCTAAAACTAAATTCTGAAATCCTGAACAATGTATTTCTAGGAGCTAGATTACTCTTACACACTGGAAAAAAAATACAGATTTATAGTATCTCAGTGTAAGAGCATGTATTGGAAATGTACTATTTGAAACTAAAGTTTCTAAAAATGTGTAATGCCTGCCAGCAACCAGGCTAAATCAAAGCAGCATAGTCACTCCTGATCTTTTCTGGCTATTATGATGAGATAGTCTCTCACACTTAAGGGTAAGCATCTAAATCAAGTTTTATGAGAACTGCCAACTAGCTCTGTGTCTTTAATAGCAGGAAGAAAATCAACAAGTTGTGCTTATTAAGGCATTTCCATCACAGAATTTTTGTTGTTGCTTGTAATATAGGTTGCTAAATACTTGGGAACCCTAATTCTTGTGCCAAATTTACCATTGAGCCAGGATTTTGGATTTTACTGGGATAAGGGAAAGAAGGCTTCATGGTGCTTTTAAAACAGATTTGTAAATAGCCAGTAATTTATTCACCCAGAACAAGTAAGAATTGCATCCAAATTGACAAAGCAGATTTTTTAAAAATATAATTTTTGAAGAGTTTGTGCTTTTCCATCTGTTCAGTCATATCCGTGTATCTCATTTGGTGAACAGAAGAAGAGTTGCTTTTTATACTCTGCCTTGGGCGGCAGAGCTCCACACACCGGGCCTGCAAAGAGGTCTCCCATTAAAGTACTTGCCAGAGTCAACCCTGCTTAAGCTTCTGAGATCTGACGAGATCAGGCTTGCCTGGGCTATCCAGATCAGGGGAAACAGCCTCCATAAGTTTTGTTCACAGATTGGACAGAACACAAGCAGGTTGAAGGGTATGGTTCTCCTTTCCATGCATATTGGTAGAATGGCTTTAAATATTGGATAGCTAAAATTCTCAGTGCTCAGAGATCCATCCATATAATAATATGAGGCAGTTCAGTGCTTTACAATGTCGACTCTTAAACAATTCCTGTCTTACATTTTCCTACTTTCCAAGCACTTTATGTCACTTTAAATACTATGTGATTAATACATTCTTAAGGATGAAATGTTAACTTTTGAACACGTGCATAACAATACTTCAATAAAAAAAAAACCCTCAGGGTTCTGTTTGCTTTCTATGATAGCTGACTTTATCATGTTGAAGAACATGCACCTTCATCTACTGCCCACATTGATACAACAGCTACAGTCCTAAACATCTAGGTGTACTAGTGCAGGGGTCCCCAACCCCCGGTCCGTGGACTAGTCCTGGTCTGTGGCCTGTTAGCAACCGGGCCATGAGTTGTATAATTATTTCATTATATATTACAATGTAGTCAGAAGGAGAAGAGGAAGAAGATGATGACAATGTAATTGGATTTATATCCTGCCCTCCACTCTGAATCTGAGAGTCCCAGAGCGGCTCACAATCTCCTTTACCTTCCTCCTCCACAACAGACACCCTGTGAGGTGAGTGGGGCTGACAGAGCTCTCCTCAGAAGCTGCCCTTTCAAGGACAACTCTGTGAGAGTTAGGGCAGCTGCAAGTGGAGGAGTGGGAAATCAAACCTGGTTCTCCCAGATAGGAGTCTGCACATTTAACCACCACACCAAACTAATAAGAATAAAGTGCATAATTATATTATCCCAAAACCATCACATGCTCCCACCCCAGTGGAAAAATTGTCTTCCACAAAACCTGTCCCTGGTGCCAAAAAGGTTGGGGACCACTGTATTAGTGGAATTGCAAATGGGTTTTAGATCTAGGGTATTTTCTTAAATGTTTATTATAGATTCAGAAATTATATTGCTATACAAAAGTTTTAAATATTTTCTCCTCCAGATAGAGGATTCTCAGCAGCCTCCACTTCTATAAATGTCTGCTTTCAATCTAATCTATCACTGTGTTTGGTAGATTTTTTTTCTTGCCTTATCATTTCTCCCAGTCTTGTCTTATCTATATCATCCTGCTGCAGTCATAAGATTTCATTGCCTGATTATTCACCTTCTCTTGAAAGGCTTTAATAAATACATTTAGCAAACAGTTCTTATTGATCTCCAGGGTATCTCCTATTAAATTCTATCCTATTATGCAATTCAAACATGCTTGTACTGTTTTTGCTCCCCTTCCTGTACACCTGAACTAAAATTTAATCCATGGTAATTAAAAGACATTCACCTCTGTTTATTTTTTACTTACTGACTTTAAAAGTAGTGTGTTATGAAGGACTTGAATAAACATTTCAGTCTTTAGAAAGCTATGGTGTCTTATGGAGAAAATATGCAATGCAAAAACACAAAACTGGTGTCAAATTAGTATTCCTGAGATATCTCTTTTCCCCTCTGTTATGTATAAAGCTTACCCTATCTTCTGACATCATCATGAGCATTTCCTCAGTTTCCACTCAGCTTTATTAACTGCCATTGGTATATGTAAGAAAAGCACAGCAAGATGACATCAAGACATGAGTTAGATTTTACTGTACATTATTGAGATAACTTGAAATGCAGATGCCATTTTCAGTGGCATCCTGCTATTTCTCAAAAGGTACAATTCCTCTGTTAGACCAATTTATTTGGTGGCACAAACTTTCACAGGCAGAGCTATTCCATCAAATTCCTACAAAACTCACGGCTTACTAATTTAATTTTCTTTTGCTGTTGCAGACTCAAGTATTATAACTCTGTTCCTCACTTAGCCTGTTTTAGATACTGCTATCAAAATGCTTTCTGGAAGTACAGAAGAACAGTTTTTAGAATAAAACATATTTGAGTTATGATTTATAGTTCATTAGGATATCTCCAGAATGCATGTGTTACTGCCATGACTTGTTAGCAGTATATTGAAAGTAAGGGTTGCCAGGTCTATGTTGGAAAATATCTGGAGACTTTGGGGGTGGATCCAGGAAGGGTGGGATTTGGGGAAGAGAGGGGCCTCAACATGGTACAATGCCATAGAGCCCACCCTTCAAAGCAGCCATTTTCTCCAGGGGAGCTGATCTCTGACCGCTGGAGATTAGTTGTAAAAGTGGGAATCTTCTGGCTTCACCTGGAGGCTGAAAACCCTATCAATATTTGGTATGGATTCAGGTGGGTAGTCATGTTGGACTGAAGCACTAGAATAATTGCCTTCACTTCCTCTCCCCATTAGTCACCTTGTGAGGCAGTGGGGCTGAGGGAGTTCTGATTTTGGTGTAGTGGTTAAATGTGCGGACTCTTGTATGGGAGAACTGGGTTTGATTCCCCACTCCTCCACTTGCAGCTGCTGAAATGGCCTTGGGTCAGCCATAGCTCTGGCAGAGGTTGTCTGCTGTAAGAGCTCTCTCAGCCCCACATACCTCACAGGGTGTCTTTTGTGGAGGGTAGGAAGGTAAAGGAGATTACCACTCAGACTCTGATATCATCATCATCATCATCGTCTTCTTCATCGTCATCATCATCGTCATCATCATCGTCGTCGTCATCATCACCTTCTTCTTCCTCTTCTTCTTTGACTGTGATTGGCCCAAAGTTACTCAGCAGGCTTCATGTGAAATGGAGAAGTAGGGGATCAAGCCTGGTTCTTCAGGCAAGAGTCTGCTGCTCTTAACCACTATACCACACTGGCTCCTATGTGTGAACTGTACTGAGAGAAGTGAAACTGCCCCTCCTCTCTCTTCTGTTAGTGAATCTATGATGTGGAAGATAGGGTGATTTGCCTCACCTCCATCACTGTATACCTTGACCCCACTGCCTCTTTGTTCACCTAGGTCCTATCTGCATTTGCTGGTACCTTCCACTGAAATTTCATCTATGGCATCAAAAGTCCGCAAAGGTCATATTGTACTCTCATTCAGATGTTGTTCAGATAGTGCTTGCTTCTGGAGATGTCTAATCTGTTTTCTCTTAATCTGGTCCACCCTTTCATTTTGTAGCATGATTATGTTATAAATTATATAGCTGCCTGAGCAAGACTCTGCCATCTTCCTATGTATGAAACAGGTAGAAAGAGGAACATAAGCAATTTCATGCTGGATCAGATCAAAGATCAATCTAGTCTTGCATATTATTTCTCAGAGTAGCCAGCCATCTGTTTCCAGAAAGGGACAACCATGGAATGTAAACAATAGACTTCCCTGTGGTGTTGGACCCCACCAACTTGTGCTCAGAAATGTTATATGTGAACATCAAGCATTTGTTAGTTACTATAGTGAATTCATATCAATAGATATATCCTCTGTGAGTTTGTTCAGTCACTGTTTAAAGCCATAAGAGCTAGTGGCCATCACAACTGGGTATATCCACATCTTTTTGTGATGGGGAATAGAAAAGAGAAAAATGAGAAAGACAAGGATCAGATCTGCTCAGCTTGTTTTAATTCAGTCTAATTTACATCACATAATAGCTTTGAGGATAAAAGGGCACAAACAATGGGTGAGATCACACTGGAGATTAGGAGCGGCATTATCCCAGCTCTGAAAAAACTGGTTCTATTTTATCCGTGCTCTGGCATTCATACAGGCCCCTGTCCTGCTGCCAGGAGAGGCATGGGCTGCATATGTGCAAGAGGAGTCTTCAGACTCCTCATGCACATGCTGGGTGGGTGCAGGGCAGGTGCAGTGGGTGCCCAGCCCTTCAGACAGCCGGGAAATGCACCCTACATACAGTTTATAGGTTTGTTACCTGGAAGTCCCTGGTAGCTATTTAATCTGGTCCCAGCCCATCCTCAGATAAGGTAGGTGAGGGTGGGCCTGGGGAGGAAGATGTGCTCATGTGATTGAGCACATTAAATTGGGATGGGAGGCATGGCTTGGTTGGGCCAAATATCTCATGTGATCGCACTCAATGTGTGTCGTCGACCTTGGGCAAAATGTGGGTTGCAGAGTACTGCTTTAAAATATTAAATCTGTTTTTACCCCAAAACCCCAAGATCTCACCACAGATAATATGACCTTTTCTGCACACTCAACTTAATTTTCTTGGAAGTTGATCCACAAGCACCGGAATTGGGTTGGGCATGGTTCCTCTGCACATCTGCCTTCCCTGTGAATTTTCACAGTTCCAGTTTTTTCTTCTGCACATGCCTTCAATAATAAGGATTTTCAAGGGAGGTTGCAGTCATCATTGGTGTTATCATTGTTGGCATCACAGCACCCCCCCTATTTTTTTTTTTAAAACAGACTAAAATATCAATGTATCTATATAGTGTTGTAATGAGAGTTTAAGCAGGTTCTCTTAATTCCCAGTGTTCATTTTAAAAAGTCTTCAGTCCCTTCTCTTGTGGAGATATAAGGGAAAAGGTGTATCTCCACAAGGGTGAAACCACTCATCCTCAGGGCAGGGAGAGAAGAGAGGGAGTGGTTTGTCAATGACTACAGTCTGATCACTGAAAGGTGGGCTGGAGGCAGGGCCAGATTAACCATTAGCCCTAGAAAGCACCTGCCTATGGGCCCCCACACCTTTAGGGGCCCTGGGCTAGCTTTTCCCCCTGCTTTCAGCCCTCACAACCTTTTTTGTCAGCAGAGAGTTGCCGATGTCCTTGTCGACTCCCTTGGTCAAGTGACAGGTGGAGCCTGATGGGGCGACACACAAAGCCCACCTCCTCTCCACCCTGGACAGAAGGTGCTTGCTTGGGCAGCCACCTGCCCTCTCTCCAGCCAGCTTGTGGGAAGAAAGTGAGGCGATCCCTCAGCCATGCACTGCCCCTTCCCAGCACTGCCAGGAGAGTGACCAACATGACAACCTGGTGAGCAGCAGGCAATCCAAGAACAAGAACTGAGCTGGGGGACTGGAAAGATGGCATGTTAAGGGGAGGAGACCCCCAATCTTTGAGAGGTTTTATTTCACCCCCCCCCCCCCCCGGCAGGGCTTGTCTTTTTGCAAGCAATGCAGTTTGCATTGCAAGCAATTTTGGGATTTTGTTGTTGCATTGCAATCTAATCCCCTGCTTTTTTTTTTAATCTGTCTTTGCTCCCCCCGCCACCCCAAGCCTTGGACTGCTTCTTTTTGATGGAAGTGAGGAGGCAGCTTCCTGGTGTGATCACTCAGCTGGGCAGGAGGCGGCTCCGAGGTGCCTCCAGACTCACCTGCTGCTGGGACCCCCTCCTCTTCCTCCTCCTGACATTGCCAGCCTTTTTGCTATGGGAGAAGTGAGGAAAGTGCATCTCTTCTTGTGCCCCTCCTTACCCTGCCTTCTCTGATGAAAATGGATCTGGATTTGCTAATGACTCTCATGAATGATGCAGCAGGGATCAAACCAGATTGGGAGGCAATGTTGCTGGCACTGGGGCAACTCTTGGCTAAGCAGAACGGGCCCTCCCTCCAGAAAGGAGGATTTTGTGCTGCTCTCCCGGGAGAGCCCTGTGCCCCAAAGGAACGGGATATTAATATCTCTGAGCAATGCTGAAAATCTGGCTGTTTGGCACTTCCCAATGAAAGGGAACCTCCAGTTGCAGAGATAATCAATCTCTGAATTCCAGGCAACAATGCCTTGGCCTCTATGCCTTCCAGGGCAACTAGTTGGCCAGTGTAAGCCAGGATGCTGGACACCCTGAACAATCAATAAACCAGTTACAAAATATGATAATGCTTTTGTTTATTCCTCTGCTTTAATCTATTTCATTTATACCTGCCTTTCTCTCTAATGGGGACCCAAGGCAGCTCACAGCATTCTGTTCTCCATTTTAGCCTCACAAGAACAATAACTGTGAGGTGGGTTAGGCTGAGAGTTCATGATTGACCCCCGACCACCTGACAAGCTTCAATGGCAAAGCATGGATTCAAACCCAGCTCCCCTCCCCTTCACCCCCAGCTCTAACCACCACACAACCCTGGCTCTCAGTTTGTTTTCTTTTCTTTCACTTACTTTATTTATAGACTGCCTAGTGTGTCTTTCTCCCTGAAATTTAAAGTGGATTTCTAATAACGTATATAGGGCACTTTCATGCATACTAAGTAATGCCCTTTGCAACTGGATTTCACAGACTTTCACACATGCTAAATAATGCAGTTTCAATCTACTTCAACTACTGTGTGCCAGTGGATTTTACCATTCACACAGCAGAAGCCAGTTAATTTGTTTAATAACATTAATAATTGTTAATAACTGTTTTGTGTAATAAAATTGGTTTATTAAAATTGTTGGTTGGTATAATTAAAAATGTATTAGGAGATAATTTGCAAAGGGGCCCCCAGGTTTTGACTGCCTATGGGCCTCCACAGGGTTTAATCTGGCACTGGCAGGAGATGGGTGGGGCAAAGAAAACCCACAGAAACATTATACACATGAAAAATGGTTCCAAAAGATTAGGGAAAAGGGAAAACCTGTTTGGTGCCAGCACTGATGGAAAATATCCATACAGAAAAGCCCTATGAGTCCCTGCATCGCATATTGTTCCATAAGCTTTTAGGGTGGCTTTGCAACATCCCATTTTGACACTTTGGGAAAGAGAGAATTTGTATACCTTATGAGGAGATGAATGAGTTATGTTTGCATGGATGCATGAGTTTTATCTTTGCTCAGCACCCCAAAACATGGAAAGGAAGTGCATGAGACATATGCAGCAGTTTCTACTGATACCTCTGCATTATATACATGGAGGTTCTCAGTGAATATGAATTAAATGTGGGTCTCTTCCAGAGCTAATTTCAGGAGCATCATTCAATTAAGAACTAGAAGATAGTCTTCACTATTTAGAATGTAACTATAAGTATTCACATGATCAATTTTTGCTCTTGCCTGGAAGCTAACATTAAGAAATGAACCAGTATTTTAATTTTTTCATTTCTCAGTGAAAGGTACAAGATTAGCTCTGCTTGTTCTAGTGAGAAGCAAATTGCATTTGATATACTCTTAGTATATAGTACACTACCCTAATTTTTTTTACTTCCTCCTTTTGTATCCTTTTTTTTTATTGAACACAAACTGTCCAGTGGTTAATGAAGCTTACCCATTACTTTCAGTATTGCTATTCATCTCTCTAATGCTACAATGTGTACTGAAGATATTTAATCACATAATTAAGGTAGCTGAAGAGTAATAAACAGGTGCTTTTTTGGCTACTCTTTAAATCGGTGTTTTTGCAAATAATGCATAAGATGCTTTTTTTCATGAACACCCTTCTTTTAAAATTTGTGAACATGGCTGTCCTGAACATCTATTATGGAAAACAAGCCTACTTGATACAAATAAATCAAATTATTAGGGTGGAAGTAGCCTATGAATGGCTTTCTTATAGTCACAGTCAGTCAGTCACATTTTATTTGTATCCCGCCCTCCCCGCCAAAGCGGCTCAGGGCGGCTAACAGCAAGAACTCAATACATACATTGTACAATAATTACATTTAACTACAATTAATTAAAATCCATTAAAATTCTAAAAACATTAATACATTTAGTGCTATATTATAAAATCATATTCATGCCAGTGCTGAAAATGAAACCATCTAGGTATCCATGCACTAAACTGTAGCGACATGTTGGGAGAATTAAAATTGTATTTTGCAAACATACACAGTTCATGCATACATGATGTCACCATCAAAATGCAGAAACTTTACAAGATTGTTGACACTACTGAGATGGGAGGCATCTGGTCCTGTTCAGTATAAAACAGATTCTTACAAAATGATGAGTATATACATAATCTTTAATTGCAATGATCTTTAATTGCTTATACTTATTGGCCTATCTGGCTGTTTCTTTGCCCTTTGTCACAATACTGCACTCATAAAGCTATAAATGTACTGATTTCAACAGGGTGTTATTTTGAGATACATACTGGGCTTTTCTGTGACAGTACTCATTGGTGTTGACTATGGTAGAAAGTTCAATTGAGTCGCAGCCAACATATGGCAACCTTGTAGTGCGTTCAAGGCAAGAGACAAACAGAGGTGGTTTGCTGTTGCCTGCCTCTGCATAGGAACCCTGTATTTCTTCATAGTCTCCCATCCAACTACCAACCTGGGCTGACTTTGCTTAGCTTCTGAGATCTGAATACTGGCACTTTTTTGGGCTCTCCCAAGTCCTGGGAGGTGGGGTAGAATGAGTGGAAACTAGCATAACCTTATATATCAGCACTGAAACTTAAAAAACAAACAAGTGACACAAAAGCACAGGTTAGATAAATCTATGACATATAATCACTTAGCTGTGGAAGCTCAGTGGTGATTTTGGGTCACTCACATAGTTTCATTCTAGTCTACCTTTCAGGGTTGTTGTGATAAAAAGGAAGAGAGAAGCATAATGTAAGCTGCTTTGGTCCCCACTGTAGTGAAAGGTGGATATAATTAAGTAAATAATAAATATAGCTGAAGATGGGAGGTAGATAAAAGGTAGGTTAGTGAATGGCTTTTGTGAGAAAAATACCCCTATTTCCAGAACATTGTAGTCAGCCACTGGGTTGCCAGGGTGGCTGGAGACTCAACTCTCACACATCTGCCAGGAGAACGTGGGTTTTGTCTACCCTAACTGGAAGGGACTTATGAGAACTAGCAGCCATAACTTTGCAGCAGCACTCAGTGTCTCCAGAAGAGTGCTAGCCAGGAGAACAGATGGGTTTTCAATCGCTCTGTGCGAACTCCATCTTGGCCATTGGAGTGGAAGAAGTTGTGCAGCAAGGAACTGTCCAGGCAAGCGGTTTTCAGCCTTGACCATAGAATCCACTTTGGGAGGCTAACACCACAAGCAACTATCTTCCTGCCGTGCCAGACTCGATTACAGCGAAGCAGGAGGCCCGTGTACTCAACAGATGTCACCTATGCATAAGAGCCATCAAGCTTATCTTAGACGTGTACCCTGTCAGACCGCCTAAGCCTTTGTCCAACGGAACTCAAGACAAAGACTGGTGCCAATAGAAGATCAAAGAGGAGGAAGAACATCTTCACCCAGAGCCAAGTTCTATTGTATAGACCGGGTGTTACCTAGGTAGCAATTTGGCCATCTATTCTCACCTTTTTAGATAAGTTTGATAGACTTAAGTATCCCCCCACCTTAACAATTTTTCCCATTCTTTCCCTTAACGTGCATCCTGGAGCTTCCCAACCTGGCCTATTGTTACCTGGAAGTCCAACCAGGGCCCAAGCCTGTTTGTTGGTCAGTTATGGGCACCCAATTAGGTGCTACCAACTAACACTATTGGCTACTGCAGAAGTCCAGCCCTTATGGTCACTGTAGAGCCTCCCCTTTTTCCACCCCTGTACCTCCCATCCCTGAAGGCTCAAGGTAGTCCTTATAACCTGTGACGCAGCTCCTCACAGGTGTGCATCTAGCAGTACCCCAGTTCCGCTGTCTAGATATGTCCCCAATTCCTGATCAGTTGAGGGTCCCCTCCCCCTAGTCCTCGTTTGTCACCATTGGAGCCTTCCTTGAAGACTACGATCAGTAATTATCACCCTGTTTGTCCATCCTTGTGTTCTCTCTGAATCTCTCTCTGTTTTTCTTAGGACTGTATGTATGTTTTATGAGTTTATTATCTTGTATGTGTGTCTATATTTTTTCTGGAATAAATTTTAATTGTTTTTTACTTAATTAGTGTCCCTGGTAAATTTAAGCAATAATTTCTGTTTGTGTATCCTGTATACATAGGTTAAAAGATCCTGTTTAAGCCAGGTGCCCACCTGTCAATTCCCCAACCTTGTTTTGAGGGCATTTTGGCTTACACTTTGGAAAAAATAATGTGGGGAGGGGGGTGCAGACGAAAGTGTGGTGCCATCCCAAAAGTTTGTAAGGGTTCTCTACCATGCAAGTGGGCCTGGCCCAGAGGCTGGCACCACACAACTAGGCCACAGTTTTCTGAGGTACATGCTGCTTGGTAGGGTAGGCTGAGTTCACTTTCCTCTCAAGGCTCTACCCCCAAATATTCAGGAATTTCCCAAACTAGTAACCCTAAGGGGGAACTGATCTTTGTATCTGGGAACTCTCCAGGCCCTACTTGGAGGTTAGCAACTCTAGGAGAGACAGAAGCAGGAAAAGGGGAGAGACTATGGAGGCTTTCAGGAGAGGGAAATAGTGGTGGGAGGATGAGATGCCTCCTGCAAGTCCTTGCAGGTTCCCATTTGTAACAATCAATAGGAGGAAGACAGTTTCTGCATGTGTACTGTAAATACAGTGGGTTGCTTGGGGGGGGGGCTGCCATTTGAATTCACATGTAAAAGCCTGAGTAGCTTCAAAATCAGCAATATCATTGTAGCATTTTGCTGTGCATCTCATACCCTGGATTAGGATGAGCATTTGGAACTGAAGTGTTGGCTAATCTCTAAGGTCAGGCACCCATCTTTCTTCAGATAAGCCTTTTCTTGATATTAAAAGGCATTAATAAACAGCTAAAGTTCTGTGCAGATGTAATGCTGAATCATGGCTTGTTTGTCATAGTCATGATTAAGCATTATGTCTGAATATATAAACTTTGATTAAGGACTGACCACAAACCAGGATTATTGTTGTTATTATTTATTACATTTAATGATATGAAACAATGATTTGAAATGGGTTTCAAACTTATGTTACTCACAGTTAACTTCACTTTTTAGCACCCCTATACACCAAGATGATTAATTGTTGTTTAGATGTGTCCAACTATCAGCACTACTTTTTCAAACATGTATTAACTCCTTCCTGTGGCATGAATAATGCTGACCATGTATTATGTCTTCAACACTGAACATGTATTGTGTCTTCTCTCATCTCTTACCATTCAGAAGGCAGTCCTGTGCACACTTAGAATATATACAGTGACAGATGTAAAAACAAGCCATGGTACATATTTCTCAGGGGCTGAGCCTGGCTTCCTCTCACATTCAAATACCAATGACATCATAATCAACTTTTAATTAAATGAGATCTTTTGTATTTTGATCCATGCTTCAGGCAGCCTATCTGCTCATTCCATTTAACAGGAGACTCTTTTTTCTACAAAGTTGGAATATTGTTCTGAGAGAAATGGACTCACGACATCACTTGGAACCAGTCAATCTATGTCACACATAGGTGTATTGCAAACAACAACCTGAACTGGGCCCCCAGGCACCTGGGAGGCCTAAAACATGTCTGCTAATTGGTCCAGGGATGTATCAAGGAAAAGACAGCAAAGGAGTGGTCAGAAACACATACTGTGTAATCAGGACATGAGACTGGCACTAAAAGAAGGTTATAAGTTGTTCCATGGTAAACCTTGGTTTCTGTCAAGAACTGGATCTTGCCATGATAGTGGGAATTCCTGCACTCCTGCTTTGATCTTTATTTGCCATGTTATAATACCTAATGTATCTACATGCTTTGCTTTGGCCCTGTCTGTATTCTTTGCAACTTCGTACAAGTAACCATTCTGCCCTACCCAGCTACACACATTCCTTTTGCAAGTTGTGAAAGTCACTGGTTATCTACATAGCTAGAGAATCTTAACTTTCACTTTTAAAAAAGCTGTGTGAACTGTGGGGTAAGTGGGAATATCAAACCCACCAGAATTTGGGTGCCTAAAGACCTGGGTAATGAATGGCTTTTGTAACTTATAAAAGTGTGACCTGACCAGTGCAGGTCAGTTTTAGCAAGACTTATCTTTGCTGTGGACATCCTCATCATTTAAATAAAACCTAATTTGATTCACATCAAAGAGGTGGACTTAATGATTTCTGCACAGAACTTGACAGCTTCAAACCAAATGAAGCAGTACACCTATGTTTTTTTAATATGAAAAGGAGGTTCCAGAAAAGTGCTCAAAAATGCACATACCAAAATGTGTTTTACACCACTCCATCACAGCATCTGAGGAGTGGTGCAAAACATGTTTTGGTGTGTGCACTTTTGAACATGGGTACAGGGTAATGCTTAAATTGGTGGCTCATCAGAAAAAGATTAGCTGCAGTGTAGCTTGAAAACTAAAAAGTGGAACATGCTATCTTGGAAAGAAATGGTGGTTTCCATGCCTACTGGTCTTACACAAGAGAATGCTTTGAAGTTCAAAGCAGGATTTATATGTAACATCCTTTAGTTTCCAGTTTGATTTATTCAGTCCATTGCTCTTTGCCTGAAAGGCCTGTTGGGTAGGGCTGTCTCTTCCCTACAAGATAAATGTTTAGATATGGTGATGGGTGGGGCTGGTGACAAATTTGGTTATGCATACCTATGCACAATTGACACCACACCTATGATCTGAATCAGAAAGCATTAGGTTGAAGTTCTCTCCTCCAGAACACTTTCCTCTGATCCCAATCTCACTAGGATCTTAGTGGGCAGCTGTGGTGGTCTGAAGCAAGTCCAGGGACACTTTTAAGACCAACAAAGTTTCATTCAAAAAGTGAGCTTTCATGTGCTAAAAGCACACTTCATCAGACAACAGTATGAGTATAGAATGGAATTAGCAGTCCTACATATAGGGAGTAGGCAGTGAATTAGTATGCAAAATAGTGAAAATTCTTTTAATAGATTAAAATAATAACAAGTTTGGTTCTGGTTATTCTTGTTATTCTTTTAATCTGTTAAAAGCGTTATCACTATTTTGCATACTAATTCACTATCGTCTGATGAAATTTACTTTTACTGCACAAAAACTCGCATTTTGAAGAAAACTTTGTTGGTCATAAAGGTGCCACTGGACACCAACTTTGTTCACTAGGATCCTATCAGGGCAATATTACATGCATCTAAGTGTAATATTTGGTTGAACCTTAAAATCAAGTTTTCAACATATGACAAAAATAAACTTCCCCCTTTCCCATGGTGTAATTTACCTCCATGGTTTCTTAAGAATGACCTTAGTCCTGTATCCATGAATACACAAAAAGACAAGTCCAGGGTCATTTTTAAAATAATTCTAAAGTCATTTTCATAGATTTAAGTTGATGTAAACCACCAATGTAAAACCTGCATGCACCAGAAAGCACACATGGTTTCTTCTTTCTTCATTCCCACCCAAATTAACAACATTTATGTGTGGCGCGAAGAAGCTGCAATGGTGCTTTTTAGGCATATGTGTGATAAAAACCTAATAATTTCCTCAGGAACTGTTGCTCCTGTGACACAAACAATTGTCTTCTATCTCAGACTTCACATTTCAGCTTGCTTTCATTCTCTAGCTTCTATGCCCTCATTTTTTTCTTCCTATGAATCCCCTTCACTGTAAGAGCCCTTCCTAGCTGCCAAAATTTCACTTCCCCTCCCCCCAAACCAGGGTGCTGCTGCTGCAGCCTACCTCAATCTCGCTCTTCCCACAATCCTTCGCACCCTCCCCTCTTCATGCTCTTTATCTTGCCTGCACCAGACGGCCTTTGCAGCTGCCTAAATAGGTTGAGTCTGTAGCATGCAGGAGTTTTCTGTCTTATTTTGGGCGCTTTTGCTCTCTTTCCCTGACCATTTCCTTTCTCCATCTTCTTGACTGAAAAATAATAAAGGCAAGAATGGGAAGGGAGACGTGCTGCTTCTGTGCTTGCAATGCAGTTGCCATCCACCCTTTCCCTTCTCTTGTCTGTTGTTGTGTAACAGCAGCAGATGTTCTTGGTTGCTGGAACAGCAGTTGCAGCAGCAGCAATCAGCTTCCTTCCTAATGGCTGGAGTGATCAGTGTTGTGTAGGGGACACATTAGACACGTTGAGGTTGCACTGAAGTTGCACAGAACAGACAGACAAGCCCCGTGTACAGCTGCTTAGCTCTTTGGGACCTGTAATGCAATGGGTGTGTGTGTGTTTGCTTCCAGGCAAATAGCTAAAAGGTTTTTGACTCATTCTAGGAATCAGGGGGTGGATAGGGACAGGTCACTGGAGGTAGACAGTTACAGGCAACTAGGCAGATATTTGGACTTTCCCCCCTCTCTGATCTTAGTATTGCTCTCACAAGTTTGTAATGCTGTTTCAGTTAGGGCAACATTAACCTAAATGTCTGTTGGCATATACTGAAGAGACATAAAATTGGTTAAGAAATCTAACTTCCTTACAGTGTGATTTAAGTTTTCCCTAATAGTTCCTGTGCCTTTAACTCCTACATAGTAGGCAACAATTTAGCTGGCTTGGAATTGGCTGCATCTTTGAATTACCGCAGCTTTTGAAAACGAAGGAGAGCCCTGCTAGGAAAAAAAAAGGTAGCAACCTTAATCTTGAGTATACAGTCAGCTGTGGCAGCTGTTGAACAGCAAGTTCTGTTTTAGAAAGAGGATTCTTTGTGTTGAATAACATAAGACAGGGCAACTATAAGGTGTTTAGGAAAGGAAGGTGGCATGGTATAGTCTGATTTTAGAAGCTAAGGAGGGTCAGTACCTGGAAAAGGCGACCACCAAGGAAGGCTCTGCAGAGGAAGGCTTTGGCAAACTGCTGCTTAATCACTTGTCTTGAAAGCCTCATGCTGTGTTAGCTGTAAGGCAATTGCAACTTGATGACAATTCACACACATGCATTGCACAAATGGAATATAGCACAATGCGGGGAAACTCTCAGTACCATCTTTCTCCTAATGCCAACATTTTAAATAAAACATGCTTCCTCACTTCTTTTTTAATCTCTTCTTATCTTCCTCTTTTGCTCCTAGAGGGTTTTTTTTGGTGTAGGTTTTTTGTTTAAAAAAACAAAACACAAGGAACTTATGATTTATGAAGGACAAAAAGAAAAAAAAAGATACTGACATCTTTTCTCAGCAACTAGAGGGCTTCTAACTTTGAAATGTTTGATTTATTTTGCTGCAGTACAAAAAGCGATTATATTGCTCATCATGAATCAGTGAGAGGGAAAAGAATGGGGTTTACCATCCAGGAAAGGTAGAGTTTAACTCTGAAGCTAAGTTCACATATTAGGTTCCGTTATTCAGTTCATTTATTCCCATTTAAATAGGGGCTTTTAGTGAGTAAATTGGGTATTGCAGTTTAAAACACCAGTCCTCAAAACATTATTGGAGCTACAATACCATTAATTGGAAACTGAAAAATACTGGAGGGAGCAGACAGCAATGGTTAAAACCATATATCAGTGACCATAAGATAAAGAGCCTTCTTAAACAGCAGCGAATGAACAATGACCACTAAACATAAAGTAAATATTTTCTATGAAAATGCAGCAGAAGAAAACAACATCATCAATTAGCAAAGGAAGAGTCAGGACTTAATCTGATGTCCCTTAGCTGACCACCAGCAACAAAATGATATCCTTTTCACGGACCAAGAGCGGAAGCTCAGAATACTAGTAGATCTTTGCAAATGCTGTTAGAAGAAGGCTGTCAGTATTTATCTGCACAAACATCAGCTATCTAACTTATCTGTTCAGGACAACATAGCTTGTTAGTAGCATAGTTCTTTTTGCAATTGAAGATTAAGTCAGTAAGTACAAATTGCTGTAGATCAATTTGCTTCACTGCAAATAATTCCACATTTGAATGAGAGTTATTCTTTCACTTAGAACCAATTATGAAATTAAATTAGAGCTTTTCCAGTTACACAGTTTCTTGGAGCAACATGGATGTAATGAAATGCTAATGAGGCACTTTACCTTACTGCCCATTGCTAATGTTGATGTGAACAAGTTCTTGAGTGTCCTATTGGCCTCAGTAGGGACAGTATTTTAAGGCCATGATCTGCAAAAATACTTTAATTGTTAAAGCAGTTTTTAGAGGAAACGTATCTATGCCCTTTTTGCCCTCCAGGGCAACTGGTTGGCTACTGTGTGAAACTAGGTGGACTAAGTTTAAAGTGTAACTTGTAGGAAATGTGTCATTTCTATGACCCCAATGGGAAGTATACCATTTATTTTCAAGGAAAGCTAGTTAGGTGAGAAGTGGTGGCTTTTCAATATAAGTAGAAATGAATCAACATTATTTATCTATGCCAATAAATAACTTCTCTCTTTTTTGTTAGCTCCTTTCTCTATAGCGTTCTTGCAACTTTTTGAAACCAATGAGATAAATTCAATGATACTGTTCTAGTAAAAATCTGATCTAATACAAATGCTTCTTTTTCTCCTTCCTGCTCACCCACCTACCAACCTTTTATCTTCCTCCCATATTCTGCTATATTTATTTACTTTATTTACACCCTGACTCTTTCCACAACGGGAACCTAAAGCAGCTTACACTATTCTCCTTTTTCATCCTCACAACAACCCTGTGAGTTAGGTTAGGCTAAAAGTGTATGGCTGGACCAAGTCACCCAGTGAGCATGATGACAGAATGGAGATTAGGACACTTGTGATTTCAAGATCCTAGTCTGAAACTCTAACCACTATACTACACTGCATTGATGAAATGGGTGCTTCATATAATAGCAAGCAGTCAAGCCTGCCAGTAGTTGCTGCTGAGCCTGGCCCTGATAAATCCTTCCTCAAGGGACAAAACAGCCCTGAAAAGGGCCCTGCCCCCTCTCCCTGTCATTTACTGATAGAAACCAAGGCTTGAAGGCTGGCAATATTGTTGTAGATAGAAACTCCCACAATGACCTCTTCAGAGACCATCTATTTCTTAAAGGTACAGACATTGCTTTTATTATTTTGGTTTTTAAAACATTTTTAAAAAGATTTTAGCTTTTTCTGGTTTGTAGGAAGATCCATCTTGTCTGTTTAAATCTTCATTCTGTGAACTGAACTATTAATTGATAGGGCCACATGAAGAACAAGACATAATGATGATAATTTTCTGAGATTAGTGGGACCCAAAAGATATACATGTGCACACTTTTATTATGTTGAATGTAAAAGTAGCATAGAGGGAATGCTTATTAAATTTGCAGATGATACTAAATTGGGAGGGGTTGCAAATACAATAGAAGACAAAAACAGGATACAGGATGATGCTGACAGGCTGGAAAACTGGGCTAAAATGAATTTTAACAGGAATAAATGTAAAATTCTGCCTTTAGGTAGGAATAATTCAATGCATGGTTATAGTATGAGGGAGACTTGTCTTAGCAGTAGTATGTGTGAAAAGGATTTAGGGGTCTTAGTGGATCATATGCTGAACATGAGTCAACAGTGTGACGTGGTGGCTAAAAAGGCAAATGTAATATTGGGCTGTATCAACAGCAGTATAGTGTCCAGATCACGTGAGGTGATGGTATCACTTTACTCTGCTTTGGTAAGACCTCACCTGGAGTATTGTATTCAGTTTTGGGTGCCACATTTTAAAAAGGATATAGACATGCTGGAACGGATTCAGAGGAGGGCAACAAGGATAGTGAGGGATCTGGAGACCAAGTCCTATGAAGAAAGTTTGCGTTTAAAACAATTTATTGTACTGCAATATATTGTAATAACACTTATCATTTGTTATTAAAAATTAATACATATAGATTACATTTTCTCCCCCCTCCCCCCCTTTTGGTGACCCCCGGCAGTGTATTTTAATTAAATTGCTTAAAACAAGGTAATCAATTTAGTCTGTTTAAGAATCTTCATAAAAAAGAAAGCATCATAAAGCAAAGAGAGAAAAGGAAGAAAAAACAAACAAACCATATGTTATAATTATAAACCATCTTCATAGTAATCCTTTAGTCAATATCAAAAGAACAAAAAAAGATATATTCCAATAGTCTTGCTTTTTTACTGTAATCCATTTAACGTTCCTTTAGCATTTAATCATTGTCAAAGATCGCCAAATATCCCTTAACATTCCATTGTTTTTCAACATATTTTTGAAATTTTCCCACTCATTTTTGAACTTCTCTAAATCATGTTCTTTTACGATTCTTGTAAACTTGTCCATTTCACTCCAATGCATAACCTTTAAAGTCCATTCCCACTTTTCTGGTAATTTGTCTTGCTTCCACATCTGCACGTATAATGTCCGAGCAGCTGAAAGCATATACTGAAGTATTGTTTTAGCTTGTTTTGGAAATTTTTCCATTTGTAATCTCAACAGAAAAATGTCTGGTGCCTTCTTAATATTATATCCCAAAATTTTTGAAATCTCTTGCTGAATCATTTGCCAAATTTGTTTTGCCTTTTCACAAGTCCACATATGGTAGAAAGATCCCTCTTGTTTTTCCAACATCTATTTGACACCTGATTGCTCAGTTTTGCTAATTTCTTAGGTATATCACCTATATAACATACCACCTATATAACATTTAAAACAATTTTCTTTAATATTGTAACATGTCGATATTTTCATAGAGTTCTTCCATAAGTATTCCCATGACTCCATCTGTATTTCCTTATTTATATTTATCACCCATTTTATCATTTGAGATTTAACTACTTCATCTTCCGTAGACCATTTCAATAATAGTTTATAAGTTCTTGAGATCAATTTTTCATTTTCACCAAACAGCATTCTCTCCAATTCTGTTTGTTCTTGTCTTATTCCATCATTCTTAATGTCCTGTTCAAGCAAACTCTTAATTTGTTGCAATTGAAACCAATTATATTTGTATTGTAATTCTTCAGCCAATTTTAATTCCACCTTTCTCCATGTATTTTTAAAAGTTGTTTATATGATAACCACTTCTCTTCTTTAGTGTCTGAATATAATTTTATTATTTCTGTTGGCACAATCCAAAGCGGTTTCCTCTCGTCCCCATATCTTTTATATTTTGACCAAGTATTTAGCAGGTTGCTTCTTTTATAGTGATACGAAAAAACCCATCCATCTTATTTTTCCCGTAGTACATGTAGGCATGCCAACCAAAAACATTTCCATGACCTTCTAGTGCTAGTAATTTTCTGTTTAGTAATGTCATCCATTCCTTAATCCACACCAGGCATACTGCATCATGATACAACTTTAAATTAGGCAATTGAAATCCTCCCCTTTCTTTCGTGTCAAGAATTTCATTTTAATTCTTGGTTTTTTCCTGGCCCATACAAATTCTGCCCAGCATAGACAAATTCAACTTATTCCATTTTATCAAATCTCCATCAATCTTACGGCAAAGCTTCTCATAGTTGTTTTTGTACAGATCAAGATTTTTTGTTGTTACTTCCACACCTAAATATTCACACTCTGTTAACCTCTGTAGTTCTTTCTGTTTACTTTTTGATATATTTTTACACAAAATTTTTGACTTTTCTTTATTTATATAAAAGCCTGCCAATTCTCCATATTCTTGTATCTTACGAAGCAACAATGGTGTTACATGAGTGGGATTTCCATTTATAAACATTACATCATCTGCAAATGCTCTGTATTTATAAGAAAAACCTTTCAACTTCAGTCCCTCTATCTCTTTGTCTTCTCGAATTTGCATTAGCAAAACCTCTAAAGTCATTATAAATATCAATGGAGATAGAGGGCAACCTTGCTTTGTTCCTTTACTAATTATCTTTTCCCCCGTCAAATCTGCATTTACACAGAGCCTTGCTTGTTGTTCAGTATATATCGCTTTCACCATTCTTATAAAGTCTTCTCCCAATCTCAGTTTCTCCATCACTGCAAAGATAAAGTTCCAATGCACATTATCAAATGCTTTCTCTGCGTCTGCAAAAAATAATGCTACTTCTATTTCAGGATGTCTCTCATAATATTCAATAGTGTCTATAACTGTTCTGATATTATCTCTAATTTGCCTCCTGGAAGAAATCCTGCTTGCTCTTCTTTAATAAAATTGTTCAAATGCTGTTTAAGGAGCTCTGCTAAAATTCTGGCATATATTTTATAATCATTGTTAAGTAATGAAAGTGGTCTATAGTTTTTTACATTCGTAGTGTCTCTGTCTTCTTTTGGTATCAACGAAATTACTGCTTCTTTCCATGTGTTAGGGATTTTCCCATCTATTCTTATAATATTCATCAATATCTGAAGTTTTGGTAATAGCACCTCCGTGAGGACTTTATAAAATTTTGCCGTAAAACCATCTGGACTGGGTGCTTTCCCAAATTTCATTGAATTAATTACCGCCTCTATTTCTCCTTTTTCAATTGGTTCATTAAATGCCTTCTCCATATTTTCTGTTAGGGGATTTACTTTAATTTTCTGTAAATATGCATTTTTTTTTCTATCCACCTTTTGACTTTTAAATAGCTTGGCATAATATTTATAAAATTCTCTTTTAATTCCTTCCTGATCAACAATGTCCTTACCTCCCGATACAATTTTGTTAATAACTTTATTCTCCCTTTTTTTTTTTCATTTGCCAGGCCAAATATTTTCCAGGTTTATTCGCTCCTTCAAAAGATTTCTGTTGAAGTCTTTTTTAAGTTCCATTCCACTTCTTTATTCAACAAATGTCTCAATTGGCTTTGAAATATTGTAATCTCCCTTATAATTTTCTTTTTCTCAGGTCGCTTTTTAAGCTCCTTCTCTTTCTGAATGTCCATCATTTGCTTATTTTATTGTTCAGTGTAATTAAGATGACCCTCATTACTCTCTCTCTCTCGGCTTGACTTCGCGAACGAAGATTTAAGAAAGGTACAGTAGTCCACATCTGCTGCAGGCTCGCTGGTGGCTGACAAGACCAATGCGGGACAGGCAGGTCCGGCCACAGTGGCTGCAGGGAAAAGTCTGATTTGGGGTTGGTGCTGTAGCAGTGTGATTCTTCCTCAATCTCCTTTTGTCCTCAAGACCAGCTTTGCGTGCATTCTCAAAGGAAGAGACAGCCAGGTGGATGGTGTGCCTCCATGCTTTGCGATCTGAGGCCAGGTAAGACCACTGGTGATGGTTGATGTAACAGGTACCAAGGGATTTCTTCAAGGAGACCTTGTACCTCTTCTTTGGTACCCCTCTATTTCGATGGCCGGTGGAAGGTTCGCCATACAGGGCAATCTTGGGAAGGCGGTGGTTTTCCATCCTGGAAATATGCCCTGCCCAGCACAGCTGCGTCTTCAGCAGCAGTGCCTCGATGCTTGTAACCTCCGCCCGCTTGAGGACTTCAATGTTGGTCACAAAGTCACTCCAGTGGATGTTGAGGATGGTGCGAAGGCAGCACTGATGAAAGCGCTCAAGGAGTCGCAGGTGATGACGGTATAAAACCCACAATTTGGAGCCGTAGATGAGAGTTGTCATCACAACCGCTTTGTAAACATTGATCTTTGTGCCTTTTTTCAGCAATCCACCTCACCCCACTGTTGGAAGCATGGGGGCACAGTACTACATAGCACACTTCACAAAGTACTTGTCACCTGCTGGGAACAAGGCAAACTACCACAGGACTTTTGTGATGCAATCATCATTACTCTATATAAGAACAAAGGGGAAAAGTCAGACTGCTCCAACTACTGGGAGATAACCCTGCTCTCCATCGCAGGCAAAATCCTTGCTAGAATACTCCTGAACAGACTGGTGCCCACCATTGCAGAAGAACTCCTCCCAGAGAGCCAGTGCGGCTTCAGAGCTAACAGGAGCACCACCGACATGGTATTTGTTCTCAGGCAGCTCCAAGAGAAATGCAGGGAACAGAACAAGGCTCTGTATGTGACTTTTGTCGACCTTACCAAAGCTTTCGACACCGTTAGCAGGAAAGGCCTGTGGCAAATCTTGGAACGTTTAGGATGTCCTCCAAGGTTCCTCAGCATGATCATCCAGCTACATGAAGATCAGCGAGGCCATGTCAGACACTGCAATGATCTCTCGGAGCCCTTCCCAATAGGCACAGGTGTAAAGCAAGGCTGTGTTCTCGCACCAACTCTCTTTACGATCTTCTTTAGCATGATGCTTCAAAGAGCCACAGTAGATTTAGATGATGACGATGGTGTCTACATCCGCTATCGCACCGATGGCAGCCTGTTCAACCTGAGGCGACTAAAGGCCCACTCCAAGACAATGGAAAAACTTGTCTGAGAGCTACTGTTTGCTGATGATGCTGCACTCGTCTCCCACTCGGTATCAGCTCTGCAGCATATGATGCCCTCATTACTACTTTATATGCATTCCACACAATTTGAAATTGAGTCTCCTCTTTTTCATTTATTTGAAATAAGTATTTAGTTTCCTTTTCCAGAGGCACCACTATTTCCTATTTCTGTAGCAAATCTTCATTTATCCACCATTTTAGGGTCTTTATCACAGGTTTTTCAGACCACATTATTGGATTGTGGTCTGCCCCTATTTTAGGAAGAATCTTTTTTTTGTTAAAAGTCCAAGATCTTTTGTAATCCATAACATATCAATTCTCGAGAAAGAATTATGCCTTGCTGAAAAGAAAGTATAGTCACGTTCCTTGGGGTTAAATTCCCTCTATATGTCTTCCAGACTTTCTTGTTTTAACAATCAAAAAATGACTTTGGTAGTTTCCCTTCATTATTTTTTCCCCAGATCTGTCCAAAATATTTTTAACTGTTCGAATCTCCCATTATCATAATTTGCTCATACGCCACTTGATCGAATTGTTGCATAATGTCTTTAAAGAAAGAGTCTTTTGCTCCATTTGGGGCATACAGTCTCAATAACAAAGTTCTTTTGTAATTCAGCATCACTTTCACCGCAATATATCTGCCATCATTGTCTTTGAAAATCAATTTTCAATCAACCGCAGAAATCCTCTGTAGACGTTAGAATGCAGTCCTTCTCCGGGGACTCTTTGTCAAGCATGCGGGTTCAATGATGAGTCGGGTTGGATACAAGACTATGTTTATTTTTTTTAGTTACAAACAATTTTATTAGTAACATATGGTAATACATTTCAATTTCTTACTTCATTAATAATTACTTTTTAAAAATCTATCCCATCTATTACTTTCTACCCACCCCTCCCCCTGTTACTTAACCTCCGCCAGTGTTATATACTTAAAATTTTAATATTAAAGGTACCCTTAATTAATAAGAACCAAAATTAATATCCTCTTCCCTCTTATACTTAGTTATTATCAAAAATGAAGTGTGCCTGTTTACGGTCTTCCCTTGCAAGGCTGGTAGTTCGACTATGAAATCCATTGACACTACAGACCAAGGATGTGTAGCTGTTTCTAGAGGCTTTAATAATCCAGGGGGCTTCCCCCCCTTCTCTTAGCCATTAAGCAAATGGGGCAAGAAGCCACGAACTCAGAAACGTCCTTTTTCATAGATGGCCACCAGAACTGCCTGTTAATTAGATGCAGTGTCTTCACATACCCAAAGTGCCCGGCTAGCTTGTTAGAATGGCAAAATTGCGGGACCTCTAAGCGGCGGTCTTCCCCTTCCTTTTCGGTCTCTGTGGCCAGTCGTTTCCCCCCCTCCCACTTCTCTGTTTGCAGATTCTGCCTTGCTTTGGACCATGTGGTTACCATGGCCGCTACTTCAGAGGGGGAGATCAAGGAGTCCACTACCTCTTCTTTTTGGCTATTGTGCTGAGGGAGGTGCGAAAGGGCGTCTGCCAAGAAATTTTTTATCCCTGGGATGTGCTTCAGTATGAAATCAAATTAAGAGAAAAACCCCGCCCACCTAATTTGCTTTTCAGTGAGTTTGCGACGGCCGGTGAGCGCCTCCAAATTTTTGTGATCGGTCCAAATTTCAAATTGCAGTTTGGCGCCCTCCAGCCATGACCTCCATGTTTTTAAAGCATAGGTCACAGCAAAAGCTCCTTATCCCACACTGACCAATATCTCTGCTCCTGGGAAAATTTCTTAGAAATATAGGCACAGGGCTTTAGCCTTCCCTCCTCATCCCTTTGTATGAGGATGGCTCCGACCACGACGTCAGAAGTGTCACATTGCACAATGAAAGGCTTCAATTCATTCGAGTGGGTCAAGACCGGCTTGCTTGTGAACAGCCTTTTGAGCTTATTGAACGCTTCCTGACATTTTGGCGTCCAATTTAGCTTCACTCCTGGTTTTTTGGAGTCTGGACCCTTCTCCTTGGTTTTTAATAACTCAGTGAGGGGCAACATTATCTGGGCGAACCCTGGTATGAAGGTACGGTAAAAAATGGCAAACCTGAGGAACGATTGGAGCTGTCTACATGTCATCGGGGGAGCCCAATCTAGTACCGCTTGAACCTTACTGGGGTCCATAGCCAACCCCTGCCCGGATACTCTGAAACCCAAATAGTCGAGTTCGGTCTTGTGGAACTCACATTTTGACAATTTAGCATACAACTTATGCTTCAGCAGTGTACTGAGGACCTCCCTCACTAGTTTCATATGCGATTGGAGGTCTTGTGAATAGATAATTATGTCATCCAGGTACACCACCACCCCCTTAAACAAATATTCTCTCAGTACTTCATTGATAAAGTTCATGAACACTCCCGGTGCTCCTTGTAACGCAAATGGCATCACTAAGTACTCAAACTGTCCCATTGGTGTATTGAATGCCGTTTTCCACTCGTCCCCCTCCTTGATGCGCACCCTAAAGTACGCATCTATCAAGTCCAGCTTAGTAAAGTACTGAGTAAGTCTTTGATGAGGGGTATTGGATAGGCATTAGAAGTGGAAATCCCATTAATCCCCCGAAAATCAGTGCAAAGTCTAAGCGAGCCGTTCTTCTTTTTCCTAAAGAGAACGGGGGCTGCATTGGGGGCCGTGGCGGGTCGTATTAAGGCTCTCCTCAAGTTCTTATCTAGGAACTTCCTCAGTTCTACCTTTTCGGCCCACCCCATTGAGTACAGCTTGGCCTTAGGCAGGGTCTGCCCTGGGATCAGTTCAATGGCACAGTCCGTGTTCCTATGGGGCGGGGGTTCATCAGCTCCCTATTCACTGAACACCCCCCTTAAGTCTTGATAAGCCTTAGGGATCACCTGGACTTCCTCCATTGCCAAGCAAACCTCCTCATTTCTGGGCGGCAGACTGGGGCCCCACTCTTTATTCCAAAGATGGGCCAGACACCTCGCATCATTGAACTCTATTATCTGGTCTCCCCATCGAATATCGGGCTTGTGCTTGGCTAGCCATCCTACTCCCAAAACTACATTGTAAGAGGATGAGGGGGCTATCACAAAAGCCTCCTGGTCCCAGTGGTCTTTAATGCCCACCGGTACTAATTGAGTCTCTAACATGCATGGCTCCCCACTCATCACTGACCCATCCATTTGTTCAAACTGGATGGGATGCGGCAAAGCCATTGTGGGAGGCCCCAACGCATCCACCAGCTTAGGGGTGATTATGTCTCTCGTGTACCCTAAGTCAATCAAGGCTTTCACTTGCACAAACCTCTTGAATCTGCTGTTTAGCAAAATTACTGGCACAAAATATAGCGACCCCGTTACTCTCACCCTGAGTGGTGCCGGTTTGTTGGCGACCTGCTGACTGGCACCGTTTAGAGCAGGTTGTCCTCGTTTCCTGCTGGCTCATCCTCCCAGGACATCTCACTCAGCTCATCGATGACAATGGTCTCCCTGTCAGGCATCGAGCTTGCAGCCGCGCTGCTCTTCACCGCATTCTTAGGGCGGCCGGTTTGCTTCTTTGGAGTCGGAGTGCTTGTCTTGGTGGTGGTGAACGGTGGCCTAAGGGGGTTCGGGCAGCCACTGGCCAAGTGGTTCGGGTCCCCGCACCAAAAACACTTGCGAGTTGCTGGAGACTTCCTGGCTCCTCTCCCCGCCTGGCTCTTCTTCGCCTGTTTTGGGTCACGGCCTGACTTGCCGCTCTGTTGCTGGCATTGCATGGCCAGTCTCTTCATGTTGGTCTCCACCTCCCCCACCAGCTGTATCCACCCCAGCAGGGTGGTTGGCTTCACTTGCTGTAAGGCTCAATCCAGGACACTAGCATTCAGCCCCCGGGTGAAATGCTTGATCTTCATCAGCTCACTCCACCCCCTCACTTTAGCCGCGTTGGTGCGGAACTCAGCCGCATACTCACGGATTGACTTGGAGCCTTGTTGTATGTCCCTCAGGGCAGCCAGCACGCGGGTCTCCTGCAGGGGGTCCTCATACTGGGCCAGCAAAGCTTGGAGGAAGGTGGCCACATTGTCCAGTTCCGGGCTCATGGCCTTGTACAGACTCACGTACCATCTTTTCGCGGTCCCCTTCAGTTTCGATCCAAGATAGTCCACAAGACTAAACTCATCAGGGAAGGTGTTCCCCCAATAGTGCATGCAGCTATTGGCCTGGATCGTGAAGTATTCCACTTCTTCAGGGTCCCCATCGAAGGTGGCATCCAACTCCCTTCCTTGGCCGCCTTCTCAAGGGGCCAGGGGTGCTGCTGGTTGCGCCCGGGGTGGTATTGTCGATGGTCTAGCCGCAGGCGGTTGCGAGGCTCTTCTTGTTGCGGGCCTCAGAATCCGGTCGACTTGCCTGTTAAATTCTCCGGCCATCATGATGGTCATCACTTGCATCTCATCCCGCAACCCCTTGGCGACCTCTTCAACTTCCTTTCTTACCATCGAGCGGAATTCTCGAGCAATCTCGTCTTCCTCCTCCCTCGGGACCATTATCTCATGGGTCCCAACCACTTCTACCTCTGCCAGAGGTGGATCGACTTCCACGCTTGTCACTGCTGTGCTCCCCTCCTCTCCAGGCTCGGCTGCCTCACCCTCTCCATTGGCCATCTTCACCAGCGTATGTGCCTGGTTAGGATGGCATCTCTGTGCGTCGGAGCCTCATCCATCATGGTGGTAGAGGTACGCAGTTGCCACTGGTGTGGGATGACCAAGAGTTGTTGAATATGGAGAGGGGAGCCCTTTCCAGTGACTCTCCAGGTGTCCAGCACGTGCCACGGCGGTGTTGGTGCTCTCACCCCTTCCTCAGGTTCTGGAAGTTCACTGCTCACTGGAATCTTTTCAGCCATTCAGTTACAAAGTTGCCAAGGCGGTTAAACTTCTTACAAGGATCACTCTCAAAATGTCAATCATGAGGGTTCAATGACGAGTTGGGTTGGATACAAGACTACGTTTATTGATAGACCGATACTTTCAGTGTAACAGATTCTTGAGAGTGATGCTACAGATACATTGATACAATACTTTTAAGGCTAACTTCAAAAGGATTCCAAAAGGTGGGGCAAGGGATGGGCTCTCACACATAAACTATCATAAATGTCTACATTCTCATGGCGTTATCAGGACTTCGTCCTTGCTTTCCCCAGATGTATCGTACTCCCTAACAGGAATGTATGGGAAGGTGCTGATTACTTATTCTCAAGTTAGTTTCATTTCTCTCTACTTCTACTTTGCAAGCAAAAAGGAGGAAGGGAAAGAATAACAGAGTTAACAGACCTTGGTCCTCCATGATATTTCACAGACCAGTTTCATGGAGGACCCTAAAACAATCAATTATCAATGGAATTTTACCATGCTTGACACTCTTCAAAGCCAAAAAGGAACCCCACTGGAATTCCTCATCAGCCAAAGTAAATCCCCTCAGAATTTCATATGCATGTCTTGGCCTTCTCCTTGCCTGGAAGAAGTAGGCAGCAGGTGTTAAGATCACCTTCTCTGCCCAGAACAGAGGCTCTGGTCTGCTCCTCGACTGAGAAGCAGTTCAATCTTCCATGACCAAAGCCTGGAAGTCCCTATAAAGAAAGTTTGAAGGAGTTGGGCATGTTTAGCCTGGAGAGGAGGCAGCTGAGAGGTGATATAATCACCATCTTCAAGTACTTGAAGGGCTGTCATATAGAGGATGGCGTGGAATTGTTTTCTGTAGCTCCAGAAGGTAGGACCAGTACCAATGGGTTGAAATTAAATCAAAAGAGTTTCTGGCTCAACATTAGGAAGAACTTCCTGACAGAGTGGTTCCTCAGTGGAACACGCTTCCTCAGGAGGTGGTGGGCTCTCCTTCTTTGGAGGTTTTTAAACAGAGGCTAGATGACCATCTGACAGCAATGAAGATCCTGTGAATTTAGGGGGAGGTATTTGTGAGTTTCCTGCATTTTGCAGGGGGTTGGACTAGATGACCCTGTAGGTCCCTTCCAACTCTATGATTCTGTGATTCTATGTACATATGCACTTAATGTGGTGGGGAAAATCTAATTTGTTTTTGCTAGGCTTGCCAGTCCCTAGGTCCCAGTGGGGATCCCTGGTTTACCAGGCTCCTTCCTGCCACCAGTCAGCTGGCTGGCAGGGGGAAGCAACACTCTCACAGTCACTATGTGCCTTTCCACCTCAGACAGCTTAGAAGACTTGGGAAGGGCTTGCTTTTTGAAAGGTGTGTGTGCCTTAAAATCTCCAGAGCTAGGCTGAATTGGGGTCGGGCGAGCCTGCAGAACAATGTGGCTGTTGTAAGAAAGGGGAGGGAAGCATCCCAGTCCCTCCATTTGTTTTGCAGCTTCTTTAAAAGTTGTTTGCACAGTAAAATAGAGAGAACCTTTGGTTTCCCTGTGTTAGTCTGAAGAACTTGGTAGTGTATACAGCATTCAACAACTCCCATGATGAGCAAATTGCCCCAGTGAGACCACAAAGTGTGTGCTTCCAAACTGTGTTTATTTTTGTCTGCTGTGTGTGTGTGTGTATGAGAGAGAGAGAGAGGAAGTGGAAGTGCAGCCAGCTGCTGGGGGATGAGGGAATGAAGACTGTATTCAGGGAAACTACACTGCTGTATTTTTATTTATTTATTTTAAGGAATGGGAAAGTCTCCTGGCCCCACCCCCAAAGCACCCAGGTATTTTCTGAGTTATACTAGGCAACTCTAGTTTCAGTTTGGGAACCCAAGAGGAGTTGAACTAAAATTGATACACATGAGGGTTTTTTTTGTCTTCATCTTCTACTGTATCTCATCATAATTCATTATACATATTAGAATCCAGATACCAGATTGGCTAGTCCTGTGTATGCTTTGTTGTATACAACTATCATAGACCACAGTCCAATTACTACAAATAGGGATGGGCACAAACCTAATTTCATGAAAAAATCATCAGTTTGTGAACCAGATGTTTGTGCCCATCTGGATGACCACAATCCTCTCATGACCCTTCATGTGGTTTATTGGGTTCATGCTGGGAAATGAGGGGGGGGGCTTCCAAATATTCTTATTAAATGGCTTTTGCAGGATCTCTCCCCCACCCTTGGAGAGCCGCTGCCAGCAGAAAGGAGGGAGGGTCAATCTCAGATCTTCCCCCAAACCTCATGAACTGAACCTTCATTTTCTCAGTTCATGCCCATCCCTAACTACAAACTATTCTGCCCTTGGCTTGCAGAAGACATTCTCCTTTTCCCTCTTATACTAATGTGATGCATGGGTGATGGTAGCATGTAAGTGTTCTCATAACCTAGAGAGGTGGCAACAATTGACAGCTGTACCTGTAAAACCTGAACAGAGAACGTTTCCCTTGGATTTCTCTTCACACTTTCAATAGATTAATGGAACCATTTGGTGTTTACAGGCCTATGTAAGATGAGTAAGGCCACCCTTGAAATACAGACAAGTCTTTTGACTTTAATTTGAGAACTTTATCTCTCTTTAATTGAAATAAAGTACTGTCTAACAGTAAGTGAGAATGACAAAGATCTTTGAAGGTATGACTGGTTGACTTCAACACAATTTTTTCATGGCCTTAAACATTGCTATATCAATTAAACTCCCTTATCTGCAAAATTAATGGAAACATGCCTTGTTTCACAAGTATAATAATTTCACAAGTTTTAGGAACAAAAATTCTGTCTTTGCATGTATTACATACAATCCAATGACTGCATCCAGAATTGTAGGCATATACATAGAGGCATACTAATAAACAACTTTGAAAAACTGTTTTTGTGCTGATGTGGGATGGGATGAAAACTGTTCATGACATTTGACTTATGTTGGTTTTTCTCACATATAAGACATTTTGACATTATTCATGTGATTAACATGAATGTGTGACATCAACCTTTGCACAGCTTTGGAGCATGTAAACAGCTTGCAGAGATGCTGTTAAATGCAATTATGAAGTACTTTGTAACTCAGAAAAAATAAATAAAAGGGCATTTCCTACTGAGTCGGAAAAAGTGCATGTTAAGAAAAAGCAAAGGAACAAGAAGATGCTATTTTTTGCTGCTGAAGTATGCTCAGTGCCTAAGGCAATTTGTTCAAGAACATTTCATGCTTACCTCTTGACTGATTGGTCTAGAATGCTGCCAAGGTCAGTGAAACCTTGGGTTATCTGTCAGATGGATGCCAATTTCATGAATTACTGACCAAAGCTATATAGTAACTTAACTGAAGAGTAACTTAAATTAAGCATGCAATATATTTTTAAAAAAATGTGTGTCAGGTTCTTATTTTTCTTGTTTTAGAATTAGGGGAAAGCAAAACATGCCTATCCCAATCTCCAAGCACTTATTAAAACTATAATTTTATATTCCCATATCTGCCTTATAATTCAGCTTGAACAAAAAACCAGAACCATAATCCAATAAATAAAGCCTTGCTTAAAAAAATTGACCTTACTGTTGAAAAAAGTTCCCTCTCTCTCTTGTCTCTCTCTTGTCTAGAAGACATGAGCAGTGACTCATGAAAGCTTATATCCTGCCACAAATTTTGTTAGTCTTTAAGGTGCTACTAGACTCTTACTCTTTGTCTAGAATAGGCTGTCTGGTCTGAAAAATCAGCAGTTCACAAGGACTCACAAATGGGGAATTGAGGGCCTTAATAAAAGACTGACTCTTTTAAAACAGCTCTTTCAAGTTAATCAAAGGGCTGCAGCATCAAAATATCCAAGTTTATTTTCAGTCTGCCAGAGTGCCAAGACAGCCCAAGAGTTTCACATTACATTTTCTTTATACACAGTTCTACAGTCACATGGAAAGATATGTATGTTATGTAACATGGGAATAGTTGTGTCCTATTACACATCAAAATGCTGATCAGCCTGATCCGGTTTTAATTTATTTATATAATTTCCTTTCTCCCTGACCTTACTGCTTCTTTTTAAAAAATGAAGAATGGCAATTTTAGTACCAGCAACGTCACACAATTCTTTGCCAATCACCTTACAACAGCTCTAGAAAGCAGACTTTAAAGAATAAACAGGGATTCTAAGCTAAGAATTGATTCTGCGACTATGAAACTCACTGAGAACCCGAGTCCAGCACTTTCCCACCCAACTCCAACACTGTATTCATTGGACCATAGATATATTACATGATGCTAATTAAATTAACTTTAGCTCCCATGATTAGTTCTCCCTGTTCCAGGGCCATAGCCAGGATTTCGAAGGTTGGGGGGCCTCTAAATTTTTCAGGGGGCACTCAGTGGCCCCACCCCATAGCCTTCCCTCCCACTCCCTTCAAATAAAACTGCCCTACATGATTTGGGTGATGGGGAAGGGAGGGCAGCAGCTACTAGAGCACTGACTGAACTTGGCAGGCGCTGCAGAGGGAAACTGACAAGTATTTTTCCTTGGCTTTAAAGTTTCCCTCTGCAGCACTGCACCCCTTAAAGCCAAGGAAAAGTGGCAAATCCCCTCTCCTGCACTGGCTGAACTCGGCCAGTGTGAGAAAAATACCCCTAATTTCAGAACATCGTAGTCACCCGTTTGGTTGCCAGGGTGCCTGGAGACTCAACTCACATACATCCGCCAGGAGAACTTGGGTTTTGTCTACCAGAATGTAGGGACTTTTGTGAGTACAAACAGCCACAATGTTGCAGCAACATTCCGTGTCTTCGGAGGAGTGCTAACCAGGAGAACAGATGGGTTTCCAGTCACTCCGTGCAATCACCATCTTGGCCATTGCAGCGGAAGAAGGTGCGCCGCCAGGAACTGTCCAGGCAAGCGGTTTCCAGCCTTGACCATAGAATCCATATAGGAAGGCTAACATCACCAGCAGCTATCTTCCTGCAGTGCCAGACTCTATTACAGCAAAGTGGGAGGCTCATGTACTCAACAGATGTCACCTATGCATAAAGCCATCAAGCTTATCTTAGGCGTAGATCCTGTCAGACTGCCTAAGCCTTTGTCCAACGGAACCCTAGACAAAGGCTGGTGCCAGTAGAGGAATGAAGAAGAGGAAGAACATCTTCACCAAGAGCCAAGTTTCTTTGTATAGATCGGGTGTTACCTTAGGTAGAAATTTGGCCATCTATTGTCACCTTTTTAGATAAGTTTGATAGTCTTAATCACCTCCACCCATTCTTTCCCTTAATGGTCATCCTGGAGCCTCCCACTTTGGCCTATTGTTACCTGGAAGTCCAATAAGGTAACCAGGGCCAAGTCTGCTCATTGGCCAGGTACAGGCATCCAATCAGGTGCCCCCAATAAACTGGCTATTGGCTACCGCTTAAGTCCAGCCCTTATGGTCATTGTGAAGCCTCCCCTTTTCCTGAGGTCATGTACCAGCTGACCACCTCTCATCTGCCCCTGCACCTCCCATCCCCTAAGGGCTCAAGGTAGTCCTTATAACCTGTGACCCAGCTCCCCACAGGTGTTCCTCTAGCAGTACCTCATTCCTGCTGTTTAGATACATCCCCGATTCCTGATCAGTTGAGAGTCCCTTCCCCCTAGTTCTTGTTTGTCGCCATTGGAGCCTTCCTTGAAGACTATGATTGGAAATTATTACCCTGTTTGTCCATCCTTATGTTACCTCTATGCATTTTTCTCTATTTTTATTAGGACTGTATGGGTGTTGTATGCATTCATTACCTTGTATGTGTGTTCTATATTTTTCTGCAATAAATTTTAAATTATTTTACTTAATTATTAAAATAATTGGCAAATAATTGGCAAATTTAAGCAATAATTTCTGGAAGTGGAATCCTGTATACATAGATTCTAGATCCTTTTTAAACCATAGATGCCCACCTGTCAATTCCCCAACCTCTTTTGAGTGCTGCACAGGGAAACTGACAAGTCTTTTTCCTTGGCTTTAAGAAATGGGGGGAGTCCCCCCCCTTAAAGCCAAGGAAAAAAGGGCGATTCCCTCTCCTGCACTGGCTGAACTCAGCGGGCGCTGCCGAGGGAAACTGACAAGTGTTTTTCCTTGGCTTTAAGGGGAGGGGGGAACCCCCCCTGTCAGGCGATGGAGACTCAAGGCAGTATTCATTGAGACAATGTAATACTTTATTGGAAACTCATAGCTGGAAAAAAAAGTTGAGACTAATACCTGGGAATGGGTGTCTCTTAGTCTTATGGAATCTACATCAAAGCGATATCTAAACAAAGACACTATTCTCAAAACAACAGGGAGTGAAGGTGCAAACTTTCACACAAGAGCTTCTGCTTATCTCTTTGCCTCTGGGAAGATGCTGGCCAGCAGTGGCATCTATTAATGGTCACATTCCTTTGCTCCCTTTACAACCTAAACAAAGTTAGCACTTCAAACGTCCTCCCTTTGATATGCATGCTAGCTACAATATAACAAAAGGCTGTGGGTTAGTATGGAGAGTCCATTTGGTTAGTATTCTATAATTTCAGTATGATAGAGTTACAGAGCCTGACATACTGCCCCCCCTAAGCTCGTGCTCGGGGTTTGTCTGGGTGCAGTAGGTAAAATCTTTTTAGAAGAAGAGGTGCCCTTAGATCGGTTGACTTAACCCACTCATCGCACGAGGGGGGAAAATATTTCCATCGGACTAAAAAATGCAATATTCCTCACTTGAGCTCAGCATCCAGTATTTCTTGCACTTCATGATGACTCTGACCCCTCACTTGAATAGGGGTGGGCGTCGTAGGGCGTGGATGCCAAGACAGCTCCAGGATGGAAAACCGGGTGAATTTTACTAAACATTTTAGGTAGCTCTAATTCAACAGTCACTGCATTTATTATTCTCTTTATTTTGAACGGTCCCAAATATTTGTATGCTAGCTTTCTGGACGACTGTGGCAAAGGTAGATTCTTAGCTGAGAGGAACACAGTATCCCCCACTCTAAAGTCCCATTTGGGTGAGTGTTTTTTGTCAAATTGTGCCTTGTAATCCTTTTTGGCTGCTTCCAGGTTTTCTTGAATTATTTCCCACCCTTTGGCTAGCGATTCCCACCATTGTTGACACGATGTGGGGGAACTGGTGGTGTTGGTGACTGGTAAATTGGGGAAGGGTTTCCCTTCATATCCATTCACAATTTGAAAGGGAGTGGTTTTTGTCGAGCTATGCAGGCTATTGTTGTAGCCATATTCTGCAAATGGCAATAGCTCCACCCACTTGTCTTGTTGGTAGTTAATAAAGCACCTGAGATATTGCTCGAGAAGAGAGTTCACACGTTCCGTCTGTCCATCCGTTGGGGGTGGTAGGCGGAACTCAGTCCCTGCTCAATCCCTGTTAATTTACAAAACTACCGCCAGAAGTTGGCAACGAACTGTGGGCCGCGGTCACTAATGACCTTGTCCGGGAATGAGTGTAGTTTCACTATGTGTTGAAAAAATAGCCGCGCTAGTTTCTTAGCAGTGGGGAGTTGCTTGCACGGTATGAAGTGGGCTTGTTTTGAGAATGTGTCAACCACCACTAGGATCACTGTCTGTCCCTGTGATATGGGTAGTTCGACTATAAAGTCCATAGACACCACCAACCACGGTCGTTCTGCTGTGGGAGTGGGACGAAGTAAACCGGGTGTTTTCCCTCCCCTCCTTTTGACCATTATGCAAGCTGGACAAGACGTCACAAATTCTGAAATATCCCTTTTTCATTTGGGGCCACCAGAACTGTCTGCTCACCAGATGTAGCATTTTTACATAGCCGAAATGCCCGGCTAATTTGCTGCTATGGCAGTGCTGCAGTACTTCCTGGCAGAGGCTTTTGGGGACGTACAGTTTCCCTTCCCGATACCAAAATCCTCCTTTATTAGTCCTTCCGGCCTCTCCTCCCCTTCTTGCTCTGCTTCTGTGATTAGTTTATCCCCCCTCCCCACGGCTCTGGTTTCCCGGTCTTTTTTCCTGACAGAGTGGTCACACCTCCTGTGACATTGGAAGGCGGGATGAGAGAGTCTATGGTCTCCTCCTGTTGGCTTTCGTGTTGCGGCAACCGAGAGAGGGCGTTGGCTAAAAAGTTTTTCGAGCCTGGTATGTGTCGTAACGTGAAATCAAATTTGGCGAAAAACCCCGCCCACCTGATTTGTTTGGCGGTTAATTTTCAGCATGCGATAAGTGCCTCTAGGTTTTTGTGATCTGTCCATATTTCAAATGGTACCCTAGCCCCTTCCAGCCAGGACCGCCAGGTCTTTAGGGCAAATGTTACTGTGAATGCTTCTTTGTCCCAGACTGACCAATTACATTGTTCATTGGAAAATTTCTTGGATATATAGGTGCAGGGTTTTAATCTGCCTTCAGGGTCCTTTTGCATCAGTATTGCTCCAACGGCTACATCGGAGGCATCACATTGCACCACGAAGGGTTTCAGTTCATTGGGGTGCGCTAAGATTGGCTCACTGGTAAACAGTTGTTTTAATTTTTCAAACGCTTTCTGACATTAGGGGGACCATGCTAGTTTTGAACTTGTTTTTTTCGCCTCGAGTCCCCGCTCCTTAGTCTTTAACAAGTCTGTTAGCGGTAACATCACTTTAGCAAACCCTTCTATGAACCCACGGTAAAAATTTGCAAATCCGATGAAAGATTGGAGCTATCTACGTGTTCTCGGGGTTCCCAGTCCAATACTGCTTGGATTTTTACTGTGTCCATGGCTAAGCCTTTTCCTGACACCCTGAAACCCAAGTAGTCTAGTTCCTTCTGGTGAAATTCACATTTTGATAACTTAGCATAGAGTTTGTGCTCTAGTAGGGTGTTGAGTACTTTCCTCACCAACTTTATGTGGGAAGGGAAGATCCCTCGAATAGATAATGATGTCATCCAGGTACACCACCACCCCTTTGTACAGGTACTCTCTTAGTACGTTAATGAAATTCATAAACACTCCCGGGGCCCCTTGTAGCCCAAACGGCATCACTAAGTACTCGAATTGTCCCAAGGGGGTGTTGAACACTGTTTTCCATTCGTCTTCTTCCTTAATTTTGATGCGGAAGTAAGCGTCCCTCAGATCTAGTTTCGTAAAGATGCACCCCTCTGATACTGTGCTTAACAAGTCTTTGATCAAGGGGATGGGGTAGGCGTTTGACATGGATATGGAATTTATCCCGCGAAAATCTGTGTAAAGTCTAAGCCCCCAATCCTTCTTCTTTCTGAATAGTACTGGGGCCGCGTGCGGTGCCGTGGTTGGCCGGATGAACCCCCCGGTTTAAGTTTTTGTCCAAGAATTTCCTCAGTTCAGCTTTCTCTGCCCATCCCATTGAATACAGTTTCGCTTTGGGTAACTCTTGCCCCGGGATGAGCTCCATGGCACAGTCTGTGCTTCTGTGTGGGGGAAGTTCGTCCGCCTCCTTTTCGCTAAACACTTTACGTAAGTCTCGGTACTCTTGTGGGATGGACCGTACTTCTTCTATGGTTAAGCACAGTCTCTCATTCTGAGGGGGAGGTGAGGGGCCCCATTTTACTGACCAGTGGTGGTGGGTGCATTTTTTGCTGTCAAAGTCTGTCATGGTTTGTTAGGCCCACTGATGCCTCGCCAGCCACCCTACCCCCACTACTATGTCGAAGGATGAGGAGAGGGCAATTACAAACACTTCCATGTCCCAGTGCTCTTTAATCCCTACTGGGAAGAATTGGGTTTCTTCTACGCACGGTTCCCCCCTCATTACTGTCCCATCCATCTGCTTGAATTGTAGCGGGTGGGGTAGGGGCGTCCTGGCTAACCCTAGTGCTTCGACTAACCTCGGGGTGATGATCTCTCTAGTACACCCGGAGTCGATTAGCGCCCGGGTGTGCATAAAACGCTTGGAATTGGGATTTAATAAAGTCCAAGGGACTAAAAATAGTTCTCCGGATACTCTCACCCGCAGTGGTGCCGGTGTGGCATCGACCTGCCTTTCGGCACCGCTTAGGGCAGGTCGTGCTCGTTTCCCGACGGCTCTGTCTCATCTCCTGACTCGTTCTCCCTGGTAAAATCCTCGTCAAGCACCGGCAACAGTGCGGTGTTGCCCCGACTGGGCTCCTTTGGTCTCCTCAGTGTCTTCTTCGCCTTGGGACCCACTGCCTTCGGTGCAGAGTGGGGGGGGGGGCTCGAGGTTTCTCGGGACATTCCTCGACTAGGTGCCTCGGGTCGCCACATCGATAGCATCTGCGAGTGGTGGATCACTTTGCGGAGCTGCTCGGGGGGGGGGGTAGGTTTTTTGGACTCAGTCTTTGCCCCTGACTGAGCCTCACGTCCCCCTCTGCTCCCCTCTCGCTGTCACTGCAAGGCCACCCGATCCATGTTGGTTTCCACTTCTCCCGCTAGTTGCACCCAACCCACCAGCGTGTTTGGCCGTGCCTGGTGGAGGGCCTGATCCAGGAGGGCGGATTTGAGGCCACTCTGGTAGGCTTCAATCTTCATCACTTCATTCCATCCTCTCACCTAGGCACAGTGGGTCTGGAATTCCGCAGTGTACTCTCTCACCGAGTGGGTTCCTTGCTTCAGGTCTTTCAGCGCGTTGAGGGCCTGAGCCTCTCGGAGGGGATCCTCGTATTGGCGCAGCATGGCTTGCAAGAAGGCATGCACACTCCCCAGTTCCGGGCCTCTCAATTTGTATAAACTCACGTACCATCTCCGGGCCGCTCCCGTGAGTTTCGATCCTAGATAATCCACCCGGCTTGGTTCATCTGGGAAGGAGTTCCCCCAGTAGTGCATACAGCTGGTTGCCTGGATGGTGGAATATTCTACTTCTTCTGGGTCCTTCTCGAATTTGAGATTGAGTTCAGTTCACGAGGTTTTCCTGTTTCTCGAGGTGCTGTACCTCCCAGAGGTGGTACGGGTGGTGTCGGGGCTCCTCTACTGCCACCTCCGCTTGGATTCGGCAGTGGTGGTGGTGCAGGCGGCCCCGATCCCCGAGGTTGCCGGCGTTCCTTCTCCCATAGGGACTGCATGCGGTCGATCTGCTTCCCTACTTCCCGGGCGATTGCCTGGGTGTTGCTGTGGATCTCGCTTTGGAGGTCCCTCACCAGCCCCTTCATCTGGGTCTTCACTTTCCCCAAGATTTTTTCTTCCAAGCGGGTGGCTTCATCTTCTTTCCCCGGCCCCGTCGTCCTCCGAGTCGAGCAGGCTCATGCGGGACGTGTCGATTTCTTCTCCTGGTTCTCCCGTCGTGGGCCATGTGAGGAGGGTCTCGTGTCGGGCTGGGGCTGCATCCATCAGTGCAGTGGAGGCCCTCGGCTTCCACTGCTGCGGGCTGATGAATAGGGTTTGGATGTAGGATGGGGATTCGATTTCCGCGGCACGCCTATGTCCAAGGACGTGCCAGGGGGGAGTTTTCGGTTCCCCTGGAGGTTCTCCGTTATCCGGAACTTTTTCAGCCATTCGACTTCAACGTGGCTGGTTCAGATAAATCTCTTTTTAAAGATTAGTCTCAAAATGTCAGGCGATGGAGACTGAAGGCAGTATTCATTGAGACAATGTAATACTTCATTGGAAACTCATAGCTGGAAACAAAAGTTGAGACTAATACCTAGTAATGGGTGTTACAGAGCCTGACACCCCCCTTAAAGCCAAGGAAAAACGGTGATTCCCCTCTCCTGCACTGGCTGAACTTGGCCAGTGCTGCACAGGGAAACTGACAAGTGTTTTTCCTTGGCTTTAAGCGGTAGGAGGAGCCCCCACCCCTTAAAGCCAAAGAAAACCAGCAATTACCCTCTCCTGCACTGGTTGAACTCAGCAGTGCTGCAGAGGGAAACTGACAAGTGTTTTTCCTTGGCCTTAAGGGGTGGGGGGAGTCCCCCCCACCCTTTAAAGCCAAGGAAAAATGGTGATTCCTCTTTCTAGCGCTGGTGGTAGAACCTGCTTTTTGCATTTCTGCCTGAATACTACAGTGCTAGACCAGAAATATTGAAACTCATAGCTTCATGTTCAATAGACTCTATTTAATTAAAAAAGAAAACTGTGGATTGACCAGCTGGTTCTATCCTTGATATGACTATGAAAGTGTCAAAAAGGTTAGGGAGGCTTCAAAGGAATTAGGATAAATGGTCAGCCTTGACAACATCAAATTCCAAAATGCAGTTAGTTCCAAACTGATCAGGTACAGAAATTTAAAAATCTGCTAACTGCAGTAATTTGGGAATACTTGCTTTCAGCAACAAGGACCATGTAGTAAGTACAATTCCTATACAAGGTACACAAACCACATAGGCTAATCTGTTATCAGAAGGCTGGGATCTGGGTACAGGCAGGAAGAAGAATAAGGAGATGGTAAGGCAAACCACCCCGTAAAAGGTCAGCTGTGAAAATGTCATGATGCGATGTCACCCCAGAGTTGGAAATGACTGGTGCTTGTACAGGGGACTATCTTTACCTTTTTAAGTTCAGAGAGAGACATATGTAAGGGGAGAGGAGAAAGAACTTTGGGGCCACTCAACTGTCACTGTTGTCCTACATTCCCAAGTACAGTAGTACTCAAAGTTCCATTTTAATGGTGCTCTTTCCTTTACCCCACCCCAAACTTTTTGTACCTTTCCTCTCTCCTGCTATCCAAATTCCTGCCTGTAACTTTCTGATTTTAGCAGAAATTGAGGGAAAGTGAATTGTTCAAGGTCTGAAGGCATGTTTGACAGAAAATTCAACACAAACATTTTAGTTGTTAATTTTCTTAATAAAATTGGGAACCACAGTTGTAAGACCAATAAGCCTCTAGGTTGTCCAGTAAAAAACAAAAGGGATCTTTTGCCATAAACAGTGTTGGAAGAGAATGGTTTGGCAAAAGTTTTGCTAATTATATTATTCTGGAACTCTGTTCTGGAATTCAGAATATAGCAAATGGTATATGCAGGGCATTTTTTGTAGAAATAGCCCAGCAGGAACTCATTTGCATATTAGGCCACACCCCTGATACAAAGTCAGTTGGAACTGTGTTCCAGTGCATTTCTGCTAAAAAAAGCCCGGATGTAAGACATGTTTATATCATCGAAATATGCCCTTGCCCTCCATACTCAGCATCTTTATATCTGATTTTAGTCAGGAAGGGCATCCAGTCACATATGTGCAAGCTTCAATGTTTTATTTTAGAAATACAGTGCTGACAAATAAAGGAGGATCCTGGAATACAAGTAGAAATCAGTGGTGGGAAGGCAAGGGTCTAATCTAATGAGAGGGAAGATGTGTACAGTAAAACAAAGAGCTCCATTAGATCTGACTAGAGAACCATTTAATCCAGCATCCTATATTGTGCAGTGGTTGCAAATAGGGCATAGCGGTCAGAGCATTTTCCTGATGTTGCATCCTAGAAGGTATCCAGATGTTTACTGCTTCTGAAGATTCCCTTTGGTCACTATGGGCAGTTGCCACTGATAGCTCTGTCTTCTGCATCTAATTCCCTTTTGAAGCTAGCTGTGCTCATACTGGTGGGGTGAAGGTGTTGCCTAGGAACTGGGAAATCTCCTTTTCTGGATGAGATTGCAGTCTGCCAAAGAAACAGGTTCATAGTTTGTGGGTGCTTCTGGACCCAGGCCTTTGTTGGATGAACAGGTAAGGCAGTATTGGCCAGGGGCTACTTTCACCATCTTCCCAGGTCTGGCACTAAGGTTTCTCATGCCCCATGCTGCTTCCTTTGCTGGCGCCCCGTTATGTTTTTTGGCTTGATGATGTTATCATGATGTCATTGCCTGCACACACAAAGCGCAAACACTCAACCCCCAAGCTTTTTTTTCCTCAATGAAGAGGGAGAGGGATGGGCAATGGATGGGCCTCCCCCCCAGCACTCCAAAGTTGCTGAAAGTCACTCCTGAGCCCCATTCAGAGGGGTGGATGCCAGAGGCCAGCCCCCCCCCCCCCAAGAGTGGTGGAAAGTCCTGCTCTTGCCATTGCCCAGCAAAGTCGAGCAGTGTTCAGGAGCAATGGATGCCAGAGCCCTGGAGGCTGCTTCTCTCCCCCTCAAGAACAGCCAAAAGTCTTGCTGCTGTCCACCATGACACCATCATGCTGGGCACTCAGCCCACTCTTTCAGCTCTGAGGGATTGGGGCAAACTCTTCCTATCCCTCAAAGCCGAAGGAACACTCAGCCTTTCCCTTCCCCTGCGCCCTCAGAGGACGTGAGGGGAGGGAAACGCGGTTCTTTCGGCTTTGAGGGAATGGAGGAAAATCCTCTGATCCCTCAAAGCCGAAGGAACGACGTGTGCTTTCAGTCCTGGGTGCTTGCCCACGACTGAAAGAGCCATTGTTTCTGGGTGCTGAGGGGCTGGAAGAGTTCCTCTGACCACTCAGCACCCAGAAACAACGCCCTTCACAGGAGCCGGCGCCCCAGGCAATTGCCAAATATTGCCTAATGGACGCGCCTGCTCTTCATCTTCCATTGGTGATCTAGCTGTAGCCCTTCCTGAGTAGGAAGGATCTTGCCACTGTGATACATGCCCTGGCAATATCAAGATTATGTTACTGCAATGTGCTCTATGTGGGGTTGCCCTTTAAGACTGTCTGGAAGCTACGGTTGGTCCAGAATGCTGCAGCCAGAACACTGACTGGAGTAGGTCCTAGGGGCCATATCATCCCATTCTTATTTCATCTACACTGGCTTCCAATTTGCTTCTGAGTTCAATTCAAGATGTTAACATTGTACTTTAAAGCCCCATATGACTTGGGGTCAACATACCTGAAGGACCAACTACTTCCATATGATGCTACCTGACCACTTCAGTCATGTTCATAAGCCCTGGTTTGGGTGCCTCCACCATCTGAGGGGTGGAAATTGTTGGTCTTGGGTACTGAAGCTTTGGAACCTCCCTAGGGATTGCCTGACTGATTCCTCACTGGCAGTTGCTCCGCCCCTGGACTTCTGTTTGAACTGGCTCAAGCAATCAATTCCCCATCAAGCAATCTATCTCCCATTCCGCTCACAGCGACTGGATCTCCAAAACACTAGGTCTGCTTGCTTTCTAGGGATATGGGAGGTAGCCGTGGATCAAAAGGTGCCCACGGAGCAACTGGTGAGGAATTGATCGTTTGAGCTGTCTCAAGTGGAAGCCTGGGGAAGAGCAACTGATGGTGAGGAATCAGTCTCTGTCTCCCTTTATCATTGTCTTCCACTTGTGTGTGAAGATTTTTGTTCTGGAACTTTGGAGTAGATTCAGTAGTAGTTAGTTTTGACAAACCTGCAGCTGGATTCATGGAGGTGAGGCAAAATCAATTCACTGCTTCAGCTAAGACTGCTACTGTTGTCCTGGAGATTGCACTCAGCAAATTAATGTAGGCAATAGCCTCTCCTCATCCATCAGCACCATTCAAAGAACTCAAAAGCAGAGATGGTAGTGACAGACTCAGGAATTCATTGTGGTATTACATCTCTACCACCAATTAAATGTTTATGGGGAAGATAAGGTATCAAGTGTGGGCTTCCTGTCTCACTTTGCCATTACAGAACTTTGACAACAATCCAAACAGGTCTTGCAGAGGGGATGTTCTCAAAACTATTCAGAAGTAGGTAAATTGACTTCTTTTTAAAGAGGTGCTATTTTCCTACTTCCTCTTGGCCTCGGCTTCTCTTCCAGTAACAGTGCCACCTTCTTGTGTACTGTGCACATCAACAGGATTACAGAAATTATTGATAACTCATAAAATATAGGCTAGAGTAACTTCCAGTATTTCCTTTTAATACAACTCAAGTACTGTATGTTTATTCATGGGAAAAAAACTTCATTATTTTAATTTTTGTTTGTGCTCACACCTGGAAGTCATGGTTGACTTCTTGCAACCCCTAGTGCGGCCTGGATGTTCAGAGAGGTGGTCTGCTGTTGCCTGCCTCTGTATACTAGCGCTGGTATTCTTTGGAGGTCTCCCATTCAAGTACTTGCCAGGGTAGAGTCTGGTTAGCTTTCAAAATCTGACAAGATCGGGCTTGCCTGGGCTACCCAGGTCAGGGCCAAACATCTTCCTTCTTTTAATTAGTTGTTCAAATAGACTTTTCATTTTAACTCGTTCATTTAACATCTATCTTTTAAATGTCTATTAATATGACATGTGCACACACAGAAAGGAATTTACAGAAACTCATTGAAATGGTGTTGAAGTAGACTTTTGTATTAATATTTTTATAACAGCTTTTTTCATTTCATTTCTTTTAATGTCTAGCAGGCAATCATTTATAGAGTAATTTGAAAATATACAATAGGCTAGACCTAGTTTAAAGGTGATGGGAGACAAATTAATAATCAAAACAAATGTTTCCCATGCATGCATCTGGTGTTGTGTTCAGTATAGGTTGTTAACATCTATATATATGTAATGGTTCAGAGCTTTCTGCCCAGACATCCCAGCCAGATCTGCTCACCTGCCTGCAGCCCTGTAAGGTGGTGGGAGCAAAAAGGTGCCTCTAGCCCTCTCCACCTTCCATTAGGTGAAGAATTGGAACTCAGTTCTGGTAGCTTGCCACCATCTCTGACTTCTTTAATTTGCCCCATGCACCTGGTGCTGTCCAGAGGGGAATCTTCAAGTAGCACTGGCACCTTGTCTTGGCTGTGAGTAAGGAATTGTGCAAGGCTCCTAGTTAAACAGCTTTATTACTACAAGGCACAGGCTTTTAAAGTAACTACAAGACAGTGCCAGGGGTTTTTTTTTATACTGTCACAGCTGATTTATGGTGATCCCTAGGGTTTTCAAAGCAAGAGATGTTCAGAGGTGATTTGCCATTGCCTGACTCTGTGTAGTGTCCTGGTATTCCTTGTTGGTCACCCATCCAAATATTGACCAGAGCTGACTCTGCTTAGCTTCTGAGATCTGATTGAACTAGGCCTGAATATTTGGACATGAAAGAAAGGTTACTGGCTAAGATTATGTTACAGCACTGAACATCTGGTCCAGCTTTGGCAGGATGTTGGCTGCTGTGTAGAGTGCACCTGCCTGGCTGCACCTGCAAACAGCAAGCAACACTTCTTCCTCAGTCTTGTTAATCTCTTCATCTGCCCAACTCTGCCTAACTTTTACACAAGGGGACAGCTCCCTTTTTAGACGCACTCCCGTGTGGGATCATAGGGCATTAGCTAATCTGAGTGCCAGGTCCTGGGGCTCAAGCCTCCAGAATGTGGTCCCTAATAATGAGATTGCATGTTTTACCTTTGAGTTCTAAAAACTCTCTCTGTTTGGTGGAATGGATTGGTTCTCAGGCTGTGGTGGTCTTTGGGGCTCCAGTCCTAAAGTCCATTACCATAACTGTCATGGAATGTTCCCCATCTGCCCCTCATCCAAAACAACATGCAACATTTGTATAATAGAGATCCACATTCTGGTGGTATGCCTATCCTGTACATGTGGACACCGACAACCCAATGTAAACTTTGTAGTGAGTAAGGATAATTTTTCTACAACATGCCTACTGCTATATTTATACCAGACTTATCTGTCTTATCTACAAGCATACTATGAAATACACTAAACACATTATTTCTATAACCAAAGATGGAGGGGACCTTGAATAAGTCCTGCTGCAAAAGGTAATCATGAAACTTTTTCATAGGATAGGTCATGCTTGTTCCCATTATATGATTGGGTAGTAATTATATGATTAGGTAGCAATGTTTATATTGCTAGCTACTAGAGGTATGGTCCATGTCTGGATGGAAGACCTCTTGAGAATACTATGAAAGATGCCTTGAGTTCTATTATGTAAGAAAATTTAATAAATAAATAAACAGATTATTATAATTCTGATTTTACTTGCAATGGTCTGAAGGTACTTCTAGTTCCTCCTCCTCCCCCTCCCTCCCTTCCAAACACTTATATTAATTTGAATCAGCCTTCAGAGATCTGCAGTGCAATCCCAAGCAGAGTTACACACTTACAAAATCAGTGGACCAAGAAGGGTATAACTTGGTTTAGGATTGTACTGTTATTTATTTGCACTGTGTTGTAAAACTGAGAAGGATTCACTGTCTTTGATCATGCAAAAATATATATTTGTCAATGAGATCTTGAGGCCAGAGATGTTGTTTGTCTGTTTCACAGGAAAACAATGCTATTACTTATTTTTAGAACATGTGTCACATTTTTTCTTTTAAGCAGCAGTAGTCTTTCACAAGCTATCACCTATTTTGTTGCTTTTTAAAAAGTGTCTTAAAGGTTTTCCCAAGCTCCATAACTGTCTTGATGCTCTAGTGAATTTTCATGGTCAGCTATTGGTAAATGTTTCCACTCTATAAAGCTTTCCTTGAAATGTGCATTGGTACCTTTCTTCCTGCTTTTTTCTTGAGAGAGGAAAAAAGGCATCAATGTTTGTTGTATCACTACATATAATCTTGACAGATTATGTGTACTTTATTTTCTTTAGGAGTAAGTGTTTATGCCATTTTGTCCCTTTCAGAAGATTTTAGTTCCTGGTATTTGACTCTTGAGGTAATTTGCCCACAGAGATAAGAAATGCTGAAGGGGGAAACTGAGGTACTCCTTTCCTTAAATGTAGCATGGAAACAATTTTTGTCTGTATCGCCCCCAAAATCTGCATATGGAAGGCAGAAAGTGAATAATCAAGACAGCCAATTCAGGATGACATCTTTATTGAAGCAAGCTATGAAAAATGGCTTCACAGGGTACATATATGGCTTTAGTGGGGAAAAGACAGAAGGGAAAGGTAGGCTGAGGAAAGTAGGATTGTTGGGAGAAGGATAGATCATATGGAGACAGAAAAGGAGCATCAGGTATGTGCAACTCTGAATGTGAGGTGAATTTTGGCACCTGGAAATGAAAATTCTGGGATATTACGCATGAATTTCTTAACTGGAATGTATGACAGAAGGAGAATGATCTCTTTCTCTCGCAAAACTTGCTCATAAAATCTAGAACGTGTTAACAATATATCTAAACTGATATGTGATTGAAAAAATAATGTGCAAATTGATGATTTTTAAAAAGAAAACAACCCTTTTGTTTTCTATTTTGTAAAAATAGAAAAGAAAAGAAACAATAGCTTGGGGAGGGGGGAATCCAGTAATACAGACTTCATTTAAGAACTTCTTTCAGGTCCTAAGAATTCTCCAAAATGCAGTATATTGCAAACTCCGTCTACCAGTCCTTCTTCCAGTCATGTCAGCCAGTCACATCCTTCCAGAGCTCCCTCAAGAATTATCTTCTTCCAAAGAACATACTACTGAGTTTACACTAATAGAACTCATCTGTGCATTCTTTATACATTTATTTCACCACACATATACTGTATTCCCAATGTGCTTTCACAGATGTTTACACTCATTATTCTTATCCTTTACACACATGTATGCAAAGTGAAAGCACCTTAGTTCTTATCGGTGGAGCCATATACACAATATTGAAGTTGAAGAATTCAGATGGCTTCCTGTATCTGAAATCCTTGTGAAAACTTCAGTTTTATGTGTGTATGACTTCACTGATAACAACGAAGAAACTCCTGTTTTGCATACTTGAATGTCTAGTATGAGGATAATATGTGCACTTGAGTGATAAATGTATTGGTATGGTTAAATTTATTTAAGTAGTTTATTTATTTATGAGTAGGGGTTAAGTAGTTTTAATGGCTTCTTTTCATCTAGATAATGTTGGTATCCTACATATTGTAGTGGAAAAGCTAAATCTGGCAATGAAAATAATAATGTTTAGGCAAACAGTGCAATCCTAAACAGAGTTACTGTCTTCTAAGCCCATTAGCTCTTCTGGACTTAAGACAGTGAGATTCTGTTTAGAATGACAATGTTCATTCCCTCATGTACTGCCACTTTGCATTTCAGAAGGCCTATCTAATCTGTTTCTCATCATCTTGCCCATCAGACAAAAATTTCCCAGTATATTTAATTTTCTGGCAAAGCTGAATAGTTGGTTGATGGTCCCACTTCAGTTTTTAAGGTGGATAAACAGGAAGAGCTGAATAGAAAAATGTGTTTCCCCATACCTTTTACTGTTTTTTTGTGTGAGATACATGGTGGTTCTAATTAAACAGTTTTGAATGTAATGAAATGATGCACTTCAGGTTTCATATTGCATTTCTCTCTCTCTAGCAATCAGAAAGCCAAGTCAGTGTTGGAGAATTAGTGCTCCCAAGTGATTCTCCAAGCCAAATAATTTCTACAGAAGTGGTGATGAATGGGCCTATTAGCATCTCCTGCCTCACTGGAAATGACAGTACTTGCAAGAGGAAAAAAAAGTTGTTTCTTAATCACTCAGTGAGATGTGGGCATCACATATAGTCTTTCTTTAATAACCTACATTCTGATAAATATAAACTTTACCATCACTGGGTTTGTTCATGCACTATTATTATTTATCAACATTGTTTAGATGTGTTAATAACAATCAAGGGTAAACATTTAAATCTCATTTGCTTTTACATGGGAAGAGTGAAATAACAGAGCACTGACTGCTTTTATGCTGCAGCAAAAACAAGTAAAATCCTCCAGCTTTCTCATCACTTGCTAGGATTCCAATTCAGGTGTGGACAACAACTTGTGCATACTCTGTTGGAATTTGCTTTTTTCCCCCTTTTTGAATAACCAATCCCCCATATCAGAAGTTGGCTTTGAAAATCCCCTCAGTTTCAAAAAAGGTTTGCTCAGTGGAACAGAGAAGGGTCCCAAGCAATGTTCCCTCTAGGCTGCAGAGTCTTGTGAGCAAAAATTCTACATTGTGAGCTACTGGCATTAAAGTTGTGAGCTACTGCATAAATTATTGTGCTCTGGGGTCATCCTTCCTGAGCTAAGACAAAAAACTGTGAGCTGGAGGCTAAAAATCTCTAAACTAGCTCACACTCACTCAGCTTAGAGGGAACACTGGTTCCAAGTTCCCTTCAAAAATGGAGGACTATTTCCTCTGCATCAGAAGTGGTTGAAGCAACAGGTGGAGTCTGGAATTGGTATTGCATAAAATGAGAGGCAATGGAGTGAAATTTAGTTTGAAGTGCTATTTAGATTCAGGGGCAGACTAACTGGTTTAACTTACAGGGAAAATTCACCTTGGAAGTACCCCATTGCCTTGGAGGGCAGCTGGTGGCCAGGAGCAAGCAAGCAGAGCCAACACCTAGCAGGGGCTAACCTTGCAGGGATTACTTGGTTCAGATCCTTCAGAAGTAGCAATGATTAGTGTCACCTTGCAAGTAGTGCAGGAGCTGCTCATCTTAGCTTGCCCCCGGGCCATTGTAACTTCCCAAACCACCTTGACTAGATCTGCTTATGCAGGTGAATGGAGCATAGTGTTTTTAACCAGTTTGCCAGCTGCAGTCTTTCCTTGAAAACCACCACTATCCATCCTCTGGTTGGTTCCAGGTTATTTTACTGAAGTGCACTTTATGTAGGACTTCCCTTGAAAACAGTTTGCATGTTTTCCTGTTGCAGAAGACAGCAGGAGGTACTAACTACGTAGACACCAGGCCTTTTGTTTTTATAGAAAAAGCTCAGTAGGAACTTATTTGCAATTAAGACTACACCCCCTGACATCTCCGGAAGTGATGTCATCCATTCAGTAGGTTACTTTCTGCATATTGACGCAGAACAGTACAGTGCCATCAACTGCGTTTCATGGATGTGTGTTGTCACACAGCCCAATGAGAGACCTTGTTTTGCCCCCCCCCCAAAAAAAAACAATAACAACATGGCCAGTGAGAGACAGCCATGTGCAGCAGAGCAGGCAGTGGTAGGCCCAGCTTCTCCTGGGAGGGGGCACTCATTGGCAGCTCTGCATCTCTTGCTCTCTTCACAAGCCCACTGAAGACTGGAGCCGGCAGAGAGGACAGAGCTCATGGTCTGTGTGGCTGCCTAGTGCCTTTCATCTAACAGAGACCTCTTTTGGAGCTGGAGCTCTGGCCAAGCCAGCTGGAGCTGTGTTCCTGTGCGTTTCTGCTCAGAAAAGCCCTGATAAACACTATATTCTGCCAGTAGTTAGGACACTTCATGGGCTGCTTGTTCACTTCTGGATAAACTATAATTCCACTTTCTGTCATATTAGCTTTCCACAGAGAGCCAGTCTGGTGTAGTGGTTAAGTGTGCAGACTCTTATCTGGGAGAACCGGGTTTGATTCCCCACTCCTCCACTTGCACCTGCTGGAATGGCCTTGGGTCAGCCATAGCTCTGGCAGAGGTTGTCCTTGAAAGGGCAGCTGCTGTGAGAGTCCTCTCAGCCCCACCCACCTCACAGGGTGTCTGTTGTGGGGGAGGGAGATAAAGGAGATTGTGAGCCACTCTGAAACTCTTCAGAGTGGAGGGCGGGATATAAATCCAATGTCTTCTTCTTCTTCACAGGCCATTTCTGACCTGGAATGCATTTAATCATGATATTGAAGAGATACAGTTTCAGGAGGATTGTATTGTAGAATTTTTGAAACATGTGTATTAGCAATAACACCTTCATGTTTTGGCAGCGCTCTGGAAGATGCTGCAGAGAAACAATACAGAAAAGCCTGAACTCATGTTTGGGAGAGAGGCTCACAAAACCTTATGTCACAGTATAGTCTTTAAGATGTCATAAGACCCCCTTGGGTAGATCCAGCCAGGTTTTTCTTGTAATCTTACCCATTCCCCTCTTTACAATAGTTCTCATTTAGTGTAGATTTTGTACATCCAGGTCCCATGATCCCAACATATCCTTTTTTATGTGAGCAAACAGGACCCTGCCTTCCTTTTTTAACAACTGAAAAGGTTGATGTGGAATTGCCATGATGGTGGTCTGCTTAACATCACAGGGCTGGAAAGCACTCAGGTAAAGGAAGTAGCTGCCTATTCCTAACACAACTTGCCATTCCACCTAGTTGCTGCTTCAGAGGGAGAGGTGAGACACTGACGTCCCTTAATTGTCCTTCTTGCTGTTTCATCCTGCAGCACCTATTGCCAGATGGAATAGTGGAAATTATGGAAATTTTGTATAAGTTATCTAGAGGATGTATCTTCATTTGCTTCCACCCCCTTCCCTTTCTGTTGCTTTTTCTTTGATGTTTTGCATATTATTTTTATGTGCTAATTGAATTGTAAACTGCCTTGAATCCAATGAAAGAAAGTAAAGGTAAAAGGTGCAAGCACCGGTCATTTCTGACTCTGGGGTGACGTTGCTTTCACAATGTTTTTACGGCGGACTTTTTATGGGGTGGTTTGCCATTGCCTTCCCCAGTCATCTACACTTTACCCCCAGCAAGCTGGGTACTCATTTTACTGACCTTGGAAGGATGGAAGACTGAGTCAACCTTGAGCCGGCTACCTGAACCCAGCTTCCACAGGGATCGAGCTCAGGTCATGAGCAGAGAGCTTCAACTGCAGTACTGCAGCTTTACCACTCTGTGCCATGGGGCTGTAATGTAAGAAAAGTAGTATGTAAATATCAAACAGCGCTACAGATAATAATAACTGTTTTTATAATTTAGAAATCTTAACCTGAGTCTATCTCATGGTAGTTTAAAAGCACTGTATTGGATGAAATGCTTTCTCTTTTCCTTCTGGGATGCTTTCAGCGATGTATCATAGCACGAGTGGCATTCTGAAGGGGCAGAAAATCTCCTAGACATTACATACTGTTATGTATTGGAATTGCCATGATGGTGGTCTGCATGTATGCATGGCAGGAAACGTTCATGGGCAACTGGGCAACCACGGGAACGCTAGTAATATGGTATTTCTGGCTGAAATCTGAACTCTGTTAAATCAATGAACAGTCAGGGTGTGAAACTTGACTGCTGTGATTTGGTATGGGAAGTTGGGGGGGTGGTTCTTTCAACATGCACCATGTTGCTTTAGTATGTAGTTATCAATAAAGCAAGTCCTGTGTGAACTACAAATGTATCGAACCCAGTATTTAACACATACTATCAGTCTTGAATTGAGAAGAAGCTCATAAGGCACCAGAGAAGGCAAAATATGTGCAGAGGCAATGTGAGCATTGCAATTGTGAGAGGGGCAAAAGGCAAGAGGACATCACAGGGCTGAGGAGTATAAAAGTATGCTAGGAAAGGAGAAGGACCAGGATAAATCCTTTCCTTTGTTAATGATGAGAAATACCCATTAATCAGAGAAGTGACATCTTGCTCATGTTACATATGCCCCTTTGCCCAGATGTTCAGGAGGTATGGGCTGGGTTGTCATCAGTACGCTGATGGCACCCAGCTCTATCAATTGATGGATGGCCAGTCTGGCTGCACCCCAGAGAACTTAGACCTGGCATTATAAGCTGTGGTATCATGGCTCAGGCTGAGTTGACTAAAGCTGAATCCGATGAAGATGGAGGTTCTCTATCTAAGTTGCAGTAGCCTGGGAAGGGTGATCCCTTTACTAACCTTCAATGGGGCACTGTTAATGCCAGCACCAAGGGTTAAGAGCTTGGGATTGCTCCAGGAGTCCTCCTTAACTATGGAGGCCCAGGTAGCAGCCACTGCCAGAGCCACCTTTTACCATCTTCAGTGAATACAGCAGTTGGTCCCCTACCTTGAGCACGGTGACTTAGCAATGGTGATCCACGCCTCAGTCACTTTGAGAATAGATTACTGTAATGCCGTCTACTCAGATTCAGAAGCTGCAACTGGTGCAGAATGCTGCAGCCAGGCCACTAATGGGGCTCCCTTGGTAGGAGCACATTTAGCCTGTGTTGAGGGCATTACACTGGCTGCCTGTTGTGTACCGAATACATTTCAAGGTTCTGGTATTAACCTTCAAAGTGCTATCTGGCCTAAGACCTATCTATCTGCGAGACCACCTTGCCTCACATATTCCCCAGAGAGCACTTTGATCAAGTCCCCAAAATCTTCTGGTTGTCCCTGGGTTAAAAGAGGCTAGGCTAAATTCCAGAGCCTTCTCGGTGGCAGCCCCAATAATCTGGAACATCCTCCCAGAAGCCATCAGGGCCCTGTGGGATCTATTGCTGTTCCACAGGACCTGAAAGACTGAATTGTTCCAAATGGCATATGACACCTAAATGGGAAAGGACTGCCACCTCACCTGGACCTGTCATGTGTTAGTACCAACTGCCACGGATCTGACAGCTTTGGAGTAAGGAAGACACAATACGATCTTGCCTGGAATAGATGTAGTAGCACCGCTGTGATTTTATTTGATTGTTTTACTGTTTTAAAATTGTTTACAAATGTTGGCTTTGTTTATTTTATGTTGTTAGCTGCCTTAAATCTTTGTAGAATGAGCAGGATATAAATCAAACGTAAGAAACAAACAAACAAATATGAAACAAGTTTAATTATTTACATTTAGGTAGATAAACAAATTACCAAGTCTGTTAGGGCAGATTTACACATTGCTACACATTACTTGACTTTTTATGCTAGTTACTTGATGCCTTCCCATTGCCTTGCGAATGGATTCCACTGAAAAGCGCTGTACATGAGGTAACATTAAATTTATATCTAAAGTGATTGTATTTTTTACATATTCACACATAAGCCATCACATGATGCAGAAGTCACCGTTTGCAAGTGAAGCAGCTCATATGTTACTAGCTGGTGAGAGTCAGTTGCAGCTATCTGTTTTACTGATTTGGGTGTGAATAAGGAAAATGCCATTTTCCAGAAACATGATCTGGATCTGTACAATAAAAGTTACAACATTTGGAAGGGAACTATGAGAATGACAGAATAATATAGATGTAGATTCAGTGAATGTGATACGTCTGTCTGGACGTAGACTTAATTGTTTCCTAGGGCTGGCAAATGCACAAGTTGTTCTAAAAAAAAAAAATAGACCTCTTTTCCCTGCAAGAATTTTATATTGTAATTGTGACTAATACAATATTTGGAACACAAAGAAACAGAGTAACATCAAAGGGGGGTAGAATAAAAGCATGGGATTTGCCAGATCAGATCAGATCATTGGTCCATGAAGTCTTAAAGTCTTGCTTGCAGTGGTGGTTGGCGTGTGTGTGTGTGTGGGGGGGGGGACACCCACCATATATCACAGTGTTCCAAGATATACTCCTTTAGAAATGACACAAGTAGAATTGTTTGTTTCAGATATACTGCATCAATAAGATTGTCGATCTAGAAGGCATTTCTGATGAAGAGGAAAGCATATCTGTGACCAATATGTTGGCAAAATTCATTGTTGGGAAAACAGTGTTCCCCTATGTCTGCCAAATTTAGTGACTGTACGGGTTATGTCTCCACAGTGTACTAAAATGTTACTTTGAATGCTAGAGCTGCTTGGAATAATTTCACTTGGACATTGTGCTTTCTCTGAAACCCTTGTTATGAACATTAATTAATGTTCCACTCCATTCACTGCTCCTTCATAGTGTTTCCTATTTTCCAGTCATCCCCCCATTCCACATATTCATTCTTCTATCTTTTACCTTATGGAATATACTACTACTTGACAAGGAAGAATACTGATTGTTTTATTAGGTTCATGGAGAAAACATTATGACTGATAATTGTTCCAACCCTTTCTGTACAGTTTCCACAACCATTCATGAAAAACAATAAAGTCATTTTACAGTCCATATGAAATGCAAAAAAGAGATAAGTTGCACTGATAGCCTATTTACATGACTATTTGAACATGTTTTGATCATTGCTGGAAGGTGGTTTAGGGAATGTTCAGTGCACTGTGGTCAGTATACACACAAGCAACTTAACAGTGCATCCTCTGCAGTATCACACCAGTCTAAACCTTGTGTAATCCTATGCAGTTAATATATGATACTCGGGTTGGAAGTCAGCATGAAATGAAAATAATTTCTGCATTGTTTTCTGCTAGAGAAGGACATTATGCCTCTGTTCATCAAAGTAATACCATCTTAGAACCAATAACATCAGCCAAACCATCAAACACATTTTATGCCATCATGTTCCACAACTGTCCTTCTGCCATTACATTGGGCAACCTGGATATCTGTATATAAGTGGACACAAATCAGACATTGAAAATGGAAATAGGAACCATGGGAGAGCATTTCAGCCTCTGGACATTCTATAATAGACTTAAAAATTGGAGTATTTCAGCAGAAAAATTGCAAAGGGAGGGCCCAGTGAGAAGCTGCTGAGTTTTGTGGGAGGTCAGGAAGGCTCCTACTTTTTTGGCTTTCTAAGAACTATGCAGAACTGAACTATTCAAGAGGGCTTTTCTATGTGGGCAATAGGGTAGCACTGTATAAAATGGTTCACAAAGTTACTAGGACAAATTATTAGATACTGTGGTCTATACTACTGTGTATAGGTTGCTGAAACTAGGACCTCACTGTGTCATTTTTGTATCATTTAATGTGTCATGTAAACACTTATGCCTTGCTTCAGTTCTGTTTTTTAGCTTTCTGGTTGGTTCTACAACCCCAGTGCTATTTCACAGTTTGTCAGATTTCCCATCCTGTTGATTGTATTGACTCATTCTGTGTATGCTACTTTGAGTCCCAGTGAGAAAGGCAGACTATAAATAAAGTTAATAAACAAGCAAAGGGTCTAACTAGTATTTCTGATTGCCATAATTTATTTTTATGTATGTATGTATGTATTCATTCATTCATTCAATTTTTAAAGTTGCCATTCACCCACAGGGTCTTGTGGTGACTTACAACCTTAAAACCAGTAAGGTAAAAACAATATAAAAACAAACAACAAGCATAAATATTACCTATAAAATATTGCAATATGTGGCTATCACCATACCACTATTAAAATAGCCCAAACCATGTGGTTACCCTCCAAGGATCAACCTAAATAACTCAGTTTTGCATGCCCTGAAGAAACTAGACAAGTCCAGCAGAGCTTGGGTGTCATCTGAGAGTGCATTCCACAAGGTAGGGGCCATGACTAAGAAGCCATCCTGGGGCCAGAAACTAAACCATCTTGGGGCCAGAAACTTGCAAGAGGCCCCTAGATGATGACCAAAGGGAGTGGGGGTTGTAATGGGAGACGTGGTCCCATATGTATAAGAGTCCTAGACTGTTGAGGGTTTTGAAGGTTAACACCAACACCTTGAATTGGAGACTTCTGGGGGAGGAAAATGTCGAGCTGAGCTGCTTCTCACAATGGGAGCAGGCTGGAACTTCTGTTCGGGGTAGTGGAAGGCAAATTAATGCCTACTGCCTACTTTTCTCAGTCAGAGATTAGTCCAAGATATGCACAGGAAACTTTGAGGAGATTTACCTTGGCTTAAAAGAAGTCCCGGGGGGAGGGGGGCGGCTTCTTTGAGGCTTTGAGGGGTCTCTGGGAAGAGTTGCATTTTCATCATCTGCAGAAGTTTTTCAGAGTCATTTATTTGACATAAGCTCGGCAGGATCCTAACCTTCTTGGACATTGCTAAACATCTAAAGCTTTGCAAGACCAGTGGAAACTTGGATAATTGGAAGAAAAGGTACAGATAACTATCTTTCATTCTGGAACTATTTACAGCTTAAAGATACAAATTTAAAAGGTGGGAAAGGAAAATTTAGAGAGCTTGGAAGAAGAGGGGAGGAAGAGGTGAAATTTGGACTTTATAAATATAAAGTACAGTGTTAAAAACTGTTAAAAAGTGGAAAGGAATTTATTGTTTAGTCTACTTGCGGTTTTGGAAGAAAAAGCACCATCGTCATATTGGCACAGACCTGCAGTACATCTGAGCAAGACAGGAAATATGTCAAGTATCGTGAGATCTCCTTACCAGTGTGAATGAGACTTCATGGCAACAAAAGCAGGAAGTAGTGGAAAGAAAACCTACTCTAGGAATATATACCATTGAGAAACATCGGCAACCATTGCTGGGAGGCCAAAATAAAAATTATTTTTTTTAAAGAATTCGGGATATTAAAAATCGTTGGAATTGAGAAGAGAGTAAGAAGATAAATACTATTGGTCATATTATTTGTGTGGTCCTCGAAAGTTTTTAAAAGGGAAAAAAAATCGCAAGGAGCAGTAAAAAGTTGCGACCGCCATTTTGGAAGATTTAAAAACTTTAAAAATAAATATCTTGTCTTTGGGAGCTCTGAGGATGGTGAAATTGGGCTTGTTATAAAGGGCAAGTCCTACTCTTTTGAACCTGATAGTTGAATTGGAAATTGGTGAGGTCCAAAATTTTGGTTTTTTTAAAAGGGTTTAAAAGTTTTAAAAATTAATATCTTGGTCTACGAAGCTCTGAGGATGGCGAAATTAGGCTTGTTATAAAAAGCAAGCTCTAATATTTTGAATCTGATAGTTAAATTTTAAATTTGTGAGATTAAAATTTTTGGTGTTTTTAAATGTCTGAACACAAGCAGCCCCGTACAAGGGCAACGTCATTGGAAAAAATGCAGGACCAATTAGAGGCAATGGAGGCCAGAATGATGAAAGGGGTGAGAGAGATGATAGATGAATCGAAAAAAGAAATTATTGCAGAGATTAGAAAAGACATGGAAGATCTTAGAAAGGAAACTGAGGAAACATCTAAGAAAGTGCAGGAGGTAGAAGGCAAAATGAAAATATATGATTCCACCTTGTTGAAAATGCAAGAAAAAGTGACAATCCATGACTGCAAATTGATGGAGATCCAGATACGTCTGAGAGGAGTACCTGAAGGGGAGGATGGTGATTTAAAAGGAGATAGAACTTTAATCTGGTACTTGCTTTCAGCTGCTAGGACATTGTATGCGCAGTTGTGGAAGCAAGAAAAAATACCAGAGAAATGGGATTGGATTATAAAAGTTATGACATGGAGTGAAATGGACAAATTAACAAGAATATTAAGAGACTATGATTTAGAAGTTTTTAAGATGGAGTGGAAAAAGTTTAGAAGATATATAGAAAAAGAGTGGAAAATAAAAGGACATTGGACAATTTTTGATAATAATTAAGTTTTAAAAAGAAGAAGAATATAATTTCTTGTTTTAATAGTTAAGGGTACCTTTAATATATATATTTTAAGTAAATAACACTGGCGGGGGTCAAGTAACGGGGGGAGGGATGGGTGGAAAGTAATATATGGGGTAGATAAAAGAATTTTTTAAAGATGTAAGATATAGATATAGATTTATTACCATATGTTACTAATAAAATTGTTTTACCATGAACACCAACACCTCGAATTGGATCTGGAGACTAATTGGTAGCGAGTGCAACTGCCTCAGAATCTGAGTAATATGAACTGATAATGATGTTCCATTAGTAACCTCACAGCTACATTCTGGAACACCTGCAGTTTCTGAAGCATTTTGAAGAGTAGCCCTATGTACTATGAATTACAGTAGCCAATCTGGAGGTGGCTGTTGCATGGATCAAGGTGGTTTATCATTGCTTCTGAGAGTGAGAAAACCAGGCTAGCTAGCTCAGAGTAATGCACAATAGGAGTGTAATATTTTCAAAAAGAACTAGGCAAGTCACCTACCTATTGTAAAGACCCCCTGTCATGATCCGAGGCCTAGTGAGGCCTACAGGCTCCAGAGAAGTCTGTGTTAGAGTAGAGAGGGCCTACATTTCCCAGGACCCCTTCTGTCCCTCTGATTGGGTGGATAGCAATTTGGGAGGGAAAACTTGCTCTGTGCAGATCAGAGGGGTGGGACCTGGAAAGAAGGAAATAAAAGGCCCAGCTAGAGAGGGGAAAGTATTCTCTTTGGAAAGGCTGCAGCAGGATTCCCTCCCCCAAGGGGTGGTGAGTCTGTTGGCATTAGAGGCAGAGAACATTTAGTTAGTCACATCAGGGGTCTTATTTTCTTTGCATTACCTTTAGTGTTTTCATATTCACTGTTGCACTAAAAGTTTTTACAATCTGCTTGTTTCTTCTCAAGCACTTATAATAAACTGTTGTTGTTATACTGCCTGGATTCTCACATCTGTTTGGTCATGGATAGAAGACAGACCCGTACCAGAGTGGTGGCAGCCAGTAGAGGCCCTCCCCAGTCCCTTTCTTGTAACACCCTGTGACAGACAGTAAGCAGAAGCATCATTATTTGTAGTGTTGCTTGGAAGAGAGTGAGTTGGCTAACCTGATTGACAGCTCATGGAACTTGTTCTGATTGGGGAACTGTAACTAACTGTGGGGAAGAGAGTGACAGCTGTGCAGTTGGAGAGTTGGATGGAGAAGTGAGTAGTGGTTTTTGAGAGATTATCTAGTGTGAGAAGACTCTAAAAAGCAGAGTCTGTTTCAGAGCCAGTGTGGTGTGATTTTGGAAAAAGAATAGACTCTGGAGGAGACTGTTTCAATTGTTTAATCAGTGTATCTCTGTGTAAAACAAAGAATCACAACTTGAGAGGGGAATTAGTTCTCCAGTTTTAAGTTTAATATCCAGTGTGAGAAGACTGTCAATCTGGAAGATAAAGTTTTGGCAAATGATTTGAAGTGGCATTGAAAGGCCCTAAACTCACCAAAAGCTATATATCTTAAAGACAAGATAATAATGATCTTGCCAGAGAAAAGGGTCTACTAGGAAAACTCTAGTCTTAGAGGGATAAAGCTGAGTACATTCTCATGACTGTGTGATTAACCATTCTGAAAGTCAGAAGGAAATCTATAACATCTGTTATACCTACAGTAAAAGCCAAACAGTCCTAAGTCTAAAAATGTATCTTGTTTATTCAGCAGCATAAGATGCAGTTCTGTGATTATATGTAACTTTCTGTCTACCAATTCTAAATCCCAAGCTCTGTGTAAATATCAATTCCCTTCCCTGCAAGTTTGTTCAAATAAACCTAATAAACTATTTAAATCTTTAAGAGTGCCTAATGTGCCATTTCTGGAGGGGAATTTTGTAAACTGATGTAAACATAAGGGTGATTGTTGTATAGAGGAGACTAATAAGATGGTCACCTTGTCACACACACCTCTCTTCCAGTTGAGACCCTTCAGAAAGAAAGTTCCTCCTTTTTCTTGTGGACTTTGTTCTTTTGATGGCACCTCCTTTTAGAGCCTAAGCGTTAGAGGTAGGGTTGCCAAGTCCAATTCAAGAAATAGCTGGGGACTTTGGGGGTGGAGCCAGGAGACGTTGAGGGTGGAGTCAAGAGACATTGGGGTGGAGCCAGGAGCAAGGGTGTGACAAGCATAACTGAACTCCAAGGGAGTTCTGACCATCACATTTAAAGGGACAGCACACCTTTTTAAACATCTTCCTTCCATAGGAAATAATGAAGGATAGGGGCACCTTCTTTTGGGGCTTATAGAATTGGACTCCCTGGTCCAATTGTTTTGAAACATGGGTTTTTTTTGGGGGGGAGAGGCACTAGATGCTATACGGAAGATTTGATGCTTCTACCTCAAAAAACAGCCCCCACAAAGTTCCTGATACCCGCGGATCAATTCCACATTATTCCCTAAGGGAATCATTCTCCATAGGGAATAATTGTCCAATAGACATTTCCCCCCTGCCGCTTTCTGATGACCCTAAAGCAAGGGGGGAGGGCCTCCAAACTTGGGGATTGGCAACCCTCTTTCTCTCACACACGCACACACACAGTTGCTCTGCAAGAAAAGCAAAACAAGCCGACAGACTTGTTTGCTGACCCTTCTCATGAAGTACTTCCTGCTCAACCTGTTTGCAGGTTTCTAAACCTGCCCAAGACCTAGAGCTGCATCGTGGCTGAGGGGGCGGGGCTTCCCCCTCTGGCCAGCTGGGGGGGGGAAGCCTGTAAAACCAGGGGATCCCCCGCTGGGACCTGAGGATTGGGAAGTCTAGTCAGAGATTGTGAAACTTGAGGACACTGGTCACAGTTACTTAGTTATGACATTGGAGAGCTCTGTGGCATGCATTTTTCAAGAAGAAAAGATTTTTCAGTGGTGAGCACATTACCCAATGTCCACACATACTCAGGAGGTGCCTGCCCAACTCAAGACTGGTGACTCAATCAAGGAAGGCATGCAAGTCTTTAAGTTGCCTTTAATGTCATTAGTCATTTTTGCCCCTCTCAGGTCTTTGTGCCTATGTATCTGGTTGACAATAGCCTAATCAAGGTAATTTCCCCAATTTTCCCCACCAAAGTATAACAGCAGTTAACTTTAAAATGCCAGTAAGATTCAAACTTCTTTTCTTGACCCAATCCAAAATTGGTCAAACCCCCAGTGGAATCTGGGACCTTCTGTCCATAAAGGAAGGACTCCAAGGCCCAGCAAACTGTTGCTCAGAGCTCCAGTTCAGATCTCTGCCAGTCAGAACTCTGGATTCACTCTGAGAACCCATGCTGTACTCTTCAGTCTTTTTTCCCTGTGTCACTGGTTCCTTGCTTTGCTCCTTGAATCTCTACTGCATCAGTACCTGGATCTCTTTAGACTTTGGGCCCTCTGATTTAAGGTTGTATGCCCCTTCCCGAATTTTCTCTGTTACGTCTCTTCTCTCTTAATAATAATAATTAATTATTAATAATAATAATCTCCCTTCTCTCAATAAGGTACACTCCTTCTCTGATGTGTATGTGTGAGTGTGGGAATCAGTTCTCAGGTGCTTAGTTCAGGTTCTTTATATTTTTAATTTTTATTTTATATAAAATGAAGGGTGGGTTTTTTGTGTGTGTTACAATTACTTTCCTAGTATTTTTGGGTACCATTACTGAGATTCAAACTGCAAAATTTTGTGTTATCTTTTTCTGGAATCTTTTCCATAGCTATTTTCCCTCCTCAGGGATCAGTTTGGGTAACACCTATTCCCATCTCTGGGGCTCTGGAACTTGATTTCATGACCCCTCTACATCTAGTGTTGTTAGAATCTATAAAGGGCTGAGTGCCTTATTTAGTCCAAACAGATAGTGGCACACAGATGTATGCACCCTTCTTCTGGTTAAAAACAAACAAACCCCAAATCCGTTTTAGGAGATTCTGATTCTGAATGGAAGCAGGGTGGGAAGTCAGGGGAAAGAAAGTACAAGTCTTTCCTTCATGGCTCAACATTGCCTGTCTGAAACAGCAAGCTTGGTGAGATGTGTTTTTGAGTGAGAAAATGTCTTCCAGTGAAAGGTTTTCATCAGTCCCTTCCCTGGTCAAATATCTAAAGCAAAGGATTCAATAGTCCATCTTCTGTTCAAACTTGCATCTAGTCCCAAGGCTGCATTTAGTTTAAAATGTGCACATACACATCAGGAGGGAAGATACACTTGATGTATGTTTCTTCTTGTTTGGCCCATTATTGCAAAATATATGAAGGTTCTTCTTCTATGTTTGTTTTTGAAAGGAGTATTAACTAACCTAACCCTCAGCATCAAAGGAGAGGATAAAAAGTAAATGAGGGTAAGACAGCATAGAAATCCTCATGCTCTAAGAAAGGAGTGACAAATACCAAGGGAAACATAACATTCCCAACATAGCAGTGGAGAGACTTGAAATTTCTGGCTTGCGTTAGACTCTGAGCAGTGTAATTAATCTAGAATTGAAGGAATACCACAGATGTTTAAAATTATTTTCCCCTTACTGACTCAGTATCCTGCACATTTTTACAAATTGTAGACTGTGGGTTAATAGCCCCCAAGGTTCATTGCCCAATGGGCCTCGTTCCAAACTTTGTGTTTTGCACTTGGCATCATGTATTTGGGAGTCAGGCTATCATAAAAAGAATGATTTAAAGTTTTTTTTTTAAAAATAAAAATAAAATGCCTTTCTGGTCTGACATTATTTTGCATTCTCACTGTGATTGGTCCCTCACATGGAAACCAAACACAAGAAATTAGAAATGCCTTTCTGTAAAGGGTATGGAAAGCGGCCACATTGATGCATATGAGGTTTTGTGGGATATAAGCTTAAAGTGGGAGGGGTTGCTGTAGTGCAAGTGACTTATAATTTTCTTGAGGCTCTTCAGAGGCAGAGTTGTAAAACTGCCAAAGCATAGGTTATTGAAGTTCTTTAAATTAGAGGGAGTGCATAATACCAAGTGCTTACATTTTTAAACATGCCAGAAGTCACACTAAGGAAGTCATCCCTAATTCCAGGGGTGGTTGTGGTTGCTCAGTGGTGTTACAAGGTATGCTGAACTTATACCCTCATTTAAAAAATAATTTGATATGTTCCCAGTGGGGCTCTGAACAAAAAATGGTTTGGGGGTGATTCAACTAATCTGTGATTCAAGTTAAGATTTTTTTTTTAAATATCAGCATTTATCTTTACTTATTTGATTTCATTTATACCCAAACAAATGTAGAGCATGATCTTTTTTCCAACCAAAGCTTGCTAGATGCCTCTGGGAAGACCACAAGACAAAAATGAAGGCAACAATTCTGTCTTGCTGCCTCCCACAAAACTAAGATCCAGAGGCCTACTGTTTCTGAATCAGGATATCCAGTTAGAATCCATATGTGGCATGGAGGAGCTGAAAGGGTTTGGGGGACCTTTAAGAGCTGCCAGCAGAGAGCAATGGGAGACCTCTTGCTTGACTGTCTGGGTATGGTTGGAAGAACATTGGCTGGGAAGAGGCTGGCTGTGGGGGCTGGAGCCATACTGGCTGGAGAAGGTGTGCCTTTATGTTGGAGCAATCAGTGGGCATGTGGGAGGCAGGAACTCTGGTCTGGCTCTACAGCTGTGGATCCTAGATTGGGGAAAGATTTAAGAGCAGACACAACAAATGGTTGTGCAGCATAAGCTATGAGTGGGACATGTACATGAGAAGTATGAAGATAGAATTGTTGGTGCAAGCTGAGGAGGGATCAGCAGGCAGCTGGGAAAGGGAGTGGCGCAATCTACCCTGAAGACTCTCATTGTGGAGAAGCCCTGATAAAGAAGCATGGTGTGAGTTACTGCAGTGTGAGGTCATGTACAGTTGACCAGGACACAGCCTGTTGAGGCCACATATGGCAGTGCTTCAGGTGCCCCAGGAAGGCATAGAATGCAACCCTGAGCTTATACCATATTCTCCATGAATTTGTCTAATTCTTCATGTCAGCCATATAACTCAGTGACCATTAATTCCCATGATACATTTCTTACATCCAATCATATACAAAAGTTTTGTGAAATATGTACTGCTACTGCACCATAAATATCATTAAAAATTTATCACCTCTGTGAACAGATTTTGATGTATAATAGTGTAAAGAAGTAGGAGGGGAAAAAAAATCTTCCTTTAATGCTACAGGACAACCAATCTAATATTCTCTTGGGAAGAGTTGAAAACTTTTTACATTTTTTAAAGTCTTAGGAACAGCAACCTCATTTTGATCCAACAGGCAACTCATGTTGTGTTTCATATCACTTAGCTTTGTCATGTGTACCTATGAAAACCATTACAACCTCTGAAGAACATGTCAACAGATCTCTGCATTGGCTTCATGAATTTAATCTCTGCAGATTGCCTCATTCATTCACTTCTGAAGTGAAAATTCCTACTTCCCTCAGTCATGTTTAAGTGCAATATTGGTGACAGCTACCACTGTGATTAAAGCTAACCAAAGTTCCTGCTGAACCAGGTTTTGAAAATGATTTGTAAGCCTGTTTCAACTTCTAGGTGAGTGCTTTAACTCAGAGGTTCCCAACTCCCGGGCTGGGGACCAGTACCAGTCTGTGGCCTGTTAGCAAGCGGGCTGTGAGTTGTATATTTATTTCATTACTAGCAGTAAAGTCCATTGTAGGAAGAAATACAATGGGCCCTAGAAAAAATATTCGGGAGGGGGGTGATGAATGTGTAGGTGGCAGGAAGGAAGGAAGGTACACAAACAGAATGAAAGAAAGAGACAAAGAAAGAATGGTAGGGAAAAGATGACGAGAAAAGAGTGCAAGGCCCTTTTTCCATTCAGCTTTGCTCCAGATCTACTGAGCACTGAATCCACCTGCTACAAACTTGCATAATTCAAAATGCTTCTACATTTAAAACTATGCTCCTCACCTTAGTGGTGTTTTACTTCTATATTTGAAAAGAAGGAAGGCCCAGGCAAGAATTCCTGCCCCTTGCGTGGCAGTGCACACATTGCTGCCATTCGCCACCTCTTTCACCTGCCTGGGACCCAAGTAGCTGAAGGGGATGGCGGGGCACATCTCCACCACTTGAAGGCACCTTTCTTTGCCACCACCTCTTTTGCCTGCCTGGGATGCTGGCAGACCCAGTGCTGCAGACCTGTCCAGTGCCCCCCAAATGCACCTGCCCTGCTGCCGCACCCCTGCCCACGGGGAAAGCAGGCGCAGCAGTGTGGAAGGAGGAGTGGACAGACTCTGGCCAAGCCGGACCTGTGCAGTGCACTCTCGGAGGCGCAGAGCACCTCTGAGAATACACTGCTGAAGTGTTCTCCTCCGAGTCATGCTCAGAGAAGCTGTGCTGATGCCCCACCTGGCTGCATTCACCTTGAAGACAAAAGCAGCCAAGCTGGGTGAGTTCTCCTCTGAGTTGGGCCACCCTTGCAAGGAAAGTCCAGCTCAGAGAAGCTGCACCGACACCCCACCCAGCTGCCTTCGCCTTGAAGGTAACCAGTAAACAACCCACAAAGGTTATAGTGACACAATTACTACAATTTTTGTGCCAAAAATCACATAATATAAGGTTATATTAGCAGCAACATTAAATGAAGTTAAAGCAGTGGTCCCCGACCTTTTTGGCACCAGGGACTGGTTCTGTGAAAGGCAATTTTTCCACGGACTGGGGGTGGTGGTGGTGGTGGTTTTTGGATGATACAATTGTGCATTTTATTTCTATTGGTTTTGTGTGGTGGTTAAGTGTGTGGACTCCTATCTAGAAGAACCAGGTTTGATTCCCCACTCCTCCACTTGCAGCTGCTGGGATGGCCTTGGGTTAGTCATAGCTCTCGCAGAGTTGTCCTTGAAAGGGCAGCTTCTGAGCAGAGCCGGCATGTAGAAGTCGGCGAGGTAGGTGGCTGCCTTGGGTGTCACCTTGCTGTGGGGTGGGGGCACGTGTCCCCGCTTGTGCCGAAGGAGTTGGCTGGGCAGTGGATGCCCATATGCTTCTTTCTGCGTTCAGAATGCAGGCAAAAGCATGCAGGTGGCCGCTACCCAGCCCTCTCCCTCCCTTCAGAAGGAGCTGGCTGGGAAGGCCCGCCTGCACACTTCTTCCTGCATTCCGAGGAACATAGGAAAAAGTACATGGATGGTCGTTCCCTTCCCAGTCAGCTCCCTCTGAAGGGGGGGGGAGAGGGCTAGCTGAGGGGTGGTCTGAACATTCTTGCTCAGCCTGCCCCTCGGCCAGCCCTCTGCCTCTTCAGAGGGAGCTGGCTGGAAAGGGAACAGCTACCCGTGCACATTCCTCGGACTGCAGGAAGAAGCATGCAGGTGGCCCTTCCCAGCCAGCTCCTTCTGAAGGGGAGGGAAAGGGCTGGCTGAGGGGCGGGCCGAGCGAGAACATTTGGCCTGCCCCCTCGGCCAGCTCTCTGCTGCCCACACACTTCAGAAGAAGCTGGCTTCTTCCTGTGTTCCTTGGAAGGAGGCGTTTTAAAACTTGGAGGGAAAGTTCTATAATTACAAACTTAGATCAACATGTTCAGGAAAACTCCCGTTTAAAAGTACTCTTGAGAACTGCAGGGCAACCTTATATTATTTTTACTATATATTGTTTTTAATATTCTATGTGGTTTTTAAATGTTGTTAGCCGTCCTGAGCCCGTTAGGAAAGGGTGGGATATAAATTTGATAAATAAATAAATAAACTCCGGGATGAAAGAGTTTTCATTGTCCATTCAAAAAAATAAATGCAGAAGACTTAAGAAATTGCAAAGCAAGACAGAAGTGACAGCGATATACAATGTAAATGATTAATTTTAAATACACACAAACAGGATTTTCTGCCAAGTGTAGAAACAGCCAAAGAGAAATGGAAGGGAGGTAGACAGACAGAGGCTGCAATCACACACGTTAAATAATGCAGTTTCGATCCAGCTTCAAAGCACTTTCATATCTGGATTTTGCCAGTTCACACAGTAAAATCCAGATAGAAAGTTCACTGGAAGTGGATTGAAAGTAGGGTTGTGAATCCCCAGGTGGGGGCAGGGGATCCTCCAGTTTGGAGGCCCTCCCCCCGCTTCAGAGTCATCAGAAAATGTGTGTGTGGGGGGGGGGCGGGAAATGTCTACTGGGTACTCAGTTATTCCCCGTGGAGACCAATTCCCATAAGGTATAATTAATTGATCTGTGGGTATCTGGGGCTTTGGGGGAGTTGTTTTTTTAGGTAGAGGCACCAAATTTGCAGCATAGCATCTAGTGTCTCTCCTCCAAAAAGTGTCCAAGTTTCAAAAAGATTTGTCCAGGGGGTCCAATTCTCTGAGCCCCCCAAAAGGAGGGAAGGCATTTAAAAGGTGTATGGTCCCTTTAAATGAGATGACCAGAACTCCCTTTTTAGTTCAATTATGCTTATCACACCCTTGTTCCTGGCTCCACCCCAATGCCTCCTGACTCCACGTCCAAAGTCCCCAGATATTTCTTGAATTGGACCTGGCAATCCTAATTGAAAGTGCATTATTTAGTGTGTGTGATCACTGCCAGAATAAAATAAAAAGACAGAAATACAAAGATACAGAGAAAGAATGCGAGAAAGAACAGAAAGGAGGTAGAAAAATTAGGGGGGAAGGACTGAGAACAGGAGTCATTTTGTAGAAGAAGAGGTGCCAGAGCTCATTACCACAACTCATTTGCATAACTCTTTCCATATGCCACACACCTCTGACATCTCCGGAAAGTGTACTAAATTATATCAGCTCAGCATCTACTTTAACATGCTTCTTGAATTATAATTGTCATCTTATTTCCATCATACTTTTAAAATCACCTTCTCCTACGTGGCCACAGTAGCATGATGAAGATTTCCATCTGTCTGCTTTACATGTTTTAGTTATTTCCCCATTTTTTTGTGAGGGAAAATATTAGAAAGTTTGTCATAGTTCAGCAAAATTCTCACAGGGGGTTTGAACAATGGAGCCCAGAAGCAAGTATTGGGGGGGGGGGGGGCAGGGGTTAAGAAAAGCACAATAAAATTTAGCAGTTCTGGAACTACACTCTTGTGAGCTCCTGCCCAAAATGAGGCCTTTGAGAGAAGTAAAAAGGAGAAGGAAGATAGATGAATGAAAGACAAAGACAGAGATAGAATGAGAGGAATGAATGAAGTGAGAGTTATGTTAAAGTTTGGGAGAAAGGAATAAAATAAACAGAAAGGAAGGAAGAGAGACAGGAAGCCAGAGAAGTGACAGGAAGACAGGCAAGCAGGCAGGCAGTCATTAGAAGCCCGCTTTTCACCCCTTTCCACTTGCAGGTGGGGGGGGCGGGAGTGAAAGGGAGCCTTGAAATGGCTTCCTGCCTCTTAAAGCAAGCAGCCCTTTTCTGTTGAAGAGATTTAACTGTTTTCTGTCAGAGTTTGCTTCCATGTATATAGTTATTAAATGATGTTCAATGTTACTTAAGCAAGTATGTGTGCCAGATGCTATTAGTTCACACAGGAATCAACCACAGACTGTGCTGTAAACAAATAGGTGGAATACTGCCCCATAGGGAAGATTTTCTGGCATATTTAAAATATAAATACTTCACCTCCCAAACAGGCACCTATCGTATACCCTTGACCGAAGAACGGTACACTCCTTCTATCTGGGATGGTTGTCCTCTTCCACCGAGTGCGCAGCTTTGGGAGGGACGCACATGGAGTGGTGAGGGGGGTAGGGGACACCCGCCTAGCCAGCCAGATCAGCCGAATCAACCCTGGCGATCAATGGGGTGACAGATGTCGCAGCCAGATCGCCCTCACATCCAACCTCCCAAACAGTAGGGGCGGGGTAAGCGTACTTGTTGAGTACAGCTTTGGCAGGCAGTGTTAGTTGGAGGAGACGAAATGGTGGCAGCATTGTTTTGGGTGGGGAGATGGACTGAGGAAAGGCAGTAGTAATCAATAAGGCTCCAGGAAAACCTATCAGCAGACAACTGTCTTTGTCAGAGGTCAGGGGCTGACTGATGAGGTTCTGGCCTGACAGGGCCGGCAGTAGGTGGGTCACAACTAAGCTACCCAATGACAGGAAGGAGTGGTGACAGACAGAGTGAAAGGCCACTCTTGTGGTAGCCACAGCTTCCAATAAAAATTGAGGATCGAGCCACCCGTAAGGCTTTTATTATATCTATGATATACTACAATGTAGTAATAATAATAATAAGACATTGGATTTATAACCTGCCCCCCACTCCTAATTTCAGAGTCTCAGAGCAGCTCACAATCTCCTTTACCTTTCTCTCCCACAACAGATACTCTGTGAATTGGATGGGGCTGAGAGAGCTCTCTCCAGAAGCAGGTTCAGCGCTATGGGTTCTGCCGCCCCAGGCAGAAACCCATGCCCCTGCCCCCCCATGCTAACTGTGTGTGCAAAGCGACATGGCGCGATGACATCAAAAGTGATGTTATTGCTCAGTCTGCCCCCTTGGCCAGCCCTCTCCCCCCTTCAGAGGGAGCTGGCTGGGAAGGGAATGGCTGCCTGCGCACTTTCCCTTTCGTTCCGAGGAACACAGGAAGAAACGCGTGGATGGCTGATCCCAGCCAGCTTCTTCTGAAGTGTGTGGGCGGCAGAGAGCTGGCCGAGGGGGCAGGCCAAATGTTCTCGCTCGGCCTGCCCCTCAGCCAGCCCTTTCCCTCCCCTTCAGAAGGAGCTGGATGGGAAGGGCCGCTTACATGCTTCTTCCTGCAGTCCGAGGAATGCGCACGGGTGACTGTTCCCTTTCCAGCCAGCTCCCTCTGAAGAGGCAGAGGGCTGGCCGAGGGGCAGGCTGAGCAAGAATGTTCAGACCACCCCTCAGCTAGCCCTCTCCCCCCCCCTTCAGCTGACTGGGAAGGGAACGACCATCCATGTACTTTTTCCTATGTTCCTCGGAATGCAGGAAGAAGTGTGCAGGTGGGCCTTCCCAGCCAGCTCCTTCTGAAGTGAGGGAGAGGGCTGGGTAGCGGCCACCTGCATGCTTTTTCCTGCATTCTGAACGCAGAAAGAAGCATATGGGCATCCACTGCCCAGCCAACTCCTTCGGCACAAGCGGGGACACGTGCCCCCACCCCACAGCAAGGTGACACCCAAGGCAGCCACCTACCTCGCCGACTTCTACATGCCGGCTCTGCTCAGAAGCTGCCCTTTCAAGGACAACTCTGTGAGAGCTATGACTAACCCAAGGCCATCCCAGCAGCTGCAAGTGGAGGAGTGGGGAATCAAACCTGGTTCTTCTAGATAGGAGTCCACACACTTAACCACCACACAATAGAAATAAAGTGCACAATTGTATCATCCAAAAACCATCCCCCCCACCAGTCCGTGGGAAAATTGTCTTTCACAGAACCAGTGCCTGGTGCCAAAAAGGTCGGGGACCACTGCTTTAACTTCATTTAATGTTGCTGCTAATATAACCTTATATTATGTGATTTTTCCTGGTAAGAATTCGTGACCAGTTAGGAGAGGGCAGGAGAAGGGGGAAGGTGAGCCTCCAGCTCATAGTTGTTTAGCTTTGGTTAGCATAGTTGAAACCCACACAAATCCAAATAACAGAGGGCTGTATGTCATCTTCATTTTCATAAGTAAACCTTTTGCAATCATTCCAAGATGAAGAGGCATCCTAAAAAATGTAGTCCTTGTATTCCATTGGAAAGTTGTTTCATGTTAATTGAGTCTGTCTTCCTCTGCTCTTTTCAGAATTAAAAACACTCCTCGTCCTGAAGAGTTTAAAGCTTGAACATCACATTATGTCTCCTTTCAGTGGCCATGCATAATTTGAATGCCAGTTAAAATAGAGGTTTCCAAAAATAATTTTGAGATAAAAATAGTTTAAGCTTTTGTGTTAGAGATAATTGGGAACCAATATCTGTTTGATCATTTGCTCAGCAGTTTCTGCTTGTTAATCCCAAATGTGGATTTAGTAACTTTAATATGAACATGGGTACATGGTTTGTGCAATTTGTGTAGGTTCTTTCCTCCTTCATTTTGCCTTTAAAGCTAATTTTAAGCCTTTCAAGCTCCGCTTTCCAGAGTTCATATTGTTACTCTGAGATCTTCTTCCTGAGAACATCTCCTACTGAAGAAGGGTTGTGCCTTCCTCTTAACTCCCACTTGCCTGTACTCTATAAACTACTTGATTACTACTGCCCATTAGTTACTTTGACATCTTGTTCTGATTTTTAATAGGATTTTAAATGCTTTTATGTCTTTAAATATAACTAGAGCTGCAAACGTAAATGAATGATGGTATTTTGTATACCTTGACCTCTGTACAAGTCTACGTTTTAAGACCTGTTGACTTTGAGGGACATAAACAAATATTGCTGTTTGGAAGGATTGCTGTACTTTTGCATTAAATCATCAAGTTCAGACGTGTAAGAGATTTTCCCCCCTACATGTTTTGGATGCCCTTCTTGATTTAGAAACAGCAAGAGTCCTGTAGCACTCTAAAGACTAACAAAGTATGTGGCAGAGTATGAGCTTTTGTGATTCATGAAAGTTCATACACTGCCACATATATTTGTTAGTCTCTGAGGTGCTACTGGACTCTTGCTTTTTCCTACTGCTATGGACAGACTAACGCAGCTAACTGTCTTGATCTGCCTTCTTGATTTAGTTTGCCTTTGTTCTTTTTCCTAAATACATGGTGGTAGAAACAGCAATTTACTTACATACAAAGGTATTGGGCATATTCATTCACATTTCATATGCAAGATTAATAAACACGCTAAATATTTACGTAGTAGTTCAGCATGTTCAAACCACTAAACACGTATTTCCTCAGTAATCCTTATAACAGCCTGGTAAAGATAGGTCAGAGATATTATCCCATCGTGGAAGTCAGAAGCTCCTTTCTCAGATGTCTCTGAAAGCAGCAGAATGGGAATCTAAGAAGGAAGCAACTTGTCTCAGTGATTAATTTCTTTAAAACAAGGACAGAGGCAGTGCCACCTTAAGCGAAGTTGCACTCTTCAAAGGCCATTGAAATCTGCTTTGGGTGGCACTGTAAGCCACTAGGGAAACAGGATGTGGTTTTATATGTCTGGTGTGAGTGTTTCTGTGTGTTTGTCCATCCATAACAAATGCACACGCTAGACAGATGCCACATCTGTTAGAAGTTTGAGAATGTTGAGTGTATCCACTGACTTATCACTTCCACTAACTGCAAACTCTGAAGGTCAAACAATTTGATCTTCCCTCCATTTTTAAGAAGGAGGTTGCAGCTGCATGCAGTCTTAGTTTAGTGTGCAGAGGAGAAAATAGTTTAACCCTTCCACCTCCACATTATTTCATCTATCAAAACTTATCTGTTATTATTAGCCTTGACAGAAAGCAAAAAAGATAGGCAAATGTTATTAATAGCAGCATAGGGAGGAAGAGAAGAAGAAGATATTGGATTTATATCCTGCCCTCCACTCTAAAGAGTCTCAGAGTGGCTCACAATCTCCTTTACCTTCCTCCCCCACAACAGACAACCTGTGAGGTGGATGGGGCTGGAGAGGGCTCTCACAGCAGCTGCCCTTTCAAGGACAACCTCTGCCAGAGCTATGGCTGACCCAAGGACATGCTAGCAGGTGCAAGTGGAGGAGTGGGGAATCAAACCCGGTTCTCCCAGATAAGAGTCTGCACACTTAACCACTACACCAAACTGGCTCTCCAAGGAAGAAGAAGAGATTGAATTTATACCTTGCCCTTCACTCAGAGACTCAGAGTGGTTTACAATATCCTTCTCTTCCTCTCCCAACAACAGACAGTTGGTGAGGCGGGTGGGGCTGAGGGAGGTCTCAGAGATCTGCTCTTGAGAGAATAGCTTTGTAAGAGCAGTGGTTGACCCAAGACCACCAAGCAGCTGCATGTGGAGAAGTGGGAACTGCACATTTAACCACTACACCAAACTGGCTCTCTCTGGAATGGCTTTTGATAGCCAGTACCATGCGAAGATGAAGGAGTTAATAAAACCTACTGTTGCTTCCCTGCATGGACCTAATCCAGATTAAAGTGCTGTGAAGATCTGATTTTGAATAATTCAGTATCTCATTACAAGCAGTCAAATTGTTATGAGCAGAGCTAGTCAAGGCCATTTTAATAGCGGAGGCAAAATGGTAACCTCCCCATCCCCCACAAAAAGCTCTTCAGGAATCAGTCCTTCTTTGCCTATACCTTGTATTCTATGCATTGTCCATAAGCAACAGCAACAAAATAGTTGAGCCAATGGTGGTGACCAATGGTAACCTTCTCTATACACAATTATTATGGTTTATTAAAATAGATACAAGGATTATATTACTTCTAGAAATTCTCTCATGAATTGCTGCCTTGATGTGGCAAGAGGGCTTGCGTGGTTCAGTGAGGCTGTGGGCTATGCCATGCAGGGCCACCCAAGATGGACAGGCCACAGCTGAGAACCCAGACAAAATGTGATCCACTGGAGAAGGAAATGGCAAACCACTTCAGTATTCTTGCCAAGAAAACCCCATGGACAGTAACAAAAGGCTAAAAGATATGATGCTGGAAGATGAGCCCCTCAGGTCAGAAGGTGCCCAATATGCTACTGGGGAAGAGAGGAGGGCAAGTCCAAGTAACCACAGAAAGAGTGAAGTGGCTGGGCCAAAGCTGAAAGGATGTTCAGCTGTGGATGTGTCTAATGGTGAAAGAACAGTCTGATGCTGCAAAGAACAATACTGCATTGGAACATGGAATGTAAGATCTATGAATCAAGGCAAGCTGGATGTAGTCAAACAAGAGATGGCAAGACTGAACATCAACATCTTGGGAATCAATGAGCTAAAATGGACAGGAATGGGTGAATTTAACTAAGAGGATCACTACATCTATTATTGTGGGCAAGAGTCCCGTAAAAGAAATGGTGTGGCCTTTATAGTTAACAAGAGAGTGAGGAAGCCAGTAATGGGATACAATTTCAAAAATGACAGAATGATCTCAGTCTGTATCCAAGGCAAACCATTCAATATCAATGTAATCCAAGTCTATGCCCCAACCACTGATGCAGAAGAGGCTGAAGTGGAGCAGTTCTATAAAGAACTACAACACCTTCTAGAATTAACACCAAAAAAAGATGTCCTCCTCATCATAGGGGGCTGGAATGCCAAAGTAGGAAGTCAAAAGGGAACAGGAACAACTGACAAGTTTGGCCTTGGAGAACAAAATGAAGTCGGGCAAAGGCTAATAGAGTTTTGCCAAGAGAACAAGCTGGTCATAGCGAACACCCTCTTCCAACAACCTAAAAGGCAACTCTACACATGGACATCACCTGATGGGCAACACAGAAATCAGATTGATTATATACTCTGCAGTCAAAGATGGAGAAGCTCCTTACAGTCAGCAAGTACAAGACCTGGAGCTGACTGTGGCTCAAATCATGAGCTACTCATTGCAAAATTCAGGCTTAAACTGAAGAAAACTGGGGAAGCCATTAGGCCATTCAGGTTTGACCTTGATCACATCCCTTATGAATATACAGTGGAGGTGAAGAATAGGTTTAAGGAACCAGAGTTGATAGAGTGCCTGAAGAACTATGGACGGAGGTTCCTGACATTATACAGAAGGCATCAATCAGCACCATCCCAAAGAAAAAGAAATGCAAGAAAGCAAAGTGGCTGTCTGATGAGGCTTTACAAATAGCTGAGGAAAGAAGGAAAGCGAAAGGCAAAGGTGAAAAAGAAAAATTCACCCAATGGAATGCAGATTTTCAGAGAACAGCAAGGAAAGATAAGGAGGCCTTCCTGAAGGAACAATGCAAAGCAATAGAGGAAAATAATAAAATGGGAAGGACAAGAGATCTCTTCAAGAAAATTGGAGAAATCAAGGGAACATTTCGTGCAAAGATGGCCATGATAAAGGACAAAAACGGTAGAGACCTAACAGAAGCAAGTGGCAAGAATACACAGAAGAATTATACAAGAAGGATCTCAATGTCCTTGACATTATGATAGTGAAATTGCTGACCTTGAGCCAGACATCCTGGAGTGTGAAGTAAAATGGGCCTTAGAAAGCATTACTAACAACAAAGCGAGCGGAGATAACGGTATCCCAGTTGAGCTATTCAAAGTCCTAAAAGATGATGCCGTTAAAGTGATGCACACATTATGTCAACGAATTTGGAAAATGCAACAGTGGCCACAGGATTGGAAAAGGTCAGTTTATATTCCAATCCCAAAGAAGGGTAATGCCAAAGAATGTTCAAACTATTTCACCATTGCACTCATTTCACATGCCAGCAAGGTCATGTTAAAGATCCTACAAGCTAGACTTCAGCAGTATGTAGATCGGGAACTACCAGAAGTTCAAGATGGGTTTCGGAGAGGTAGAGGAACTAGAGATCAAATTGTCAACATTCACTGGATTATGGAGAAAGCATGGGAGTATAAGAAAAACGTCTATTTCTGTTTCATTGACTATGCTAAAGCTTTTGATTGTGTGGATCACAACAAACTGTGGCAAGTCCTTAAAGAGATGTGAATACCAGCCCACCTCACATGTCTCCTGAAAAACCTGTATAAGAAGCAACGGTCAGAACGGGATACGGAACAACTGATTGGTTTAGAATAGGAAAAGGAGTTCGACAAGGATGTATATTGTCACCCTGCTTATTTAATTTATATGCAGAGTACATCACGTGGAATGCTAGCCCGGACCAAGCAGAAGCTGGAATTAAGATTGCCGGGAAAAACATCAACAACCTCAGATATGCAGATGACACCACTTTAATGGCAGAAAGTGAGGAGGACCTAAAGAACCTCTTGTTGAAGGTGAAAGAGGAGAGCACAAAAGTAGGCTTGAAAGTCAACATCAAAAAAACTAAGATCATGGCATCTGGCCCCATCACACTGTGGCAAATAGAAGGGGAAGACATGGAAGTAGTGACAGACTTCACATTTCTGGGATCCAAAATCATTGCAGATGGTGACTGTAGCCATGAAATTAAAAGACATTTGCTCCTTGGTAGGACAGCTATGGCGAACCTGGGTAGTATAATAAAAAGAAACCCTGCCCCAACAGCCTCCATGTGCCTTCAAACCTCGGAAGGCTTAAGAAGACACTGGAAACAGTTGCTTCTAGAAAGGTGTGTGTGTGCGCCTTTTAGAGTCAGGCTGAATGGGGGTGGGGCAAGCCTGCAGAACAAGGAGCCTGTTGGAATGGAAGGGAAGGAGCCCAGAAGCTCCATTTGCTTTCCAGTCCTTTCAGCTGTTTTAACACTAAAATAGTAACCTCTGGTGAACTGGGTTGAGTATAGAGCAGTCAACAACTCCCATGGTTGGGGTTGCCAGTCCCCAGGTGGGTAGAAATGAAGCCCAAAGGCATCCACACAGAACCAACCTCAATTATGAAAACTTTATATAAATAACTTATTACATAACAGACAATACTAATAAATACAGTAACAAAGTTCATTCCTACTTGACTTTTCCACGTTACTCTTTGTGTTTCTTCAGTCCCCAGATGGGGGCAGGGGACTCTCAGGATTCTTCTCCAGCACCGCATCTAAAAAGCTTCTATTCTTCTGCGCTCGGCCTTCCTTATGGTCCAGCTCTCACAGCCATACATTACTACTGGGAATACCATCGCTTTGACTATACGGACTTTTGTTGGCAGGGTGATGTCCCTGCTGCAGGGTCATCAGAAAGCAAGGGGGGGGGGAGGGAAATGTCTGCTGGGCTCCAATTTTTAAAAATATTAGACCAGGGGGTACAATTCTATGAGCCCCAAAAGAAGGTGCCTCTATCTTTCAACATTTCCCATGGAGAGAAGACATTTAAAAGCTGTACGGTCCCTTAAATGTGAGAAGCAGAACTCCCTTTGGAGTTTACTTATGCTCGTCACAACCTTGCTCCTGGTTCCACCCCCAATGTCTCCAGGCTCCACCCCCAAAGTCCCCAGATTTTTCTTGAATTGAACTTGGCAACCCTATCCATGGTGAGTAAATTGCCCCAGTGAGACCACAAAGTGTGTGCTTCCAAACTGTGTTTATTTTGGCTGCTGTGTGTATCTGTTTGTGTGAGAGTGAGAGAGAGTGGAAGTGGAAGTGCTGGGGGATGAGGAAATGAAGACTTTATTCAGAGGAATTGCACTACTGTATTTTTAAATATTTATTTTAGGGAATGGGAAAGTGTTCTGGCTCGACTCCCAAAGTCTCCACCCCCCCCCCCCCCCAAGACCCCAAGTATTTTCTTATTTAGATTTGCCAACCCTATTCAGGTGGGTTGTCTGCTTTGTCTTATTTTTTTTAGTGATGTATGAACTTTTGCATGTTTATTTGTTCATTTATCACTTTAGCAATTAAAAAAAAGGGTTTCTGCAAAAAGTGAATAGCAGCAATCAATAAAAATGTTGCTTTCTTAACCTCACAGCAAGCCAACAAATTCCATGGCTGAAACTGAAATATATTTGAGCTGTTTAATTTTCAATGTATTACTTGGTGCAAGGGCAGAATGTGTCTCTTCATCCAAAAGTTCCTGCCTTTGTTCAAATTCCATTGTTGCTAGAAGTCTCTTTAGGTGATTAAACTACTGCACTGTAAAAGAATGAAATGGTCTTGCAGTGATCTTCTTGGCCAAATGAGCTAGTCAGGATATGGAATAATACTGGGGATTTACTAAATTAAAAGCCTATTTTTACACTTTATTTTCTCTGTGAACAACAAGCTTAAATACCTTCTGTAATTAGTATGAAAATATGACTGTATTCCTGTTTGAGTTATAATCAAGCAATACAAAATCTGTGCCCAGAAGAGCTGGATTCTGCAGCCAGTATAAATGATCCAAATAAAGCAGTTTGAGTTCTTTTTATAATAGTAATTTTCTTTTTATATTGTAATTACAAATGGTGAAAATGCAGTTTGTACTATTTTGTGCAGCTGTTTTCTTTCTCTAATCAACAAGAACTGCTTGTCAAGAAGGGCAAGGAGATATGCATCCATGTTTCTCCTGATAAGCGGTCTCCACTTTATGTGAGCAGCACATACTAATGTATCTTTCAATTTCACAGTGTGAGAATGGAGCACTGGGTTGGTTTTTTTTATAAGGTGTATGCGTATATTGCCCATGCATGGGAAAATGTGTGTGTTGCCCTATTCATGCAAAATGCCAACCACAGGTATCAAGAGGACTATCACTAGCACAAGCTTCCATTATGTATGATTAGGATTGCCTGTTCTGGGCTGGGAAATACTTGGACATTAGGGTGGTGGTACCTGGGGAGGGGAGGAACTTCATCAGGATATAATGCCATAGAGTTGGTCCTCCAACACAGCCATTTTCTCCAGGCAAACTGCTCTTAGTCACTTGGCACCGTGCTGAGGATAAGGGAAATGTGCCCTCAGAAGGGATCTCTTCTTCAGTTGGTGAGTGGGTATCCTTTTGCACCAAGGAGCCATCCCTGGGCAGGGAGGGTCTTAATAGTTGGTGATTTGATCCTTAGACAAATAGATAGCTGCGTGGCAAAACCATGTACAGGCCATATGATGACTTGCCTGCCTGGTGTGAAGGTAGCAGACATTACGTGTGTTGTAGATAGGCTGATAGACAGTGCTGGGGAGGAGTCAGTGGTTGTGGTGCATGTTGGCACCAACGATGTGGGGAAATGCAGTTGTGAGGTCCTGGAGGAAAAATTTAGGCTGCTAGGCAGCAGACTCAAAGCCAGGACCTCCAAGGTAGCCTTCTCAGAAGTGCTACCTGTTCCACACGCAGGGCTGGAGAGACAGGCACAAATTAGAAGTCTCAATGTGTGGATAAGACGATGGTGTAGGGAGGAAGGGTTCAAGTTTGTTAGGCACTGGGATGCTTTTTGGAACAAGTGGGAGCTGTACAAAAGAGACTGTCTCCACTTGTCCCCAGAAGGAATCAGGCCGCTGGCACTTTAAATCAAAAAGGTGGCAGAGCAGTTTTTAAACTGAATCTTGGGGGAAAGCTGACAGGAGATGAAATGAAATCTTAGGGTAAAAGCCGACAGGAGATGAAATGAAATGTTAAGATGACTCATCTCAAAGAGATGAAGGGCTAGCTTTTACTTTTCTACCAGGCAATGGATTAGAGTTGTCCACTGAAATGGTGACAAACGGTATGGACTGTCTGCCAAAGTTTCAAGGCAGGAGGAAGGTTGCAGGCCTGACTTGCCTGGAAAATTATAGATGTTTATATACAAATGCTAGAAGTGTCCAAGGTAAAATTGGTGAGTTAGAATGCTTAGTGTTGGGGGAAAACATAGACATAGTAGGTATTTCAGAAACTTGGTGGAATGAAGAGAATCAGTGGGACACAGTGATTCCTGGATATAAATTATATTGGAAGGATAGGGAGGGAAGGGTTGGAGGTGGGGTGGCTCTGTATGTCAGAGAGGGTATACAGTCCAGTAAGATTGAGAAGGTGAGATAATTAGATTGCCATCTAGAAATGCTTTGGGTCGAAATAGTGGGCCCAAAAGGAAGTTTAACTATGGGAGTTTGTTATCGCCCACCAGATCAAAAGATAGAGGATGATTATATTATGATGAAAGAATTAAAGACAGTGGCTAAATATAAAAACTATCATAATGCGAAATTTTAACTACTTGTAGATTGATTGGTTCAATATATATTCCGGTTGGGAGAAAGAGATTGAGTTTCTAGACACTCTCAATGACTATGCTATGGAGCAGATGGTCACAGAACCTACCAAGGGTGGGCGATCCTGGATTTGGTCCTAACTAATGCCCAAGTCCTGGTGAGAGATGTAAAAGTGATTGCACCACTTGGGAGCAGTGACCATAATGTTGATTTCACCATTTGTATAAATGGAGTAGTCCCAAAAGATCATCACAACCACTTTTAACTTTAAAAGGGGTAAATTCTCTGAGATCAGGAGGCAAATCAAATGCAAATCTGTGATCAGGCAGGCAAATCAAATGCAAGTCTGTGATCAGGTAGGCAAAAAGGGACTATGAGGAGCATATTGCAAAAAACCATAAAGACCAACAATAAAAATTTCTTCAAATGCATTGGAAGCAGGAAACCAACCAGGGAGGCAGTGGGGCCCTTGGATGACCAAGGGGTAAAAGGATTACTGAAGGAGGATAGGGGAATGGCTGAGAAACTGAATGCATTCTTTGGCTCCATCATCACTGTGGAAGATGAGAAGTGTTTGCCCATTCCAGAACCGCTAATTTTGGGAAGGGTGTTGAAAGACCTGAGTCAGACTGAGGTGACGAGAGAGGAGCTCCTACAACTGATAGACAAATTAAAAACTGATAAGTCACCAGGCCCGGATGGCATACATCCAAGAGTTCTGAAAGCACTCAAAGGTGAAATTGTGGATCTCCTGAGAAAAATATGTAATCTTTTATTGAAATCTGCCTCCATTCCTGAGAACTGGAAGATAGCAAATGTCACCCCCATCTTTAAAAAGGGTTCCAAAGGTGATCCGGATATTACAGGCCAGTCCGTCTGACTTCAATACCGGGAAAGTTGGTGGAAACCATTATCAAAGAGAGAATTAGTAGGCACATTAATGAATGAAAGTTATTGAGGAAGACTCAGCATGGATTCTGTAAAGAAAGATCTTGTCTCACTAACCTGTTGGAGTTCTTTGAGGGCGTGAACAAACATGTGGACAAAGGGGACCCAATAGATGTTGTTTACCTTGACTTCCAGAAAGCTTTTGATAAAGTTCCTCATCACAGGCTCCTTAGAAAGCTCAAGAGTCATGGGGTGAAAGGCCAAATCTTCTTGTGGATCAAAAACTGACTAATTAATAGGAAACAGAGAGTGAGTATAAATGGGCAATTTTCTCAGTGGAGGATGGTAAGCAGTGGGGTGCTGCAGGGCTCATTACTGGGTCTGATGCTTTTTAACTTGTTCATTAATGATTTGGAGTTGGGAGTAAGCAGTGCAGTGACTAAGTTTTTGGATGACACTAAATTGTTCAGGGCAGGCCCGTAGCTACAAGGGGGCCTGTGGGGGCACAGCCCCCTGACTTCTGGATGAGACCTCCTGACTGGAGACCCCAACCAGCCCCCAGGGCCTCTGCCATGGTTCCGGGGGCTGCCACTGGCCCCGCGAGTGATATGGTGGGCCGGGGGATGAAGCAGTCTCAGCCTCCCACTTGTCTTCTCTTCCCTCCCTGCTGCTCTTGCCGTCACCCTCCCTTCCCCGCCATTAAAATAGCATGTGCTCCCCCATGAGTTAAACGGCCCGTGAAACAGCTGATCAGCAGCCCCTTAAACTCCAACGGGTTGCCGGGACTGCTTCTGCCCCTGGCTGGAAGCAATTGGAGGGGGAGGGGAGGGTGTCGGAGAGGGAGAGCAACTAGAGGGAAGGTTGTGTGGGACACTGGGGGGCATCAGTGCCCTCCCAAATGTAAATGCCTTCGGTCTTCCAAATCCTGGCTCTGGCCCTGGTTCAGGGTAATGAGAACCAGAGAGGATTGTGAGGCACTCCAAAGAATCTGTCGAGACTGGGCGAGTGGGCATCAACATGGCAAATGAGTTTCAACATGACCAAGTGCAAAATAATGCACATTGGGCCAAAAATCCTAACTATAAATACAAGTTGATGGGGTGTGAACTGGTGGAGGCTGACCAAGAGAGAGATCTTGGGATCATGGTAGATAACTCACTGAAAATTTCAAGATAGTGTGCAATTGCAATAAAAAAGGCCAATGCCATGCTGGGAATTATTAGGAAGTGAATTGAAAACAGTCAGTATCATAATGCCCCTGTATAAATTGATGGTGTGGCCTCATTTGGAATACTGTGTACAATTCTGGTCACTGCACCTCAAAAAAGATATTATAGCATTGGAAAAAGTGCAGAAAAGGGCAACTAGAATGATTAAAGGGTTGGAAAACTTTCCCTATGAAGGAAGGTTAAAATGATTGGGGCTCTTTAGCTTGAAGAAACGTCAGCTGAGGGGTGACATGATAGAGGTTTACAAGATTATGCATTGGATAGAGAAGGATAGAGAAAGAATTACTTTTCTCCCTTTCTCACAATACGAGAACTCATGGACACTCAAGATATTACGGAGCAGTTGGGTTAGAACTGATAAAAGGACGTACTTCTTCACCTAAAGGGTGATTAACACATGGAATTCACTGCCACAGGAGGTGATGGTGACTACAAGCACAGACAGCTTCAAGAAGAAATTGGATAAGCATATGGAGCAGTGGTCCATCAGTGGCTATTAGCCTTAGCTTATCATTGGAACTCTCTGTCTGGGACAGTGATGCTCTGTGTTCTTGGTGCTTGGGGGGGGCACAGTGGGAGGGCTTCTAGTGTCCTGGCCTCACTGGTGGACCACCTGATGGCACTTGGTTTTTTTGGCCACTGTGTGACACAGAGTGTTGGACTGGATGGGCTATTGGCCTGGTCCAACATGGCTTCTCTTATGTTCTTATGGTAACCAATTGTGATAGTGGGAAATCTCCAGGTGCCAGCTGGAGGTTGGTAACCCCATATAGTGTACAAAAACTGACAATTTGAAAAGGATTAGACAGACAGATATTAATTAAACCATAAGCCAAAGAGCGTCTCTCCCCTCTGCATTTCAGCAATGAGCAGTTCCTTCCAGTAGAACGGAGTTTGAATCCAAGAGTCAGTTTTAAGGCCAACAAAATGTGATTCTGGATATAAGCTATCAGCCTCTTTCCTTTTAGAGAGTGCCAGTTCAGATGTCCCCTACTCTGAGGCACTTTGAGGGGAGTGTGAAGGAGACAACTGAAAAGCCCATGCACTGTATACAGCACTTTAGATACTGCCATTTGTGTTGTGTTTGCTGTTTATGTTTATTTTTAATAATCATATCGATCAGTCTTTCAGATGCCTAAGTGCTGTATGTTGGTTACACAGAATAAGGCCTTGCAAGCTAGGCTTACATCCTAAAGGTTCTAGAAAAGGGGCTCACATGTAATCTATGATTCAGGACAGATGAAAGGAAGTAGCTCTTCATTAGATTAATATTAAATCATGGAATTTACTACCAGTGGATATAATGATGGCCACACAAGACAGACTCACAGAGGATAGTTCCATCAATGGCTATTAGCCCAGATGACTAACAGAAACAGAACACCTCTGAATATCGGAGCTAGGAGGCAAGATCAGGGAAGACCCTCCTGTGCAACTGGCTGGTCACAAGAGGCTGGACTTGACAGAATACTTCATGAGGCTCAGAATTGCATGCTTTTTTTGCAAAAGGGTTACAAAAAATTGGTTCCTATTCCCAGGGAGAAAAGGTTGAAAATTGCTTTTGTAAACACCGGATGGGCCACAGCTGCTTTTAAAGATGTGTGTGGTTTCATCGAGGCCTTTGGATATAATCACCCACAACTTTGCAGCTCCTCTTATTTCATTGGCTGGACCCTTTAGAAAATGGAATTATAAAACAGAACAGCCCCATGGTTTGCATTCTGAATTCTTTTTTTGTTCCAGATTTTTATGAGAGAGTTCTCTTTTATACTTACACCTTGAGCTCAGGCTTTCTGTTATATTGATTATTTGTTGCACTGTTGCTGAGACAAGAAAATGGCATTCTCTTTTAAACTGATCCCTTGCCCTTGTTATGTGAAAAACCGTACACTGGTGCACTTCACTGGGGATAGAGAACAGGAGGGACTAACACAATTAGGCTGAAACAATGACCCACAGCCAGTAATTTCATGTAGCTTTCCTACAGATCCTTATGTAGGATTTTCATAAATATGTAGGATTTTCATAAATTAGCCTTCAAAGCTGTCTTTTCTCTGAACTTTAGCAATCTACGCTTTTGCCCTTTCTTGCCCCACCCCCACCCTCAGAGCAATTTTCCAAATCATTAATTTTCAGTGGTCAGGCTCCAATTAGCTTAATCAGACATTGATTAGATTTCTCAGGATCCTGATGTTTATTTTCCACCTTGTCTATATGCTGGTTCTTAAAAACTCCATTACCCAGTTGTTCACTTAAGGGATCTCGGGTTTATTGCTCTCCATTAACATCATGCGATGAGAGGTCCCTTTCCCCATTCAGCCAGCCATTAATGACAGTGACAGTTCTGTTATTAGGACTGCATTGTCTAATGCTACTCATACTCTTTCTCTGAATGGTATTTCTGAATTCTAGAGCCATTTACTGAGAGCTGGTACTGACCTAATTTCAGTGCTCACAGATAGGCTTTTAAAAATGATTATGTGAAAGTATTTCATGGGGAGTGTACCATGCTGTAGCTGTGAACAGGATTCAAGATTTTTTTTCAGGATGTAGCTCCCACAGTGTTCTGTATAACTTATAGGCCAGGGGTGGCCAAACTTGCTTAATGTAAGAGCCACACAGAATAAACATTGAATGTTTGAGAGCCACAAGACATGAACATCAGATGTCTAAGAGCTGCAAGAGAGAGGGAGGGAGGGAGGGAGAGAAGGAAGGAAGGAGAGTTGGAAAGAAAGCAACTTTAACTTTAAAAGCATTCTCCAAGCCTCTGGCTGGCTTGGCTTGGAGATGTGATTTAAAGAGACAAATGTGCTAGCCGACAGGGCAGTGAGGGCTTCATGAGCCACACAATATGTGTGAAAGAGCTGCATGTGGCTCCTGAGCAGCAGTTTGGTCACCCCTGTTATAGGCAAACATTTGATTGCTTTGTTTCTTTTAATCCTACACTCCTCCCCAAAAAGGTTAGAGCAGCATACGTGGTTTCCCCCCCCCCCCCCCACTTTTTGCTTGACCTTCTGAGATAATGACTGGCCCAAGGACATATTCATGTCAGCTATCTAACCTCTACACTACATTGTCTATAAACAAGTCCAGTTCCAGCTTTTGGGAAGCCAAAGAAAATGCCTTTAGTGGGCCCCTTCTGTCACATAGATCCCTATCAACTTGCTGTATTTGGTTGGTGCACCCCCCCACCCCCCCCTTAACTGTGCAACAGGAACAGCCATCAACTGCTATGACCTACAGTCTTTTGTGTACAATCCAGGTGAGTGAGTAGCCAGGTGTACTAAGTAGGGTTTCCAGGTCCAATTTAAGAAATAACTAGGGATTTTGGGGGTGGAGCCAGGAGACATTGGGATGGAGTCAGGAGGAAGGTTGTGACAAGCACAACTGAACTTCAAAGGGAGTTCTGGCCATCACATTTAAAAGGACTTTTAAATGCTTTCCCTCCATTGGAATTAATGAAGGATGGGGGCACCTTCTTTTGGGACTCATAGAATTAGAACCCTTGGTCCAATCTTTTTGAAACTTGGGGGGGGGGTGTTTAGAGGAGAAGCACCAGATGCTATGCTGGAAGTTTGGTGCCTCTACCTCAAAAAACAGCCCCCAGAGATACCCACGGATTGATTATCCATGATACCCTAAGGGAATTGGTCTCAATAGGGATAATGGAGTGCCTAGCAGACATTTCTCTCCCCACTCCCCCCCCACACTTTCTGATAACCCTGAAACAGGGGGAGGGCCTCCAAGCTGGGGGATCCCCTGCCCCCAACTGAGGATTGGCAACCCTAGCTAAGGTGCCAGGGAGTGCTGCCCAGCAAGGAAGGCAGAGTAAGAGGGATTGCAACAGCTGGCTGTGGCCCATCTAGGATGTTGGGTGTTGAAACACAACTATTGTCACAATGCCAAAAATAAAATTGTGAGACACTTTTTACCCTCAGATACACTGAAATTTGGTTTGAGATAAAAATATACAATGCAATACAAATTGTGGAAGGTTTTTCCCGCCTTTCTTTTAATGGCTGTTCTGCTGTTCTAAGCCTTATAAACAAGAATCACAGTAAGTTTTTCTATAACAGGTTTGGGGTGTGTAGAGATTCTAGAGATGTTCAACCTGCTTTGCACTGGTTGTAGATGGATGACTGTGAACTTCCTTAAGTTGCGGGCCCAGGGGCAGGATGAGGAGTGAATGGTAAGGGAGGAGGGACCACCACACATCCAATAGGGGGAAAAATGGGCCACAGCTCTATTGTATACAACCTCAGGAACATTGGTGCAGCATGGAGATGGCTCCATCATCGGATGACCCACTTGCCACCTGATGTAACCCTGTCCCCCCAGCCCAACTGCTGGGGTGGGGGGACTGAGGAGTAGCAAGCCCTGAGATCCCATGTGTATGCAAGCTCCTGCATGGTTCCTTTGCTACCTGGTGGTGAGAGTCAGCTGACAGCCCCTGAGATGGGTATGCTGCTGAATGGCTTCACTACAAGACTTCTTAAGAGAGTCCTTGAAATGGGAATGTGAACTCACAAGCACTGCTTCCTCCCAAATCAATCCATCCCAATGTCCAAACTGCCACAAAGAGAGTGGCAGACAGTCCCAGCTCCTGCCAAAGCTATCATGATTGCAGCCAAGAAAGCAACCTATCGTGAACTCCATGGAGCCAAATATCTGAACACCACTCAGATAGGTGGATATCATCCACCCTGAAGAGGGCAAGCTGTTTGGACGAAATGTCCCTGTGCTGAATCAGGATACTGCCCACGGACCTGATGACATGCCAAGAATCACAGCTGATTTTCCTTCTGACCTGGTGCACCTTGTCTGATGAGATGGCCCTGTGCCACTTGTGAAGCTCCAACAGCTCAGATCATAGCAGCTTCATAGTCAGGACGAGTTTGGCAATGAGGGCCCATAAGCCTATAATGATGGAGATTGTGAGGTCAGCTCCCTTCCAATCTGGAAGATCCAGGCCTTGGATTCAGCGGGAGCTCACAGAAGCACAGCTCCTGAACCATTTCAGAGAGCTCTGAGAGAGAGCAGATAAGAAGTGCTATAAGGGTGAGGTTTGGCTTTCTAAACAGCTGGGGAATTTCTAAGAATTTCTGAGTTTGTGTGATTGCTGAAAATTCTGAGTTTATGATTGCTGGGGAACTGCTGTTTGTTTGGTTTGAGTGGGCTGAAGGTGATTGTTGCTGACTGATTAGGAGAGGCTGTGTTCCTGGGGCAGACTGGGGCCCCACCCTCTTTGCATTATTAAGCTCCACCTTTCCAGAAGTGCGGGCCTTTGGTGCGAGCCAAAGGGTGAGAGCTAAAGGGCTCTTGGCCTGTGGCTCTTGGCTTGGGGGCTGTGTAAGGAACAGGAACCCAGATCCCTATTTTCCTTGTGTTCCCAATAAGGTAAGTAGACCCTCCAGAAGGAGAGCCACATAAACAGGATTTAAAAGGGGACTGTATATTTTAATAAAGCTATCGTGAAGGTAGAATGCCAGCAGTGGGGTGGGGGCTTTCCAGTGTTTTGCACTGAGTGTCACATGTATGACTATCTGCCCACAGGACGGAAGTCTTGGGTGTGTGCTCGATGCAAGGAGTTCCTGGTCCTCAGGGAACGAGTTTGTACCCTTGAGGCTGAGGTGATTGACATGGAGAAGCAGAGACAGTTAGTTAGGCACTCGGAGAAGACTCTCGGGGATGTATTAGATGAGCCCCACTCTGAACATGGCAGCCCCATTGCTGCCAGGGAGCATGAGAGTCGAGAGGGAACAGGGCACTGTGCTGAGGATAAGGAGAATGCGCCCTCAGAAGGGATCTCTTCTTCAGTTGGTGAGTGGGTATCCTTTCACACCAAGGAACCATCCCTGGGCAGGGAGAGAGGAGGGGTCTTGGTAGTTGGTGATTTGATCCTTAGCCAAGTAGACAGCTGGGTGGCAAAACCGCGTACTGACTGTATGGTGACTTGCCTGCCTGGTGCGAAGGTAGCAGACATTACGCGTGTTGTAGATATGCTGATAGACAATGCTGGGGTGGAGTCAGTGGTCATGGTGCATGTTGGCACCAACGATGTGGGGAATGCAGTTGTGAGGTCCTGGAGGAAAAATTTAGGCTGCTAGGTGGGAGACTTAAGGCCAGGGGTGACCTAAGGCCATGTGCAGGGCTGGAGAGACAGGCACAAATTAGAAGTCTCAATGTGTGGATGAGACAATGGCGTGGGGAGGAAGGGTTCAATTTTATTAGGCACTGGGATGCTTTCTGGAACAAGCGGGAGCTGTACAAAAGAGACGATCTCCATTTGTACCCAGATGGAACCAAGCTGCTGGCACTTAAAAATCAAAAAGGTGACAGAAGAGTTTTTAAACTAAATCTTGGGGGAAAGCCGACAGGAGATGAAATGTCTCTGGTTCGGGAGGACTCATCTCAAAGAGATAAAGGTTTAGCTGTTGGTTTTCTACCGGGTAATGGATCAGAGTTGTCCACTGAGATGGTAACAAACAGTATGGAGTGTCTGCCAAAGTCTTGAGGCGGCAGGAGGAAGGTTGCAGGCCTAACATACCTGGGAAATTATAGATGTTTGTATACAAATGCTAGAAGTGTTTGAAGTAAAATTGGTGACTTGGAATGTTTAGTGTTGGGGGAAAACATAATTTGGGGAATTTCAGAAACCTGGTGGTATGAGAATCAGTGGGACATGGTAATTCCTGGATATAAGTTATATTGGAAGGATAGGGAGGGAAGGGTTGGAGGTGGGGCGGCTCTGTATGTCAGAGGGGGTATACTGTCCGGTAAGACTGAGGTCAAAGAATTAGATTCCCCTCTAGAAATGCTTTGGGTTGAAATAGAGGGCTCAAAAGGAAATTTAACTACGGGGGTTTGTTATCGCCCACCAAATCAAAAGATAGAGGATGATTATAATATGATGGAAGGATTAAAGATAGCGGCTAAACGTAAAAACTGTGTCCTAATAGGTGATTTTAACTACCTGCAGATTGATTGGGTCAATGTGTGTTCAGGTCAAGAGAAAGAGATTGTGTTTCTAGATGCTCTCAATGACTGTGCTATGGAGCAGATGGTCACAGAACCTACCAGGGATGGGGCGATCCTGGATTTGGTCCTAAGTAATGCCCAAGTCTTGGTGAGAGATGTAAAAGTGATCACACTGCTTGGGAGCAGTGACCATAACGTTATTGATTTCACCTTTTTTATAAATAGGGAGTTGCCCCAAAAGACCAGCACAATCATGTTTAACTTTAAAAGGGGTAAGTTCTCTGAGATGTGGAGGCATGTGAAGAGGAAACTGAAAAGAAAGGTAAATACAGTCAAAACCCTTGGGGAAGCTTGGAGGCTATTTAAAACTACAGTCCTAGAAGCTCAGATAAAATATATACCACAAGTTAGGAAAGGCACAAACAGGTATAAGAAAAGGCCTACAAGGTTAACAAACAAAGTAATGGAAGCTGTAAAAGGTAAGAAGGACTCCTTTAAGCGGTGGAAAGCTAGTCCAAGTGAGATTAATAAAAGGGAACACAGGCTGTGGCAATTCAAATGCAAGACTGTGATCAGGCAGGCAAAAAGGGACTATGAGGAGCATATTGCAAAAAACATATAGATCAACAATAAAAATTTCTTCAAATATATTAGAAGCAGGAAACCAGCAAGGGAGGCAGTGGGGCCCTTGGATGACCAAGGGGTAAAAGGATTACTGAAGGAGGATAGGGAAATGGCTGAGAAGCTGAATGCATTTTTTGCCTCTGTCTTCACTGTGGAAGATGAGAAGTGTTTGCCCTCTCCAGAACCACTAATTTTGGAAGGCGTGTTGAAAGACCTGAGTCACATTGAGGTGACAAGAGAGGAGGTCCTACAACTGATTGACGAATTAAAAACTAATAAGTCACCAGATTCGGATGGCATACATCCAAGAGTTCTAATGGGCATTCTTCGCAGTGGAGGACAGTAAGCAATGGGTTGCTGCAGGGCTCAGTACTGGGTCCCATGCTCTTTAACTTGTTCATTAATGATCTGGAGTTGGGAGTAAGCAGTGAAATGGCCAAGTTTGCAGATGACACTAAATTGTTCAGGATGGTGAGAACCAGAGAGGATTGTGAGGCACTCCAAAGGGATCTGTTGAGGCTGGGTGAGTGGGTGTCAACGTGGCAGATGAGGTTCAATGTGGCCAAGTGCAAAGTAATGCACATTAGGGCCAAACATCCCAGCTACAAATATAAGTTGATGGGGTGTGAACTGGCAGAGACTGATCAAGAGAGAGATCTTGGAGTCGTGGTAGTTAACTCACTGACAATGTCAAGACATGTGCGATTGCAATAAAAAGGCCAACATCATGCTGGGAATTATTAGGAAGGGAACTGAAACAAATCAGCCAGTATCATAATGCCCCTGTATAAATCAATGGTGCGGTCTCATTTGGAATACTGTGTACAATTCTGGTTACCGCACCTCAAAAAGGATGTTATAGCATTGAAAAAGTTCAGAAAAGGGCAACTAGAATGATTACAGGTTTGGAACACTTTCCCTATGAAGAAAGGTTAAAACGCTTGGAGTTCTTTAGCTTGGAGAAACGTCGACTGCTGGGTGACATGATAGAGGTTTACAAGATTATGCATGGGATGGAGAAGGTAGAGAGAAAAGTACTTTTCTCCTTTTCTCACAATGCAAGAACTCGTGCGCATTCAATTAAATTGCTGAGCAGTCAGGTTAAAACAGATAAAAGGAAGTACTTCTTCACCCAAAGGGTGATTAACATGTGGAATTCACTGCCACAGGAGGTGGTGGCGGGTACAAGCATAGCCAGCTTCAAGAGGGGATTGGATAAAAATATGGAGCAGAGGTCCATCAGTGGCTATTAGCCACAGTGTGTGTGTGTGTGTATGTGTATGTGTATATATATATATATATATATATATATATATATATATATATATATATATATATATTGGCCACTATGTGACACAGAGTGTTGGACTGGATGGGCCATTGGCCTGATCCAACATGGCTTCTCTTATGTTCTTATGACTTGACTGTGCATTCCAGCACCAATTATCCCATATGATATGGGAGGGGGTTTGAAGTGGCTTGCCTTAGGGCTGCACAATCAGATATCATGAAAGCCAAGGAAATAACTGAGCCACAGATTGTCAGCTAATAACTGCTAAACAGCACCAGCCCTACAAAGTGTGTGACAGTCCTGATTATGACACTCAGCTCCCTGAAAAGGAAGTGGATAAAAATGTAAACAGCAGTTTTTGCATCAAGAAGACATACCCAACACAGTACCCTTTGTGCAAAAGCTGCACAAGAAGACAATTGCCATGTCAAATGCCAGCCAATTATATAAACACATCAACATCCAAAGTAGATACTGAGGTTTTTCCCTGTCCTCCAAAAACCACCAAAGAGCAAAAAGAAAAAAAAGAGAAGGAAGGAAGGAAGGAAGGAAGGAAGGAAGGAAGGAAGGAAAGAAGGAAGGAAGGAAGGAAGGAAGGAAGGAAGGAAGGAAGGAAAGAAGGAAGGAAGGAAGGAAGGAAGGAAGGAAGGGAGGGAGGGAGGGAGGGAGGGAGGGAGGGAGGGAGGGAGGGAACTGACAAAAGTTTAGAATAATAGATAAATTTTAGAATACCCTGGTTTTTTGAGAGGCTTGGCTGGAATTGACGTGGGAGAAGGCAGAGAGAAAGATAAAGCTCCACAACAATTCTCTGTTTTTGCTACCTGGCTTTTCCTATGGAAATGGAGACTTGAAGAAGCTCCAGACTGGGAATGTCAGGATTATTTTGCTTCCCTCACAGAGAAATGGTGGGGGGAGGGGAGATCATTCAAGTTCAACATTTCAAGTAGAGATGGTGGGGAAGGGGGAGGAGGGGATTGTTTACCCTAATAAGCAACCAAAGAAAGAAGTGTCAGCCCCGGTTTGTTTCTTACTATCCAAACATCTCTGCGAACAAAAAGGCAAGAACCTGTGAGGGGGAGGGGAGGATGAGAAGCCAGTGGCATCTCATTCTTCTTCCTCTTACTACTGAAGCCTAAAACACAGAGAGATGCCTAAGAAGTTCCCGTCTTGATGGGGGGGCGGGTAATTTAAGGCAGCGGATGGCAGAGGGGTGAAAGTCCCAAGTCCTCTGCCAGCTTTTTTTTAAAAAACAAAACTTCCAACTCTCTTGCCTTTTGTTTCTCACACACATCCAGCCCTGAACCTGGCTGCTCCTTTCACCACCACTTCCTGCATTGGGGGAAAGAAGTCACAGTTAATCTTTATCCCCCATTTTTTCCCCTAGACAGAAAGAGGCAGCTCTAAAAGAACGAAAATCACTCTCCATCTGCCTTGCTCCCTGCCTCCTCACACACACACCGCCCGCCGAGCTCCGCTGGCTCCCTGCCCCTTGGCTCCTGGAGCCGCAGCTTCTGCCAGTGGATCTCCGCCTGCTCTGACACATGGCTCTACTTACTGGGCAGGGGTGTTAAGGAGCAGGGGCGCCCTACAGGTGGAGGCAGGCAGACAAGGGTACAGAGGACTAGTCGATTCCTGACCTGGCGGCAGACATGGCCAGCAGCAACGGCGACAGCATCGGCGCATGTGCTCTTGCTGTAGCTGCAGGGCTGCTGTTTGTGCGGGCAAAGAGAAGGACGGGAGTGGGAGTAGTGCATGTGAGCACAGGGCAGCAGACCAGCCAGGAACTTCAGTGAGCAGTCACATGGAGTCGCCCCCAGGCCTGCGGCCCTGTGAGAGATGGAGAGGGGGAAAGAGTCGGGAGGAGACACAACAGGGCAGATGGCTCAGCTGGGCTGCAACCTGCTCTACTCTTCTGAAGCACGGAGGTTTGTCTGGTTGGCAAATGTGTGTCACATGCTTTGTTGCTGTTGCTGTCCTTCCTCTTGTGGTGCCCAGGACAAGCTAACGCTTCTGCCCCTCCCTAAATTCAGCCCTGTGAACAGCTCATACTTTGCATCACTTTCACAGTTCTCTGGACAAGGATATAAACAGGGCTTGCCTTGTAAAAAGCCACAGTGTATCCTTATGGGGAAACACATTTTACTCCTTTTTACCCACTTACGGGGTGAATGTCTTAAAATCCTTTCTTAGTGGCTGTCATGAAGGGAATGTTCTCCCCAAATTTCAAATTTCTAGATCCAGGGATTTTGGTTGGGGCTTGATTTGTAGGTCAGGAGACTTGTCTTTATATATATAGACTAGGAGTAAGACTCGTTGTGAAGAAAAATACAACGGGCTCTATAAGGAGGCTCTGGGCAAGTGCCTGCAGCCCTTGCTGTCTTTTCACCCACCCGAGTGAAGGCATTGACTCCCCTCCCATCTCAAGGGGAGCTGATCTCTGCCATCTAGAGAGCAGTTGGAAATCTGAGTGATCTCCAGGAGGAAATGGCATTGTATCTTTCTTGAGGTTCTATCCCTCTTCAAACCCCACCCTCTCCAGGCTCCAACCCTTATATCTCCAGGAATTTGCTAACCTGGTTGGCAGCTTTATCTCCTTCCATGTATCTGCTCCTCTGACTTCAAGTTTCCATTGCCTTCCCCCTCCCTGCAGCCTCTACATAGGAAAAGGACAGTTTTTCTTCACAGTGTGGTGGGGGGACCAAAGCATCTTACATCATTCTCCTCTCCCCCTTTGATCTGAACAACAGCTCCAGGTTAGTCTGGAAGTCTGTGACTAGTCTGAAATCACCCAATCGGCTTCCACGGTCCTCACATGGAGATTGGCAACAGTGGTTCCCCAGAAGGAAAAAACCTCTCCCTCAGAGGCATGTAGCAATACCTTAGGAATTTCTGACCAATCTGGAAAGGTGTCACTAAAGACCTCTGGGTGAGTGCCCCCCCAGCGTTGCTGTCTTCCCACCCACCCAAGTGGGCATTCACTCCTCTCCCTCCCCCGGGAACTGATCTCTGGAAAGGACTGTTTATCTGCTGCTGTGAAACTGGACCCTCCCTGCTGTGAATGAACATTCCTTTTGTGTCAGTTGAAGAGAAGGAATTGCTGCTCTTTGTCTCATTAACATGTCTCTCACAGTTTACTGTTTGCTTCATTGTTGCTTCACGGCAGCATTGTTTGTGTGTGTGTGTAGACTGTCCTTGACTTCCTACAATGGGCCCTGAGGAGAGGCAGTAGTGATCAGTAAACCTCCAGGAGAACCTGTCAACAGATAATTGTCTCCCACAAAGGTCAGTGGCTCTCTGGTGAGGTTCTTGCCTGATGGGGTTGGCGGTGGGCGGGGGAGAGCAGAATCAACAAATAGCAAGCCAGAGACAGAGTGCAAGCCAATCCTGTGTAGGCCACATCCAACCAATGAAAATTCTCAGATTTGCCACTGTGGTTGGGCTTTTATTTATTACTGAGATAAGATAATTTTGGGAATAGGGCAGTTAGCTAAGCCCCCCAGAAATCTGTAGGTAGTTTGGGTGCCTGAGTGGGAGAGGAGAGAGGAAACCCCCCAGGCAGAGACTCAAGCAATGCAGGAAAAAATGGGGTGCTTTTTGGAGAAGCAGAAAGGGAACCCAACAGCCAGGGAAGAGGGCAGCTAGCCAAGCCCCCCCCCAGAAATCTGTAGGTGGTTTGGGTGCCTGAGTGGGAGAGGAGAGGGGATACCCCCCAGGCAGAGACTCAAGCAATGCAGGAAGAAATGGGATGCTTTTTGGAGGAGCAGAAACGGGATCCAACAGCCAGCATGCAGAGAAAAGGGCAGTTTTTAGAACCCACAAAAATGAACAGTCCACCCCCAAATCAAATCAAAAACATGTTATAAATGAAAAAAATCTATCCATGTTTTTCACTCCTCACAGCAAAGAAAAAGATTGGGGGGGGGGGGAGAGAAATGTAGCTCTGAATGCTAGGAAAGGAGAAAAAAGAAAGAGAAGATGCTTTACTCTGGCAGTTTGTAAAGAGGCCAGGAGATTCAACAGGTTTCTCCACCCATCCCAGGAATTCCCCCCCCCCCTGTCCACCAAAAGATATTCTTTCACGTGTAAGAAGAACAAGACTCACAGAAACCAGACACAAACAGAGGGCAGGAATGTGCCTCCAGTGATTCTATACATTCCCCTCCCATCCTGAGGAAGTCAGATCGATGCCTGTCATTGGGAATCAGACTTGCCTGTCGGCTTCAGACTGTCACTATTGGTCCCTCGATGGCTGGAAATATCCCATCCATACCCACTTTTCAGCGTGAAACTCCATGGGTGGAGTTTCTTTGCTGAGAGTGCACAAGAGGTTCCGAACCAGGCAGAAAGTTCGGAGACTTCTTGGTCCAAACATGTGACTTTTGAACTGAGCTTTCCAAGCCTTGAACAAGGTAAAGTCTGGGCCAGATTGTAGTTCAGGTTTGGGTCTGTGTCCATCCCGATTGTTTACTATAACTATGTTGGCTGTCTTTGAAAGATGCCCAGCAACTGCCTGTGGTCTAGAATGTGGTCACTTGTTATTGTGGAACAAATAATAGTATATTGAAAGAAGTCTATTGTTTGCCAGTTGGCTTGGTCCGCATATTCAGGAGAATGTAGTGGGAATAAAGTGGTAAAATGGACTGCACCACTGTAGACTGCAGGGAGTGGATTCCATCTTGAATGTCTAAAGTAAGGAGAATGAATTTACTGTTTGTGCCCTTTACTGTTTGTACCCTTTGCTGTTGGTTTGTTTTTTTCTCTTTACAATTGTTCACCCTGGAAATGGAATCACACTATCAATGCAATGTTGGTTTTTGCATACACACCCCGCCCCAACTGACCTATCAAGTGTCAGGGATCAGAAGCTGCTGATGGGAGGCCTCCCACTCTAATTGCCATACTGTATGATCCATAAGTAAGATCTGCTCAGGTAGCATCAACATAAGGTTGTCAGCCCCCCCACTCAGGTGAGGGATTCTCCATCCCAGGTCCCACTTATCAGCTGATTGAGGGGGACTTACTGGCAGGGGAGGGAGGTCTAGTCCACTTTCACCAGTGATGTAATTTCCAGTGTGTGTCAGAAGTGACATCATCATGGCAGTGCTCTGGTATTTTGGAAAAACTCTACAGTAGAAACCTTTTTTACAATAGAGTTTTTGCCCAAATATCAGATAGTTGCTATGAGGCCAGCAAGATGATGATGCCACTGCCAGTGCATGTTGGTCATGAGGCTTAAGCTTCCCACCTTCTCCCCATTGCCCCTGCTAGATGCAAGGAGGGACCTGGTAACCCTACTTCAATAATTGAGCTGTATTGACTGCTGCTAGAAGCAGGCCTGTTTGGTTATGTCATTTGTTCTGTTTCATCAGAATGTTTAGGGATTTGCTGAAAATTCATTCTGCTTTTGAGTTTAAGATCTATTCTCTGGGTGTTTTGGTGCTGGTTGATTGTACTGTGAAATGTTGACACTTTCAGTGTTGCTATTACTATGCTTAACTATTTATGATTGTTTTATTGTAAGCAACCTTGTAGCTGCATCAGTCTGTGGAGAAAAACACATAAAGATCAGGATCTAGGGATCCCTGAAAATTGTTCTGTGATCTCAAGGGGACCTGCTTCTGCAGTGACTGCCTACCCACCTCCATGCTGTGTGGCAAATAACAGTTGAAATTGGAGAGGTGCATTTTCAAAAGCAGTTTTAGATATGGAATTAAATGTATTTGTCAGCTGTTCTAAGAAAGCAATTCCTACAGGGTTAGTTCAAGCTCCTGTGTGAGCTTAAGAAGCTCTTTGGATCCAGGGCACTCTTCAGTGAATTATGGACTAGTGCAGTAAATAGGACCCACCCTTTTTGTAAGAATCCATTGTGCAGTCAGTTTCATGAAAACATATTAAAAAGAATTAAACACTGCAAGGTGTCTGTGGATTTGGAAGATGGAGGGAGAGAGAGAATGTCCTGACATTCTTGTTTCATGAGTGCAATTGAATGCCTAACACATGGGGCAAAGTCAAATTTCAAAATGTAGCAAAACAGTGCCTGCATATTTGGCAAGAATTATAACCTGTTCAGGTCAGTGTCTGCCACAGTAACGAAAAAAGTACAAGGAAAGGAAAGAAAAAACCCTGCATGAAACATGGGGGTGGGGGGGTGGAATAATTCAGAGGAAAACATGAAGAACAGCATGTGACATTTTGTAAGTGCAGCCTTACTATTACTCAAGGATCAACATTTTTACAGCCCCTCTTAGAACACTTCCTCCTATGCACTGAGCTGGAATTTTTTTTTTTTATTAACTTGGGGGGAGTTTGCAAGGGGGGAAGAGGAAGAGGTGAGGAAGAGGTCAGAGCTTTCAAGCTGTTACCATATGAATGGGGAGACTTTTTTTTTTAAGTGAGTGATTGGGTTTTTTAAAAAAAGGCATTTTGCTGAAGGATATACTTTAAACCCATCCATTCCCACAGACATACATGTTTGGAACTTTGTTCAAAATCACAAGTCTTATGTATACATCAGGGTGGGGTGAGAAAAGTCAGCTTGCCAGAGTTCTAACTGGAATAAAAGTAGAAGAGGTCACAGAAGAAGGCTTCCAATTTCTGAGTTCCACATCAGAGCCTGAAGGCCAAAGAAAGCAAAATTCCTTTGTTGGACACCCTTAGGAAGGAGGTCCTTGGTGGATTTCAGTAAGAAAAACCTGCCTGGTGTTTTTTAAAGTGGTCAGTTGGACACCCAATCACATTGCAAGGCATCCTTCATCTTCGCCAATGACAGCTTCCATGCCTGGTATGTTCACATTTCTCTGAACTTCAAACAAAGACAATAATGTAACAGGCTGGGTCAGCTGGGTGGCATGGAAAAATCTGTGAACATAATTGTTGGAAGAGCTCCTATGTGTTTCTCCCTTCATGCTTGGTGAGTAACCTGGGTTGATCAAGCACCAGTTCATTACATCTGATTCTACACACATGGGGATTCAAAAGATCTGTTTAGTGTGCATATAATTTTGTGGGTTTTTTGTGGAATAAACAAACTCCAGATCAATGTAGCGCCTCCATTCAAGCAACATGGGGAATTGGAGCTTGATAAGGCCAGGAGAGCATAGTCACAGGGCTTTTTGGTAGAAAAAGTCCAGCAGGAACTCATTTGCATATTAGGCCGCACCCCCTGATGTCACCATTGTTTCACACAGGACTTTTTTTTGTAGAACAAAATAACAGGAACTCACTTGCAAATTGGGCCACACCGCCTGACACCAAGCCAGCTGGAACTGTGTTCTTGTGCATTCCTGATTAAAAAAAAAAGCCCTGGTCTCACACATTTGGAGTTTAATTGGAATTTCAATTGAGTTTGTTATGACATCTGAATGCCTCCCACTGTAAGAAATTTTCAGATTGCATACCAGTACTGAAGTCCAAGTACTGTTGGAATGCTTGTGGAGACAGACTAATGTACTTCTATGAATTCCAGTTACTGATAGGGTTGCCAGCCTCCAGGTGGGGCCTGGAGATCTCCTGCATTTACAGCTGATTACCATCTGGCAGAGATCAGCTCCCCTGGAGAAAATATCTGCTTTCAAGGGTGAACTCTGTGACATTGTACTATGCTGAGGCCCCTCCCCAAACCCTGCCCTCTCCTGGATCCACCCCTAAAGTCTCCAGGTATTTTCCAACACAGACCTGGAAACCCTAGATTATTATACATTTCAATCTTGGGGACTGTGGGCTGCTTAGGGCTGCCAAGTTCCCAGGCCAGGTAGGGATTCCCCCACCTCAGAGGTTCCCAACCCGCCAGCCCACATTCGGTGTGTGGGGGGGAATCCTCCCCTGACATTGTTGGCATGATGATGTCACTCACAAGTGATGTCATTGTGCTGGCAGTGTTGCGCACCGGCAGCTCTAAGAGTTTCCGGGAAAACTCTATGGTTTTTCTGGACACTAGCAATTTGGGAGGCTGCGGGGGACTTGGTAACCCTAGGGCTGCTAGTGATGCGTGTCTGTTTTTATGCTATCCAATTGTTTTTGTCTCAATCTCAGTGCCAACCAACAGGAAAACACTGCACGTATATATTTAAACACAATAGCATGAAAATTGCTTTTGTCTGCCATTTGGACTTGCTTTTAATATAAATGTTTTTATTGTAAGTTATGTGCTGTGAGCCGCCCTGAGCCTGCTTCGGCGGGGAGGGCAGGATATAAATACAATTAATACATTAAATAAATATTTAAATCAGCATAATTGGTAGCAAATATTGTGCACTTTTCCTGAGCTTTGCAAACTTTTCAAGAATGGTTTGCATTTTCCATTAATAGAAATAATCTGAAGTTGCACAATAGCAATGTAGAACATTGGACCAGTTTCAAGGATTGGCATGGTTGGGTATCTGCTGAAGCCTGTGGCTGTGCAGAGGGGCTCAACCATGACAGAATATGCTGAGAAGTGCCTCAAGGCATTGGCAGAAGCCGATTGCAAGAGGAACATGGACTTTACTGCTTCTTTCTAATGCACTCTTCTCACTGGGAAGTGGGAGAACAACCCTGAGACCCCTGCAATCTTACTAATGGAAGGACTTCTGGAAGAATAGACCATTTTAGATTTGCCGGCAATGTTGGGGCTAAAGTGTGTGAGGGGAATAATCTTGGAACCTTACAACATAGCTTTACTTGGGATGAGGAATGAAGAGAGCACAACTGATGAGAGAAGGCATCTGTGATTGTCAAGAGATTTGTGTAGTAAGTGGGCCCTTGAGTACCTTGTGTCCAGGGACCCATAATAATAACCTACAGCCCATCCTGAAGTTGGGATAACCCAGTACTGCAAATTTACCACTCTGCGTCATGGGGCAGATTGCAGGTAGCAGAATCAGAAGATGTTCTTGAATGTACTGAAGAAGGAGGTTTGCGAGTCACAGAAAAGAGAGACAGTAGTGTGAGTATTGGTTAGCATGTCTCTGGGGAGACCTGGATTTGGCCATGAATCTCCCTGAGCCACTGTCTTCACTTTTCTCCACTGAGAAAAGGTGGAGGTGTAGCAGTATATGTGAAGGAGATATATACTTGTGAGGAAATATGTGAATCTGAGCATTGCAGCTCAGTTGAGAGTCTCTGGGTAAAAATAAAAGGCGTAAGAAATAACAGTGATATTATTGTGGGAGTCTGCTATAGACCACCAAGCCAGGCAGAGGACTTGGATGAGATACTCCTACAACAGATTGCAAAGTTCTCCAAGAGAAGGGACACAGTGATCATGGGAGATTTCAATTACCCAGACATCTGGTGGAAGTCCAACTCTGCTTAAAATGAAAGGTCAAATAGATTCCTGACTTGTCTTGCTGACAATTTCCTTTTCCAGAAAGTGAAGAAGGAAACAAGGGATCTGCTATCTTGTACTTGATTCTAACCAACAAGGAAGAATTGATTGATGAAGTGGAAATAGTGGGCACTCTGGGCAGTACTGACCAGGTGATTTTGGAATTTACAGTCTTAGGGAAGGGAAAAACTATATGTAGTCAGACGTATAGGTTGGACTTCAGAAAGGCAAACTTTGACAAACTTAGAACTATGCTGGGTAAAATCCCATGGTCAGAAATACTTAGGAAGAAGGGGGTTTAAGAGAGGTGGGAGTTTCTTAAAAGCTAAATACTGAAAGCGCAATCACAGACAATTCTTATGATAAGAAAAAATGGAAGAAGCCTAATGAAGCTGCATCTCCATAAACAGCTCTCTAAAGACTTGAGAAATAAAAAAGACTCCTTTAGGAATTGGAAGGAGGGCCTTATAACCAAGGATGAATATAAACAAATCACCAGTGCCTGTAGAGAAAAAGTTAGGAAAGCTAAAGCTCAGTATGAGCTTAGGCTGCCCGAAGATGCTAAAAACAACAAAATATTATTTTCTTATGTTCAGAGTAAGAAAAAGAACAAGAACATGGTAGGCCACTTGTGAGGGCAGGAAAGTGAAATTGTAACAGGTAATGAAGAGAGGGTGGAACTGCTCAATTCCTACTTTTCCTCGGTCTTCTCTTTTGAGGGAAACAGTGCTCAACACGACAAAAATAGAACATATAATGAGGGTATGGAGTTGTAACCTAGGTTCAGCATAGGGGTAGTACATAAACACCTAGTTCCTCAGGGCCAGATGAACTTCATCTAAGGGTACTAAAAGAGCTTGTGGATGTAATTTCTGAGCCTCTGGCTATTATTTTTGAGAATTCTTGGAGAACAGGAGAGGTGCCAGAAGACTGGAGGTGGGCAAATGTTGTCCCCATCTTCAAGAAGGGGAAAAGGGAGGATCCGGGTTACTACCAACCAATCAGCTTGACATCTATACCTGGAAAAGTTTTAGAACAAATCATCAAACAGTCAGTCCTGGAAAATTTAGAAAGGATGACTGTGATTACTAAGAGCCAGCATGGGTTTCTCAAGAACAAGTCACGTCAGACTAACCTGGTCTCTTTTTTGAGAAAGTGACTACCTTGCTGGATCAGGGGAATGCTGTAGCCATCGTTTATCTTGATTTCAGTAAGGCTTTTGATAAGGTTCCACATACTATCCTTGTTGACAAGTTGGTAAAATGTGGTTTGGATCATGTTACCATTAAGTGAAACTGTAACTGGTTGACAGGTCGCACCCAAAGAGTGCTTTTCAATGAATCCTCATCCTCTTGGAGAAGAGTGACAAGCGGAGTGCCTCCAGGATCTGTCCTGGGACCTGGTTTGTTCAACATCTTTATAAATAATTTGAATGAAGGAATAGAGGGAATGCTTATTTGCTGATGATACTAAATTGGGAGGAGTTGCAAATACAGTAGAAGACAGAAAAAGGATACAGGATGGTCTTGACAGGCTGGAAAATTGAGCTAAAACAAATAAGATGCATTTTAACAGGGATAAATGTGAAGTCCTGCATTTAGGTAGGAAAAATCCAATGCATGGTTATAGGATGGGGAGACTTGTCTTAGCAGTAGTCTGTGCAAAAAGGATCTAGGAGTCTTAGTGGACCATACACTGAACATGAGTCAACAGTGTGATGTGGTGGCTAAAAAGGCAAATGCAATTTTGGGCTGTATCACCAGAAGTATAGTGTCCAGATCACGAGAAGTGATGGTATTGCTTTACTCTGCTCTGGTATGACCTCACCTGGAGTATTGTGATCAGTTTTGGGCACCATTTTTTTTTAATTTCAAACAATTTTATAAGTAACATATGGTAATAAATTTCAATTTCTTACATCATTACTTTTTTTTATCTATCCCTTATATTACTTTCTACCCACCCCTCCCCCCGTTACTTGACCCCCGCCAGTGTTATATACTTAAAATCTTAACATTAAAGGTACCCTTAATTAATAAGAACCAAAATTAATATCCTCCTCCCTCTTGTACTTAGTCATTATCAAAAATTGTCAAATGTCCTTTTATTTTCCACTTTTTTTCTACGTATCTTCTGAACTTTTTCCACTCCATCTTAAATACTTCTAAATCATAGTCTCTTAAGGTTCTTGTTAACTTGTCCATTTCACTCCATGTCATAATCCAATCCCATTTCTCTGGTATTTTTTCTTGCTTCCACAACTGCGCATACAATGTCCTAGCAGCTGAGAGCAAGTACCAAATTAAAGTTCTATCTTCTTTTGGAAATTTTTCCATTTGTAATCCCAACAGAAAAGTCTCTGCAACTTTGCTAAATTCGTATCCCAAGATCCTAGAAATCTCTTGTTGAATCATCTGCTAATACTTTTTTGCTCTTTCACAAGTCCACCACATATGGTAGAAAGAACCTTCATGTTTTTTACATTTCCAACATCTATCTGGCATCTTATTGTTCATCTTTGGCAACTTTTTAGGAGTCATATACCATCTGTACATCATCTTAAAACAGTTTTCTTTAATACTCTGACATGTTGAGAGTTTTATAGAGTTCTTCCACAAATATTCCCATGTGTCCATCTGTATTTCTTTATTTACATTAATTGCCCACTTAATCATTTGAGATTTCACTACTTTATCTTCCATAGACCATTTTAAAAGTAACTTATAGATTTTCGAAATTAATTTTTCATTATCTCCAAGCAGAACTTTTTCCATTTCTGTTTGTTCTCGTCTTATTCCTTCAGTTTTAACATCGCTTTCCACCAAACTTTTTATTTGTAGCATTTGAAACCAATCATATTTATTATTCAACTCTTCAGCAGTTTTCAATTCTATTTTACCGCTTTGTATTTTTAGTAATTGATTATATGACATCCCTTTTTCCTCTCCTGTCTCAGCTGTTATTCTTATTACTTCTGCTGGCACTATCCATAGTGGTTTTCTCTCATCGCCATATTTCTTGTACTTCATCCAAATATTTAGTAGATTATTTCTTATATAATGGTGAGAAAAAAAACCCATCCAACTTTTTCTTTCCATAGTACATATAAGCGTGCCAGCCGAATTTATTTCCATGACCTTCCAACGTCAAAAGTTTTTTATTCAACAGCGTCACCCAATCTTTTATCCACACTAGACAAACTGCTTCATGATATAATCTTAAATATGGTAGTTGAAATCCTCCTCTTTAGCATCTGTTAAAACTTTCATTTTAATCCTTGGATTTTTCCCGGCCCATACAAATTCTGAAATCTTTCTTTGCCATTTATTAAATTGTTTACTGTCTTTCACAATCGGAATAGTTTGAAACAAATACAGTATTCTCGGCAAAATGTTCATCTTAATTGCAGCTATTCTACCAAGCAATGACAAATTGCTTGTTCCATATTATCATATCTTCGTCCATTTTATGCCATAACTTTTCATAATTGTTTTTAAACAGATCAATATTCTTCATTGTTATTTCCACGCCCAAATATTTTACTTTAGGGGTAATTTCACATCCCGTTAATCTCGCCAATTCCTTTTATTTACTTACTTGCATATTTTTACACAATTTTTTTTACTTTTATTTATTAACATAAAGTCCTGCCAATTCTCCAAAATCTTGTATTTTGGCTAACAACAAAGGTGTTACTTGCATAGAATTTTCATTTATAAACATTATATCATCTGCAAATGCTCTATATTTATAGGAAAATCCTTTAATTCTCGTTCCTTCAATTTCTTCATCATCTTGTATTTGCATCAATAAAATTTCAAGAGTCATTATAAACAACAATGGTGAAGGCGGACAACCTTGCCTTGAATCTTTGCTGATTGTCATTTCTTCTGCATTTATACATAACCTTGCACGTTGTTCAGTATAAATTGCTTTTATTATTCTTATAAAGTTTTCCCCCGACTTTATTTTCTCCATTACTGCAAACATAAAGTCCCAATTCAAATTATCAAAAGCTTTCTCTGCGTCCGCAAAGAATAATGCAACTTTCTTCTCTGGATGTCTTTCATAGTATTCTACAATATTTACAACAGTTCTAATATTGTCTTTTATTTGCCTTTTAGGGAGAAAACCTTTATAAAGTTTATTAGATATTGTTTAAGCCGTTCTGCTAAGATTCTTGTGTATATCTTATAATCATTGTTTAATAATGAGATTGGTCTATAATTCTTTACATTAGTGACATCTCTATCTTCCTTTGGAATCAACGAAATTACTGCTTCCTTCCATGTATTTGGTATTTTCCCCTTTATTCTTATCACATTCATTAATTTTTGAAGTTTCGGTATTAATTCTTCTTTAAACGTTTTAAAAGATTTTGCCGTAAATCCATCTGGTCCAGGTGCCTTTCCAATTTTCATTGCATTAATCGCTACTTCAATTTCTATTTTTTCAATTGGATCATTCAAAACTTTTTCCATATAATCAGTTAAGGGTGCTATTTTAATCTTCTGCAAATACGCTTCCATCTTTTCCTTCTTTACTTTAACACCTTTAAATAGTTTAGCATAATATTTAAAAAATTCTCTCTTTATTCCTTCTTGATCTACCAGCTCTCTTCTATCAGCCACAATTTTATTAATAATTTTACTTTCTCTCTTTTTCTTCAATTGCCAGGCCAAATATTTTCCAGGTTTATTTGCTCCCTCGAAAGATTTCTGTTTTATTTTTTTCAAATTCCATTCCAATTCTTTATTTAACAGATTTCTCATTTGTGCTTGCAATATTGTAATCTCCCTTTTTCCCCTGGCCTTTTCCTTAATTCACCTTCTTTTTTCTTAGTTTCATTTTGAATGTCCAACATCTGTTTATCTTTTGCTCTCTTGTCTTTATTATTCAATGTTATTCGTAATCCTCTCATTATTGTCTTGTAGGCATCCAATACTGTCTGAAATTCTATATCCTCTCTATCATTTACTTGGAAATACGCTTTGGTTCATTTTCTAGAGATGTCACTATTTCTTTATTTTGTAGCAAATCTTCATTTAATCTCCATCTTCTTGACTTTTTCAACAGTTTTGTAATCCACTTTATTGGGTTATGATCAGCTCCTATTTTAGGTAATATCTCTATTTTCTTTGTTATAAGTCTCAAATCTTTAGTACCCCACAGCATATCAATTCTAGAGAAAGAGCTATGTCTAGCTGAAAAGAAGGTATAGTCTCATACTTCAGGATTAAACTTTCTCCATATATCTTCCAAACTCTCCTGTTTAACCAATTCAAAAAAAGACTTTGGCAATTTCCCTTTTTTATCATTTTTTTTCTTCCCAGATCTATCTATCATATTCTGAATTGTTCCGTTAAAGTCCCCCATCAATAAAATTTGCTCATAGGTCACTTCACCAAGATGTTGTGTAATATTTTTTTTTAAATGTCCTTAGCACCATTTGAAGCATAAAGTCCCAACAACAACATTTTTTTGGCATTCAAAATAATTTCTACCGCTATATATCTTCCATCTTTATCTTTAAATACCAATTTCGGGTCTAATTCTTGTTTAATATAAGACTACTCCTCTCTTCTTCTGTTCAGCCAATGTAAAAATTCTAGTCCCAATTGTTTATTCCATAGAAATTTATAATCCTTTTGTCTAATATGCACTTCTTGAAAACATATATTACAATTTTGTTTTTTTTATCCAATGAAATGTTGCCTTTCTTTTTTGTGGTGAATTTAGTCCATTTATATTCCAAGCTATCAATTTGTAATCCATTATGGTGCAAATTCTTTTTCTTCATAAAATCTATGCAGTTCCTGTGTATTTGTGATTGTAATCCTTTTCGCTTGAAGTTCAAAGCTCAAACCTGCAGGTATTATCCATCTGTACCTCATTCCATTGTCACGTAGTTTTTCTGTCATTTTTTTATATGCCTTTCTGTCAGTTAGCACTTGTCTTGGAAGTTTTTTCATACTTCTTATTCTACTGCCTCCCACTGTCAATGACTTTTCAAAGTTTTTATTCATGATCTTTCCCATAATTTCTTTTGTCATAAATCTTATGACCACATCTCTTGGCAGATTGTTCTTTTTTGCATAGAGTGAATTTACTCTATACATATAGTCATATATATTTTTATTCCCTTCAGGATCTTCCTCCAAAAATTCTGCAATTATTTTTATTATGTATTCTTTCAAGTCTAATTCTTCATCTTCAGGTACACCTCTCAGACAGATCTGAGTTTCAGTCATGAATTGTCACTTTTTCTTGTAATTTTAACAAGGCGGAGTCATGTGTTTTCACTCTCTCTTCCACTTCTTGTACTTTCTTTGTTATTACCACAGTGTCATTTCTGAGATTCTCTATTTCTTTTTTTAATTCTCTCTTTCTCAATATCCTTTCTTATTTCTTTTTTAGAGGCAGTTATAATTTCTTTCACCCACTTCATTATCCTAGCTTCCATTGCATCTAATTGGGCTTGTATTTTCTCTATTGAAGCAGACCTAGCATGAGTTTGTTTTGGGTCTGACATGTAAAACAAGATCAAAAATTTTGATCTCACCAAATTAAATTTGAACCATCAGGTTTGATAAAATGAAGCTTGCCCTTTCCAATGCACCCAATTCTGCTGTCCTCTGAGCCTCCCAGGCTCAGATTTTAATATTTAAAGTTTTTATTTCTCCCAAAATGGCGGTCGCAACTTTTGCTTCACTTTAATTTTTTTTCTTTTTTTCCTTTTACCAGTTGAAATCTTGTTATCTGCTATCCAACAGTAGTAATTTTTAAATTGCCAAATCTGTTAACTCCACCATTTTTTAATGTCCCAATCACTTTAAAAACAATGTTAAAACTTAGTCCTTCCAACAACAATGGCCACCGATGTTTCTCTCTGGTATTATAATCCTAGAGTAGGCTGTTTACTTTGTTGACTTCCTTCTTCTTCCTCCAATACTTCTTGTTTTTCTTGCCTTCAAATCTCATTTCACTGGTAGGGAAATCTCACGATATCTGATGTATTTCCTGTGTTGACTGTGAACGTTGCAGATCTGTGACGATGGGGCTGCCTCCTCAACCACAGATAGACTAAACAATAAATTGCTTTCTTCTTTTAACACTGTCTTTTAAGTTTACAAAGTTCAAATTTAGCCCCTTATCTTCTTCTCCTTTCAGCTTTCAGTATTACCAACTCCCACCTTTTACTTTTGTTTTGTTTAACTTTAATTAGTCCTGGAGTGAAGAGATAGCAATCAGTACCTTTTTCCTGTAGTTTATCCAAATCAACACCAGTCCTTTGTAAATTAGACGTTTAAAATTGTAAAAGAAGGTTTGGATCCTGTTGAGCTCATGTCAAATTAATGACTCTGGAAACTTCTGCAGATGATGAATATGCAACTTCTCTCCAGAGATCCCTCAAAGCCTCAAAGGAGCCCCCCCCCCGGGACTCCCTTTCAGCCAAGGTAAGTCTCCTCAAAGTATCTGTGCGTATCTAGCTGAGAAATGTAGGCAGAAGGCATTAATTTGCCTTTTACTACCCTGAACAGAAGTGCCAGCCTGTCCCCGTTAGGGAAAGCAACTCAACTCGCCATTTTCCAACCCCGGAAGTCACCAGTTTTGGGCACCATATTTTAAGAAGGATATAGACAAGCTGGAATGGGTCCAGAGGAGGGTGACAAAGATGAGGGGTCTGGAGACCAAGTCCTATGAAGAAAGGTTGAAGGAACTGGGCATGTTTAGCCTGGAGAGGAGGCAGCTGAGAGGTGATATGATCACCATCTTCAAGTACTTGAAGGGCTGTCATATAGAGGACAGTGTGGAATTGTTTTCTGTTGCCCCAGAAGGTAGAACCAGAACCAATGGGTTGAAATTAAATCGAAAGAGTTTCTGGCTCAACATTAGGAAGAAGTTCCTGACTGGTAAAGCGGTTCCTCAGTGGAACAGGCTTCCTCAGGAGGTGGTGGGCTCCCCTTCCTTGGAGGTATTTAAATAGATGCTAGATAGCCATCTGACAGTAATGAAGATCCTGTGAATTTAGGGGGAGGTATTTGTGAGTTTCCTACATTGTGCAGGGAGTTGGACTAGATGACCCTGGAGGTCCCTTTTAACTCTATGATTCTATGATTCTAAGAGTAAAAGAGGCTGCATGGCTGGGCCTTAACTTCTGCTTTTCCAAGGAACTGCTTGAAGCACTTTAGAAATCTGAGAGAATCAGTTGAATCATCAGTGGGTCAGGAAAAAAATCTGTGTATAGTAGACAGTAGTGGCTCTAAGATATTACTCCCATCTCTAAAAAGTTAATTTCTGTACACAGCTTCATCTCTGAAAATGCTGACTGCTGGTAGGATGCCTTTTCGCACTGGGCGCATATGATGAGGTATGTGCTGTTAGGTTTACTCCAAATGTAGTAATTATCCTCAGAGTAGTAAAAGAACTAGTTGTATTTATGGGACTTAAGCAAACCCTACCTTTTTTTAAAAAAAAAATGTTTTATCCAGGGCTTTTTTTCTGGAAAAAGAGGTGCCAGAACTCTCAAGAGAGAAATGAAGAAGAAACACATGGGTGCCCCTCAAGAATTTTACCCAGTATGTTATGGTTGCTTTCCATATCTATCACGTATGTTATATGCAGAGGCAGAGTGGGTCACTCAGACCTGGATGGCAGTGGATATAACCACTCTGGATGTGGACCCCACTCATTGCCTCCTCCTGCACTGGTGCTGGCCATGTCTGAATTGTGTCCCCACCCCACCCTATGGCCCTCCAGGACAATGTGGCTCACTGGGAACATTCAAATCCATGCTTGGTATGTACCACATATTTCCCTCCATATGCATATGTGGCCCTCATTTGACTCATTCTTTTTTTTAAAGAATCATCTCATGCATTTTGGGGGTTCTTTACTGAAACTCTTGCATTGTTTGTAACCTTCTCTCTTTCTGTCACCATGTTAGAAACAGTTTTTGTTTTGAAAGATGATTGATCTTGCTTCTGAGGTAGGATCCTATCACTTGTTACTGTAACACTTTTTGGTGATAAAAGTTCGCCTAAAAATTAAGCAGCTGCAATGTTGCAGCACAAATTAGTTTAATGTAGGCAGCCAGGAGCAGCTGTTTGGCTTGGGACTTGAATTTCGCAGTGGGGGAAGGGTTTGTGATGCTGACAATGTTCTCTCTCTCTCTCTCCATAAACATTTTTGGCTGTTGCAGCCTTTGTGCTGATCATGTGACAGAGTCCCTAGGCAGATAATTTATTTCTGTAGCCTTCATGAGCAATCATTAACCTTCAGACACTGAGCTTGCTTTCTGCTTTGTGGCATTTGGAGAGGTTGCTTTTCTTCCTTCCTTTCTTTCCTTTTTTTTTGTGGGGTGGGGGTGGGGCGATATCCTAACTAGTTTAATTCACAGAATGTCAAGTGAAAATTACAACCAATTTATAATAGACTCTTAATGCATAATACTTATGATTCTATTAAAATAGGTCTTGCTTACAAGGCTATTCTTATGGCTTAGTTTGTGTTTATGGATCAGAAGATTTCCCCCCCAGTGATGTAAGTACATCTGTCATCATAATACTCCCTTAGTGTCTCATTCTGAATGCAAAACCATTAGCTAGCCTTGTTAAGTCTTGATTTGGAGCCCCCTCGTACCCGTCCTGTCTAGAACAGACAAAAGGGTTTTTCTAAGGATGTAACAGGATTGTTTTTGCGGGAAGGGGCATCAGATTTCCCATTCTGAAAGCTTCCCTTGCACTTCAGGGGCTGAGAGTGCTAGCTGGCACAGATCACAAATTTGATAGAAAAGCACCTTACTTAAAAAAAAACCTAGAGGAAGATGTGGACAAGGTTAGTTAACTGTTTTAAGGATATTATAAATCACAGACCTGGTACATAAAAACAACCTTCATGATGCATCTGGCAGTAATATGTTTAGCCTCCTATTGATGCTTGAGAAAGGATTAATAAGACTGCATCCTCATAGATAATTCCATTTTTGTTCATTCCACCCCTTGCCTCATCTGTGTTAAAACCTAGGGTACTTAGATTAACCTAACTCATATGGGCTTCACCTGGAGCCCTGCGATTTATTATTGAAGAGATACATATGCTGCTTCTTCAGATATGATAAAGTAATAAAAAACAGCATAACACCATTAACATCAACAAGCCAATAAAAATCTACCCAAAATAAATTAAGAGTTTTGTAAAGCAACTAAGATTTTTCCATGGCAGAGGTCTAACTCTTTCATAGGACTATCATTCTCAGGTTGTTTGACTTGTTTTCCATAGTTCATTCCTAAACCTGGAAGCTGTTCTGCAGTTTGGAAGCTAATGACAGAAAATGTGTAGCAATGAGCAGATACTGCTCTAGAAGCGTGCGTGTGTGTGAGAGTAAAAATAAATGGGTCCGTCATAATAGCTGTTAGTACTCTTAGGACTCTTAGTTTCCATATTTTTTTGGAAGCTAAGAGTCTTGTTTGATCACAGTTACACTGTTGGCCTTTAGCTACTTCTGGAGGCAGTGTTTAGATCAGCTCTGCATATCAGTGCTGTGTGAAATTATCTTTTGTTTGTTTTAAATATGCTTTATGTTGATTTCATAGGGTGCTGCTGTCTGGTTTTGGTATCATGTGAGTTCCCTTGTCACTATTTCCATTCCACTCACATTTAACACTCAGTCACTCTCTCTCTTAGCTATTTGTCATAGGGAAGTGCACCCATACTTCCAGTTGATTGTTCTTCCTTTTCTATGTCACTTCTGGCTGTTTTATCTCTATTTTAAGACACCAGGAGAGTGTTTCAGTTATATGTCAGTTTTATAGCAGCAAAAGACAACATGCAGTCTCTGAATACATTGTGGGACTAGTGAGCTCCTTTTAGACTAGGCCTGCCTGCCTGCCTTCCTCATTTTGTGCAGAAGATATGAGGGACAAATGTACTAAGTTAGGAACTTGCGTTATACAGGTATATATCATGGTGATAGAGTGGAATGTTGTGCAAGAGGGACTAGAAGCCTTCCCATAAGTGAGTATCCTTAGGTCCTCTATCCCTTAGATCATTTTGCCTTGAAGGATTCAATGGCTGTCTTGCTGATTATTGATCTTTTCATTGGCAGTCATATAATTTGTAGTAGGCTGAGTATGCCAAATCCCAAAGAAGATGTAGTTACTTTCCAATATGACAGTGATGGATATAATATAACTTCATTATATAAAAAGATGGATAGAGAGAAATCGCCAGGAACTGAAACAAATCTCTCTTTTTCAGTTGAGTTATTTAAAAATCATCAACAATTGCTGTTTATTGATCCATCTCACATTCTGTTTGGAATGCCAAAAGTATGACTGCCTCACATAATTGTCTGAAACCATTTCTCAAAACCACTTTATAACAAACTGGCAGAAAGAGGGATTTAAAAAAAAATGCATGAAAAGAACAGGAAAATATGAATACCAGTAAGGGGCATGTAATTATTTTCATATTTTTGAGGTGCATTTGAGATAATCAGGGCCACATGACACATGGCTGTCAGTTGTGTACAATTTGTGTTTCATGTTTTTGTTGCTTTTACAAATTGCACTGCAGAAACTGAAAGTTAAAGAGGAAGACCCATGCAAGAAGGTTGTTAAGTCTTGCCTGTCATACTATGGCTTGTCCCAGTTTCTCTTTTTCTTAAGTATGGGCACAAACCAGAGAAATGTGGTTTGTGTCAGTTCATGGTTTGTGGCTGAATCTTGAACCAGGAGGTTTGTTCACAAACTGATCCAGTTTGTGGCCCTGTAGACCTCATTGAAAGGGACTGCAGAAAGCACAAAAAACAGCTGAGCTAAACTTTAAGGGACTCCACAAGAAAGCCTGAAAAACAGCCTGCTCCCTGCCGCTCAGCTGTTTTTGCAGCTTTCATGGAAAACAGAAAGCAGGGGTTTAAAGGGACTCAGTAAGGCATTTGATAAGATATCACATAATATTCTTGTTGACAAATTGGTAAAATGTAGTTTGGATCCTATGGTTGACAGATGGCACCCAAAGAGTATTTGTTAATCCTCTTGGAGAAGAGTGACAAGGATCTGTCCTGGGATCTGTTTTGTTCAACATCTTTATAAATGATTTGGAATAGAGGGAATGCTTATTATGTAAGCTGCCCTGAGCCTGCTTCGGCAGGGAGGGTGGGATATAAATTAAAAAGTATTATTATTATTATTATTATTATTATTATTATTATTATTATTATTATTATTATTATTATTAAATTTGCAGATTGATACTAAATTGAAAGGGACAGCAAATGCAATAGAAGACAGAGTCAGGATACAAGATGATTGACAGGCTAGAATACTGGGCTAAAAGAAATAAAATGAATTTTAACAAGGATAAATGTAACGTTCTGTATTTAGGAAAAATCAAATGCATAATTATAGGGTGGGGGAGACTTATCTTGGCAGTAGTATGTGAGAAAAGGATCTAGGGGTCTCAGTGAACTATACACTGAACATGAGTCAGCAGCATGATGCAGTAAGTTTAAAAGGCAAGTACAATTTGGGCTGCATCAACAGAAATATAATGTCCAGATCAAGTGAAGTGATAGTATTGCTTTACTTTGCTCTGGTTTGACCTCATCTAGAGTAAGAACATAAGAGAAGCCATGTTAGATCAGGCCAATGGCCCATCCAGTCCAACATTCTGTGTCACACAGCGGCCAAATATATATATATATATATATATATACACACACACACACACAGTGGCTAATAGCCACTGATGGACCTCTGCTCCATATTTTTATCTAACCCCTTCTTGAAGGTGGCTATGCTTGTGGACGCCACCACCTCCTGTGGCAGTGAATTCCACATGTTAATCACCCTTTGGGTGAAGAAGTACTTCCTTTTATCCGTTTTAACCTGTCTGCTCAGCAATTTCATCGAATGCCCACGAGTTCTTGTATTGTGAGAAAGGGAGAAAAGTACTTCTTTCTCTACTTTCTCCATCCCATGCATTATCTTGTAAACTTCTATCATGTCACCCCTCAGTCGACGTTTCTCCAAGCTAAAGAGCCCTAAGCGTTTCAACCTTTCTTCATAGGGAAGGTGTTCCAGCCCTTTAATCATTTTACTATAATATCTATAATATGCTATAATATCCTTTTTGAGGTGCGGCGACCAGAACTGCACACAGTACTCCAAATGAGACCGCACCATCGATTTATACAGAGGCATTATGATACTGGCTGATTTGTTTTCAATTCCCTTCCTAATAATTCCCAGCATGGCGTTGGCCTTTTTTATTGCAAACGCACACTGTCTTGACATTTTCAGTGAATTATCTACCATGACACCAAGATCTCTCTCTTGGTCTTGTATTGTGTTCAGTTTTAGGCACTGCAATTTAAGAAGCTGGAACATGTCCAGAGGAGGACAAGGAAGATGGTGAGGGGTCTGGAGACTAAGCTGTACAATGAAAGGCTGAAGGAACTGGGTATGTTTAGCCTGGAGAGGAGATGGTTGTGAGGTGATATAACCATCTTCAAGTACTTGAAGGGCTGTTATATAGAGGATGGTGTGTAGTTGTTTTCTGCTGCCCCAGAAGGTCAGACAAGAACGAGTGGGTTGAAATTAAATAAAAAGTTTTCAGCTAAACATTTGGAAGAATTTCCTGACAGAGCAGTTCCTCAGTGGAACAGGCTTCCTTGGGAGGTGATAAGCTGTCTTTGGAGTTTTTTAAACAGAGGCAGATCACCTGACAGCAATGTAGATTCTGTGAACTTAAGCAGATTGTGAGAAGGAGGGCAGGAAGGGTTGCATCAATGCTTAGTTCTCATGGCTCTTTCTTACATGCCCAGGAAAATGCTGTTCACCACATTGGGGTCAGGCAGCAATTTTTCTCCAGGACAGGTTTGCCATGGATCCTGGAGGGGGCTTTTTTGGCCATCTTTTGGGCACGGAGCAGGGGTCATTGTGTGTGTATGTGTGCGTGATTTGTGAAATTCCTGCATTGTGCAGGGGGTTGGACTAAATGACCCTGGTGGTTCCTTCCAACTCTATGATCCTGTTATTCTGTCTTTAAACCCCTGCTTTCTACTCTATCCACAAACTGCCACAAACTCCTTTAAATGTTTTTAATGGTAGACCCGTCACAAACTTTGGTTTGCAAGTTACAAACAAACAAACATGAACAGGGCAAAATTTGTGATGGATTTTCCTTTGTGGTTCAGTTTGTGTCCATCCCTACTAGGAAAAATACAAGCATCCATATGCTTTCCATAAGTTTGTTGGGGTGGGACGGGTGTGTGTTACATGATTTGCAGAATGCAATAGCCACTTTAGTTTGTGGCTATGTTTTGAATAGCAAAAAAAGAAGACGACAAAATAATATATGACTGAACATCCAGAATTGTTAGTAAAGAGTACATACATAGGTTCACATAAGGAATCCCAGAAAAGGCCAGAGTCAGTTTTATGTAGGAGTTTTTTTTTGAGCAGGAACACAGGAATGCAGTTCCAGCTGGCTTGGCATCAGGGGGTGTGGCCTAATATGCAAATTAATTGCTGCTGGGCTTTTTCTTCAAAAAAGCTTTGTGTGAAACAATGGTGATGTCAAGGGGTGTGGTCTAATATGCAAATATGTTCCTGCTGGTTTTTTTCTACACATAAGCCCTGGTTTTGTGTCTTGTAGAGGCAGGCTATTTCATAGGTATTCCTATTCTGTCTGTGAGTGATATTCTTTATTCTGATCCACTTAACCATTTTGTATTGAATCTAACAAAATGTAAGTAGAAGGTGCTTACTGAGATTGAACTTACCCACTTGAAAGCCAGCATGATGTAATGATTAAGAGTAGGTTTGATTTTGCATTCCTTCACATAAAGTTTGCAGTGTGACCTTGGGCCCGTCACAGTTCTCTCAGAACTCTCGCAGCCCTACTTACCTCGCAAGGTGACTGTTGTAGGGAGAAGAAGAGAAGGCAAGATGAGATTCCTTAGGGTAAAGAAAAGCAGGGTATAAAAGTCAACCCTTCTTCTGTTTTCCTTCAGCAACCCCTGAGACCTTTAAAAAGTGACACAGGAGATTGTGGGATCCTTATTGCTAAAACACTATGTGATGCAGGTGGCTGTAAAGAGAGAAAGTGGGGTGAAAAATGCATCCTTATGACACCAAAGCTTCTTGTAACAATGGAAGTGACAACTGCAGAAGAGAAAGATGTGCAATTCCACATAGTTCCCTTTCCTCACTGCAGCAACCTGGGCTGGGTGGCTTTTTGTCCGTATGGATTCCACAGCCTCCGATATCAGCATTATGAAGAGCTCAGGGGACTGTAAGAGGGAAGGGGGCAGGGAGAGACAGAGCCATGAATACACGTGTTCTGTTGGCTCCAACACTTGGTATCATTTATTTAATTATGATTTCACACTTCCTTTCTTCCTTCCTTCCTTCCTTCCTTCCTTCCTTCCTTCCTTCCTTCCTTCCTTCCTTCCTTCCTTCCTTCCTTCCTTCCTTCCTTCCTTCCTTCCTTCCTTCCTTCCTTCCTTCCTCCCATCCATCCATCCATCCATCCATCCATCCATCCATCCCAGTGAGTATTAGTAGGAGAATTGTTTCTGGTTTGTTCTGTCTTGGATTTCTTTTCATATGTTCAGTTCAAATACCACATTTTTGTGTTTTGATGTGGTCTGTAGTCGAACTAATTTTGCAGGTCATTCTGGCATGTTGGACTGTGCTCCAGAAAAATATAAATGAAGCCTTTAGAAGGCAGGGAACATAGCTCAGTGGTAGAACTCATGCTTTGCTTGCAGAAGGTCCTGGGCTCAGTTCTTCCAGTCAAAAGAGATACTATAGCAGGTATGAGGCCTCTGACAGAGACCCTGACAAGCTGCTGCCACACTGAACCTAGGGTTGTCAATCCCCAGTTGGGGGCAGGGGAACTCCTGGTAAGGAGCCCCTCCCTCTGCTTCAAGGTTATCAGAAAGTGGGGGAGGGGGAGGAAATGATTGCTGGGCATTCCATTATACCCTATGGATAGGCTTCCCAATCCACAGGTCCCAGCGAGGGATCCCCCATTTTTACAGGCTTCCCTCCACCCCCAGCCAGCTGGCCGGTGGGGGAAGCCCCGCCCCCACAGTCACCATGTCCTTTTAGAGCTCCTGCAGGTTTAGAAACCTGCAAAAACAGGTCCGTTTTTAAAATGTGTGCCTTTAAGGCTGAGCAGGAAGCAGGAAACAGGAAGGGCTTCATGGGAAAGGGTCAGTAACAGTTTCGTCAGAGAACGGCCCCTCCCTTTGTTTTGCTTTCAGTTTTCAGAGCAAGTAAAGTTCTGCAGGAACAAGACCAATTAAGTATTTGGGTGTGTGAGAGAGGGAGGAAGCAGGGAATTCCCTGGTTTGGAGGCCCTCCCCCTGCTTTAGAAAGCGTGGGGGGGAGAGGGAAATGTCTACTGGGCACTCTATTATTCCCTAGGAGAACGATTCCCATAGGGAATAATGGGGAATTGATCCGTGGGTATTGGGGGCTCTGGGGGGGCTATTTTTTGAGGTAGAGGCACCAATTATTTCATATAGCATCTAGTGCCTCTCCCCAAAATACCCCCCAAGTTTCAAAATGATTGGACCAGGGAGTCCAATTCTATGAGCCCCAAAAGATGGTGCCCCTATCCTTCATTATTTTTTATGGAAGAAAGGCATTTAAAAAAACTGTGCTGTCCCTTTAAATGTGATGGTCAGAACTCCCTTGGAGTTCAGTTATGCTTGTCACACCCTTGTTCCTGGCTCCACCCCCAATGTCTCCTGGCTCTGCCCCCATAGTCCCCATATATTTCTTGAATTGGACTTGGCAACCCTACCTATGGAGACTGGTTCCCATAGGATATAATGGAGAATCAATCCATGGGTATCTAGGGCTCTTGGGGGGGCTGTTTTTTGAGGTAGAGGCCCCAGATTTTCAGCATAGCATTGGTGCCTCTCCTCAAACCCTCCCCCCCAATTCTTTGAGCCTCCAAAGTAGAACAGATAAAAGGAAGTACTTCTTCACCCAAAGGGTGATTAACACATGGAATTCACTGCCACAGGAGGTGGTGGTGGCTGCAAGCATAGCCAGCTTCAAGAGGGGATTGGATAAGCATATGGAACATAGGTCCATCTGTGGCTGCTAGCCACAGCATATTGTTAGAACTCTCTATCTGGGGCAAGTGATGCTCTGTATTCTGGTGCTTGGGAGGGGCAACAGGGTGAGGGCTTCTGGTGTCCTGGCCCCACTGATGGACCTCCTGATGGCACTTGGGGTTTTTTGGCCACTGTGTTGGACTGGATGGGCCATTGGCCTGATCCAACATGCCTTCTCTTATGCTCTTATGTTCTTATATGTCCCCATCCTCCATTATTTCCAATGGAGGGAAGGCATTTAAAAGGAGTGAGGTCCCTTTAAATGTGATGGCCAAAACTTCCTTCAAAGTTCAATTATGTTTGTCACTACCTGGCTCCACCCCCAAAGTTCCCAGATATTTCCTGAGTTGGACCTGGCAACCCTAACTGAAACAGACAGACCAATGGTTTTACTTGGTTGGTGTAAGGTGGTTGCTTCATGTATTGCTCTGCTGCAATAGGGATGAGTACATTTTCATACAACTGTCAAAGGAGCATGGATAGATCCCATGGCGAATAATAATCACACAACAATAGATACATTACTCTAGCCTTTATAAAGGAACCCAGTAGGAATTCCTGTTTAAGAATTTATGTAGTTACTTTTAAATTCTTTGGAACTAGGAAGGACAAATGCAATTTGGAGAATGAACAGGATTCAGCTCACTTTCCTCCATTACTGTTTTACAGATGAGACTATTACAGATGAGACTGGATCAGTGCTAATGCCACAGTGGTGATAAGGAGGAACTTTCTCCCATTGCTCTTGAGAAATAATCACATAACTGAACCATAGCAATTTGTTGGCACAACAGTAAAAAGATAAAAACTGAAAGCTGTGTGTGAATAACATTCTGCTCTGAAAAATGTACCATACTCAAGAATGTGCACACAACTAGTTTCACTTATCTTGTTCCTGTAGTTCAACGTTGTGTTAATATTGCTTCATAAAACAGCAGTATTTATTTAATTTATTTTCTCAGAACTATGAAAGTAGGTACACTGCAGACCAGTAAGTAGCAAAGAACTCTAATGAGGATTTCCCATCCCCCATCAAAGTCTGCTGTTTTTTTTTCCACTGGAAAGGCTGAGTGAGTTGAGATGTTCACTAGAGAAAATGACTCTTCAAAGAACTAAGCCCATATTTTGTACATAGCAAAGGGTTTGATAAATGAAGCCCTTTGGCCTTGATGTGCATCAAATGAAGGGGGCATGACCTGTTGGGGAAGTACAGGAAATTGAAAGGAAATATATTTTTTAAAAACTAATTTTTCTTCTAAAAAATAATATGCAGAGTTATACAACCAGTGGAATGAGATGCTACAAGAGGTTCAAGTTGGAATTTTATTTATTTATCTGTGAATCTGGATACTTTAAAACTTGAAGAATCATTGCTCTTATAAGGCAAGTCTTATAGATTGCTAACATGGTTGTTTTTGAAAACAGGAAGGTGGATGGGTGAACTAATGAAGGTGATGTTGAATTGAAGAGCCATTCTGAGCCAAGTGTACTTTTCTCATGTGCTCCAAATCAGAAGTTGCACCTTTCAAACAAACAGCTTCAGCATTTTATGACCATTAGCAGTTCAGGGGACCAGGCGAAGCTCAATTCTAAGTATATAGAACCTAATTGTCCTTTCCCTAGAACATTCAACTCCCTCAGCTCCAATTTATACTTCACTCTTACAGTGCCTTGTTGATTTTTAGCAAAAATGCATTAGAAACTGACAAAATTATTTTTACAGCATTTTTTTTTATCCATGACACCACATCTGTAATCCTACAAATAATTGTGCACAGGGCCAGGGAGGGTGGGTGGGGAAAGAGGGTTATTTGGCCTAGGCCTCAGGTTCAAAGGGTGCCTCACATACAGATATTTTGGAATTTCATATGTTTTGTTTCTTATCTCAACATTTTGAAGTCTTCTTTTGTTTTTCTGTGCCATCACATTTTATTTGAGAAAGATTGTCTCAGGACCTCTTGTTAATTCAGGCCTTCTGAAGTTAGTCCTAATGAATACAGTATGGCTTTTTTCCAAGTAAACATGCACAGGATTATGTTATGTGTCTGTGAACTGGATGTCTTCCTGTGGATAACACGGTACAGAGTCTTGAACAGTGAAGCTGTTTTAAATTATGAGAAGCTGAGGATAGATGAGGCAATAAAAACACTAAGCACATTATAGAACTTATTTTTTTTTGCTTGTGATTCCATAGAACTAATATAATGTTAATGATTAAGGGGTTCCCATATAAGCATACTACTGAAGTAGGCTAGTGGTATTCTATTTGGCATGCATGTCTACTTTACACATTATTATTGTACCTGAGCATCTTCCAACAGTGCATTAAACAAAGAAACTAACATCTGTCACATCTGGCTCATTTCCTCTTGCATCCTTTCCCCAGAGGAAGATTGTGGATACTGTGCAGTAATGATCTCTTTGGTAGACTGATCTTCACAGCACTAAGTATCATTCTGTCCAAATGTTGCTAGGTATGTGGTCTATTATATTTTTCCTAGTTTCTTTCACGGAAAAAAGTTCTGGAAAACTGGAGTTTACCGTAATAAGCCCAAATAGCTTTATAACATGTCTAGTCATATTTGTCAAGATGTAGTTTGATTTTTTGTTTACCAGTTTATGTATACAGTAGGTTTTGTTGTTGTTATATGTTGCTTTGAGACCCTGCAGGGGGAAAAAAGCAGGGGTTAAATAAACAAATTAACCTATTTTAAATTTGTCTGTCCCCCCCCCCCAAAAAAAGACTCTAGGGACCTAACAATGTTGATTAAAGACAATAAAACAACAAATGATATACCTTATTAGTCATCAGTAAACAAAGATCAACTCCAAGGACTTTTTAAAAAATGGTACTGTGATTGTTGTGTGATGTCACTCTCCTGGAAGGGATGTGATATTGTGTTGCCACCATGATGATGAGGTGATGCTCTAGAATTTGGTCAAAACTACATTGATTTGCTGCAGACTTTTCACAAACCCTAAAACATTGTCTTGATGTCACACTAGTGATATGACATTACTTCTGGTATATTTGGAAGTGATGTTGTTTGATTTGTGTAGCACCATTTCCCCCTGTGCCTGTAGCCCTATACCTCATTCCCCAAACTGCAGCCATTTCCTCTCCCCTGAGTCACCAGGGCTTTTCCAGTTTTTTTTTTTTAAATCAGCAATTGAATATTGGTGTATCTCCTGGCTTACAATTTTATAAATTAGTAAACTTCTAGCACCTTTTGTTTCAGAAATATGCCTTGCCTCTTATGCCTCTACAATGAAAAGGGCTAGAGACATTTTTTTAAAATGAAAGCTGGAATTCAGAGAACTGAATATCCGGATGATAGTTATATAATGATTTAATAATATTAATTTATTTTTATTTATTTTATTCAATTTTTAGCCTGCCCTTCCCATAGGACAGGCTCAGGGAGGGTTACATCATAAAAACAATCAACAATAAAAACAATAAAAGACCAATTTAAATATATAACATCTAGAACTACAGAATGACTAAAATGGCAGGTTCTGCCTCACAGACATGGTCTGTTGTCCAGGTCCAGTAGATCTTACAGCACTGGGATGGAATGAAGTGGGGAGGCCGGTAACAAGTGACGTCCACTCCTCAGCTGAAAGTCTGGCAAAAGAGCTCTGTTTTACAGGCCCTGTGGAACTGGAGCAAATCCCGCAGGGCCTGGATCTCCAGGGGGAGTTTATTCCACCAGGCAAGGGCCAAGGCCAAAAAGGACCTTGCCCTCATCAAGGCCAGATGGACATCTCTGGGGCTGGGTATTACTAAAAGTTGCTGATCATAAAGATCTCCGGGGCTCATACAGGGAGAGGTGATCTCGAAGATATGCTGGCCTCTGGCTGTATAGGGCTTTAAATGTAAGCCTTGAAATGGATCCAGTACTCAATAGGTAGCCAGTACAGTTCATGCAGCACAGGATGGATCTGTGCTCGTACAGGCGACAATGTCAACATCTGCACAGCAGTGTTCTGCACCAGCTGGAGAAGGGTCAAGGGTAGCCCCACATAGAGAAGGTTACAATAATCTAGTCTATTCAATTAATAATGAAATAAACAAGCAATGAAATAAAGCAAAAACAGAAACCAGTGTTAGTGGTGTGCAGGAAATTGCATCTATGGGGACATGTATAGGGAATATTACTACCATGCAGATGGGACCCTGAAAATCCAAACTTTCCCGCTCATTTAGACATTGCTATGAAATTTCCTTAAACTTCACATGGCCCATTTTGCACTTAAATCAACACATAAGGTTCACAATTCCTTCATTTAATATTTTGCTGTTGCACCAATCCATTCCAATCCAATCAGATAAACCGTCAATGGCATGGACCAATCCATTCAATTAACACTTCCCTGAAACATTGATGCCTATGCTCAACATGGGCTTTGTATTTTCTGTTTTTTTGTCATTGCTTTCACTTTTGTGCAATTATACTAATTCTCCATTCCAGCAACCTGCTGAAATACTGACGCATCATTAATGCTCTGCAGTAGTACTCTCACAAGACTTATAAAGGAGAACAGAATGCTTTGTGCTAAGGATATATGTGAATTAAGGAGGAAGAAGAATGGCATGCAACATGTAGCAATTTGAAGAGACAGCACACTTGTTTTGGAACAAATGTGGATTGTATAATGTTGGAGAAGAGGTAGTGGCAATACTCATTCCTGCCGATCATATGAATGTGCTAAGACTTCAGCATGCATGTTGTTTTGATTTAGCTCTGGTGAGTGTTGCACTTGGAAAAGATAATCTGGAAATACTCTAAAGCTTTGGTGTTAGCATCATGAACAGTATGTAGATTTTAGTGATGGGGAAAAATTTGAAATTCCTGATGTCTGCCCTAGATCCAGTTAAGCTCAGACACAGACCCTCTGGAATCCAGGCCCAATCCTTATGTTCCTCACTATAGTACCCAATATGATTCTTTCCCCCTTTCCCTTAACTTGCTGAATCAATAGGAAAGTTAGCTGTTGTAGAATTTCTGGGCTCTATGGCTGTGGTCTTGGCATTGTGAGAACTGTCGTTTTGTCAGCAACTGTGACTGGCATCCTCAGAGGTATAACCCAGAAAACTGGAGTTCTTTTTGGGTCAAAGTGAGAAGAAGATGGTAGGCAGATAATTTATTATATCTACTCAGGAAGGTGGGGTGAGGCAGAGTCATTATCTTGTAGGAGCTTCTCAGGCTGTGACATGCTAATAGAGAAGCTCCTACAAGATAATGACTCAGCCCCACCCCCACCTTCCTGAGTAGATATAAATTACTTGCTTACCATCTTCTTCTCACTTTGACCCAGAAAGAACTCCAGTTTTCTGGGTTATACCTCTGAGGATGCCAGTCACAGTTGCTGGCAAAACATCAGGTCTCACAATGCCATGACCATAGCCATACAGCCTGGAAAATCTACAACTAATGAACTCCAGCCATGAAAAGCCTTCAACAACATATTCAATAGTAAGGACTTGTTTGGTCACTACAATAGGACTTCTGGCATCTGTATATAATAACATGAACACCTGCAACAGAATCTATGGACATTTAGAATGTAGTAATCACTTTTCATTTAGTTCCCAACAGTTCTGGATATTGCTGTGCACACTGGCAGCAGTGTCTAGGACCTCAACTGTGGTGCCTGAAAAGGGTGGCTGTCAAATTAAAGCCAGAGGAACAAAGAAGCAGCAGAAGGTGTTGAGGTACAATTTGAGGTGCAGAAGGGGCACAGGATATTTGGCCATACCACATGAAAGCCTCCTTTTAAAACTTGGTGAGGAAGGGTGTCTGCCCATCATTGTTAGGTTTGTTTACAGTGGTTTAAATGCTTTCCAGATAATGGGTTAGATCCAGTTCTGCAGGTTCAAAGTCATAGACAGGGTTGCCAAGTCTAACTTAGAAAATATCTGGGGACTTTGGAGGTGGAGCTAGGAAGTAAAAATACAGCAGTGCAGTTCCCTTGAATACAGTCTTCATTTCCCAAGCAGCTGCAAGTACCATGTTCTCTCTCTCTTCCTCTCATGCGTACATGTGCGCACACACAGACACACAGAGATCAGTCAAAATAAACAGTTTGCAATCCCACATTTGTGTGGTCTCACTGGGGGAATTTACTCACGAGTTGCTGAAGTTCCAAGTTCTTCAGACTAACACAGGGAAACCAAAGGTTCTAGTTTACCCTTTGGCAAGCCTAGTCATAGAGCATGTGGAGTCTTAGAATAGCCAACTCTCTGTAGCCATCGATTAAATCGCACCTAAGCATCCTCTTCGCCCCCACAACTTGCACCGTGGTATACTCCGGAATTGCCCCATGTTACAAGACTGGGATAATGTTTTGGACTGCTGCAGGAAGAGGAGCTGTTAAAGTTATGCTTGTGCCTGTGAGGAAAATATTGCACTGGGTCCATACTAATGAATCTAGGGAAGCTGAATGGAGAACCTACTGAATTCTATCTCCTGTGGGCTTATAGAAAGGAAACAGAGCCTACTGCATTATTGCAGTGACTGGTTTCAACTCATTCCTAAAATAACTGAAAACATTTGAAGTGAGGAGTTGGAGGTATTTTCACCTCAGGATATGTAAGAGTGTGTGCCAGCAAGGCTGAGGATCATCCAATCACTTCTATCCACCCCTGTTAATGTAGTTGTATGCACAGTATACAGTGTATACAGTATATCCTATCCCCTGAGGAGTGGGACTCTGAAAAAATACCACGTGAACCAAAGTATCCAATTTGGATATGAAGTGGGTAAAACAAGTGAAAACATCATTTTTAGCTGAAGTCTTTTGAACGGATGCTTTTATCATACATATCCCTTGTTAAAAATAGTGCTGTCTCTTCACAGTGCTTTGCTAGTTTCTGCAATATTTTCAGTGTTTCTTGCATGGGCCCAAGTTTATTAGAGTGACACTATAAAATCTTCATTTACCACACTGCAGAAGTAGGTAATTTATTACAAGTGACAAGAGCATTCCATTCATGATACAAGAATGTCCTAACTGGCTAAGAGAAAGTACCACCCAAAAGGAATCAGTTCTATATAAGTATTCTAATTTTTAAAAATATTAAGAATTCAATGTATTGAGCTCCAACCAAAGTAGTGGCCATTTTGGAAGTATGCTACAGGTCTCTAATTCTAGGAAAGTTCAAAACATAATGGGGTCCATCATGTTGTGTTAGGGAATTTTCAAGCCAAAAGAAAAAGGCCTTTTTCTGTTTCAGGAAAGAGTCTATTTTATCTCTCTTAATGCCAGGGCTTTTTTTGAGAAGGAACGCACAGGAATGCAGTTCTGGTTGGCTTGGTGTCAGGGTGTGTGGCCTAATATGCAAATGAGCTCCTGCTGGGCTTTTTCTACAAAAAAGCCCTGTGTGAAACAATGGTGACATCAGGGAGTGTGGCCTAATATGCAGATGAGTTGATGCTGGGGTTTTTCTGCAAAAAAGCCCTGCTTAATGCACATTTAAAACCCATGAAGCACAGACTTAACATTTTCTGTAAGATGTTTTAATTTTTATTTATTTGATTTACTTTAAATTTGTATGCTGCCCACTCCACAAACGGGAGGCTCACAGTCATAATGCAACAATACCTTATGATTATAAAATCAGAACACATATAAACAATTTATAATTTAAAACTTAAAAATGGTGCTATAAAATTGGGTAGGTCTAACATCTAAAAAGGTCTTTTTAACCAGGCTTCTTGCCACACAAGGAAATTACTGAACATAGAAACTGGAAATTATATGATTAACTGTCTGATTGCGGCTTGAGCTATATTTGAATAATCAGGTATACTTTTTGTTGTTAATGGGAAGGATAAAGTATGAACTTTGACTATTACTACCTTGTCTCATGTTTCTACTACCTTGTCCCCTCTGAATCTTCACTTGGGAACTATAGATTCAAACTATTATCACTTAACATGTAACTGTTAGGATATAATTTCTGTAACTTTAATTGGTGTTTATAAGCTTAACATTGGCTTGGATCCAGCAAAGTGTTTCTGTAGGCAGAAGGATTTCCTCCTGGGAAGTGTGACTTTTTCTGGGACCGGAAACAACATTTCAGGCTGTAGCTGAAGGAGGCAAGAAAATTGTTCTCCATGGAAATAAATCCTTCTGCCCAGGGAAAAGCTGAACTGGATTCAATCTATTATGCTCAGTCATAGATCATATTGTTTTTGACTGCTGACTTGGCAACTAAATATCTTTTAGAATACCTTTTCTTCAAAATCTCTGTTGTACCTAGCGTTCATCTTTAAATAGTATGTTTTTACCTCAGCAAATTACTTTAAATTATCCACTATGGCTTCCGTCTGATTATTCACCTAACTGAGAAATTTGGTGACTGAGGTGAGGAAGAAAATTAGATCTAAATTACAATGCCCCTCAGCCTGTGGCCCAGGATGCTGGTCAACAAATGACAAGTTCTCTGTGTATAAAACAATTTTATTAATTTGCAATATATTGTTATAATATTATTAAGAAATAAAAGAATCAATACAAATTCAGTACCCAATACATTACACTTTCCCCCCCTCCTCCTCTCCCCTCTTTTTATGACCCCCGCCGGTGTTTACTTAAATTGGTGAACATACAAGGTAATTTTATCAAATCAAGAATCTCCATATTAAAACCTTATAACAAAAAAAGAAAAAAAGAATGAGAATAAGAGAAGTCAAACCCTATATATCCATTTTCATCCTTAACCTTTCACCTTTATCAAAAAGAAAAAAATACCACAATAAGGAAATAAAAAAATAGAAAGCAATTATTTCTTTATAAGTTTTAGTCCATTATTCCACAAAGCTTCAGCTATTGTCAAAAATCACTAAATGTCCCTTTACCTTCCATTGTTTTTCAACATATCTTTGAAATTTCTCCCATTCCTTTCTAAATTTCTCCAAGTCATAGTCTTTTAAGATTATTGTAAATTTGTCCATTTCACTCCAAGACATAGCTTTTAAAATCCAATCCCATTTTTCTGGTATTTTATCTTGCTTCCATAACTGCACATATAATGTCCTTGCAGCTGAGAGCAGATACCACACCATCGTTCTATCTTGTTTCGGAAAACTTTCCATTTGTAATCCCAACAGAAAAATGTCTGGAGACCTCTTAATGGCATAACCTAAAATTTTTGACATTTCTTTCTGAATCATATGCCAAAATTGTCTTGCCTTTTCACAAGTCCACCGCATATGATAGAAAGATCCTTCATGCTTTTTGCATTTCCAAAATCTATCTGATACCTGATTATTCATTTTTGCCAATTTCTTAGGTGTCATATACCATCTATATAGCATTTTAAAGCAGTTTTCTTTAATGTTGTAACGTCAATATCTTCATAGAGTTCTTCTATAAATACTCCCATGATTCCATTTGTATTTCTTTGTTAAAATTAATTGCCCATTTTATCATTTGAGATTTAACTACTTCATCTTCCGTAGACCACTTCAATAATAATTTGTAAATTCTTGAAATCAACTTTTCATTATCGCTCAACAGCATTCTTTCCAATTCTGTTTCCTCCTGTCTTATATCTTCATTTTTGATGTCCTGTTCCACCAAACTCTTAATTTGTTGCAGTTGAAACCAATTGTATTTATACTGTAATTCTTCAGCCAATTTTTGTTCCACCTTTCCCCCCTGTATTTTTTATAGTTGATTAAACGTTAACCACATCCCTTCATCAGTTTCTGAAGATAATTTTATTACTTCCATTGGCACAATCCATAGCAGCTTTCTCACATCACCATATTTTTTATATTTTAACCAGGTACTTAGTAGATATCTTCTTATATAATGATGTGAGAAAAAAATCCATCTTATTTTTTCCATAATACATATATGCATGCCTACCAAAAATATTTCCATGGCCTTCTAAAACCAACAATTTCTTATTTAATAACGTCATCCATTCCTTAATCCACACCAAACACACTGCATCATGGTATAATTTTAGATCCGGCAATTGGAAACCTCCCCTTTCTTTGGCATTGATTAAAATTTTCATTTTGATTCTTGGTTTCTTCCCGGCCCATACAAATTCTGAAATTTTTCTTTGCCATTTACTGAACTGTTTATTGTCCTTCACAATTGGAATTGTTTGAAATAGGAACATAATTCTTAGTAGAACATTCATTTTAATTGCAGCAATTCTGCCCAGCATAGACAAGTTCAATTTATTTCATTTTATCAGATCTCCATCAATTTTATGCCAGAGCTTCTCATAATTAATTGAATAAAATTCCATTCACAATTGTTTATTCCATAAAAATTTATAATCCATTTGTTTAATATGTACTTCTTGTAGGCAAATTATACTACATTTTTGTTTCTTAATCCAATGAAATGTGACCTTTTTTTTTTGCGGTGAATTTAGTCCGTTTACATTCCAAGATATTAATTTGTAATCCATAGTGATTCTTCTTTTATTCTGTATCCCCAAATCCCCTATGTTCTTCAAAAAACCTCCTCAGTTCTTGAACATTTGTAACTGTAATCCTCTTTCCTCCATATTCAAAACTTAGACGCTCTGGCAGTATCCATCTGTATCTCACTTCATTCTCCCGCAATTTGTCAGTTAATTTTTTATACAGTCTTCTGTCATTTATGACTTTTCTTGGCAACTCTTTCATGATTCTTACTCTGCTATCATCTACTTCCAATGTTTTTTCAAATTGTTTACTTAAGATCTTTTCCACCATATCTCTTGATACAAATCTTATTACCACGTCTCTTGGTAACTTATTTTTCTTGGCATACACTGAATTGACCCTATATATATAGTCATAAAGATAGCTAGATTCATCAGCATCCACACCCAAAAATTCAGCAATGATTCTTATTATATATGTCCTCAAATCAGACTCTTCATTTTCAGGTACTCCTCTCAGACATATCTGGTTTTCCATTAATTTACAGTCTTGTAGAACTACTTTCTCCTGCAATTTATTAATCATGGAATCTTGATGCCATTTTTATTTTATTTTCAACCACATGTACTTTATTTAATGTTGCTTGTGTGTCATTTCTGAGATCCACAATTTCTTTTTTAATCTCTGTTTTCACCACCTCTGCACTTGATTCAGTATCTTTTTTGAATTCTTTAATTGATTGCTTCTTATTATCAGTTATTAAATCTTTCATCACTTTAACCAATCTTGCCTCCATAGCCTCCAATTGCTCTTGTATTTGTATTTTGGCCATTTTTCCTTCCTCCAATGAGCTGTCCCTCGTACGTGCTGGCTTCGGTCCTGGCTTGTGTTCAGACATTACTGTTTTCCCATCACAAAAATAGGCTTCAAAGTTGATCTCACAAAATTAAAATTGAACCACAGGATCTTATAGATTATAGCATGCTCTTTTCAGTGAACCCAAAATCGCTGTTCTCATAGCTTCCAGCTCAAGATATTAATTTTTAAAATTTATAATTTACACAAAATGGCGGCCGCGATTTTTCTAACCCTTTTTAAAAATTTTCCTTTTTTCTTTTAAGGTCCACCAAACTTACTTTCACTTAGATAGTCTAATATATTCCACCCTGTTATAAAAACATCTGCTGGCTCCACTGATTTTTTTTTTTGGTTTTAACTTTTTATTACATTTAACAACAACAACAACAATATATATATATATTGTATATATATATATATATATATATATATATATATATATATATATATATATATATATATATACACACACACACACACACACAAAACATAAACTTAGGGATGTAGACCGCGGGATGCATTATATACTTATATCATTAGAATACAAATCCTTTGTTCTAACCTAACCCAAATATACATTCTACAGTTAACACCCTTTAACACTATATTTTTATTATCTTTCCCCCATAACCATTCATACAATAAGTTCCATTTCCCTTCTATCTATTTGTCTATTTGTTAATTTCTTCTCTTAATATCTCCATCAGAGTATCTACCTCAGCTCAGTCTAGAACCAGCAAAAATACTTTCTTTCTTCTGCTCTATGATCCAAAAGAACATTTGGCATTTCAAGTAATCTTACTTTGTTTATAAATTACATAGTATCAATTTAATTCCCTGCAACAACAAAAAAACCCCAGCAAGTTCGGAATACACTTTCATACAATAAATTCCATTTTCCTTCTATCTGTTTGTCTATTTGTTAATTTCTTCTCTTAATATCTCCATCAAAGTATCTAGCTCAGCTAAGTCTAGAACTAATGAAAAAAAACCCTTTCTTCTACACTGTGGTCCAAAAAAGAAGAAAAAAAAATTGGCATTTCAAATCATCTTACTTTGTTTATGAATTGCATGGTATCAATTTGTTTCCCTGCAACAAAGCAACCAGCAATTTCGGAATAGGCTTTCTTCAGTTTTATTGGTGTAATATGCCAACGATATAACTTTAATGATTTATCTCTCATTGTCTGGCAGACCAATTCCTTCATTTTCCTCCTAATACACCTTATATAAACCTCTCTCAGCAGGAGGTGTTCCTTGAAATAAATAAGGCAAGCTCTATAGCTATTTTCTATATCTTTCTCCAGTTCCTTTTTCTTCATACCAAGAACTGGTGTCAAGATCTCTACTATCACCTCCTTTATATCGTCATACCTATCCTTTGGAATATTCTGAATTCCTGAAATATGCACTACCTGCGCCGTTTCTATTCTCATTAATCTGTCCCCTTCGTATTTTTGAACTTTTTCAATCTCCTCAGACTTTTCATTCACTGCTTCCAACTTTCCTTCCACATATTTTGTAGATTGTGTCAAGTCATGAATCTCTTCCTTTACTTCTGCCAGTTGCTTTTGCAGGCCATCTAATTTCTTATTTACTCCATCTAATTGTTCTGTCAGATTTGCCTGCACCTGACTCAATGCATTCATAAAATACAGTTGCATAGAATTCTGCAATTCCTCTATAACTTCCTGTGAGGACATTACCTCCATCAGTTTTAAAGTTGCCAATAGTGGGACTAACCTATCTGTTTTGTCTTACTTGTATGTCGTACTCATTTTTCTATTGTCCAAGGTCTTAGTGTCTCCCCAATTCCAATTCATATACTAATACTTCGCCTTACTTCACTCAAAATTCATACATCACCTTCCTTTAACACTCTCACACGCCAGTTGGTTTTTATATCCTTAAATTACTATTCTTTACCATCAAACACCCTTCACCTGAACATTCACATTAACTCATTACAGTAATCAAATTAACAATAGTAATCAAATTAACAATAGTTAATTTGTAATAGTAATAAAATTAACAATAGCAGTAATCAAATTAACAATAGTTAATTATTCAATCCATTAATTATTTGTTAACTGTCTCTTTTGAATCCTTAATGCTTCCCAACCACTTATCCTTCTGTCTTCTTCTTCTCCCTTTTCTTCCTCTTCTTAATCTCAATCTCTGCTCCTCTCTTCTGCTACCAGTTCAAAGAGCCAGTTCAGTAAATCCATTCCTGTTCTTCCACATCTCTGCCAACGGAATTCCAGCCTCTCCACCTCACCTCCGCCCTTGCATTCCTGGAAACTCTATACAACATCAAAAGTCTCCCATCTTTAGCTCCTTGTCTCTTTAAGAAAATCACCATGCACGAGCATATGGGAAAAGGGAGAGGAAAAGAAGTTCATGAAGGCTCCCCTTAAATCGTCAGAAATCTCCTGCTTCTTTCCTCTTTTCCCCCTTTCTTCACCTCCTCTATCTCAGTGCTCTTCACAAACTTTTACAATCACAGCCAGTCTGCGACTCCCAACCTCCGCCGTTGCTGCCAAGGTAGTCCTCCACCACTCCTCCACTTTCTGCCTTTGTGTATTCGCCAAACCAAGTCTCTTTCCCCCCAGCTTCGGACTCCACTCGAAAGTAGGGGCAAAACAACTCACTTAGTAAATTCTTTCCTTCATTTATGTCTCCAGTTTTAGAGTCAGATATACTCCCCCCCCCTTCTTTACCATTTATTCTGTCCTCCAAATGCCGCTTCACCTACTCCCCTTCTCCGGTGGTCACAGCTAATTCATCATTAAGGCGTCTGGTCTATCCGGGCTTGGAGTAGTATGTTGAACAGGTTCTATGCTCAGAAAAACCAGCACAGAGCACCCAGCACTCCTTCACACGAGTGCCCCTCCCCTTACCAGCTGAAGAACCCCCCCCCCAAAAGACCACCACAGACGCTGCAGAGCCCGAGCACCGACAAACACGTCTGTTAGCGCCATGCTGATTTTTAAAGTCCCGTTCTTCTTTTAAAAAATTTAATTTTTTTTTAACTTCCTTTAATGGCCGCTGAAGTATTTTTATGGTTTAGTCCTAGAGAAGGTCAGGAGGCTTAACAATTTCCCTTCTTTCAATGGCGCCTTCCTGCTTTTCTTGCCACGAAGTCTCATTTTCGATGGTTGAGAAATCTTGCGATGCTTGTACGACACCACTTCCTGTGTTGTCTTACAGATCAGCAACTCAGTGACGATGGGGGCTTTTTGCAGAAACTGCAAGTATTCCAAACATAAGTTGTTTTTCATCTTATAACTTTTTTTCTTGAATTTCAAAAGTCCTGAAATTACCCCCTTTCCTTCTTTTTAACTTTAGAATGTTGTAATTAATCCCGAATTTCAATCTTTATCTCATATAAGGTTTATTTTAGTCCCGGAATGATAGATAAAGATCTTCTTACCTTGAAACCAAATATATCCTTCTTTACGCCATTCTTTCCAAAGATAATTTTAAAGATGTTAGAATAGTCCAAAGAAAGCTTGAATCTTGATGAGTTTAAGTCAATTTAATGACCACGGAGACCCTCTGTAGACACTGGAATGCAATTCTTCGCCGGGGACTCTTCAAAGCCTAAAAGGAACCCCACTGGGACTCCTCGTCAGCCAAAGTAAATCCCCTCAGAATTTTTCTAAGAATGTCTTGGCCTTTTCCCTAACTGAGAAAAGTAGGCAGCAGGTGTTGAAGTCACCTTCTCTGCCCAGAACAGAGGCTCCCGTCCACTCCTTTTTGAGAAGCCACTCAACTCTCCATGATCCAGCCCCGGAAGACTCAACAAATGACAAGTTCTCAATCAATAATTTGATAGACACAGACAATTTCCTTGGTATTATATAAACTTCTCCTGAATTTTTTAAGATATTTTGTTGTAACTAAAAATGGTAAAACTGGATGTGACAAAATCCTGTTTAGGCAGCTACAATTGGGTGTATAGTATCCAACAGTAGCAGAGCCACGGTAGGTTAAGGTAAATTTTCCCTCCTCTCATTGTCGTCTGTTGTGCCCCAAATCAAGTCCCCATATGACATGGGGAGGCAAAATAGGGATCTGTTGTGGGATAAGGGGATTGCCAGAAATTGACTGCTTTCTTCCATGGATGAAAGTATCTGTAGCAAGTAGAAATCGATATAGCCATTTCACATCAGCACTTCTCAGGTATCTCAGCCTCCCCTTCTATTTATTTAGTATTAACAGATATAAATATTAATAGTGTTATTTGGCTATGTGTTTATGTATTTAAATATTTTATACAATTTTATAGTCAACTGTTCACAAGGCACTTTACAACATAGTTAAAAACTATCATAAACAACACAAATCACAACAGTGAAAGGGCAGTAATAAAAGCATATAAAATAGAACAATATTTCACGTTCATATGAGATAAAGTGATCTTTAAGAAGGCCTGATGCTCCATCAAGGTCTTCCAAGATGGTGGGAAGAAGCAGAGATTCAACAGAACATTGTCCTGCAACGTTCTTTTCTGGCCATTTTTATTTATTTATTTAAGATTTATATCCCGCCCTTCCCATGAGTGGCTCAGGGCGGCTTCCAACAATTAGTCAAACATAAGATTAGACAATATTTAAATATATAAACAGTTAAACATGTAACCAGAAGCATCATGGGATGCTTTATGATTTCCCAAAAACTCTATTATAAAAACCATGATGTTCTAGAGCAGTGGTTCCCAATTTTTTTTGGGGGGGCACTACCCCAATAAACCTATCCCCAGTGCCCCCTACTCTACACTATAAAAAGCATTATTCAGAATAGTGGTTACATGACTCACTAAGGAAGATACCAAGAATAAAATTAAAAACAGTAACAATTAATCACACAAAACAAAGTTTGAGTCCAGTGGCATCTTTAAGACCAACAAAGTTTAATTCTGGGTATAAGCTTTTGTGTGCATGTACACATCTTAAACTTCGTTGGTCTTAAAGGTGCCACTGGATTCAAACTTTGTTGCTTCAGACCAACATGACTGCCTCCTGAATTAAATGCATATTTATTCAAAATCCAGTTAAAACTTTTTAGTTTAATTTATTTAACAAAGCTGAGGAACTTGATTCAGTGGTACCAGCTTTTCCCAGTCTGATAGTCATTAGCAAGAATGTTAGGTACCACATTTAGTAACAATTTCACTGTTCAGTAATTTCTTAATACAATAAATGGGCTTGATGAAGTGGTACCAGTTTCCCAAATCACTTAGCATATGTCATAAATTGCCACATTTAGTAATCTGATCTCTTTGCTTGGAAAGAAGATGACTATAGTAAAACCATTATGATGTTGGAATGCAACAAAGAGCTTCTTAACCATTGTACAAAGCATAGGATAGCAATCAGAAATTTCCTTTTGTACCCAAAACTCTTGGTACAATTTCTTAAACTTTGGCTATTTTGTAGCTGCTACACCAGCTGTCTTATCATCTATTTTGTAGCTGCTACACCAGCTTTTTTATAATCTGAAAATGGATTTATCACCCAACCTGGAATTTCCATCAAAAGATCCTCAAATTGCTCAGATGTATCTTCCTGCAGTATATTCAGATAGTCACAAAAAACTTGCAGATCATCATCATCATCATCATCATCATCATCATCATCATCATCATCATCATCATCATCATCATCATCATCATCATTTCATTTGATTTTTAAACCACCCTTCAGGATAGTGCACAACAGAATAACCATCCAGCAACCATATCATGTCACCATCAGTAATAAAAACCTAAACCTAGTAAGATGGCACTGTCTCAGAGAGGGGGCAGGGGAAAGTCAGGATAAAAAGGAGTGCCAGCCAGATGAAAGAACTGTCACAGTCCTCAATAAAAAACCTGGCAGAACATCTCTGCCTTGCATGCTCTGCAGAACCGCACCAAATCCTGTGGGACACAGATGTTATTGGCAGAGAGTTCCACCAGGTTGGGTCAGGACCAAAAATGCCTTGGCCCTGGTTGAAGACAACTGGATTACTCTCAGGTGGGGGACCACCAGCATGTTCTTATTGACTAAGGGTAACACTCTTCAGGGGGGTATACCAGGAGGGTAGCCCCAAAGGTACATGGATCCCTGACCATTAAAGGCCCTAAAGGTCAGTATGATAACCTTGAACCTGATCCAGTACTCTACCAGAAGCCAACATTGCTCATGGAGACGTGTTGGATATGTCATGTGCAGAGTACCCATGAGGACTTACGTGACCACATTCTGGATCATATGGGGTTTTAGGGTCAGACTCAAGGATAGCTGTACATAGAGTGTACATGGAGGTGACCACTGCATGAGTTACCATGGTTAGATCAGGGTAAGATAGATAGGGGACCAGTTACCTGAACTCCAGTTACCTGAACTTCCAGTTACCTGGAAGAACTCCAGTCTTGCAACGTTTGTGATCTGGGCCTCCATTGATGAGGAGGCATCCAGATTCATATGCAGGCTCTTTGCAATTGATGCCGGTGTCAGAGGCATACCGTCAAGAGTTGGCAGGCAGCGCCCCAAACCTGAACCCCCCCAACCACAGAACCTCTGTCTTAGCAGGATTCAATCTCAGCCAGCTCTACTTCAGTCATCCCATCACAGCCTCCAAACCCTCAGCCACATGCTTGGGCGGTATCCACTCACCCAATCACCAACAGATATGGCTAGTTGTCATCAGCATACTGGTGACATCCCAGCCTGAAACACCACACCACTTGGATGTTCAATAACATTGGAAAGAGGATTGCCCCCTGAGGAGCCTCACACACTAGTGGGTGCCTAATTTTCAATGTCTCTCCTAGCGCCACTCTCTGTCCCCAATCTTGGAGACATGAAGTGAGCCACTTCAAGACTACCCCATGAACTCCTATGTCAGCAAGGTGGTGGGTTAAAATATCATGATCAACTGTGTCAGATGCTACTGTAAGGTCAAACAACGAGGAAAAATAGAGATGGAGAAAAAGACTAAGCAACCAGAAAACACCAGGTATCTCCCTTACTCAATGAAAACAATGTACATGAATACACAAAGCACTTGAAAAATACAATTTTACAAGTGCTTTGTGTATTCAATTACATTGTTTTCATTGAGTAAGGAAGGTACCTGGTGTTTTCTGGTAAGGTCAAGCAACAACAGCAGCACCGACCTGCCTTGATCCAGCTGTCTGCAGAGATAATACGTGAGATCAACTAGTGCCATCTCCATCTAGGACCGTAGTCAGGATTTCAAATTTGGTAGGGCCTGCAGCAGGATTTTTGGGGGTTTTTTTTGGGGGGGGGGCAAATACATGAGGCTTCTTCACAGGACAGAGACCTGGCCACTCACTCAGCAGGGACTGCTCTGGGCCTCCCGATGCCTGGCCATCTTTGCTGGCGTGTCTGGGGCTGGGGAAGGAGGCACAAGATGCATGAAGCCACCTCAAGAGATGCCAGAGCCCCCCCAGTGGTGATGCTGGCCATGGCTGGGTAGCTATGGGCGGAGTGGCTCTTCGGCCAGTATGACCGGAACTGGCAGCAGAGTGAGCCTCCTGAGGACAGTGGGGGACTGATTGGTAGGGTCAGGCAGCTTAAACAAGGGGTTGCTTGGTGGGGCCTGGACCTCCCCCCAACTGTAGCTACAGGCCTGTCTCCATCCCATGGCCCGGGCAGAAACTGGACTGGAATAGTTCCAATGCTGATATGTCATCCAGGAATTTCTGGAGCTGTCCTGCCACTGCTCTCTAAGTTATCATACCCAGAAATGAAATATTCAAGACTGGGTGGTAATTGGAGGGATCCATAGGATCCAAAGCTGGTTTCTTCAAAAGTGCTACAACCACAGCCTCTTTTAATCCCGCTGGGTAGATCCCTGAACCCAGGGACAGATTAATAATGTCTACTAGGGCCCCCTGGATTCTGTCACCACTGACCTTCACCAGCCATGAGGGACACGGGTCTAAGAGGCATGTGGTCAGCCTAACAGTGCCCAGGATCCTGTCAACATTGGCCTGGGGGAGCCAGCTGAAGTTGTCAAATACTGAATACAAAAATGGCCAAGGGGCCTCCAGTTCATGTACTGTATCAATATTGGCTGGCTGGTCATGGTGGAGTGACAGGACCATCTGCAAAGAAGTTTGAAAAAACCTCACAGCTAAATTTATAACATTTTGGGGGTTCCTGGTAAGAGAAGTTAAGAACCTAATTACCCTAAACAATTGTGCTGGGTGAGAGTGGATGTGACGGACACTGTTTAAAATGTCTTTTTAACAGCTTTCACTGCCACCTCATAGGATTTCATTAACATCCTATAAGATGTTCTTGCCGCTTCATTGCAAGTATGCTGTCAAACTCACTCTAGTCATCTGAGTTCCTATTTCACACCCCTAAGTTCCATAGTATACCAAGGGGATAATTTATGTCAGGGAGTGATTTCATCAATGCCTTCACAGATGGGAATTCCAGTTCTCTTCCAATGCATCTAATGAATTGTCAGAGGTTATCAGATCCTGCAGAGCATTCTGGAACCCAGTTGGGCCCATTTGTGTACAAAGACAAGCATAAATCCACTCACTCTCTAGATGAGGGTGGGACAGACACCCAGTCAGGCCTTCAGGGCAATGTCACCTCAACTTTAGCCATCAGATCCATGTTCATGTATGGGACCTGATACAATCTGGATGAGTCCCAGTACTGCCATTGAAGACACTAGGTCCAATGCCTGCTGAGAGGCATCAGCATCAACATAGACATCGAAGTCCCCAAGAACAATCAATCTTGGGTTCTCCAAGGCCCTGTCAGCTACCACCTCTAGCAGATGTGAAGGATGTTGGTTGGAGCTCTAGGCAGATGGTACATCAGACAAACAGCTAAGCTCTCTTCAGACTCCCACATAATCAATGCCGGTAATCTTTGGGATAGGAGTTCCCTGAAGAGGAAACAATCTCAGACAAGCATCACTACCCCTCCCTCACCCTTCAGTTCAAGATTCATGAAGGACCGAAAAACCTGGTGGAATCAGCTCTTTTAAGGTGACTGTTTCACCCTCCCTTGTCCTAGTATCGGTCATGAATGCCAAGTCCATGCCGTGTGTTGCAATATAGTCTTGCAGCATTGCAGTCTTACAATTGATGGACCTGGTAGTGCACAACATCAGTGTCAAAGGGGGGTATACTTTCCTAGCCCTCTCACCATATCTTCTTCTCTTACTGCCGCACCTCCCTCTATGCCCAGTTCTGGGATCCCCAGTCTGGTGCTGGCACTCTCAATGCTAGGTGAGTCTGAACCCATACATTCTCCTCCCCCCCTTCCCACACCCACCAGGCAATGACTCATTACAAGTTGATACAATTTAAAATTATACAGCAGCTACTAAATTTACTAACCTAACAATTAATCTGACATAATCCTACCCTAAAAAGCTATTAACAATAAGCAGCTCGTTCTAAACAAACCTAGCATTGCCTCCAATAACTATTCAATCCTAACCCCCCTCAGAACAGTGCACAAAATAGCAATCTAATAATCCCTCGAATTATTGCATGTAATGCAATGAAATAAATTAAATAAACCCTCTATGTTAGCACTAATGTTTTGGAGTCCGGTTCCGCTACCAGTGCGTTCCCACACCATAAGGTCTCCAGATCTTTCAGCCCCCTGCTTCATTGGACCCCAGGCTCTTTGTATCCCACCTTTCTCAGGCAGGCTTGGAAATTGGTTTAGCTTACAAAAGCTTATATTTTGTTTTAATAGAATTAACTTTGAAATAAACGCACAATGGTTTCACACACACAACACACTTTCAGTGCACTTTGCAACTGGATTTTAACTGTGTAAAATGGGTAAAATCCAGGCTTTTCTTGAGCAGGAATGCAGTTCCTGGCCTGGTGTCAGGGGGTGTTGCCTAATATGTAAATGAATTCCTGCTAGGCATGTATGTAAATGAATTCCTGTTGCAGTGGCACTGGCATGTGAAACAATGGTGACATCAGGGGGTGTAGCCTAATATGCAAGTGAGTTCCTGCTGGGCTTTTTCTACCAAAAAAGCTCTAGCTAAATCAATTTGCAAACTGTCACTGAAGTGGATTGAAACAGTATTATTTAGCATGTGTGAAAGCACCTATAGAGACAACAGATTTGTCCTTAGTATGATTGACTTCACTTCCTTGCAAGTAGAAATTCATTTAATTGAACTTCACAGATACAGTATGTCACAGAAGGGAGTACACTCCCTCACATTTTGTAAATATTTAAGTATATCTTTTCATGTGACAACACTGAAGAAATGACACTTGGCTACAGTGTAAAGTAGTGAGTCTACAGCTTGTATAACAATGTAAATGTGCTGTCCCCTCAACATTACGCAACACACAGCCATTAATGTCTAAACTGTTAGCAACAAAAGTGAGTACACCCCAAGTGATAATGTCCAAATGGGGCCCAAAGTGTCAATATTTTGTGTGGCCACCATTATTTTCTAGCACTGCCTTAACCCTCTTGGGCATAGAGTTCACCAGAGCTTCACAGGTTGCCACTGGAGTCCACTTCCACTCCTCCATGATGATGTCACGTAGCTGGTGGATGTTAAAGACCTTGTGCACCTCCACCTTCCATTTCAGGATGCCCCACAGATGCTCAATAGGGTTAGGTCTGGAGACATGCTTGGCCAGTCCATCACCTTTACCCTCAGCTTCTTTAGCAAGGCGGTGGTCGTTTTGGAGGTATGTTTGGGGTTGTTATCATGTTGGAATACAGCCCAGTTTCCTGCAGCCCAATCTCTGAAGGGAAGGGATCATGCTCTGCTTCAGTATGTCACAGTACATGTTGGCATTCATGATTCCCTCAATGAACTGTAGCTCCCCAATGCAGGCAGCAGTCATGCAGCCCCAGACCATGACATTCCCACCACCATGCTTGACTGTAGGCAAGACACGCTTGTCTTTGTACTCCTCACCTGGTTGCCGCCACACACGCTTGACACCATCTGAACTAAATAAGTTTATCTTTGTCTCATCGGACCACAGGACATGGTTCCAGAAATCCATGTCCTTAGTCTGCTTGTCTGTAGCAAACCGTTTGCGGGCTTTCTTGTGCATCATTTTTAGAAGAGGCTTCCTTCTGAGGCAGCAGCCCTGCAGACCAATTTGATGCAGCATGTGGCGTATGGTCTGAGCACTGACAGACTAACCCGCCACCCCTTCAACCTCTGTTGCTATGCTGGCAGCACTCATGGATCTATTTCCCAAAGCCAACCTCTGGATATGACTCTGAGCACAGGCACTCAACTTCTTTGGTCGACCATGGCGAGGCCTGTTCTGAGTGGAACCTGTCCTGTTAAACCGCTGTATGGTCTTGGCCACTGTACTGCAGCTCAGTTTCAAGGTCTTGGCTATCTTTTTATAGCCTAGGCCATCTTTATGCAGAGCAACAATTTGTTTTTTCAGATCCTCAGAGAGTTCATTGCCATGAGGTACCATGTGGAACTTCCAGTGACCAGTATGAGGGAGTGAGAGTGATAACTTGCTCCCCCTTCACACCTGATACCTTGTACCACTAACAAGTCACATGACACCAGGGAGGGAAAATGGCTACTTGGACCCCATTTGGACATTATCACTTAGGGGTGTACTCACTTTTATTGCCAGCAGTTTAGACATTAATGGCTATGTGTTGTATAATTTTGAGGGGACAGCACATTTACACTGTTATACAAGCTGTAGAGTCACTGCTTACACTGTAGCCAAGTGTCATTTCTTCAATGTTGTCACATAAAAAGATAAATATTTACAAAATGTGAGGGGGTGTACTCCCTTCTGTGACATACTGTAATTCTAATAAATAAGCAATGTTATGTCTGATCCCAGACATACTGTGGTCATCACTGAGCAAAGCATTTGTTTCAGAAAGCTCCACAACAGCATCAAAAAATTTGTAAAAAA